>NC_080540.1:273614385-274262242 GCF_028640845.1 Ahaetulla prasina | reverse complement strand
CGAGATAAACTCTTAGGAAAAATTAGCAGGCTCAACAGTTGATCACCATCTCCTCAAATTAATCATATAATTCAAAGCACTATTGCATAGTTCAAAGAAAATAACAATGGGGACGTAACAGACTTTTTTCCCCATGTGTAAATGAGTGAAGAACTGGTGCATAGTTGCCCCAGTGCATAGTTCCCCCTATTATATTAGCGATATTGTTGAGTATTTTGCTACATAGACTTTGAGCTATGACCTCTTGCTCCTTGCCCCATATTTTTTCTTTTATACGCAAATGCTGCAGCCATTCTCTGTTACCCTCTAATGCTGAACTGTGTAGTTGCCTTACTGAGCTATCATCCTATTGCAACAGAAAATACCTTGAAATAAATTATTAAAAACACACAAAAGTTTGGGTATTTTTCAGAAATCGTCCCAATCCCTCAACTAGGGGATGATTAATGGAAAAATGATCAGGTAGGTAAAAGCCTTCGAATAATTAAGCATTTATTTTCAAGTATTACCTCCTGGAGGAATCAAGTCAGGGAATTATCTATAAAGGCCCAAGAAGCATCTCCAGCTATTACCAAATTTACAACTTGGCAGGGAAATTATTTTGTCTCGGCTGCCATTAAATTATTCAAGGTCAAAGTTTTTGGCTATGTTACATTATAGAACTGAATTGCATCTCTAAGAACAAGTCAACCTTGAATTCCATACAGTCTAAATTTTTAATAACAATCGCATGCATCCTGCATTCAGTGTCTAGTGTTCTAACATTATTAGAATTGGGCTGCATTTTTTGAGGATCACACAAGATTATGCTGCTTAAGGTCTTGGGCAGGGCAACTCCTTCGGGAGGGGGTTCTTTGGTACATCTTATCTTGAACAAAAGATTTGAATCCACTCAGTGAAGACAGATTGACCAAGGTCTATTGTACTTTGACAAAATCAGCCTAATTTATCCTAAGCCCCAATAATTCTTTAGCAGAATTTAAGCAAGGTCTCAAACTTAGACATTCAGGTGGATATTGGGAACTTTTTCTATTGTTATTATAGTAAAATTAAACAACCCGCTCCCTTTTTTGGGGGGGATTCTCCCTAATTATTTTTTTCAAGATCGTGCATGCTTTGCTCCTAAGAGGCTTTTTGTGTGACCCAAGTCGACGCCTTATCCATCAGTGTGACAACCGGAAGATTTTATAATCTTCCATATGGAAATCATACTTGTATATGTTCATGGATAGACGTTGTATCTCATATTGACTTATTAAAATGCCCACTATGTTTACATTAGCAATCGGAATTCATAACCCAAACTATTAGGAAATTTTAATTTTCCACATGATGATAAACTCATTGTTTTTCTTTTAAATTACTAATTTTTAGATGTGTGAAGGGCAATGGTGAAATTTCTATCAGTAGCATTAGACTATAGAAATCGACTAGTGTCTCCCTCACTGGTATTATTGACTTGGGTTTACGTTATTTTTATGCATGCATTTTAATTACATATGCTTTAATGGGTGTTGGTTTGGTGCAATAAAGCAATATATTAAATTACGGTAACTGTTTGTGGTGAGTGCTTGGCTCAATCAAATATAATTCTAGGTTGATGCTTGTCCATTTTTGTACAAACTTAATATTGCCTTCGTAAATACACAGACTACGTTAATCTCCCATAGTAGACACTCTTCAATAGAGGACTAAACTGGCTGGAATCTCTTTTCTTTTGAGACTTTGAAAGACGTGCTTAGATATCTGTTACAAATACTTTAGTCACAGGATGTCCATGATTGAAAAGATCAAGTAGGTTCTTTCCTATTGTAATTCAAATAACATAAATATTGGGTCTATGATTTATACTTGATTTATTTGTTTAATTTGTATTCCTTCTTTATTGTTTTTACAAATAACTCAAGACAATGAATATATTCTCTACATACCCTTCTCCTATTTTCCTCACCCAGCTGACTTTCATGACTAAGACGGGACTTGAACTCAAGGTCTCCTGTTTTCTAGTTTGGTGTCTTAATTACTATAACAGTCATATTTTTAAGTCTGGTATAGTAGTTTTAACTATGTCAAATAGTGGATTCTCTGATAGCCTTTACAGGTTGACTTACTGCTGTAAAGGGTTAGTCTTGAGGCTTTTCCAGTTATCTCCTGGGATATTGTTTTAAGTATTTGGCTATTCACTTGCTTGTCCAGTATCCAGAAGGTGGTGAGAGACGCAGTGTTGACACAGTGCCAGGGGCTGATACTCTATTAAATGGACACAAAAGTTCTCAAGAAAACATCTCAAGCCAATAGCTGCCTCAATTAAATGCCATAAAATGTTTGTACTATCCTGTTTTGTAAGCATGCTGCAGATTTTTAGAGATTTGAGAAAATTAAACTGGATTTAAGTATTGTTTTAAGCCATTGTTTGCTTAAGCATGATTTATTGAATAGACAAGCTGGTTGGCTCATTCAGCATAGTAAGCCAAAATGAAACAAGCTACAGTATGGTTCAGTGTAATATGTGACCTGAGTTTTATCCCTTGAGTAAGGTGCTTCATACAAGACAATCTCTAACATAGCTGTTATTTTGATCTTGGAAATCCCTGACGTAAATCACAGAATAAACATATGCAAACATATGTCACTTAGTTGTTCAAGAAATTTATGGCTAGCTATGTCTAGAATACTGTGAAATATCAGTTAGTTGCAAGTTACTGCATATAGAGATGTTTCTTAAATGTAAATAACTTATACAGGCAAACAATTTGTGTGACAGTAATGTTATTTTTTCCTAGATGTTCCAATCACTACTGCATAATATATTTAATTTCAATGTTTCTAACTTTATTCATAATATCATAATGGAAAACCTATTTATTCTATTACAGGAGTTTTTAGACATCTATTATCGCTTACATTTATGACTAAATTTGTTTGCATGTAGACACTTGTCTTTAGTTATCGGTTTGGGAACACCTGAAAAGTAACAAACTTTCTGAAAAGTAACAAACATCTGAAAAGCATTGTCAAATACAATTTTATGCATGTTTACTAGAAATAGAGGACTGCTATGCTCAGTTGAGCAAGAACAAACCACTTCTAAATTTTATATATAATGGAATCATATGTAATGACAGTTTTGCTGAAGCATATGTCTCCTTCTGAAAACAAAGTATTTAGCATCAGCTGTAGTCAAAGTCATTATAATAATAATGATGCTATTTCTATGCGTCTTAAAACCCAGAAATCTTGATCGGCCTATTTATTTATTTATTTATTTATTTATTTATTTATTTATTATTTATTATTCATACTTTTATACCGCCCTATCTCCCTAGGGACTCAGAGCGGTGTACAGCCATATAAAAAACACATAAATATACAAAATAAAACAATCTAAAAAACTTATTATATAGGCCAAATATTTAAAATAGACATATTAATAATAAAACCCAATTTAAAACCAAATCTAAAATTTAGACATTTAAAATTTAAAAATCTAGTCCAGTCCTGCGCAGATAAATAGATGTGTCTTAAGCTCGCGGCGGAAGGTCCGAAGGTCAGGAAGTTGACGAAGTCCTGGGGGAAGCTCGTTCCAGAGGCCTATATAATTGCTTGTACAGTACACTTTTTTGTGGTGCTATTTTTTCTTAGCAAGTGGGCAAGGTAGCTTAAAATAGAATTTAAAAGATTTTTTTGGTAAATTCGTATTCTCATATAATGCAAAACACAATGGTAACATCATTACGTAAAGCTATTGTTATTGCTTATTTAATCAAGCCAATACTCTATGGAATATGTTATAAAGAAACAGCAGTAATTCAAAATGGGAAAAATTGAAATAAACTGAACATCAAAAATAATAACTGCAAAAGCTGTTTATATTTTATATATAAAATTTATATTTTATATTCTATTATTTCATATTTAATTTCAAAATGGGATATTGACTAATATTTTTCTGAGAAAGAAGAACCTTCCTTACATTATGAATATTTGAAGAATGTTTTCCTATTTTGCATCTTTAAATAATTTTCTCTGGGATGTTTCTTGATCATTTAGAATACCGTATTTGCCATTCCTCAGAGAAGTATATATTTTGACTTAAAAATTCTTGTTACATTGTTATGTGCTTTAGCTGCAAGATAATCTGGAAGCTACTTGTTATTTGAAATTCATGGTAACATGTAATCAAATGTTAAACTTTACATTGTGTGAACCTAAGCCATTGAGAAGACTAAGACTTACTCTGAACTAGACTGTTGGTTTTTTCCCTCCTTTTGTTATTGGAAGTGGCTCTGTTCTGGGACATGTTTCCTCTGCATCCTTCAGAATCAATTAGCTGCAGCCAGGGGCTAAAGGCCATGTTGTTTTGTAGTCACTGTACAAATACAGGCCTGTGGGATAATCCCAGTTAAGCACTAACAAATAAAATGGACAAAAGAAAAGGGAGGAAAGATTAGCATACAACTAAAGTAAATAAAAAGAAAGGATGGTTAAGTTAAGGTTCCCTGAAACACATTCTATCCCTCTTTTTCTTTTTTAAATTTTTCTCAGTGTTTCAAAATTGTCTTTCTGTATTTTATTTTCAGTCAAGGTCAATTGAACAACAACAATGCAATTCCTAAATATCCATGGGAGATTAAAAAGTAGTGCTGAAAAGCTCTATATTCTGCACAAGCAGAACACTCAAATGCAGGGCACTATAACTGAACAGTCTATGTTTTGGTCACCATTCACTTCACCAATCTATTAACTAACGAAGGATAGCTATTGATCTTTTATAGCTGGGTTTAAAGTGTGCAAATAGTTCTGTGTATCTAATAGTGTTTAGGACATGCATTTATTCATTCATCCATCGGATTTGTAGGCTGACCCAGTCTGTTACTAGTTTGATCAGCTTACAGAATACAATAATAAAAAATTAAATGCAAATAATTCGTGGAAAAACCTGGTGGGGGAGGGGAACAACCATTCAAAAACCAAATCACACCAAGGGTACATCACTGGATCCAGGGCCTGGAAGAGAGTTCTTCTTGAATAAGCAATTCTCTGTGCTGTGGGAAGTTTAAAAAAATAGTTTCAGGAGGAGGCAGTGACACATTTTTTCCACATTGTTGAGAAGAAAAAACAACAACAATGTGGACATGTCCATGAAGTCTCCAGAGCTAATGTTAGACTCAAAGGACACTTTATTATGTTGTATAAAGCGTCTTTTTTAAAAAAGGAAGTTTTTCCAACTGATTGATTTAATGAGGAGACCTTCTGTTTGTGGAATAACAACATATGGATGAGCTCTACTGAATCAAGACCAATATTTTGCTAGTAACTACCAGGATTTCCTGGATGTGTAAGGCAGTAGTATTTTCCAGCAAACACAGATTTCATGACTAGTAGCCAGTGATAAATCTAACCTTAGGAAATTGTTAAGTCAAATTTTAAAGTTAGATAATTAAATACTATCACTGTATCTAATTAATACATTCTGTAAAGATGTGTTTTTTACCCAACTGATTTTCTTTGCTGACTCAAAGATCTAGTTTTCTGAGAAATGGAGAAAAACTTATTTCCATTCCATGTATATTTTTTTATAAATCTCTTATATATTCTCCTTATAAACTGTCTTTTTACCTTTTCAAAAAACCACCATGATGATTACTGTTTTGAATTGAGTATCCAGAACTGTATGCATTCCAAATGGGATTCCCGTATGGGTTTGTATATGGGCAGTGCAATATATCAGCCTTGTTTATAACCCCTTTTAAAAATAATTCTATAGAAAAAAGGAGTAAATCCCTGTCTAGTGATTGTTGTGATTGTTACCTTGAAATTGTAGAATGATTTGGGGGATAAATATGATTGGATCCAGAGTTATACCAGTAAACTTGCTTTCCATTTCTTCTAACAGTGTTAGCACCCCTTTGAAATACTATACACTGTGTCAGACAGTGCAGTGGAATAGATAGTTATATGAGGAAAAAGATTTCTTAAATCAGAAGGGAAGCAATTTCTTTTAACAGAATTAAACTCACAGAAAGTTATTTTCCCTAATTTTCAGGAATTAATTATTTGGTTCTGCCCTGCCTTTGCTAGAGTTTATGTCTCTAGATTCTGAAACCAGGTAAGTCCCAGTTGTACCATAAGCTGATCTATTCTGGGCACATTCAGTAGATCCTATAGTGTGCAACATTTTCATTAGATTGGATAGGCTAATGTGGCAGAAAAAAGATAAATTTCTGCTTCTGCCAGTCCATTAATGTATCTAAATTTAGATCCACATATTCTTTTTATCTTTGTAACTGTGTAATATGTTTAATGCGTGCCCAAATTTTTGTAGCCAAATAACTTTATCTGATTGTAAAGTTTACTATCAATTCATTGGCGAAATAAATGTTAGTGTTGTATGAAATTGGAGTAACTTGTCAAAATATGAGTTTAAGTTGATGTGGGTCCCAAATTTGATTAGCTGAGAGGTAACTAGGGAATTGCATACAAACAACTCTGGGCTTTTTTGGAAGAAGAGTGAGAGCAAGTGCAATTGACCAATAAAATTAAAATACTTCATATACGATCTCTTTCCCGAAAGCTTGCTTTTGTCTTTTTTTCCTTCCAGGATCTTTCTTACGGTCCTAATGATATTACAATTAAGCACAGATTTTGTTGGTGATTTTGATTTTATGAAGGCATATGGAAAGAACACCTGCGTTTTACTGTTCAGTGAAGCATGCTTCATTATGAAAATGAAGTACTTGCAATGTTTGCTTGACCCTCCAAAATCCATCCACTTCCCCTGTAGCGTCTGGTACACATTAACTTGAATGGTCTTTGTTCCTGAACATCTGGCAGTGTAGGAGTGGCCTGAAAGTGGTGGTGTGGAGAGACATTGATTTCCAGCGGGGCAGTAAAGTTGCTTCTTTAAGACACGTTACATTGTTGAGTCAGTTCCCCTTAAAACAGCACATCGTTTCAGCAATTCCTTTTTTCAAAATATTATTGTCAACATGTTTGGAAGAATTTTTTTTTCCAGTTCAGCTGTTAGCTAAACCTGAATAAAAGTGTAATGGCATGATTCCTCCTTTCATAGTACTATACATTTTTTTTATATCTCTGGATTTGCTAAAATTCTTGAGAGAAAAAAAGTCAGCCAAGTTCTTCATGTAAAATGCATGATTGACATAGCCTTGAAAATAGACTATAGTGTATTAAACACAAGCACAGATTGTTTAGGCGTAAAAACTCTATCCCAGCACTGAGATTTTTATTGGCTTGGCTTCAAAGCATGTTAATAGGTATAGTCTTGGTCTCAGACAAAGATTCAATTGTTACAGTAGTGTATTTCATCCTGCTGCTACTTGGCAAAGCTGGTGTACTTTCAAGTGAAATTTGTATGTGCACTTGTCTAGTCACCTGGAAAAAAGAATATTTAGTTGACCTGTAAAAATATAGAGTACTTGTAGTTAGAAGAAAATGCATAATACTTATTATATATTCCATTGTTAATTCAGTACCATATGGGAAATCACTACAGTACTCTTGATTGTTTAGCTATACATTCATTTTATACTGTAGCTGGAAAGTTTCAACAAAGGTATTGTAATGTGTTATTTAATTACTCTTTCAGTAGAACAGTATAGGAAGTTTGTACTATTAGATGTACGTACAGCTCCTAAGGATGCAGTTTTGTTTATCTGGACTGAGCTGCTTGATTTTTGTTTATTTAACTACAAAGCAAAAGCATTTCATGCTCATTCAGACCTTTTCATTACTTATTTCATCCATTAGTTTATTGTTGGCTTTTTTGTTGTAGGAGATTTAATAATGATTTTAAGATATTACCTAAATACATTTTGCTCAGTTTTAGACACTATAGGTATCTAAGGCATAAGTGGAAGGTTTAGGTTGCTGTCAGTTAATGCAGAAGGTCACAACCTTAAACTGGGCCTGCAAATATTTCTATAGGATGAAGCAAAGATTATAGTTAGCTCTAACTTTGAAAATATAAACGAGAAGCTAATGGGAATGTGTAGACCACAGTGGGCAGAGGGTGGTTTTGTGTATGAAAGTGGTTTTCTGAAATAATATAGGATCTCTTGCTTGAGGAGGGGGTGGATTAGAAGACCTCCAAGGTCCCTTCCAGCTCTATTCTGATTCTGAAGGTTTGTTAGGTGGACATAGGACCTACACTGCCAACTAAAACTGATGGTCAAAGCAAGATTACCAGCTTTATATTGCTATCCAGTATATACCAACACAATTAAAGCATAGCCACAGGTGTTTTAACGAAAAGGAAACAGTTGTTTTTCTCATTGTTTATTTGGCTTCTGGAAGTTGAAATCTAGTTAGATAATACTTGCTTTAAAAAAGAATAGGTTAGATAGTCTCCAAGACTTTCTAAATACATCATTCATTAGACAGGCTAGTCTAATACAGGTAGTCCTTGATTTACAATAGTCGTTTAGTGACTGTTCAAAGTTACAATGGCACTAAAAAAAGTTTTTCACACTTAAAACGGTTGCTTGGCAACTGATTTATATTTGTGATGGTTGCAGTATTCTGGGGTCATGTGATCACCTTTTGCAACCTTCTGACCAGCAAACTCTATTGGGAAGCCAGATTCAGTTAACAATGGTGTCATGAATTTAACAACTGCAGTGATTCACTTAACAATTGTGACAAGAAAGGTCATAAAATGGGGCAAAACTCACTTAACAAATGTCTCACTTAGCAATTTTGGGCTCAATTGTGATTGTTAAATTGAGGGCTACTTATATATGACAATCTCTAAGAGACCAGCACTAAAAAAACTTATTAAGGTATACTAACAAAGTCTGTGTCATGCCCAACTCTGAGGAATATGACTTGTTGAATATGAAATTGTTCCAGATGCTCCAGACAAACGTCAGCCTTAGGAACTGGTAAGCAAACACATAATTGAGGTGGACATTGAAGCTACCCATAACACTGTGCCCATGGTCAGATGATGAAGATCCCAATCTTAGCCAACTTCCCAGTCCTTAGATGCACTGTTTGCTTTAGGCAGCAAATAAAAGTGCTCAGTGTGCCTCCTTGCCAAGCAAGAGTACTACTGCCTTAATTTGTTTCCACTTAGCGATGACTCTACATAAGGATGATACTGCCAACCAGAACTTTCTTTTGGAAACAGTCAATCCTTCCTAGACTGTGTATTGGAAGCTTGAAACCAATGCATCTTCAAACATTCTAATGCCAAACTGCCTGATGACCTGTTTGTGACCACCTAGAACATGGGTGTCAAACTTACAGTGTCACGGCGGCATCACGTGACATATCAGGACTTTTCCCCCCCCTTCACTAAACTGGGCATGGGTATGGCCATTGCGTGATGCATCCGGACTGTGGGCCGGGAGTTTGACAGCCCTGACCTAGAATCTTGAACTGTGACCTGACTATCTTACTTTTTGCTGATTTGAACTTTTTGCAGGCAAGTTACTTGTAAACTCAACTGAAGCATGTGTGCAATTAACACACAAGCAGCCCAAGCAAGGGTTGCACTTTCCGCCAGTCCTCCCTGAAGCCTCTCTTAATGCCACTTTCATACTTGCTCCTAACTATCTTTTTCATTGTTGTTGCTTAATTACAACAAAGGAAACCTTATTTCCAGACGTTATTGGCAGAAAAGTAAAGATGGCAGCCAAAATTATATGACTGAAGTCCCACCTCTTTTTATATTCAATATACGTTAAAAAATGGAGCTTTAATCATGCAGTTATGAGCACTGTTTTTGTTTTCTTCTCCCCAATGCAACTCAGAGGAGCTATTCATTTTTTGAGTAAATTTGCAAGTAAATAAGGCAAAACTTATGCCTTTTCTATCTTTTGGTTGCTCATATTAATTATACTTGTATAATTACAAATGTAATTATTCTTTATTATATAATTGGGAAGTCCGAAAGTGACTGTTGCTAGCAAATCAGTGCTAGCTGGAGCACTGATTTGCTGGCAGCTAAAAACTGCTTTAAATGGGCACAGCACAGCCAAATAGCCTGAAGAAAAGACATTTAAGCAGGAAACTTTGCTTCAATTATTATTTTGGATACAAAGAAATAACCATTAAGTGGAAGAACTCCAAAGAGTTCAAGCTAAACTTGGCACTTGAAAACTCACTGTAGCCAAAAGTTTGTCCAAAGTCAATTTCTGATAAAACTAGCTTTCAGGTAAATGAGTGAAAAAAGGAATTTAATAAAAGTGAGATAAGGAATAATCTTACAGTAGTAAATCAGACTATTGGTTCATATAGGCCATAGTTCTTTGACTTGAAGTAATCTCCAAGATCTTGGAAGGATAATAATTCCTATAACTGGCAGTTATTGTTATAGATTTAATCTTCAATTTGATTCACAGTCTGGGACTGGTAAAAACTTAACAGTTCAAGTCCTAACCAACTACCTGAGAGCTATTAAGGGAATGTCTGAGTATATAGGTAAGTTCCAAATAAGGTGATTTTTTGCACAGTTAGAATGTTCATGACTAATAAATTCAAAATTTCCATGTATCTAGGCAGCCCTTTGGGTATTGTTGCAAGGGCTCCTATTACTATAGATACAACCATTGATTTCTTCCTCCACAACTGCTCAGCTTCAATATGCAAATTATCATTAGAATAGAATAGAATTTTATTGACCAAGTGTGATTGGACACACAAGGAATTGTCTTGGTGCATATGCTCTCAGTGTACATAAAAGAAAAGATACGTTCATCAAGGTACAACATTTACAACACAATTGATGGTCAGTATATCAATATAAATCATAAGGATTGCCAGCAACAAGTTATAGTCATACAGTCATAAGTGGAAAGAGATTGGTGATGGGAACTATGAGACGATTAATAGTAGTGCAGATTCAGTAAATAGTCTGACAGTGTTGGTGGAATTATTTGTTTAGCAGGGTGATGGCCTTCGGGAAAAAACTGTTCTTGTGTCTAGTTGTTCTGGTGTGCAGTGTTCTATAGCGTCGTTTTGAGGGTAGGAGTTGAAACAGTTTATGTCCAGGATGCGAGGGGTCTGTAAAAATTATCATTATTAGTAGTAATAGTAATAGTAAATCTAAATCAATGCAAATAATATAATTTATATAAAGCCATTATTACAGAAATTACTTGAATTGCAAAGGAATTTGGCTTGCTACATTGAAGTCTAGAAAATGCTGATTTCACTGAACTGGTATCAAACCTGTGGACATGTCAAACCTGGATTGCAGAATTTAGATGAGTTCTGTATAATAGCGAAAATTGTTTCTTTGGTGCCATCTAATGATTGCCTGGATTTTTTTACAACCACAACCAAATTATTTAAACCATAGTTTAAGTTAATGTTTTCCAGATTAAAGAATAACATAGGATTCTACCATCACAATTGGCTAATTACATAGAAAAATTATGCTTTTATGAGAAATGCATCATATAGAGCTTTTGAAATTGTTAGGATTGACGGAGAAGCAGCCATATTGAACTAATTGATGGGAAAGCACCATTTCCTTTAGGGGGGGGGAAAACCTTCTTCCAATCTTTGGAAGATTGGAAGTCATAATTATGTCACTGCTTGGTTAATTGGTTGCACCTGTAATTTTTTTTTAGCTATCATAATCCAATAATCACTAACCCACTTGTTAAAAGGTCAAAAGAATCAGGAAAGAGCTCTGTTTACTGTGGAAAATATTTAGATAATATAGCTTGGTGACCCTTTATGTTTCTTAAGTTCAAGCATAAAGTCCTTTTTAAATTATAATGTGTTCTTCTCATTCAAAAGCATTGCAAATAATAATGATCAAATAGGTTAAATAATTTTTCTTTAGTTCACAGTTAACATACCATTCTTCCCATTTATATACACCTACATTTACTTACTAATAATTATTTAAATTTCGAGTTTATCTTGTGCTAAATACAAAAAAGTTAAGACTGGTCCTCAATATAGATTTCCTTGCTATTAATAATAATAATTTACTACGGTAGCTAAATTATCCCTCTGAAAAGGGACTCTAGTTTTCATGACAACTGGGTATTTTGGAGTGGCAAAGGAGGACAGTCCCTTCAGATCTTACACATGGTGTAAGGGAAACATGGTTTCACAAGAGTTCCCACACATATATGGTAAAGGATCCCATTGAGAAATGGGCTGTCATTTCTCATCAGTTGCAGGTTCCATACCAAGCATAGGAGCAGCCTCATAGATACATTACAGTAATCAAAAGATAAAGTTAACACTGTATAACTGATATAGCTGAATATCAGGACTATAGGAGATGACCAGGCTGAGCCTCACGAAGCAGTCCAACACATCATAAGTCCTTTTGCGCCCAAAAGAGATCTAATTCCTTTATTTATTATTATTATTTTTTATTTTTTCAAATTTATATACCGCCCTATCTCCCTAAGGACTCAGGGCGGTTCACAGGCAGTTAAAATACATATAAATACAGATTAAAAAACAACAATTAAAAAACTTATTCTATTGCCCAAAAACTTATTCTATTGACTCTTCTCTACTGCCAAATTGTTTTGATTGTTAGTAATTCAGATTCTTGTGCTTGCAATAAATCTTTATACCCATTTGAACTGCCTGGATCTTCTGATTTCTCTGACGCTTGACATGTACCTATTAAAGTAGATAAACACCCTGTGTCACACGTGGGCAAGCTTGCTCAATATACAACCCACAGGGCATATGCAGTTCCACCAAACACCTTGTGTGACCCACAGTCCCTTTTTAAAAAAATCAGTAAATTCACTGCCAACAAATGTTGCCACCACTATCTTGAAGACATATTGCTGAGCACCTCTAATACCTCCAGATCTCACAACGATATCAGCTATCAACATTGAAGGCACTCCACTAGTCCCCAAACAACTGTACTGTAGAGTACTCTTGAAATATGTGCCTATATTTTTAAAGGAGTGCACCCCATTTGCAGTTCCTGTACACATGAACTGACTTTCTCACAGAATCTCTGCCTTGTCAAGGTTCACCCCATCTATTGGCCTTTATCATGCCCTGTCTATTCAAGTGTAGACATAATCCTAACTTTGTCAACTTTGAACTTTTTTTGCACTAAATGCATTATTGAAAATAAGCATTCCGTATGTGTAACAACAAAAAATAGCAAGTCACCATTTGGGGGAACCTTTTTATAATTGTTGCCTTTTTGCACATACCTGTTTTGATTATTTAAATTGTCCGATTTGTGGATGTATTTCACATTAATGCTGTTGAATTATTCTAATATTGAATTATTTCTGTAATGAAAAACTTGATAATGAAATATTAGATGTCCTATTAGTAATTGCTAATCCTGTATTATTTAATTTTACACAAAATAGAGAAAACTAATCCAATGCGATGATGTTAGCTGTACTGTGAATTTTTTTCTTCAAATAAGAGATTCTCATTTTCCCTCTCAAACATTCACGGTTCAAGAGGGAAACGCACACATGGATTGAGAACACAATGTTTTCCTCCACAAAATCCTTCTGGAACCACTTTAGTTTCTAGGATGAGAGAATCACATGATCTTTCACTTTGTTGCTTAATTTATGGCTAAAGTAGCATTTGCTATTCATTCATCTATTAATTGGCCTTCAAAGTAATTAAACAAATAGAAGAACAATTACTGTTGTGGCATTTCAATATGTCCTAAATGATAAATATGGTATCATGAATAAGTCTCCTGGTTTTCATGTCATGGCAGTGTTGGTTCAGCAAATATTTTTAATTTACAATGAGGACCAGGTTTTTTGATCTAAGTATTTATTTCTTCAGGGAATAATTAATATTGTTCCTTATTCTGTGTTGAAAATCTTATAACATAAAGTATGCAGTTCTTAAACATCTTTATGGCATCTAATTCATTCTAATCAGTTGATTAATTTGCCTTGTATTTCATGTTTAATTTCTTGGCATAAAAAACTTGGTTTGGTGGCTTCATGTTTTTCAAGACAACTAGAATGGTTGACCTTTTATTAAAAAAAAACACTTCAAAGCAACAGCTTCTACACTTGGTTTTAATTATAAATATTCGAGTTGATATGAATAAATATGTCCTACATGCAATGCAAGTATAGTCAGATACTATATCTGAGCTACGTTACGATAATTTTAACAAGATTTAAGGCTTTCAAAAGATATCATTGTTAACATATATTTTTTTGAAACTTATATATCACTTTTCTACAAAGGAATTAGGCCCAAATTGGTGATAGACATTATTTTGTAATAAAATTATAACCATGTAAAATGAGAAGCTGACAATATTCAGAACTTCAACCAAATCAAAAACATAACCTTTCCTTGCCAACTTCTAAACAGTTACACAACTGTTTATATAATTGGCTTGACCTATCAGGTCATCTATGGAAAAACTCCTAATACCCCATGTTTAGGAAGCTAAATGAGCTGTAGCCAGAAAGTGCATCTTCTCAGTTGCTCAAGAGAATATTTGAATGGGTTGAAATCTTTGTTTCACAGCATCTTGAGGTTTTGAGTTTAATTGTAATGGAGCTTTCTTATGTTTTTATGTACTGTCTTACATTTTCTATGAACTGCTGAAAATAAAAGTGATTATGATGGTACGTAAATTGAATAAATGAATGAATATATTTTAGCGATACATTTGTGACTTATAGACCAGAAATATTTTAACAATTTGCCTAAGTAGAATTTTTTTTAGGGTCAGCATAAAGTTGATAACATGATTTATTACTGCCTTTGGCCACCCATTAATTCTATATTATTTCCTATCAAAAACAAATATTCCAAATATACTACAATATTTTTTTCTTTGAGCAAGGATTTTTTTTAAGATTAATAATGGGTGTATAATTGTGCCTATTAGTACACACAAAATGAATTTTAAAAAATATGTCCCACTTTCTACATTTCTGAGTTCTTGGATATTCTTTGTAAATTTTACATTCTGTACACATTATTTGGTATGATCAGTATGTAAGTATGTATATATATATATATATATATATATATTTAGCAGTTATTCATATTAATTTAGGGAAAGATATGAATGTTTAGTCTCAGTAAATAGCAGTGATTGTCCAGCTTTTTTTGGTTTGGAAGCTAAACATGATCAAGCTTGATTACTACTTATATGTGCTGTAAGCTACACTAGAAAATCAAAAACAAATCCTGGGAAAAAAGCAGTATTAAACTATTCCTACATTGCTGCCAGAAGACTCCATGGACCTGTCCACAAAGTCACTAATAACTGAAATCAATTTGAAGGCAAATTTAATTATATGATTATTTAAATCATATAGTTAAATAGCTATCTATCTTCCGGTAAGATAGCAGAGCAAGCAGGAGCTTTGGAGCCACTGTGCTGATGATTTTATGTTATATTTTATTGTGTGTGAGATGCCTACGTGGTACTCGCTATTAGGAAGGCTGGACTGTGGATTTTGAGATTGGAGTCCTTAGCCCAATCTAGACTTCCACTATCCAAAGAGATTGAGACAGAGGAGGACAATGTTTGCAATTCTACGGCATTGACCACACTTCCATGCGGACCACTGCTAGAAATTGGGTGACTTTTTTAAATCTGGCGATATGGCTCAGAACTGTCATGACTGTCATTGTTGGTCTGCTGCTGGAGATTGTCTAAGACACTGAGAGCTGTTTGGGCTACTTCCTGGAATAGCTGTTTCCAGATGGAGGAGGAGGCTGAGGAACAGGTCAGGAAATGCCAGGCTGGCTTTGTTTCCTTATCCTAATGAATTAGATAGCTTTGTCAGCTTTGTACTTCTACAAACTGAGCTGCTTTTGTACCTACTCCCTTTTGTGGCAGCTGTTGTTGTTAATGGGATAGCTTCTGGTTTTGTTGGTTTTGTTGGGCCAGCTGGGCTACTCCCGTGGGGGTCTGCTGCTGAAAAGACTTGCTTGGACCTGTTTGGGCTCGATGGTACATAAACCTCCATCCTTTTGCATGCCATTTTACAGTGAGGCTTGGTGGGATGAGTGGTGACTGGGTGGTGATGTGGGGAGGTTGCAGTTCTACAGTGGACCCTCTTCCCCCATGGAAGCCTTTCTGCCTTCTCTCCTGTGGCTCTGTGGGAGCCTCTCCTGACTGATGGCAGCAAGAGAAGGATGTCATTGATACAAGTGGGTGTGAGTGAATTTGGTCAGAGAAAGAAGGGCAAGAGTGGGGAAGGGAGCAGGTGAAAGTGACAGGGGAGGGTTTCATTGTTTGCAATGGGTTTGAATGTACTGTATTGCTATGGGGGCAGAATTGCTTGGCACCGTTTTGGTGTTGAGAACAGGTAATGCTAAAGTGCCTGTGAATGTCTGGCTTTTCCCTCCCAAGAATGTTTGGTGAGGACCACCAATTGTATTAGCCTCCCTGCCTGACTTCCTTGATGCCATTTCCAGGTTGGCAGTGGAGCTCCTCAGTGTTCTGATTCTGGAGGATTTTTGATTTCCCTTCCCTGGGAATGGGATAAGGTGGCTCAGGTGTTACTTGTCCTAGATCATCCAGAGCCCAACTTGGACAGTGGTCACACTCTAGACTTGCTGTTCCTTTGCAGAAGTAGTAAGGTAATCTTAAATTAGGGGAGCTTTCAGTGTCCTCTCTATCATTATCAGCTCACTCCCTAATTTCTATCGGTTCTCCAGTGCCACTTAACCCACTACACAGATGTTGGATGTGTTAGACTGATTTGCCCCCAGTGACCCAGAGTGATTTCAGAGAGAATTGGGGCTGTCCCTGTTAGTCTGCTGCATGGTCCATCTGAAGCCTTAGTTCCCACTTGGAATAAGAAAGCAGCTGAGGCTTTGGATCAGATTGCCCCCATGTGACCTCTCCCCTCTCAAGGATCCCATCACTCTCCATAGTTTATAGAGATTGCCTTTCCTACTTACATCATCCTGCCCATCAGATTTCCCAGAAAGGGCATACTGCAGGTACCTTTTGCTAGAGATCCATGTTTGGAGAATCCCAGGAGACATGCCTTCTCTCCTGTGGTGGCAGCCTTATGCAATATTCTTCCCATGAAATTAGACTAATGACATCCCTTTGAATATTCCAAAAAGCCCTTAAAACCTGGTTACGTGATCAGGCCTGATGCTCCCATGGAACTATGGACTTATCTAGATGGTTCCATTGTTGAGGGGGGCATTTTAATTTTTCCCACAATTTCTTGTGTTTCTGATATTTTTAAGGATATTTATTATGGTATTTTATATTTTCACTATTAATATATTGTGTGCTGTCCAGAGTCACCTTGGGCGAGACGGGTTGCTATATAGATTTGACTGGATAGATGGGTGGGTGGGTGGGTGGGTGGGTAGGTAGGTAGGTAGGTAGGTAGGTAGATAGTGTTCTACCTTTCCCAATCTGATACCTTAAAAAACTTTTGAACTAACTTTTATCATCTTAGTCAGTTTGATTGATTGATTGTGGGCCATTAGGTTAGTGTCAACACTTAGAGACTATATGGATCAATTTTCTCTGATGATGGTCTGTCCCTAACCTGGTCCTTCATGTTTCCAATGATGTACTTAAAAGGGGTGGTGGTGGTACAAAACCTTTAGAGAGCACTATATTGGAAATAATAAAATATATTGTATATTCTTAGATGCGCTTTTATCCTTTGGAGAAAACTATTTTAAAAAGAAAGAAAGTAATGGTAATCATTTACATATTGCTGCCAAGAAATTTGTGTACATACATGCTCCTAAAGTCACTAAGAATGAAGCCCAACTAGAGTCTTGAATCTACACCTTTTTTTGAACAAGAGGTTGGACTTGACAATTTAAAGAACTTCCAATTCTATGATTCAAGCATACACAAATTTTTAATAGTTTGGAGGAAGATAACAGATCAGCATTCCACAACCTGGTGCCTTCCAGATGTGTTTGGACTACAGTTCCCAGCTGGCTGGGAACCAGGGAGTTAAAATTCCAACCCATCTGGAGGGTATCATGCTGGAAAGCTGTGGCAGATTTTATTCATTTTATAATGATAGCTATCTGTAGAGCAAAAGCAGAGGGGAAAAAATACATAATGAGCTAATCCAACATTGCACACTGCTCACACAAGGCTATTTTCTTTTCTCCTCTCTAGCCGTAGCATGGTCTGGAGGTCAGCGAGAAAGCTGTAGGGAAGGAAGGGAAATATGATCTACTAATGCTATCCTTTTGTTTGATAGAAAAATACCATTGCATTTTTAGGACATCTGTTCTTATCATTTGCTATGGAATTGGTCAAGTAATCATGGTTAATTTATAAGGAGGATTTGGATTACTATGCTCTAGCGGCAGGACTTGTAAAATAATACAGTTGTATGATTGTCTGATAAATTAGCCAGTGGTAAAACCGTTTAAGAGAACATACTGAAATAAGATGCAACAGGTAGAAACCAAATGTTTTTCACTATACCTGAGTCCTGCTTCTATAATACTTGCGCTATGTGCTGCATTTAATTTCATATGTAATATCGGATTACTTTCTAAAATGCACACCCCCAGAGCCCATCAGCTGATTATTTAATTGATTATTTACATTGTACATACTAGTTCTACTGATGGACAGATAAGGTGGAAGTCTTTTCTGTGACATTTGGAAAAGGATATGAACAAGCCGTTGTTATCACTGAATATGTAACCAACAAATAATGCTGACTAGATGTCTGATTTTAAGATGGATGCTTCACTGGAGTTGTCATTGAATAAGGCAAAAGACACAACAAAAGTTAAGATCCATTGGTTCTTCAACCACAATCCAGGAAGATGTGTCATGTGAGATTTTGCTTTAACGTGATGGAGGAGGCTTCTATAGTTCTGTGAATGGCAAATATGTGCCCATGATATTAACTTAAAGCCTGTCTTTCTTTTTGTGGACATAATTCTGTATGTCTCCTGAAAATCTTTTAGCTTGAGATCCTTGGGAACAATATAGAAACTGATGCAGAGAGCATCAGGCAACAGTAGAAGTTAGCAACACATCCATTTATAAGTTGTGTAATTGACTAATATCCAGAAATCAACAAGTGACTATTATAGCTCTGTTAAAATAGACATAGTACAATTTTGGTATTATTCCTAGATGGTACACTTTCCATGGAATATTGTTGGCATACATTTCTGTTTTCCTAGTATATATGAAATCCTGATTTCGGTCCTAATATAGCAACCTCAATGTGGGCTTTAGAATCTTCCAAATTGAATAATCTTAGATAATACTAAGCCATCCATAAAATTGCATAGACAAAACAGAAAGGAGGCAGCATAATCTTTACATTGTCCCAGCAATACAACTTCAGCTAAATGATGCATTGTTGGTTGGAACAACTGATCAGCAAGAGAGAGTACTAAGAGGCTGTCATCACTCTGCCTCCTTGCATTGCAAACTGGGCGGACTAAGCTAGGAGTGATGATCTCTCCTTCAAGTCTCTTGTGTTGTATGCAGTTCTACATTTTCATCCTCAGAACTGAGTGCAGGGTGATATTGTATCAAAAATTAACACTTACAATAAAAAGTAAGTTCTTTAGGCAAGGAGACCACATTAACTGACTCCTACATGTTAAGTAAAACTCCAATGAGTTGTTCTTCCCTTTTTCCCTGCAGCAGACAAGTTGAAATTTCTCACAGTACTGACCCCTGGTTGTCACTACATCAGCAGTCAATGTCAGTCGGTTCACTGTTTCCTTGTTCTCAGATTCGTTTCTTAAAACCAGATTCCAATCAAAACAGAAGTATAAGTATATTATCCAATAAAAGCTTTCCTTCCCTTAGCATACATACAAATAAGCTTGCATATTGGCCAAGCTGCTGTTTGGACAAACAGTGATCTCCCCCCTCCCCCTTTGAGATTGGTCCAGGCTGCTCTTGGCTAGAGTCTGGTTAAGAAACATTTGAAGATGTTGAATTTCAAAACCTGTTTTTTGTGCATGGTATCAAATAGCGAGTTAAACTTCTTTAAGAAAGAAAATTAAAAATCGTCTTATGCCTGTCTTTATGTATTTAAGTGTATGCGCTAATCATGTGGATTTGTAGCACCGAGAACATGAAACTTCAAAGCAAGGAATGACTGGCCAGATGAGGTGTCAGCAATCTTTTCATGTGTCAAGTACTTTTAAGATAAATTTGCCAAAACCGCTCAAGATTTTAGTCCTTTTAAAAATAAAATCATTTTTAATTAATGCCATGCAGATCTGACATCCTTAACCTCCTTAAATCCTTAAGCTGCCAACTTCTTGGCTAAATGCTAAGGAATGCTTCCTGGGCAGAAGTATTAGAAAGCATACTACAAAGGCTTTCCCATTTTCTTTTGTCTTCTTCTACCACACCACACAGCGTATTTCATAATGAAAAAACCAATTGCCCTTTAAAAAAATCAAAATGCTTTCTTTCACAGGCTCATCAGATATCAATCCTATTATTAAAAAATATGGCGGGCATAATGGTAGACAATAGATTACTTGTCAGACCGATAATATACTGAATATGTGCAAATTTGATATCTAAAAAATTAACATGTTAAACAAATACTTCCTTACCATGAAGAGCAAATATGTATTTTTTATTAAATTAGTGAATTCCTAAGAAATGAAAATTAAAGCCCTGATCGCATTGCACTCATGTCAGGAGCACCAAGGTGCTAACAGGTTGAAAGGATTACCTGGTGACATTACTGTTGTCCAGGGGCTTCTTTCATAGCCGTTGTAGGAGCTTCAGCAAAGGACAGGAGCTCACTTTGTCCCATGGCAGCACTCGGGCCTCAAAAGCAAGCTTGCTCCTTGTCGAGCCAGTATCTTAACTATGCGAGCTACCATGGTCCATAAAGTCCTGATGCTATTTATTATAATACAATTATTATGTGATGCAATATATGTATGTAACTACAGTGTGTTGTCATATAGATGTTAAGTCCTCTATTGTTCTGAGATTACTCTGAAACCAGTTTTAGTTGAAGGCTGAAGCACCAACTAGTGATGCTTGCATGCAGAACAATACATGAAATTAATTTTACAATATTTTCAAGGAATGTTATGGTGAGAAATAAGTGTGAAACTAGTATATTGTACTTATATTTTATATGAAAAGTATCTCAGTTTTTACTTTGTTTAAATATTTCTATTTATTTGACAGTCCTTAAATATCAGTGTATCAAGGACATTTATATAAATAGTTCATCTGGTGAGAAAAAAAATCTTGCCCGTGGTTAGTGTTTTTTTAATATAGGATAAGAAAAGTAACAGCATTGATTCTATCCAATTTTCTATTAATGGAATGTAAGATACTTTTAACAGCACCTGAACCTCTTTTATTCAACATATGCACATTTATCAAGACTTCAGTGTAATGTGCAAAAAATGTACATAATATAAGTAAATGTACTAATACTGTACTGATTTGTCAAACTATGGATTTTTACCATTGTTTGCTTAGTTTGGAGTGAAGTCTGTTGACCAAAATTCAGATCCATTTCGTCAAAAATCTCCTAAATTGAGGTCCATTCAATTGAGGGTTTATATCATAGAGGAATTCTGACTGAAAAAGTGAATTTATGTGGATTCATGTTGGGTCCAAAGTTTAGATGAAGTGATTAGCCTACAAGTGTCATTTCTCTTGCAAGATTTGATGAATGGGAAGCAATAGTGAAAAATAAAATTTTCATGTTTGTTAGACGTTTGGTCTAGGAAGCTAGTAGAGTTGTGTATAGTAATATGAAGAAGAATTGATGATCTGTATATGGGAGCTAAGTTACTATACAGTATTTAGGAAAGGGAAAATAAAAAATTGTTCATCTAAATCAAAACTGTATGACTAGACCAGAGAGGCATTGATGGTCACTTGAAAAGTTGTCCTTTTACTTTGTCAAATAAAAATTTTAGCTTTATTTTTTATAATAATTTTATAACATTTGGATAGTGGGGCAGCAAAAAATTATGGAACTAATATATTGGCAGATTATTTCGTTAGCAAATTAAAAATATATAGTCCACAATAATAAGGAAATAGGTTAAGGGGTCAGTTTTCTTTCTCTTCCTAGTGAACTGTAATAGGATAGGATAGCACAGGATAGGATAGGACAGGATAGGATAGGATAGGATAGGGGTTTTTTTATTGGCCAAGTGTGATTGGACAGTGTACATAAAAGAAAAGATCATCAAGAATCATAAGATACAACACTTAATGATAGTCATGGGTACAAATAAGCAATCAGGAAACAATCAAATCAATATAAATCATAAAGATACAAGCAACAAGGTTATAGTCATACAGTCATAAGTGGAAGGAGATTGGTGGTTGGAACGATGAGAAGATTAATAGTAGTGCAGACTTAGTAAATAGTTTGACAGTGTTGAGGGAATTATTTGTTTAGCAGAGTGATGGTCTTCGGGAAAAAACTGTTCTTGTGTCTAGTTGTTCTGGTGTGCAATGCTCTATGGCGTCGTTTTGAAGATAGGAGTTGGAACAGTTTATGACCAGGATGCGAGGGGTCTGTAAATATTTTCACAGCCTTCTTTTTGACTCGTGTAGTATACAGGTCCTCAGTGGAAGGCAGGTTGATAGCAAATATAAATGCAATCTATGTCTGTGAACATAGTTTGATCATAAATTATAACTGGCTAGGTTTACATGGTACACAAAACAATTAACTTTGGTTTATAAATCGCAATAGCTGAGTTTGCACCACATGATAAACCAAAGCAGATCACATTTTCGCTTAGTATAATGCACAAAGCAGGCCAGAGATTGAAATTTTCAAATGCTACTTGGAAAAATGCCTAGGATTAGTTCTTAGTCCTGGAAAACATCTTTCAGAGTCTGCCTCTCTCTGGAGGTTTGATGTGGACAGTGGAATTTGCTGTTTATCAAAGTGAAGCTGTATGTTTGTACAGGTTTAAGGAACTACCCTTAATGAGTACATTTGTAAGTAAACTCAGTATTATAAAACACTTCTAGTAATTGTTCCTTGAAATTATATCGTTGCAATTGCTCAACCACTTGGGGATGATTTATTTGCTGGAATAATTTGGGCATTTCCAGTTGCATAATTCCTTTTTGTGCTAATTGTCTAATAGTAATTGCAGTTTTGTCCAGATATGTGGCAGATATGTATGTATTTGCCTGAGTTTATATTGTGAGGAATTATTTTTAAAGCAAAAGTTTATGCTTCTCTTTTTAACTGTAATAAATTATCTGTCTATTCAACTGTGGAAGATTATTATTCTGTGCCAGAAGTCCATTCAATCCCATTTGCTATCTTATTATGTACCTTGTTAACCGATGCTGAGAAGATTAAATTATTCCTAAAGCTGGCAGTATTACCAAAAGGGTTATTAAAATTATTTAGGAAAGAAAAAATAATGATCAGTGCACCTAAAAGTATGTATTTGTTTGAAGGAGAATGCTTTTTAGTAGTATATGGACATCTGGGAAAAACAATATTTTTGGTTGCTATTATAGAAAATTAATCTGTGGCTTTTGTATCTTGATACTTTTTTCCTCTGGAGTACTAAGGTTATTTTTTAACCTAATTTGCAGTTTTTCACTTGTAAAGGCTTTTGGAATATTTCCAATCTACTTAGAAGTTATTGCTATTCCTTATTATTTTCCCACCCGGTTATAGAAATTCTTTTTTTTTAAACTAGAGGCTTACAAAATGTTTGCTTAGTTTTCAAGAAAAGAAAGGTAGTGGTAGAGCCTGGCAGAGAGATCAGTGGCTATATTTCAACAGAGCTTGTAACTAATTCTGCTATTTTCTATCCTGATATATATATATATTGAATTGTTACTGGGAAGAAGGGGATCTGAAATTATTCCTTTCTTTTTTTTTTTGCAAAGCTAGTCATAACAAAATGTTAAGTTATGCCATTCCTCTAAAATATTCCAAAATAAAAGGTTTTCCTTTATGGTGGCCCAGAGCTTTATATTTCAACTTCTTTGATTGAAAGTAGTTGCTCAAACACTTTGCCGAAGAAGCTCACTATATGGTTATTTTTTTGTGCTTAGAAAATATTACATGCTTCTTTATGATATTTGGAAGTTATTTTATCCATCTAAGGTAGATAAACTAGTATGATGAAAGTTCACTGGACAAATCTTATTGCAAATACCTATTGATGAAGATTTTTGCTACACACAAGAGGAGAGAAGATAAAAGCCCTATCTTACAGAGCCCTTAGGACTTTGCTGTCCCATGACGTTTTGCAACTTTTTCCCATTCACGGAGCTGATGTGGATATGGTCTGTGTGTGATGCATCTGGCCCACGGGCCACCAGTTTGACACCCCTGCCTTAGAATGATAAAATACATTATCATTTGGCATAGAATTATTTGGGGGAATGATCAAATAAGTAATTTTTGCCTTAAATGAGAGCATGTTCAATGACCCATCTGTTTGCTTTCTTGGCTGTCAACAGTATTCTTAGGAGTCTTCTTCAACAGGTATAAAAGGAAGAAATCTTTATTTAATGATGCTGCCAATTATTTTGAATATGAGACCGTAGCTGAAGAATATAAAGATGTGTTCCTAGGTTTTTTATTTGGAAATGATGATCCAACTTGACCGTGCAATTTTAATAATTGTTAACTCCATGAGCAATTTACTCATAGCAACAGGATGTCCTGCCATAGTGCCTCAGTAATGTCATAGAATCTTTTTTCTTTTAATTGAAACATTGATCCAAAAGCTCACAAGAAACTCACAACTCACAAGTTGGTTGATAGACTAACAACAGATCCCACCCCGTCCCCTTCTCATCCTACTCCCATTCTCCCCATATTTTAGCTAGGTTGATTATCTGAATTTTTATAGTAGTACTAGCTGATAACCTGGCATTGCCCAGATATTTATTTATCGCCGTGTGTCTCTCTCTCTCTGTATCTCTCTCCACCCCCCCTCTGATTCTGATATGAGGCATCGGGCAGGCCATGAGGCACTCTCGCAGTGCCTTGCGCAGCACAGTGAACTTTAGCACACTTCACAATGGGGGAGATGGGGTTCCCTCTTCCTGGAGCCCATTACAACATGGGGTAACAATGTGATCCTGCCCCACTTACTCCTAGCAACAGGATGCAGCTTACAGCTCTGAGCCTGAAGTGGCGGGAGGGCTGCCTTGAGCACAAATGTGACATGAAGGCAAGTATAGAACCAATTTGCTCCTGCACTAAGGCTCCGGCAGCCCTCCTCTTCCTCCCCCTCCTCCTTTCGCCACCCCTGGCTAGCAAGGCCAGGAGGGTGTACCGTTACCATGGCAACTCCACTGTGCTGTACAGTAGAAGCCATTTTAAGGCAATATAGTAGACGCCATTTTAAGGCACAACAGGCTTTATCTTAACACACACCGTGCAGAGTTTTAGAAGTGTCTTACCCCCATAATATTTGTTTCCAGGGAGTAAGTCATCTGTATACCAAGTTTGGTTGAAATTGCTGTAGGTAGGTTTGTAGAAATTGCAGCATAACTCTGGAACACACACACACACACACACACACACACACCCCTAGGGGTGCTAGGGGTTTCTTACTCCCACAGTATTTGTTTCCAGGGAGTAAGTCATCTGTGTACCAAGTTTGGTTGAAATTGCTTAAGACGTTCCAGAGTTATGCTTGAACATACATACATACATACATACATACAGCCTTTATATATATATATATACTAGCTGATAACCCGGCACTGCCTGGGTATTTATAGTCATTGAAGCGTTTGTCTGACAGGGAGCCATTGAAAGGGGCTTTTCTTCCCCCTACTCTCATGCCCATTATCCCTGCCCTCTCCTTTACCCCTCCCATCCCCCCTCCCTGTGACACCATCCATTTTACTATTTCCTCAAACTGGGCCTGGGACTGTAACATAAATCTCTGAGCTGGGCCATGCTGCGCCTCGTCCACCCCTGCTGAAATAGCTGGGTCTCCTCCATAGCTGTTTCACCTCGGTTGGTGTGGTCCTGTCTTTCGTGCGATGAGTTGGGGCAAAAGACAATCCTGGGAAAATGGGCCGAAGCTGTGAGGTGAGGGCAGACGATTTGATTAGGTTGTGGCACGCTCAATCAAAGTCCTCTGTACCGGTCTAATCAGGCTCCCTTCGCTTCATAGGCCTACTGTGTGAGGGAAGCCTAGGCTTTAAAGGCCCACAGTGTGAGGGATCACGGTCAATCAGATGCCTCTGTACTGGCCTAATCCAGCTCCCTTCATAGGCCCACTGTCTGAGGGAGGCCTAGTCCTTAAAGGCCCACTGTGTGAGGGAGCATGTTCAAAGGCCTCTGTACTGGCCTAATTAGGCTCCCTTCCCCCTCCCATGACAACATGAACAAATGTCACTCTAGGACGTCACACTCATTCTCCTTAAAGGGCCAGGCTTTCCAGAGTTATGTTGGAACACACACACACACACACACACACACACACACACACACACACACCAGGGGTGTCTTACCCTCACAGTGCTTGTCTCCGGAGGGTAAGTCACCTGTGTACCAAGTTTGGTCGAAATTGCTCAATGTGTTGCCAGAATTATGCTTAAACAAACATATATACATAAATCCTTTTATATATATATAGATCATTGGATTTCGCACAGTTTTATCTTTGAATATGGTAAGCTGTCCAGAATTGCCTTGTGGTAAGATGGACAGCTAATAAATTTCATAATAAGCAAATGATAAATCAAGAACATTAAGGGCATATCAGGAAAAGAGAAAAATCCAGCTAGTAGGAAGCTGACCCACGAAACAAACTGGTTTAAGACGTGCTTGGGACAGTCAAGATACTGTAGCTTTTAATGCTGAAGAAGAAATCTTGCTACTGAACCGTTTGGAACCATCATTACTAAGTATTCCCAGAAATATTGTGCGGAAGCAGAGATTTACACTGTTCAGGGCTCTGTGCAAGGTAGTGAATGGAGAACATATTTTGAAACCTCATATAAAATGACCTTCAGATATTCCAGAAAAAGTTATTTGGCCAGAATTCAGTTAGAAAAAAAATGTCTATAACCCTTAGACTTTATTTTCTGCTGGTTCATTTCTTATTGGGGATCTTGATAATCTGTTTACCATGTGTATTAAGTTTTGGTACAAATAAAAAAAAATGTATCATCTATAATTGATTATAACATTGCACTATAAGAATATAACAAGATTTGGCTATTACTACTTTTGTAAAATGTTGTACCTGCAAAAACTGGAATTTCATATGCTTGCTTTTGTATGTGTGTATTTTAAGTTTAATTTAAGAATTTTACCAGACCTGCTGTGAGTACTCTCAAGTGCTTTATTAAATTGCAAGGGCCTAGCCTTTGGCAATGCTTTACATCTGCAGTGGTCACTTATTACCTGTACTGAAATACTTGTAACAGTGAATTAAAATAAAATTTCTTCAGGTAATATTTATCTAGACCAGAATTTTCCCTCTAGATTAAATGCCAACAATAATAACTGCCTTTCTTCTGGGTTTTATTCCAGATGTATTTATTTAAAACCAAATTCTATTATGGCTCTGGACTGTTGATGAATTCTGAAATTACAGACACATAGTTTAGAGATGTGACTTGATGCCAGAATCTTTTCTCTTGAGGGGCAGTTCTTTTTCATGGTTTTGGCCACCTGGGACAACACTACTACAGAGTTTTTTCCCCAGTGTATATGGTTTTCACCTAATTTACAAGTCTGAAACATTCTCGCTCCATTTCCTGGTCCAGTCTCTAATCTTTATCAATCCCAGATTGATTCTCTATAAACTGTCAATAGAATTGTCTCTGGAACCTTTTGGAAAGTAAACAGTGCCAGCTTATCAGCACACATTTGTTTCTTCCCAATTTTGAATTAGACTAGCATTTCATTTCAGCTCTTAAAAGGCTGTTGAGATTCCCTAGAGAAAAACTGCTTTTCATTTACCCCATGGAAAGACAGTTTGATTTCCAGAAATACTATGAGGAAATGTTTTCATTCAGACTGTTGTTGGATGTGTATGAATCTGTGAAATTCCTAGAGTATGTGAAGTTCGGTGGTGATAATCTATAACTAACTCATGTGGAAATATATGTGGGGGTGGGGGTGTTTACCCTTGTATATACGCTTACGCTTGCTCTCTGTTAAAAGCCCCAGGTCACTCAGAGCCTGCAGAAGTGTGAAAATATGTGAGCCCATCTAAAAGAAGTGTGAAAATATGTGAGCCCATCTAAAATACTTTAGAAATGGTGATGATCCTTTTTTAAAATTACTGGACCAAGGACTAATTTGACTTCATCTGACTGAAAAACTATGTCTTCTTCTGCAGAAAGATATATACTGTAACCTTTGCAGACCATTTTTGATTTAGTGGTGCAGAGGGACACTTTGGGAGAAATTGGAACAATTCTCAATGATCAGGAGATTGTTTTTGTGGATCCACTGACTATATAAAGACATAGATTACAAGGTAGCCCTTGACTTACATTTAAAGTTAAAACAGATTTTTTAAAAAGTACTTACAACCCATCCTTGAAGTTACAACTACTGCATCACCTTCTGCCACACCACACAATTACATGTCAGGCACTTAGCAACCGGTTTGCATTTATGACTGGGTAGAATGTCCTGTAGGCATGTCATTGTATGCTTATACAATAAGCATTGTATGCATATGATTCACTTAATGACAGTGAAGACTCACTTAACGACCATTGTAAAAACAGTCATAAAATTGAGTCTAGCTTACTTACACTCAAAATTTCAGACTCAATTGTGATTCTAACTCAACTCAAAGTTATCTTTTCATTTGAGAATAATAGTGATCTTCAGGTGCAATGAGGTAATGACTAGTATGAGAGTGCTGAAGTAGAAGTGCATTTTGGAAAACCTGTTTTTTAATTTTTTAAATATATATTTAAACTATACTAATACTAATACTATATTGTACTTATTATAATAAGTATATTGTATAGTATAGTATAGTATAGTATACTATACAATACAATACTATACTATACTATACTATACTATACTATACTATACTATACTATACTATACTATACTATACTATACTATACTATACTATACTATACTATACTTCTCTGGTGACAAATTTCTTTTTTTTTTAAACAATTTTTTATTTTTTTAAGACACACAAACATACAATACATTTTTTCTGACCGTATTGACCGAGTCAAAATTCATACAGCTTATTTTCTCCAATTTACTATATATATTTCAATTTCTGCCAATGTAGTCTACTTTCCGCTTTTATCTCTAATTTATATTTACTATATAATATATAATCAATATTGCTATCGACCCGAACCTCTTTATCTTAGCCTATTTCGTATTATTCTCTTATTTCTCCCTTTATCACATATATTTTTCAAAGTTTTTTATTCTATTGAAACCCTTTACTTTAAGCACAATCATTTAATTTAGCACAATTATTTCTTAATATCAATTGTTTCCAAAGGTGGACCAGTTTATCATATTTCTTTATAGTTATTTTACATCACCTTTATCTAAAAATTAATCATTTTACCCAAAACAATTCAGTTCTTCACATTTGTTTTTATATCTCCTTTTTTAAAGTGAACCTATCTTCCATTTCAGTTTCATTCAAATTTTCCCTTTCTAAATAAACAATTTTATATTAGACCATTTATATTGTCATTTGTTCAATTTTTACAATCCCAATATTAATGCAATTCATTCAAATCTATTCATAATAATACACTTATTCCATTTTAATTTCATTTAACTTTCCATCGCTTAACCCGTCCTAAGTAAATCATTTTATACAAAATATATTTCATCTTATTCAACTAATATAATCACCAATATTACTCCTAATACAATTATTAATAAGACTATTACTATACTTATATATTATATTATCCTTCCTCCAAACCAATCTTCCATTTGAATGTCATTCAAACTTTCTCCTTCTAAATAAATCATTTTTATCAAAGCATTTGTATTGCCATTTAATATTGGGATTTTTATAATCCCAATATTAATACAATTCATTCAAATCTATTCATAATGATAATACCCATTCCATTTTAATTTCATTCATTTAAATCTCATCTTTTAATCCCTTCTAAATACATCAGTCTATACCTAGTATATTCCATCTTATTCAAATAATATAATCACCAATATTAATCCTAATACCATTATTAAGATTATTACCATACATATATATATATATATATATATGCTTTCTGAGGTTTTCACGGGTGTTTGTATATAGGTCTTTGGTTGTTCGGGTTTTCTCCCGTGTAAAATTGGAAGTGGCCAAGACACTTCCAATTTTACACGGAGAAACCCAACAACTAAAGACCTATATATATATATATATATATATATATATATATATATATATATATATATATATATATATCATATTACTCTTCCTCCTTTCCATTAATTACTCCTTTTAACCATTTTCTCCTGGTTCATCTAGCAAACCACTCATTTTGTTTTTTTTTTGTTTTTATAATTTATCTCTTTTTTTCTGTTTCCTTCCTTCAATTCTTAAGTCCCTTACTCGTTTAATTTGCCCTATATTCCCTTTTGATCTATTCCCCCTTTCTCTTCTCACCTTCCTTATTTCTGCATTGTTAATCCCAATAAATAATTTAATTTTTCCCCTCTGGTTTCTCTATTTTTAGCACTGTGCCTAATTCTTATTCTGGATGCCTCAGCTTCATGACGGTCGCAATGGCTGATGCCCCTGCTGCCGGATCAAAGAGTTTTCTCCGGCTTTCCAAGGAACATGCCTGTTCCTGTTAGCCGTCTGAGATGCCTCTCCTTCTTCGCCGTCCCTACAAGACGGTTCTGGTCCGAAGACTCCACGACAGCAGTTCATCTGGCTGGATTTTGCCAGGCTGATCAGAGCCTGGTATTTTTCCAGCCAGTCTCGCTGCGACGCTTCCGGTCTCCTTTGATGACAAATTTCTGTTTCAACTTTTCATTACCTTATTTTGGCAGGAAAAAAAGTTGTTTTCATTGCTGTTTTACACTATCAGCGTACTCCACTAAAATGAGTTGGAAGTCAGTGCTTTTTTTCTTTTTCCCTTATATTTTGATAAACTAATAATTTGGAAACTGAACTACATTGCAATATCCATTTCCAAATTGCCTTATACACTGTAAGCCGCCCTGAGTCTTCGGAGAAGGGCGGGGTATAAATGTAAACAAAAAAACAAAAAAAAAATTATTGTCAGTGCAGCTGTTCTTTTTATGACACTGTTGAAAACTGGCATTCATTTCCAGTTTTCAGCAAAGCTGTGCCCATGAGAACCACTGATTCGCTTAATAACTGCGGTGTTCTGTTAATGATTACAATTTTACTTAATGACCACTGCAAAAAGGTTATAAAATCAGGACAGTCAATTTACTTCATCATTTAGCTGAAGCTGTGACTCAATTTACAGCCATCACGAATTACAACCATGATGGGCAACTCCATTACAGTCATAACTCAAGGACTACCTGTAGTTTCTCTACTGTGCTATTTTATGGCCACAGACATTGATTGCACATATTTCAAGGATACATTCAGGTAATAGCTTTTGCATTTTATGCAACCTAATTTTTATAAAATAAAACTGAATATTTTGTGTGACGTTACATCTTCAGGATGGATTATGGGGTCAAGGCAAATCATTACTAAGAATCAAACAATGAACAAGCAAGTATTAGAATAGTTTTGACATGAATATAACAGTGTTTTGATGTGTATCTATGTATTTGTGATAAGTGTCTTGAGAATGCTTATTAATCTCTATAAACAGATATTTTTTCCTAATAAACTGACTTTGCCATTTTCTTCTTCAAATCAGTGAAAAGATTTGTGCTAAGCTCAAATGTATTTCCTCTGGTTTAACATGGGTGTGGGTAACCTCTTGGTAATTGGAGGATACATTTAACATTTGGGGAGGGGGTTCTTTTAGTATGTTAAGTCTGTTTTATGGCTGACAAAACATTTTTTGTGTATAATCTTAGGGATTTATGTGAGCAAATTTAAGTCAAACATTACATATTTTTATAGAGCTTTTTGAGATTTCCAAGCGAGGTTCCCCCACTTTTGTACCATCAGTTCTGTAGATCAAATTCCACAATTGGCTGGTCTTTGTAGTATTTTTTTAGTAAATGATGTCATCTAAGTTGTTAACATCACATTTTATAATTCATGCATAATTTTTTATATTATTTCCCAAGAGTAAAAATTACTGGATGACAGCTTTTACAAATTCTGTTTTCTCACGTTGAAGAAACAATGTTGACTGAAGTCTTACTCTTTGTTATAATACTCCTCAGTACTGTAAATTTGAGAATCAGAGTGATGACTTACATGATTAAATTAATCAGATACTATTACCATATATCTCTTGTTTTACATCCTTCTCTCCTCCCCATATGTTGTATGGAGAATACATTGCAGAATAAAATTATGGATGCATATTGCCAGATCATTTCCAAATCTGTTAATGAATGAGAAGACAAACCTATAGACAGCAGTTTTGGTGAATATCCAATGTGTACTCTAATGGTTTCCTCTTAATAGTTAATATGGCAACTGCTTAAGAGATAAAGAACAGCAATGAAATGCTACACATTTTTTTTAAAAAAATAATATTTATTCAGAACTGCTTAGCACTAATAATTATGCTCTAGGTTACGAAAACATACTTCTTAGAAAGTTCAGATAAGTTAACATTAAGGTTGTTTCAATATTATAACCCAAGATTGCATATTCCAATAATTTTCATATTGTGAGTGAAGAAATGAAAGAAGATGTATTGGGATATTAGAGTATTAGGACAGGACTGTTGGAATTCAGGTTCAAATACCTGTTAGCCAGAAAGTTCATGCCTTGGACCAGAATCTATATCTTACAGAGTTATATAACTATGTATGAAGGATGGGAATAGACTCATACGTATTACTGGTACTTAGCATTTCTTGGAGAAGGAGCAGCAAATTATAAATTCAACAACAGCAGTGAACCTGAATAGGATTGTAATTTTGGATTCTTTTTTTCTTAACTGTTTTGTTTAAGTGCAATTCTGTGCATTGTTACTTAGGAGTCCCAGTATGTGCAGCTTTCTTCTAGGAAAATATATGTTGGACCAGAGACCGTGATTTTCTGGTATTTGAGCTGCTAATTTTTGGAACAGTTCTCCTTGAGATATTTGTGTTTCATTATATTGGCTTCATTTAACTTTTTCTGCTATATTTAGTTATTATAAATTGCCAGAAAAAACAGTAACTTGCATATACAAATTTCTAGTAACAAACTATATATATATGGATTTCTGACTGTTCCATTTCTGTATTTAAAATATCATAGTAATATTTTTTTGCATTAACTTCAGAAGTCCTGTGTTAAATTTTGAATGATATCTCAAATACTAGGCAAAACATTGTGGTAGAAATTGTGCTGAAAATTTCCTCTTATGATTTGCAGTGCATGGGTACTTAACTGTTTTGAATCTAATCATTAATATACAAGGCTTCTTGTTGTTTCTTTTCTTCATTTATTCTGGAAAGCATTCTGAAACTGTCAAAGAAATAAGGAAATGGATTGTTTCTTGTGAAATTTAGAAAACAGTCTTAGAAGATTGTCTAGTTTAACAAAAAGAAGGACTAGGGGAGACATGATAGCTGTGTTCCAATATCTCAGGGGCTGCCACAAAGAAGAGGGAGTCGGGCTGTTCTCCAAAGCACCTGAGGGTAGAACAAGAAGCAATGGGTGGAAACTGATCAAAGAAAGAAGCAACTTAGAACTAAGGAGAAATTTCCTGACAGTTAGAACAATTAATACGTGGAACGACTTGCCTGCAGAAGTTGTGAATGCTCCAACACTGGAAATTTTTAAGAAAATGTTGGATAACCATCTGACTGAGATGGTGTAGGGTTTCCTGCCTGGGCAGGGGGTTGGACTAGAAGGCCTCCAAGGTCCCTTCCAACTCTGATGTTATGTTATGTTATGTTATGTAAGATGTATCACTGACTGCTAATGTATTGAATGTTAACATACTATAACTCAGTATCAGTGTTTGAAGTGTTTGATTATAAGGAAATGTTGCTTAAGTACTGTTGTGGGTTATATTTTCAATAAGAAGTGGGGTAGCAATTAACTGTTACTTCCAGTTACAATAATGTCATGAATGAAGCCAAATATACATGTCCCGGGATAATGTTGCAAGATCCAATCTGGATGGGTCACCAGGACCAGAGATTTAGTCTTCTGAACTTCTGAACTTGTGCTGGAGCCCATCTCTAGGGAACTTCTCTCTACTGGAATGTACACATGGAGGTTCTTCAAGATAAAACCTAAAATACAGTCTAAAACTTTCTTCCCTGTGTTCTTTGGTCATCTTTATTTTAATAGATAAAGAAAATAGAAAATGGTGCAGAGGAGCCCATGAAATGTGGCCCATATTTCCAGGATGAATAGTTCCCATGGAAATCTTCCATTTTATAAAAATATTATAAAGATACCAGTGTTGTAGATCCCAAATAAATACTAAATACAACATAAATAAATAACAAATACAACATACTGGCTGGAGAATTCTGGGAGCTGAAGGCCACAAGTCTTATAGTTGCCAAATTTGGAGACCCCTGATTTAGATACATTATTTTCTCCAGACAAACCTAATTTGTTATAGAAAGATATAGATAGATTTGTCTATCTTTTTAATGCTTTTGAAATGTGGGTAGTGCTTCATTTCCAAAACGGTGTTTGGTCTTAATGGAAGCTTTACTATGTTCCCCAAAAGGAAACTCTACTTCTGAATTGTAGGTAAGTGAGGTGAGTTTGGAGCTATTCATGGTTGAAGCAAATGCATTTTGCACCTACTTAGAGGTATGCTTAATGAGACTTTGACATTAATTTTATTATTAATATTGTTGTTGCAGCACAGATATACAGTAAATAGCAGAACTTTAGAAGGTGTAGTTATGGAGAACCAGGTGTACCTGATAGAGCCGTGGTGGTGCAATGGTTAGAATGCAGTACTGCAGGGCTAAGTCACTGCTCACTCCAGGAGTTCAATTCTGAGTGACTCAAGGTCAACTCAGTTTTCCATTCTTCAGAGGTTGGTAAAATGAGGAGCCACATTGTTGGGGGCAATATGCTGACTCTGTAAACCTCTTAGAAAGGTCTGTAAAGCACTGTAAGGCAGTATATAAGTGCTATGGCTATTGACCTTCTATAAAATTTGAGATGGGTGGGTGGGTAGGTTATGCTTGTTTAATTGTAGCTGAATATCTGTAACTTATTTACAAGCAAGATGTTCAAAAATATTTTTAACATTCACTCTTCAGTGTTAAGTTATAGTATTGAATCCAGAGAAGCAACATTTGAGAGAACAAAATAAAACCACAAGAAATGATTAGCCATATGATTTAGCATACCTCTGAGAATAAATGCTCCTGTCTGGTTTTCTGTGGCTGACTAAAATACTACAAGTCAATCTTGATATGAAACGAAAACCATTTTACGTAACTCTTATTTAGTCTGCCCCGAAAAGAATTTACTTTGTTGAAGTTCAGCACGACTCTAACAAGTTTGGTAAACCAACAGAATGATTTCATTTTGAAGAATTCCGCTAGCAGACTGCTGCATTTAACAAAGGCTAGATTGTTTCACAGTGCGATTCTTCAAAACTTCTGGGCATCAGGCCCAGGCTTGGCCATTTACCTGTGTAATATATGACCAGGCAATCAGAAAAACAATGGAAATAGGTTTGCCAATGTATAAAAATGGTTATCATGTATCTAACAGTTGAAAAACTGCAATTTATATTAATAAAGTGATAAAGATTTTATTTTCCCTTATTTCTTGCCACTGTGCTTGACATTCTGTTTTCTTTTCTGAAAATGAATTCTTTCTTGTTTTTAATTAAATGCAGGAAAATAATGTGGTTTAGCATTTCTGGAGTAAAGAATATTAACTGATTCATAATACAGTGAAGACATGTTAACATAGTTTAAGCTTTACTTTGTAATTTAGCTTTACCCTTCAATTATAGACTTCTACATTTTGTGAAGAATTGCCATTAAAACAAATAAATTGTGTAGATTATTTCAGGGACTTGCTCTTAGGGATGACTTTGCATTGAAACTGAACGGTTCATTCAACTAATGTATACCTGCACCCTACTTTAATTATTTTAGGGTTGCTTTTATTGTCTTATTTTCATAGGATACACTGAGTGAGGAACAGTAGAAGAGAAAAATATGTGTGCTGTCTGAAGCCTCTGTGAAAAAAAGATCTAAGATGCAGCAAGCCACTCGCTAAGAAGGACTATAGGATAGGATCAATTCAGTGATGGTGGGTTAGACAACTTTGAATTTCTCTGTCTCTGCTTTACATAATTGCAGACAATGTGATTACCTGTTGGATACCTGTATGACAGTTGTGATTAAATACAGGTTGCTACCATTGTAAGGATAGAGGACAGGAGAAGGTAGTAATGACAGACATTGCTTTTACAAGGGAAAGTGAATGAGCACTCATTCTCCTTGCTTACTAGTGTGCTTGTTTTTCAAATTTTTAGTGTCCTGGGGAGAAATCAAATATCAAGTCAGTGAGAAGGAAGAACATGGCATCTAGTTCTTAATACTGTGAAAGAAAGCTGGATACTTGGGTAGCTCTGTGAACTTTGCAACTTTAGTGGTAAAGTAACACAACATAATTGCAGAAAATGTTCTTCTTTCAGCTCCCATATTCCAACTTTGAGAACTGGGGAGCAATACAAGACCTTGTCTTCAGTAATAATGCATGTGTCATAAAAAACCTTGGTTTGAAAAATAAAGAGAAAGGCTAGGTTCACACAACAAGCTTAGGTAAACCCAAACAGTGTGTTATAGCTTGATGTGATATATGAATCCAGCTAAGTTTTAGAAGACAAATCCCACTTATTTTGCACTTGGATTGCTTCTAGTAAGATCAGAACACTTCCTGCAAGGCCAGAACGGCCCATTTTAATGTTGAAACATTTTGAATTTGAAATGTTTTGCACAGCTCTGCTGTGTATTCCACACTGAACTCTTGGAGAAAAGAAAGAATAAATCTAACTAACAAATAATTACACACTTAGCTTATTAAGCACACTCAGCACTTACAATAAATCAGATATGGACTATTTGTAGCCCTATGGTCTTTCAGACCCTAGACTGGAGTCTGACTTGCAAATTTCAGTGGCCACAGTTTTTTCCCCCGTTTTTGAGGCAAGAAACACATAAAACTTGGTGGAATTCCTAAAATTGATTTAAGAAGGAAGAATGAGAAAACTTATTTACCCCTCTCCCCCCCACCCCGTAACAAGGGGAAAAATGAACTTTTTAAATAACAATGTTCATACCACTCTGTCTAGTGTACCTCCCAAATGATTAATTTGGCCTTTCTTGCTTAATACCGGATACCAAAAGATGCAGAACAGCTCCAACACGTATCTGGTAGATGACATTTAAAAGTGTCAGACCTGAGGTCATGGTTTTACTCTCTTTTTTTTTGGTCTGATTAATGGATATTGAGCTGAAAAGTAGTGATTAGCTCAGACTATCCAGTTACTTCTGTAATACAGCTGCTGTGTGTATGAAAATGGCTTTTTCTATGAATAGGCTGAATGTTGTTGCTCTGCTATTTTTTAAATGACTTGGTTGATTTGAGAATCAAAAAAGCTCCTTTAAGTATTTGCATGTATTTGGTAGGGATAGATTGTGCATTTTTGCTATAGAACAGGGGTGTCAAACTGGCGGCCCACAGGCCAGATGCATTACATGCAGGTCAGGCTCACCTTAGCTCCACGAAGGGAGAAATGTTGCGATACATCACATAATGGCAACGTGATGTAGAGAGTTTGACACCCGTGCTATAGAATAATTTCCTGTGTTGATACACATGTAACTATCTTTTGATTAACATTTGTTTTATCTTCTATGTCAGATTACCACTATCTTTCTGCCATTGTTTCTAACATTATGCTATGAAAAAAACCTTTCATTGCACTACTTCAAATTGGATAAAGTAGAGGAAAAGATGGGTGCCTAACCCCCTTTTTTGTGCCTCATAGTGCAGAATATCTGGAATTAGACTCTAATGTGGGTTGACATAAAACCATGATCTTCATGGCAGCAGTGAAGATCTAGTGTCTTTTCCATTATTGCAGGCCCACAAAAAGGCTGAGCCTATACCCATCTACCCTTTCCAAGGCTATTGTTTAAGCAGATTTGGTATGTTTGTTATTAAGTCTGCAGACTGGAGAACATGAAGGGTGTGCTGTTCAACATAGAATCATTTCCATCTGTTGTAAATTCTTGTCAGATGTTGGGAAACAGCAGGCAAAGCTAATAGCAAGTGTTCTAACCATGTACCAAGGAGAAGCTCTTTATTGTATAGATTCATATACTGCTGGAAATTAAGTTGATATTTTAATTTTTTTTTTCAAGAATGCTTGCTAGCTTATTATATATTTATTTTAAAATGTTTGGATCATCTTTTAAGGATAAAAAGAGAATCTATTCCATGGAACGAACTGCGCAACTAATTTCACATACTGCAAGGTTTAGGGCTTTGTCTTGCCAAATGGCTTCCAATCCATGAAATAGCTCCCAGCAAGGCATTTTTTGAAATTTGAACAGTTTTGAAAAGTAGTCTGCAGTATTGTGCTGGAAGTATAAGACTTTTCTTCCCTCCTGCAGCCTGAAAAGACAGGAAAAAATCAGAAGGATTGGAGTGCTAGAAATAGCTGCAATATTATTTCAGCAATATTACTAGGCGATAATTATTATTTAAAGCCATCATTGCTGGAGTAATAATTGCAATGCTTATTTAAAAAAAACACTATTGGGCATTTAAAAAACTTGCACACAAATTTAAAATGGTGAAATTAAAGATACTTTCACCAATACAAAATATTCTTGAGTTGAGTTGAATGATGAGACAAAATATTAGACACCAGGTTCCCTCATCCAATGCTAGAAAACCGGCATTCAATATACAGTAGGTTTAGGAAGAAGGCTGTTGTATCACAAAAGTTTGTCTGATCTCATTAGCCTTTGTTCCAAGCAATGAAAAACCTGAATGTAGAATTGGATAAAAAACTCTAAATTCTTGATTTAGGCACAAAATGGGAATAAATTAAGACACTGTGCAATAACTGCACACAGTCCTAATTTATTTTTATTTCTGCTATTAGCTCTCTTAAAAGTTGGCTTCTTGAAAAAGTGGCCCAAGAATATTTGAGATTAGCGTGTAATATTCCCCAAGAACACCAAACCCATGGCAATCATATAGACAGATGCCTACCTAGATTCACAATATTAGCACTTGAAACTATTTGACTGAAACAGGAATGTTTTACTGTATTCTACTCATCTTAACTCTTGGAAGTGGGATTATTCATTTATCTAATTTATATGCTGCTCATCTTGCAGGATCGTTATTTAGAGATAACTGCTCAACATTCTGAAAATACAATGATGAATGGTTTATTTGTTTTAAATGAAGTGTAGATAAAAGAATGTAACACCTGCAGAATAGAAATCAGCGCTATTTGACAAATGTAAAGGAAGTTACAACCACAAGAGTATTCTTCCTTTCTGGAGTGGGGATTGTCCATGCTGACAATAGCTTTTTCTGCTTGGAGAAAGCATGAAGTAACTGGGTGTGTGTATTATACTGTTTGCACATCATTAGCATAGGCATTACTACATTATTACATTTTTGAAGACATGACATTTCATTTCAAGACATGATAATAGTAAAACAGCAACACAGTTAATACCTAATGAACTTCTAGAATGTTAACTTGCTCAAGAATAAAAGCTACACATATAATATCCAATATGCAGTTGAAAAGACAGTGGCAGTGAGTGAACTATTTCTTTAGCATATCTTTTAAGTTGCATATCCACAATTTATGAATGCTGAAAACCAGTGTTAGCAGCTAGGCTGTCTGAATGTCTCAAGCAAGTTACATCAGTTTTGCTTCAGAACGTAGCCTTCATTAGTTTGATATAGTCTCCCACAAATGCACATCCGGCATCTCATGGCATATTAATATGTTGTTCCTTACTAAGCTACTGAAACCTATTTTTGAATCATTAAGTTCTTGTCAGCTCTGGATCCTAACAAGAAAGTTTTTATCCTTAATGGAAGTGACTTCAGTCCGCAAAGTACAGCATGTAAGCTGTAATGTCTGGTGACTAATCCACCCTATACTATTAATATTAACAGTGTTTTTACATCATTAGAGTCTAATATTAACATAATCCAAACAGGAACTTTGTTTAATAGTGAATGGGGAGACTCAGGTAGCAGAAATGGGAACTGACTTTCTGTAACAACCTTGGATGGAGAAAATAGTTGGCAGTTTTTCAGTCTCCATTTTGCATGGTTTGTTGATTCTCATATTTTAAGGAAGAAAGGAACGGTTGCTTGAAAAGAAAATATGTCCGTTTTCTCAATCATTCAGTTGGATATTTTTTTTTACTAATTTATAATTCTCACAAAGATTGGTTTCAGAGTTTTATTTAGGTTTTTTTTTAATAGGAATTTTCCCCTTCAAGTCACAGTAGTTGAATAATTTCACTTATGGAATCAAAAGCTTTTGTCTTAAAGACATATAGATGGATTTTGGAAAAGCAGTGTATTCCATACAATTACAAGGTAATGGTACGTTTAAATCAGCAATCAGATTACAGGTATCGTTAGTAGATAACACCTGCAAAAGTAATTCATATTACTTTGTTTTTGCATTGGCTTCCTAATTTCAGTAGAAAGAAGACTTGCCTCCAAGGATCATTATGAATCTTTGTTAATATTCGTAAATCACTTAATGATGAAAAAAATAAGTAATAATTATTTTACAAATAGCAAAGACATTCTTCAAGTTCTAACGTAAGTCTTCTTAGCCTGCCAATGAATCTGAACTAGTCAAAGGTGAGACCTGTTAAGTAAGTCATTCTGTCAGCAGACAGCTAGTAGAGATAATAAAGTCTGAAGCTATGAATGTTAGGAGGATCGGCTTAGGGAGAGGCTTCATGCCCCAATCTGCTGAAGTCGGCCAAATGCATGATCTTGGTGGCAAATCTCTGTTTAGTGTGATAGGCAGGTAATGTAAAATGTTCCGCAGCATTTGAGGGATTTTGATATGAAATCTTAGCAATCCAGTTTCTGGGTTAATATTTTTGCTCATTTTAGTGTAGAATTTATGTGTGGGATCTTGTCTTTGAGACAAGTCTAGTTTTGGAGTGGCATAGACTTTGCTCTACAATCTCTATACCCATTTGCTAGTCATGTCGGTTGGGTATGGTTATTTGAAACTCAGGAAAACTTGGGAGAGGGATATACTTCTGTTTTTGTTTTGTTATATTTGCTGCATGAGCCGTATCAAGAGAAAACATTAAACTGTGCAATAACAGCACTTTTCAAATAATCCAAAATGCTTATTCTGCAGGAAAATAATAAGGTCTGTTTTGTAAAAATATAAAAGCAATACACTTATACACAATAAGCCAAAATTTGCTATGGCACTTGTTCTCAGAAACTTCACAATAAGATGCATCCCAGGAAAGTATTTGGTAACTTTTATTCTTGTAGATAATGGTAAGGGTTTAATCTTGAATTCATTACAATAATCCAGAATATAGTGAACAATAGATATTACAGATGTATCAACACACATATACAGCTCAAATACTTTTTTCTCAAAGTATTCTCAAATAAATATTCTCAAATAGCTGGCAATATAATCTGCTTCTTTACACTTTTTCCCCAGGTAAAAGCCATATTCTCTATCAATGGATGAGTTTTTATTAAAATAATAAATAAGATACTAAAATAGTCAGTGTGGTGTGGTAATTAAGATGTTGGATAGTACTAGTGAGACCCAGCTTTAGGTTTGCCATCAGTCATGTTTATTGGTTAACTCTGAGCCAATTGGACTCTTTCAGCCCAACCTATGTCACAGTGCTTTTAATTTTTGCATGTGCAATGTCTACAAAGAAAAAAGTCCAAGCTTTTCTTCCATGACATTTATCCTAAAAACTTACCTCTTAATCATGATTCATTTTTCCAATAATGAAAAAATTCCAAGGAAAGTACAACCAAATGTATAATGTTCAGAAGGTTCCTGACTACATTTTTCAAATGTTTGTGCATTTTAATGAGGTATAGTTGAACTGGAACAATATATTCGATATATTGGTTTTGTGCATTATGTTTGAGAGCAGTATGTTAAATTTTTATGCATATATGTATACATTCTCCTGTGCTGTGCTTGGTGAGTCCAAGCATGGGATTCAATTTGCCTGATTGGCCAGAGACTGAGTTGCAAAATCTTTGGCCACGCCTCTTCCTCCCAGCCAAGCCTCAGTTTTTTCAACTCAGTTGGCCTAGAGAGACACGAATGAGTTTGTTCTTATTGAAATATTTCAAAATGATTGCTTTAGCTGGATTTTTGGAGAACTGAGCTTCTGGGACTATCTGGAGAGTTGTGCACCTTTGTGTAGGCTGCGCAAGCAGCCAGGCGACCAAGATACCACCATCGGAAGGCAGCTCCGACAAAGGCAGCGACAGGCCATTTTGCCAGCAGGCCACCCCGGTCAGAAGGGCATCACGCCGCACTAAGGGACATCAGCAAATACCGAGGCTTTAGTCTTCTGTGAGTGTGGGCAACCAGTCGGAGCACTAAGGAGCCTGTTGTGACCCAGGTTCCTGGACCCGGACTCCTGGACTCGGATGATTCAGAAAGTGAGGGAGAAGACCTGGCAAGGTCTGCTTCTCTTGGGCCCTCTCCCTCCCTGGCACCCACCCAAAGGAAGGAGGAGGGGCCGGCAAGGCCTGATTCTCCCGGGCCTTCTTCTGATTTGGCAACGCTCCAAGAACAGTTTTGGAGTGATGCAAGATTGCACAGACGTGACCAGCGCGTGCAGCAGAGGAAGCATTGGGACAAAGCCAAAGAATGATGAGTCATGCAGTGACATCTGCAATTATAGACTATAAAAAGGAGGCGGAACTTTCTGGTTTTTTGTCTTGGACAAAGCAATGAATTTGCGTGGGCAAACTGTATCAGTGGAGGGAAGAATATATTCGTGAGTAATTCTGGCCTTATCTATAATTTCCTCGTTATCTCCAGAGACTTGGCAGGCCTGTGGGTAGATGTGGCCAGAACATTTATCTATGTAAATAAATTAGAAAATAAGGCCTTTGACTGACTCTTTGTTGGGAGTATTGGGGGAGGGAAACAGAACAGAGCCGTATTGCCGGTTCCGTGCTATTTGGGAGGTTTCCCAGCGTTTGTGACCATGTTGCCGGTCTCACGCTTCTCCCCGGAAGTGGTGTCTTGGAAATTAGCACAGAGAAACCGTGTTGTCGGTTTTGCACCATTTTGCTTCTACTGCTGCCGTGACTCCATTACTAGGCAAATTTCAAACCATATTGCCGGTTTGACACCTATCTTCCTGCTGGGCTTTAGACCTTCCACTTTATGGAGGTCATCAGCCTAAGGTGTTATCTGTGCAAGGGGATTAATTCCAGGATTGGGTTTTACCCCTAATTAATTGCAGCAGTCATATATCACAGGAGCCAGCACCTAAATGGCAGATTGTACTGAATCATATAGCAGCAATTCAGCTGGCTCATCCCCCATACAGAGATCTGAGGCATCTAATTCCGGGGGCTAGATCTGTTTCTAAACAACCTGCTACCAGATCTAAATCTAAAGCTGCAAGATCTGTTTCAGCTGCATCTGAGAAGGATACCAAAAGGAGACAAAAAGCCTTAGAGAAACAATTTGCAAAGGCCAAACAGCAAGCAGAGGCAGCTAGAGTTTTACCAACCCCAATAAGGGCAATGTGGCTACAACTTCTAGAGACCAGTAAATGTCCCACCTGGATTTACAGGAGGACCACATGAACTGGTCTTCTAATATTGATATCGGGTAGCAGAGTTTTCACATAGCTCCAGTTTTTGTTTTGTTTTTTGTTTACATTTATACCCCGCCCTTCTCCGAAGACTCAGGGCGGCTTACAGTGTATAAGGCAATAGTCTCATTCTATTTGTATATTTTTTACAAAGTCAACTTATTGCCCCCCCAACAATCTGGGTCCTCATTTTACCTACCTTATAAAGGATGGAAGGCTGAGTCAACCTTGGGCCGGGCTCGAACCTGCAGTAATTGCAGGCTACTGTGTTCTTAATAAGCCTTAATAACAGGCTTTTACCAGCGTGAGCTAAACCGGCCCAGTTGTTGTTGTTGTTTTATGTTCCTCTAACCGGTGGGGCCAATGCAGGATTGCAACCTACCTTCATTTCTAGACCTTCAGTGCCATCTGCCACATTTACACCTATGGCAGTGGGGCTCTGCCCTGATGAGAATTTGAGTCCCAGTTTGTCCCAGCGCTCCAACAGAGGGGTCTCACAGGCCCATTGTCATTGAGTCCTTCCAATTACTGACCCCGCAACCACAGTTACAGCCTGAGGTTGGCCTTATGTGGGAACCTCCTTCCCCTCTACCTTCCTTGCACAGCGAGGCTTCATTCATGGGAGAGGATGAAGTGGGTGATTATGAATTGTCAGAGCAGGAGGGTGTCACTCTGGATGCGCCAGCATATTCTAGGCTGTTCTGGCCTACCTTGTTTTAGCTCTTACTGATAAAAGCCAAAACTATGGCCAATATGGGGGTAGCAGAGAGCTTATCAGAGGATCCTTTGGACCCTCGGGACCTTTGAACCAGCCTGTTCACAGAGCCAGTCACAACCTAGGAAGTGATTTCATCACCTCAGTTGTTTAAGGATATCATACAGAGGCAGTGGAACCAGCTTGGATCCATCCCAACTCCTAACGGGATGTACAGGAGGAGTTGGAGGATCTTTTGAAGATCCCAACTGTGGACGCCACCTTGGCCACCTTAGCTTCAGTGGCCATTCTGCCTTCTGACCCGGCAGAGGGATTAAAGGCAAACCCTTTCAGGGAGCCAGCAACTGGCCCTACCGCCATAACAAGTGACTCCCATTCTGAGATTCCCATTGGCGGGCGATTAAGCAGTTTTGCCAGTGAGTGGCAGGATACCACTACCGATGCGTGGGCATTGCAAACAGTGAGGCTCAGGTTCACTCTAGAGTCTTTTTCCGACCCACCTAGCCATTTCATTCAATGTCCCGTTTCCAGGGACCCTGCCAAGAGGACCCTAATGGAGTCCTAGATCCAGCACCTGCTGGACATCAAGGTCATAGAGCCGGTGTCATTAGACCAGAGAGGTCTCGCATTTTATTCGATCCTCTTTCTGGTTCCCAAAAGTTCAGGGGGGAAGAGAGCCATATTGAATTTGAAGGAAGTCAATCTGCACGTAAAATACAAAAGGTTCAAAATGCAATCCCTGCATACCATCCTGGCTTGCATCAGAAAGGGAGACCTTTTGACTTCAATAGATCTCAAAGAGGCTTACCTCCATGTCCCCATCAGACTGTCACACAGACGGTTTCTCAGATTCTTATATGCAGATCTCCATTAGCAATACAGGGCACTCCCCTTTGGCCTTTCATCGGCACCACAAACTTTTACCAAATTGCTAGATGTCGTAGCAGCACATCTGTGGTTGAGGCCCATAAGACTGCTATGTTATCTGGCTGACATCTTAATACAGTCGTCCACACAGCAGGCACAATGTGACCTGCAGATCAGGGTCCAAATTCTCCAAGATCACAGGTTCTCCGTAAAACTGGGAGAAAAACCAAATAACACCTACAACTGCATCACACATTTAGGTGCAATGATAAATATGCTGACATCTCAGGTTTTCCTTTCTCAGGAATGCAGAACCAGCATAAGAGCCATGGTGACGCAGGTCAAAGTTTAGAACTAGTACAATTGATTCTGCTTTCTCAACTTTTGGGAAAGATGATATTCTGCCTGGCTATCATCCCTTGGGCTCAGTTTCATACACGGGCCCTACAATGGCTTCTGTTGCCCAGCCAGAGATCAGGGCACAGCAATTCAAACGCGAGGATCAAGGTCCCCGGCCGGGTGCTCTGGTCCTTGGACAGGTGGCTGTCAGCAGCCATGGAGACAGGCTGTCTTTTCAAAGAAACCACCTGGCTAGTTTTGACCTCAGACACCAGCCTGTTCGCTTGGGGGGCCCACCTGGAATCTCAAGTGATCCAAGGTAGCTGGTTGCCAGAGGAGCTGCTCAATGATATCAATTGGCTGGAACTGAGAGCAGCACACTTGCTACTGCGCCATTTTCAGGCTGTGTTGGCAGGTCAGCAGTGCTCCTGCAACAGACAATGTTACAGCCAAAGCTCATGTGAATCGACAAGGAGGCACTCGTTCCAAGGCTCTGATGCATGAAGTGATGGGATTATGTCTGTGGGTAGAGAAGCATCTGCTTTCACTGCGAGCGGAACACATCTCCTGAGTTACCATGCTCAAGTGGACTGGTTGAACCAGATGACCATCGATCAGTTCGAATGGCGACTCCATCCAGACCTATTTCTCCAAATAACAGAGAAGTTCGGGACTCCCACTATGGATTTATTTGCTAGTCCAACAAACACCCAACTACCAAGGTTTTTCTCCCGGTACCAGACACCAGCAGCGAGGACACCAACGCACTCTGCTGCCTGTGGCCTCCCGGCCTGTTATATGCCTTCCCTCTGACCCCCCTCATATCAAGGGTCATCAGAAAGATCTTGGAGGAGGAGGAGGAGGTACTGCTGGTGGCACTGCGTTGGCCACAGTACCCATGGTTTGTGGACCTAATGACACTTTCCATTTCCCGACCATGGAGGATACCACCCCACAGGACATTACTCAGCCAAGGAGCAGTGTAACATCCAGAGCCTCAGTGGCTCCAATTGGCTGTTTGGCACTTGAAAGGGAGATCCTGAGGAAGGCACACCTTTCTGGAAAAGTGATTTTGACTATATTGGTCTTGACGGGCATCAACGAACAGGATATATCATGCCACCTGGGCTTCCTTTTGTCATTGATGTGCTAAAGAGAAGTTGATACCCACATCGGTGACAATTCCAAAGGTGTTGGACTTCCTGCAAGAGGGATACAGGTTTATCCAGAAACACACTCTGCAGGTAGGTGGCGGCCTTGGCCACCATCCTGCCAGGCACAGGAACAATCCCACTTTCACATCACCATAGGATACATAGTTTATTGAAGGGAATCTCCAACCTGTTACCACCTACAGTCCATCGGTACCCAGCTTGGGAGCTGTCCATCATTTTGCAGGCGCTCACGTCTGCTTCATTTGAACCCTTGGGGTCCACCAGCATCAGACTACTTACCTTCAAGGTGGCTTTTCTGGTGGTAATCATGTTGGAACACAGAATATCAGAACTGGTGGCCCTGTCTGTAAGACAAGATTTATGTATTTTCCATCCAAATAGTCATACTTTCATTAGATCTGACATTTGTACCCAAAATTAACACCTGGTTTCACAGGGCACAGGAAGTAGTTTTAATAACAATAATAATATCAGAGTTGGAAGGGACCTTGGAGGTCTTCTAGTCCAATCCCCTGCCCAGGCAGAAAACCCTACACCACTTCAGTCAAATGGCTATCCAACATTTTCTTAAAAATTTCCAGTGTTGGAGCACTTCTGCAGGCAAGTTGTTCCACTGATTAATTGTTCTGTCAGGAAATTTCTCCTTAGTTCTAGGTTGCTTCTCTCCTTGATTAGTTTCCACCCATTGCTTCTTGTTCTACCCTCAGGTGCTTTGGAGAATAGTTTGACTCCCTCTTCTTTGTGGCAACCCCTGAGATATTGGAACACTGCTATCATGTCTCCCCTAGTCCTTCTTTTCATTAAACTAGGCATACCGAGTTCCTGCAACCGTTCTTCATATGTTTTAGCCTCCAGTCCCCTAATCATCTTTGTTGCTCTTCTCTGCACTCTTTCTAGAGTCTCAACATCCTTTTTACATTGTGGCAACCAAAACTGAATGCAATATTCCAAGTGTGGCCTTACCAAGGCATTATAAAGTGGTATTAACACTTCACGTGAACTTGATTCTATCCCTCTGTTTATGCAGACTTGCCGGACTTTTGCCCGAACCCCAGACATCTGTGAGAACGACGATGGCATACCTTGGACATCCACAGAGCTCTGTGTAAATATATAAAGCATACAGCCGGATTTCAGCAAACAGAGGCTCTGTTTGTTTTCCTTTCAGCCCAGGTCTATGGGCAAGAAGGTCTCAGCATCTTCAATTGGACGCTGGCTGAAGGCCTGTATTTTGTTGGTTTACGAACATCAGGCCAGACCTCCACCAGGCTACATCACAGCTCACTCAACTAGGAGCGCAGCCACTATGGCAGCCTGGGCCACACAGGCCTCCATTCTGGAAATCTGCAAGGTGGCCACCTGGGCTTTCCCCTCACCATTTGTCAGGAATTACAAATTAGACATGTTTGCATCGGCTGAGGTGGTGTTCAGGAGATGAGTGTTACAACGGGTTCTGCTGGCCGAGGGGACCCTGGACCAATCGGCTTCCTGCCCTACAACGAGTTAGCTTGGGTATAACCCATGCTTGGACTCACCGAGCAGCGCACAGGAGAAGGAATATTGGACTTACCTGAACGTTCTTTCTATTTGCGCTGCAGGAGAGTCCAATCCCATCCTGGTTCTGGTATGGTCCGGGGTCCAGGAGTGGTCAATTTCGTTGGTTGAGCTACATCCTCTCCAGTTCCGTGTCTTCATTGAAAAAAACTGAGGCTTGGCCGGGAGGAAGAGGCGTGGCCAAAGATTTTGTAACTCAGTTTCTGGCCATCAGGCGAATTGAATCCCATGCTTGGACTCGCTTGCAGCGCACATAGAAAGAACTTTCAGGTAAGACCAATGTTCCTTCTCAATATAGAGGTTAATTTTTATAATCAACAGTCCCAGGAATATAAAAATCAAATATATTCTTGAAACGGGAAATGGGGTAATAGTTAAGAAATTATTCTCTTCCAACAACTTAGCCCAGAAACACGCTTGACTGGGGTGTTTGTGCAGTTAATCTAGTCATCTCTCCAACATCTACATTTAAAATTTATCTACAATAAATTTTAAAAGAAAGTGTTTGTAGAGTTAATAATCAGTCTCCTGTACAACAAGTATGATTTTGATAGGGGAAATGAGTTAATAGTTAAGTGGCTTCTCTCACAACATCCCAAATCAAAAACACACTTGACTTAATTGTTTGTGCAGTTAACAACTAATTCATCTTCCTAGGATCTATATTTCCTTAATTAAATTAAAAGAAGAAAATGTTTGTAGAACTGATATTCAACATGAACTTTCTCTCCTAGTCAAACTGTGAGTCCTATTGAAGGTATACTTGAAGTAGTAATAACCAAATATTTTTATTGTTTCTCAAAAACATCAAGCTTCAAAAGAGTGTATTAAACCCACTGATTAAATCAAGTACATGTTTAATTGTTCTGCAGTTAATATTTTCATGACAAATCATGAAGAAAGTTCCCCCAAAATAAAAACATAACCTTGTCAATAGCTACAATTTCAATTTCAGATAATTTTCAGGAAGAATTTAAGCAGGTACATTACAATCCAAATCAATGACACCTTAACATACAGGTAGTCTTTGACTTGCAACAGTTCATTTAATGACAATTCAAAGTTATAATGGTGACTTATGACCATTTTTCAGTTATGACCTTTACAGTACCCACATGATCATGTGATCAAAATTCAGACACTTAGCAACTGAGTCATATTTATTACTATTGCTGTGTCCCAAGGACATTTTTGCAACTTTCTGACAGAGAAAATCAATGGGAAAGCCAGATTCACTTAAAAACTAGATTACTAACTTAACAAATGCAGTGATTCATGTAACAACTGAGACAAGAAAGGTCATAAAACAAGGCAAAAACTCATTTAACAAATGTCTCACTCAGCAATGCAAATTTTGGGCTCTATTGTAGTCATAAGTTGAAGATTTATCTGTGCTTAATTGAAGTTGGTGCAAGCTGAATGCATTGAAAAATCACCATTTTCTATTTGAGTTGTGCTGTAAATATTTAATAAGAGTAAATGTACACTACAGATATGCAAATGTTGCAGTCAGCATTCTAAGAAAGAATGTTGGGAGTGCTGACATTTTGTTGAGATATTGGGACCTCCTCAGAGAAATGCAATTTCAGTGATTTCCTGTGGCTGGGGAGTGAGTGGTTTAAAGTCTATGTCAATAAATCCACAGTGCTGTTTCACACCCACAAAGAAAAAGCAATGTTACCGTGTATATGCAGTCATATGCATGCTTACTCAGAAGAAAATCCCATTTGAGTTCAGTTTGGCTTATTCCCCTAGTAAATACACATAGACCTGCAGCATTAGATTTCCACCCAACATTTTTTTTTTTTTTGCCTAGACAGCTTAGTGACTTCTATTTTTATTCCTGCAAATTATTATTTTGGCTCTTCAGTAATTAATAAAATATGCCACTGATGTCATCTAAGGATAACATAACTTCTTATAAGTATTCAGTTTCAAATAAGAAAAGAAATGCAAATCTTTTGTTTAAGTCTCATTTTGTCATTGTTGCTTTTATTTATTAAAATGAAGTTGAATTACCATTATGAAAATTTAGAGCAAATAGCTACAGTCAGAGCTAATCCTGGAATGTGCTGTGTTAGCTTAACCCCACAGCACTGACAATGCCCTTTAATGCATCTATTATTTCAGATTTGGCTGCCTGCTCTTGAGTAATGCTCTTTAACTCTATAGTGGTAAATTTTGAATGAATTATCCAGACTGATAATCCCTGGATGTGAGGTCATTAGTTTACCCATAGAAGATCCCAGCATAGAATAGACAACAATACAGAAGCCTCTCTATTGTATCCAACAAAATACCCTGGGGTTAACAGGATCGCTTCCCCATCATACCTGTATCCCTTCACTTTAGAGTTTTTGTTGATTTTTTTAAATTGACTTTAAATTCTGCTTTTTGTGAGATTTCATAGACTACTTTCCAGATTCCAATATGTATAAATACTGAGACCGTAGAGAGCTTTGCACTGGAAAACAACTCTTAGTATTGGTACGTAAAAGAGGGAACAAGAGGAATGCATAAATTAAACATACATAAAATTGAAACTAAAAACATGGTAGGTGAAGATGAAGATAAAGATAAGTTATTAAATTTATATGCCACCTGAGATTGCTATTGCTATTTTTGTTTAATTTGGTGCTAAAAGTTCACCTTTATTTGTATATAACAAAGGCCTACATGCCCTTTTCCTTTGGTTTCCTTGGTAATTACTAGGAAATTTTACTTATGCAATTTGGTTATTTTGTAAATGAATTTTGGAATTGGAGTGCCAGACCATTTTGTAAAAATCTTTGAACCTATTGCAGCCTCTAATCCAAGGTTGTCTTTCTAGGAGCAGATGTAAGATATATTCTACAATATATTCATATATTCTACTTCAAAGTATCCACTGGGAAATACTCATTAATATGTTTGGTGATCATCCTATATTTAAGTAATGTGTTAAGTAGTCAGTTCATAGGAATCAAAATGAAAGAGGTATTCTAATGGTGATTGTAATCTACCAGAATTGTTGCTTGGTTGCTTCAATTTAAAAAAGCATCAGAAAAATTTTACTAGGTGGGACTTAGTGAAGTTCAGAACCTTTTATAATGTCCAGTTAAGATGTTTTCTTTAATTAACAGTTCTATTTCCTGTTATATTAGCAGGGTTTCTGCCTATATAACCTTTGAAATTGTGTAGGCTGAAGACAGTTGATTTCAGTCAAACCTGACAGAATCAAATTATGATTATCATGTCTGAATACAGATTTGTCAACCATTAACTTTGTGTCTATTTTCCTCTGACTTTATTTTTTTTAAGAAAATTGAATTTGTCTAAACATTGTTCTGTGCAGTGAGGAACTACGGAAGGAAGTTCGCCAATTGAAACGTGAACTAATAAAGGCAAAACAAATGAAAGAAAATCCCTCAAAAGTGAAAGAGGATCAATCTGAAGGTAAAAGATGAAGCAAAGTATCACTTCTTGCAATCATATTCTAATAAATAGGATACATTTCCTTATAAAGCATGATGTTAACCTATTAAGAAATATTGTTCGACTTCATTTAAGAAAAGCTTATTTTATATGAGTTAGGTAAACTGAGTTTGCTTCCCTAGAATTGTAGGTTTCAGCAAACATGTATTAGCAGGAGAAGGGGGGAGGAAATTCTGTTACTTAATTAAGTAATGATAGCTATGACTATGTTTTCAAACCTCCTAGGAGATGTGGCTCATCCTTGCCTGTTATCTTCTTTGACAGTTAAATTGATTCCCAATTTCAATTGCTTAAGTATTTTTTGCTAATGCAAAAACAGGAGACATCAAATATTATGTTCATTACTCTTTTCTGTTTTTGTTGTTTTATAATACCGCAGCTAAACAATCAGATTTTAATTTTTTTATTTTTTTTAAAAAGGAAGACATGTCATTAAAAACCTCATGAATCTAATTTAAATAGTAAGGTTATTGATGGTATTTCTACCATCTCTTGAAAATTATGATACATTGAAATTTAACAGATGTATTAAAGATACATTTTTGAAGGTCAAATCAACAATTAGACACAACCTAAGGGGAGGAAAGCACACATTTCTATTTCATCTGACTTTTTCTTCTTCAGTAGCATGCTGGTACATATAAGCCCACTTTGTTCCCACTTTGCTTATTCCTTCATGCAGAAAGTAAAAACAGCAAGCCAGCTTTATACTAGTTTTTACAGTTTTACAAATTTTGATCTGTTGCATCAAGAATATAGATCCTGGATATTATTATTATAATTATTATTATGATACTGTATCTCTTCCTGTTTTGTTTGAGTAAAAAGGAAAAAAATAAGAATAAGCTCTATGCATATTCACAGGGGAAACCATTACCTTTATGTTCACAGTAAACCTAAAGAAGCCATTGATGTTGTTATTATATATATATGTCTAATATACTGACATAAATGAAGACTGGCGATCTTGTGCTATAGGAGGCAAGAAAAAAGGGGTATTCCAGCAGATGCAGTCTCTACCAAATCCAATGGAAATGGATACATGAAAAAGATAGAAACAATTCTATCATTTGAATTTTTAAGCTAAAAAGGGAAATTTTTGTCAACCAGCGGAAGAGAATGCCCAAAAGCACCATATTGGATTATAAGCAAGAGAAATACAGAAGGTTTAGTAAAGTACTGGTGGTTCCAGGGTTCATGAGGGATTCTTCTCCTGCTATTTTGGCAATTCAGCTGGAATATCTGTTAACAGTGGGCACAGATTCAATAGCACAGCCTTTTCCCATTTATGTACAGTAGTGAGGATATACTTGTTTTATTTTGTTTTTTCTTTTTGTAATGGCTTGCCATAAATTAGTCTGAATTGTTTTGTTGACCTGGTTGATCCAAATGGTAGATTTATTTGTTTACTTAGAAACCTCTTTAAATTATATTTCTAAACCATTCTCTTGTGGCTTTGAATATAAGTGTTTGATTCAAATTAGCATCCAATAAAGTTGAATCTTATACAAATAAAGAGTTAAACAAATGTTCTATTCCTTAAACAAATGTTCTATTCCTTAGTCAATTCCCTTTTTTGGTGCATTATCAAAACATCATCTCTGTTGTGAATTGCAAAAATGTAGGGTAAAAGCAATTTGAGTTTTGGGAATAAAGGCAGAGAGTAAAATTCAACATTTGTTGAATATTTGTTGAATAGATATAATAATAACAACAACAACAACAACAACAACAACAACAGAGTTGGAAGGGACCTAGGAGGTCTTCTAGTCCAACCCCCTGCCCAGGCAGGAAACTCTACACCATTTCAGACAAATGGTTATCCAACATTTTCTTAAAAATTTTGAGTGTTGGAGAATTTACAACTTCTGCAGGCAAGTTGTTCCACTGATTAATTGTTCTAACTGTCAGGAAATTTCTCCTTAGTTCTAAGTTGCATCTCTCCTTGATTAGTTTCCACCCATTGCTTCTTGTTCTACCCTCAGATGCTTTGGAGAACAGCCTGACTCCCTCTTCTTTGTGGCAACCCCTGAGATATTGGAACACTGCTATCATGTCTCCCCTAGTCCTTCTTTTCATTAAACTATATAAGAAGCTTGTGATAAACACATGTCCATCAACCAACAAAAATGTAAAATAAAATAAAAACCTCAAAGGGCAGACTCAATAGACCACAAGATTTTTTTCTGCCATCTATTTTCTATGTTTCAACAAAATCTGAACAGAACTATCAATATGTTTGAATAGTGAGCAACATTTTCAATTACTGTGTTTTATTAGATTATGTCCACGAAAGGCATAAAATGCTGTCTGTAAATTTATAGAAAGATAAAATCATAAATTTGGTGTCTTTTGGAGACAATCAAAGATAGGTGACAAAGATAGAGAGATCCTACAACAAATTTTATTGATACTGTTTAAAAAAGCTCTCCTTTTATCTTATGCATGTTTACCACATTGGCTCCTGGCCACTTTCCTTGGTTTGCACCAAAATCAGAACTGACTTGTTTCTTCAAACACATGCCCTGAAATGTGGGGAAATATTCCATAATCCATTAGAATTGTAGAATAAAGCACTGCAAAATGCACTTTTATGTTCCCCATATTCATATTATTTAAAAGAATGTTTCAATGCTACCTTTAACCAGAACAAAGCATTCAGAATAATCTTTGTTAGCTGCAAGACTGTTTGTTGTTCATACATTGGATTACCAATAATAGCAATATTGCTATGGTTAAGTTATAACATGATAAATATCTGGATGCAAGTCTACTTTCAAGCCGAATAACTGAAATGCTTTCTTATTTTACAGCTTCCTTCCCCAAGCTCTTTTTTACGGTGCAACCATTGTCCTAGTTTAAATGTGCCAATTAATGCATGGAGACGTGTGTAGTTGCACAACCAACTACAAATATTTTACTGTAATCAGATGACTTATTCTTTTCAATTATATAGTTTTATTACTGCACATCCTGATACATTGTCTAAGTTTCTGCCATTAATTCTGCTATTAATTTTGAGTTTTACGAGTCCCTTGACCTCAAAGCTACTGTGATGCACTTTAAAATTAAATATAATGGTATTTTTCCTAACAATCATTGTGTATTATTTCCTTGGTTTTTTTTTAAAGAAAATATTCTTGGACCAGCAGTAATTTTGCATTTTCTTTGTAGAAAAGAGTTGGCATTGCTTCACTACTTGTCAACACTGTCCCATTAGATTATCACATATAAAATGTATATGTGAGGAAAACAAGTGGCTGGAGGCAGATCACAATCTGGCTATTAGATGTGAGCACATGTTCTTACTACTACTTGGTTACCATATTTTGGCCCATCAATAATGTCCTTCCTTTGAAATATGTCTGTGTTGTATAGAACACTATTGCATTCTTACCCATAAAATCAGGAAGTAATATTGTTTAAAAAAACGATTTTAAATATCTTAGGAAGTGCAAATATTTTAAAAGCAACTTTAGTTTCTAAATTTCCATAGTAAGAGATCAGAGCAGCAGAAATACAAGTGCCAACAGTTTTAAAATATTTTTGACACCTAATTTTATGATAGGAGGAGGAAATGTACTTCTCATTATTGTGTTCCTTTGTGGTGTTCTCAGGTAAAATAACAGGATTTAAACAGGAAAGCTGTCAATTGTTATTCCTGAACATTGGAGTACAATAGTCTGTTGCTAAAAAGGCAAGTCCTGAAGGCAGCATCATTCAACAATCTGTAGGGCTAATCATGGGCACTAAATAAAAGAGTAATTTAGATTAAGATAAAGTATTAGTGAAAGCAAAAAATCTCATCTTGCAGATAAAGGAAGAAGGAAGCATTTGTTTCTTATCTGTATGATCTAGTGCTGGTTTTAATGTAACCATGTGATTTCCTGTTAAGTACTTATCACGCTTTTTAAATGAATTGCATTATATTACATATGCATTTTTCTTACTTTTTAAAATTTAGTCCCTAAATTTTTTGTGTGTATTATTGAACAATGACCTGTAGGGTGAACTGAGTTATAGAATTTTATCTTAAATATAGTCATCATTTAGGGGATTCTTATTCAACCTTTAATTTAAGGTCTTTACATATTATCTCATTTGTTTTGTTTGTACTAATACGATCTAGCTGACAGACATCCTCAAACTTTTGTTACGATCTTTTCTTGTTTAGCGACTCTAATTTGGTAATTTCTGCTAACTGGCTGGAGAAGGGAACATTCTATCTGCTGCTCAGAAATTATTGCTTGAGGGGAAATATGTAGACTATTTTCTCTAATTAGTCAAAACAACCTCTATTTAAGACAGAAAAGAGAAAAATGATTCAGCTAAAGAAACAAGAACAATTTCATAGCACAAAAACAAATTCATTGAAACATTTGTCAATACTTCTTTAAATAAAAGTGCTTTTGAGGTTCATGAAAAATTGGCAAGTAGAGCATATACAGAAATAGATGATGGATTCTAAAATCTTCATAAGCGGAATGTACTTCAATTTGGATTCAGGCCTGTTTTAGGATAGAAACACGTTTGGGAGCAAAAATTAGCCTGTTAGATCAACACCATTGACTGACTAGCTGTGTTTAAAAAAAACTTCTATATTGTCTACCAGACTGGAGTTTGGGTGATTCTTAGTTATGAAAGGTATTATTATACCAGGCTGGTAGCATTGGGAGATTTTACCAAGCTTTTATTTATTTATTTATTTATTTTGTCACACAGTATATATAAGCATAAGCATGAAATAACTATACAATATATAAGCATATATATAAGTATGAGTATGTAATAACTATATTAATTGGATATAATGAAAGGAAACAATAGGACAGGAACGATAGGCACGTTTGTGCTCTTGTGCATGGCCTTTACAGACCTCTTAGGAATGGGGTGAAGTCAATAGTAGAGAGTTTTTTGGTTAAAGCTTTGGGGATTTTGGGAAGAGACCGCAGAGTCAAGTAGTGTATTCCAAGCATTAACAACTCTGTTACTGAAGTCATATTTTCTGCAATCAAGATTGGAGCGGTTAACATTAAGCTTAAATCTATTGTGTGCTCATGTATTGTTGCAATTTATTTTTATCAAATTTATTGTAATAAAATGCTTTTGGAGAAAAAATCTTATTTAAAGATAGTTTTGTCTTTAAGATACATTAATAATCTAGTTTATTCACCATGAAATGGACCTTAGTTATGTAGCATGAGGCTGTATATTCTGCAATATTAGGACTGTTGGTGAGTCAATGGGGTCAGAGGAGGAGCTGCTGCGGGACAGAGATGACAGTTGCTCTTTAAAAATTATGATTTAAATCAAGTTGATTTAAATCAAGCCTTTTTACTAGTGATTTAAATCCTGATTTAAATTGACTTGATTTAAATCAAATCCACATCAAAAGTAGGGCAAAGAAATATTGCCTAGGGAACTCAGCCTGCAGCTACATAATAGACAGAGGAAGAAGCTCAGAAGGGACACTCCCTGAGAAGGGACCTTCTCAAACTATAAAGAAAATAGTAGAAGATTGTACTTTCAGATTTGCAGGATTCTGTTAATGTAGATAATAAAATAAAGTATTATACTTTATTATATTAGCCACAGCTGCTGTGTTTCCTCTTTGGCTTATCTGGGAGAGAGGGAGTATGCATGTGCACCTGTGTACCTGCCTGCCTGACTCTGGATACGTGTTTTCCCGAAAATAAGACCCTGTCTTATATTTTTTGCCACCAAAAAAAAGGCACCAGGTCTTATTTTCTTATTTAATTACAGACATTTTAATTACAGACATTTGTTAATTGCCTGGATTTTAGTTTGTCAAACTGGGGTCTTCTGAATAAACTTGAATAAGTTTGCACTGTTAATAAGTTAATATTTTATAAGATGTGTATGTCTATGGAGATTCTCAGTCATCCAGGTCATGGTTGTGCCAAAAGTGCTTTTTCAAAAGCCGACTGGACTTTATTTTTGGGTTTGAGGTGTATCCATATATGGTGTTGGCTGAATATCCTTCTGAGCTTTTCTGATATTCCTGCAACATACGGAATGAATAAGCTCAGGAGGATTTTCAACCAACACCATATACACTAAGACAGAAGCTTGTCCACCCCAAGAATAAAACATGCAGACACAAACTGAGCAATGTGATATATGCAGTTCAATGCTATGAGACATGCACAGATCTGTGCATTGGAAAAACAAAACAACCTTCATAAACGCATGGCACAACATAGGAGATCAAACCCATCAGGTCAAGATTCAGCAGTCCATCTGCATTTGAAAGACAAAGGTCATCTTTTGAAGGCAGCAAAGACCATATTCTGGACAGGGAAAACTGCTGTTTTGAAAGAGGGATCAAAGAGGCCATCTGCATTAAGATTGAACAGCCCTCTCTCAACAGAATTGAACAGAATGGAACAGGACCACCTATCTCCTATTTACAAAACAATCCTTTCAGCAGTTCCAAGAAGGTGGAACACCCATTTGCATTATTCAGGTGACCCTGAGGGCACAGATAAACCTTCAAAGTGGCCTCAAGACTTTCAGAAAGAATGCAAATGAGCAGATGACTGCAAGGAATATAAATGCTACCATCCTCGACCATTTGGTCAGACCTGAAGAAGCTTCTTGGATAAGAAAGCTAAACATCTTCAAGAAAAAAGTCCAGTTGCCTTTTGAAAAAGCATTTTTGGGATTAAGATGTATATGTAAAATGACTAATGTAAACTTAAGTATCACAATTATCTTTGAATAAAATGTGTGTTTTCTTTGGTTTCCAAATGGAGAAGAGGAAGCTGCTCCAAACAGCATTGTTGCAGAATATCTTGAAGAAAAGAAGAAATATGAAGAATTGAGAAAGCATCAGCCAAAGAAAGGAACTTCTCGTGAAGAACAAGTAAGTGCCATATTTACTCAAAAAGAAAAAAGACTTTGATTTAATATCATCTTTCACCTGCAAAACAAGATTAGACAGAACCAAATAATCTAACTCCATTCTACATTCACAGAAATACTTAAGGCAAGTCTATTGTTTTACATTATAAAGGAGGGAGAGAAAGGGTTTTTTCTTTTATTTCATCTTTTTCTTTACAATTAAATTTGTGTGCTGAATGCTTACATTAATTTTAAAGCATATTAACAAATCTATTTTAAAACATATTAAAAAATTCTATTCTATTCTATTCTATGGTCTTGACACCATAGCAGAATAGTGAAAGCAGAAGCCTGGAATTATTTGTTATACTTTTTAAGCAGTGTACTGCATCTTCACAGAGCTATATTCAAAACTTGTTTTACAGCTAGTGAAAGTGTTTTAGTAGATGTCTACCTCTTTCAAAGCACATTCTAATGATTGCTGGTTCATAACCTTAAGTTCAGTTCCTTCTTTTTGGATGTGTTTTGTTTGTGGTGATAAATTATCTTTCAGTGACAGACACAGTCACTGTCATCTCTGCAGTGGTAAGGGGCACCTTCTGAATACATGAGCCCTTACTAGCAATATTTCAGTAGGCAAATATATGAAAATGTCTTTTCTTAGTTACAGTTATACTTTGCAACTTATTTGCACCTGATTCAGCGTATGCTGCTGTTTATAGAGGAGAATATTTCACCAGACTAATAAGCCATTGGCAAACTCTCTCTGTTGTATATCCAATCTCCATGATAGGTCCATGGACACAATTTCCAACAGCCACTGAATCCTCTGTGGATTTTCTGTACTATGGTGAACAGATGCAGGTGCAATAGTAGTTAAATCCTACATATTGCATCTTTGTACACTTAATATGATTGTCCTTGGCTGCCTTGTCACCAAGTACCACCTGCATTTCTTTTTAAGATTTTTGCACATTGATAGTGATCACCAAAACAAGGTGCTATTTATTTTTATTTTTAACATTATCACTATTTTGTCAGTTAAGTGATATTCCAGTCTTTTAGGAATTGAGCAGGAAGGGAGGGATTTCTCACTGGGATTTCTCACTGGGGAGATCAGTAATGTCACATTGAAGTCATTCTGCCAATGCTATTCATTTTTTCCGACAATATGTGACCACAAAGTATTTTAAATAATTGCAGTGAATAAGTTCCTTGCCATTAATACCTGTATACATTGATTGAATGAAATGATTATTCCTTTTAGAACGTAACTTGTGAAATCAGATGTTCCCCAGCAACACAATTCAATGGGCAAATAATTCTGCAATAAATGGATTTTTTTGTATGGGAACATTACAAAACTTAAAGATGGGTATGTTGTAAGTATAGCTTACAATATAAAATACAATATAGCAGATAGCTGTATAACCAGTGAAGAGCTAGAATGTTCATTGGCACTACATTCATTGAAGAACAATAGACAAAAATTTATTTGATAAGATAAGTACATTAAAAATATAGTTCAGAGTTTTTTTCACAAAATACAACACTTCTATACAATATACACAACTCTCTCTTGTGAACACTAATACTGTGTAAAGCACAATGTCTGTGGAAATTCTCAGCCATCGAGGTCAGGGGTCTCCAACCTTGGCAACTTTAAGACTTGTGGACTTCAACTCCCAGAATACCTCAGCCAGCAAAGTTGGCTGAGGTATTCTAGGAGTTGGAGTCCACAAGTCTTAAAGTTGTCAAGGTTGGAGACCCTGGTCCAGGTCATGGTTTTTCCAAAGGTGCTTTTTCAAAAGGCAATTGGGCTTTCTTTGTTTTTCCTTGAAGATGTTTCGCTTCTCATCCAAGACGCTTGTTCAGTTCTGACCGAATGGTGGAGAATGGAAGGATTTATATTCCTCATAGGCATCTGGTCATTAGCATTCTTTCTGAGAGTTGTTGAGGCCACTTGGAGGTTTATGTGTTCCCTCAGGGTCACTTGAATAATGCAAATGGGTGTGGAACCTTCTTGGAACTGCTGACAGGACTGTGTTGTAAACAGGAAAATTGTGGTGTTGTATGCCTCTCCCTCTATTGAGAGAGGACTGTTCAGTCTTAATGTTGATGACCTCTTTGACCCCTCTTTCAACCCTGGTTATATAAATTGTATATAATTATATAAATATAAATCCTTCCATTCCCCACCATTGATAGAACTAAAGAAGCTTCTTGGGCAAGAAACAAAATATTTTCAAGAAAGAACAAAGAAAATCCAGTTGCCTTTTGAAAAAGCATTTTTGTGTAAGGCAAAAAGCATTTTTGTGTAAGTATATTGGGCATGTGTTAAGCATCATATTTTAATTCCAGACACTGGCGTTACTGGATCGATTCAAATCAAAGCTAAACCAAGCAATATCAGAAACACCTGAAGATGAAGTATCTGAACCTGAAGTGGAGAATGATGAAGGATGGTGAGAAACTTATGAATTCAAAATAGCTTTAAGTACAAAATACAGAATAGAAAATATTTTCAAAATCTATCTTCAGGATTTTAATTTTCTCTTTCCAATAACCCTAACCTAATTATAAACAAATTTGTTTTATGCAAGGATATTTTTTCCTTAACAAAGAGAAAAACTCCTCTGGTAAGGGATAGATTTCATCTCTACTTCCACTCTCAATAAACCTAAATAAGATTGCCATTTCCTTACTACAATTCCTTAATAGTGTAGACAAAACTAACTTTCCTGCATCAGAACTAGTGAAGCTTATAAGTAAGTTTACCTTTCACCCACACTAACTGTTACAAACTTCATCACACAAGTTGAATGATAGGGTTAAAATCTATCCTTTCCAGTGGACTCCAGCAGAAACCTGGAGACTGTGAATTCTAATCCTTGCTTAGGCACAAAGACAGCTGGGTGACTTGTAGTAATTTTTTTTTCAGCCTGGAAGGCAGTGGCAAGCCAATTTTGGCAAGCCATGAAAACAGGAGTCAAGGCTAGTACACACACACGCACACGCACGCACCATACAAACACATATATTAAAAACCCACTACCAGTAACAATAGCGCCCCCCTCCCCTCCAGGTAAAATTGTGTATATCAGACCATGGTTTATTTTCAAGAATATAGTAAGCCTAAAAGAGGACAGGGTATCCTTTTCTGTTAGAGAGACACAATGCATTATAGGAAATATGGCAGTCGGGAGTGCTTCCTATCAGTGGGTGAGATCATTGCTTTTTATACTGTTAGTTTCTTTAAAAAAAACTCCCCTCACACACACATTCATGCACCACTCATTTAGTCAATTCTCTTTCCGGCTTCTTGTTTGTTTGTTTCACAACCATTGCTGATTTCTGAGCCAGTGCACAAGAGGAAGAAGAAAACAGACAAAGCAAGGATTCTTACCATGGGCACATTCATTTAGCAACATATTGAACCTAGGGCTTAATCAGAGTAAGCCTACTGCTGAGAATATGCACACAAATAAAAGTTTATTTTGTATACTCTAGATTAAGTTGCTTCAGGATTGTGTCTTTTGGAATTTCACTAACCTAAAAACTATAACAAGCATGAAGCATTTTTTGGTTGAGAGATTGGTTTGGGAAGAAAAAAAATATTTTTGGATTCAAATTGTTTTTTTTCCCTCTTCAGTGCCCTTCAGGTTGAGTGGCTGGATCCAATTGTGGCAACTTCGAAGGAATTTTTAGTGTAGACTTCCAACCCACTCCTCAAAAACTACAGCAGTGTGCTTTGAGATGATTTACTGAAAGTGTGTGTGTATGTGTGTGTGTGTGTGTGTGAGAGAGAGAGAGAGAGAGAGAGAGAGATTCATAAATTATATGATTGTAAACCATTTTGTAGGGTATGGTTGCTGCTTTTATGGAAAGTGAAATCAAGCCAGCAGGCCTTGCACAACTGTCAGGGTATGTTATCTGAAATAAAATGATTGCCTGTAAGACATTCTTTTGTGTCCACATGAGTGGCCACACATTGAGGTATAATTTTCATTTTCTGTCAAGATAGAAGCCATTACCAATTTGTTATATTTTCTTTTATTTGGCAATCTTCTCTTTCTGCATTTTTGGCTGAATTGTCCTGTTGGCATAGAATACAGCAGACATTTGGGTACTTTTCAGACGTATTTGACTTCTCTGTGCAAAAACATTTTTTTAAATATTACAACTCTACTGTAAACAGTATGTATGGTGTTTGATAATTACTACCAGACATTACTATTTTACAAGGCATTTGAGGAAGCATTGTTAAAAGATCTAAAGCAAATTTGATAGGGTAAAGTTTCATTCTAAAGCTTAAAATCTCTTATTAGGACATACCGCTGTCATCTGAAACTCAACAGTGCTTCTGTCTGTTTCATGGTGCTCTCGTCTCTCTTACAGCTATACAATGTAAAATGCATATAAAACACAGGTCATAAATGCCAATGTGACATTTGCAGAACTGTTGATGGAGCCCTGTGAAAACCTATATGACCCTCTGCTACATGACACATCTGGATTTGGCACAGCAATGGCCTTTGCACCATTTACTCAGCATTTCTTGGCACTGGCTGACACTGAGGTGCCTAATGCTGATAAACAGCAGCTAGTTTCATGACCATTATTAACAAGATGCCCCTGACACCTTCGGGTTTCATTCATTTTTTTTTAAGGTTTATAGCTTCAGTTATCCTCCTTTAGCGCAGAGTTGTTTAATTTCTCAAAGAATTTTTAATGAAGGCATTGCTCATTCACTGCTGCTCAGCACATTTCCTGAAGGAGTATTGATTTAAGAGCATTACATACAGCTATAGGGACCTTGGAGTCCTAGTGGACGATTGCTTAAACATGGGCCAGCAAAAGAGGTAATACGATCTATGGTTGTATAAACAGAGGCATAGAATCAAAATCATATGAAGTATTAGCACCGCTTTATAAATCCTTACTAAGACCACATCTGGAATACCGCATCCAGTTTTTGGTCACCACATTACAAAAAAGATGTAGAGATTTTAGGGGAAAAGTGCAAAGAAGTTTATTAAAGGCCTGGAGACAAAAACATACAGAGAGCGGTTGCAGCAGGGGTGAAATGCTACTGGTTCGCTCCAATTCGGGCGAACCGGTAGTAAAAAAAAACGCTTTAAAAAATAAAAAAAGAGGTTCCAACAATCACAGCTGTGCTGCGTGATCGTCGGAACTTTTTTTTTACTTTTTTAAAGCATTTTTTTACTACCTGTTTGCCCGAATAGTCTACCTGTTTACTAAATAGTCCTGCACTTATAATATCACTGCCAATTAACCATACCAACGATATATTTCAGTGTCTGCCCTTCAGGGTAGGTCAAAACAGGAAATAGGATCTATAAAAAAATATCAGAACCCTGTGGATACAGGCTATAAGCAGAGGTCTTCAAACTTGGCAGTTTTAAGACTTGTGGACTTCCAACTCTGGCTGGTTGGAGGATTCTGGGATTTGAAGTCCACAAGTCTTAAAGCTGCCAAGTCTGAAGACCTTTGGGCTACAGTAACAGAATCTTGAAAGCCTGACATGGTTTTCCCTCCCTCCCTCCCTCTTATACCAGAGTGTTAAAATGGAATCACTTTAGTATACTCTCCTCCTTTCACACTTAAATCATGCTTTGCTAATTGTCGTGTTCTTTTTCCAAAGTTCTCTGTACTCATCTTGTAGCAACAGTGACCTCAGAAGGCAGATAGAGCACACATGCATGTACATCCCTGCCTCTCACTATCATCAAATATATATTCACAATGCTAAGTCAGGATTTTGAGCCATGTTTGTCAAAAAACCATAAAGGCCTGATTTGTATGCAATGCTAAGGCAGTATAGACAAGGTCATATGCCACAATATGCCCAAAAGAAGCAGTATTTGGCTTAGTTCAATAGATGAACCTACTGTGTACATGTGTATGTGAGATAAAAAGGAAGTAGGACAGTGATGGCGAACCTTTTAGGCACAGAGTGCCCAAACTGGAAGGCGTGCACGTGCAGGCCAGAGCGCCGGAAATCCGACAACCAGCTGGCTGACGCACATGCGTGCCTTGGAAACCTGACGACCAGCTGGCTGAGCTGGGGTGGCGGTGCGCATACCCACAGAGACGGCTCTACGTGCCACCTCTGGCACTTGTGCCATAGGTTCGCCATCACGGAGGTAGGGGGAAGATATGACAGCCCCTTTTTGCATGTCAGTTTTCACATCAAATCAGACTTCTTCTGGGATATGAGCTGGGGCGAAAAGACATGCCTTGGTAGCTGCAGATTCCTGCTTCTGCTTTTGTTTAGCAGAACTTTATAACTATAAAGAGTTTAGAAATTTTACAGATCAGAAAGGTCCAGATTTAATATATTCCAGATTGGCAAAATAAGATGCACAATTGTCTGGTATGTATATGGAATGAGAATGTATATTTTTTTTAAAAAAGTTGCAAATGAAGATACATTTGTTAATCCCAAATATCATGATCTGCTAGCTTGAGACTCATGGGATGAAGAATGTTGGGAAGTTTTTCACAATAAATGAAACAAGAACGTCATGCAGCAGGAAATAGATATCAGTTTTTCTTCTTTCTCCATTATAGGGAGAGAACCCACCTTTTAACCAGCATATTTTCACCTCAATTTGGCAGCTTCACGCATTTGATTTAGTTCCCCTCTGCTAGATGATTGAACATTTTTGATTATGAGGATTTAAATTTCTGTTTGGATCAAGATTAAGTTCGTTTGAGAGATTGTTATATAAACATATTCCACTCTGGAAGTGATTAAGCCAGGAGTTATAAAACCATGCACAACTTGATGTTTAAAAGCATTTTCTGGCTTTTCTCATAGTACATAGTATCAAGTTGTTCAAATATCTGCATTCCAAACTTAGATGTGCTTGATTGTTGAATATATCCTAAATCATTTACATGCTAAACAACCTGCTGCTGATTAGAATAAAATTTTCCAGGGGTTCACAGATGCTCTTATAATTACGAAGTAAACTTTTAAAAGCCTGCCCTGGTACTGTATTGTCATCTTTGATAGTAACTTTGTAAGAGAGTGTCAAATGAAGAGTATTGTTTCCCACTTGGAACTTCAAAATATAAGGCATGGTTTGCAATAAAACAATTGGCTCCATTATTCAAGCAATTAGTACATTGACAATTTTTATTTTGATCTCTCTAGCATACAAGCATCACAAAATAAGTTCTTAATTTCTTAAGAGTTTGCCAACCCCAAAGGTCACCCAGGATCTACAGGAAAGGTCTTTTCTTATATGGTATACCATAGTAAGTCTAGTGATTAAACAAAATATCACAAATTAATTATTTAAAATGGAAGAATTTCTCACTTTAGGAATCAAATCAATGGTGTGTCCAATAAGAAACTGAATAATGTGTCACTTCAAATTATAGCATGTAACATTGCTTCAAAATGATTCCTTCAGGCCCGAAGCAGAGGTGGGTTTCAGCAGGTTCTGACCAGTTCTAGAGTACCAGTAGTGGAAATTTTGAGTAGTACGGAGAACTGGTAGTAAAAATTCTGACTGGCCCCACCCCCATCTATTCTCTGCCTCCTGAGTCCCAGCTGATCGGGAGGAAATGGAAATTTTGCAATACCCTTCCCCTGGAGTGGGGTGGGAATGGAGATTTTACAGTATCTTTCCCCTGCCACGCCCACCAAGTCGTGCCATGCCCACCAAGCCACACCCACAGAACCGGTAGTAAAAAAATTTGAAACCCACCACTGGTCCAAAGGATAGAAAAAGCCAGATTAGCCACCACAATTTTTAAAGAAATACATTTTTAATGGGCTCAGGTGGTTATACAGGACACCATGTGTCTGGGTAATGATGATTTAATAGCTGACCAGCTGCTGTAATACTGTAATGATGATGCAGTGGTAGGAAAGAGTCAGCAGGGTTACTTGACTGTTACCACTTTAAGGGTCTGTATTATAAGAGAGGCACTGTTGGGGCATATCGCACTCTCTCACTGTGTTCTTCCCTGCTGTTGCTGCTGATTGATTATTTGACCTTTTCCTAGTATGTGTATGTATATTCTTTTGTAGAGATAAACCACTATTTATTATTACAAACCTCTGATGTTATTGCTCCTGAGCTCTCACATAGTCACACTGTGCACACTTTGACACCATGGTATAATCTTTTCAGATTATCTGGCTGGTTCTCTGGCCTCACTTATATAATGTGTAAGTTGCACTAGTGTCCATGTGAATTTGGTATGTCCAACTTATACAACAGTGGTGGGTTGCTACCAGTTCACTCTAGATCGGGCGAACCAGCAGCAATGGGAGGCTCTGCCCACCCATCCGGATGTCTCTGCGCATGTGCAGTAGCTTCTGCACATACGTGCAAGCATGCACACGCCCACGAGCAAACCTATACTGTTGTATAGGTGAGTTAAGTCAACTTGTTAAGTTGAGGACTACCTCTACAAGTCAGACCCACCTGGACACTAGTACAACTTCTTTTTTTTTTTTTTATTCAAAACGTTTTACAAAAAAAAATCCCCCCCCTTTCCCCCCCAACCTCCCTCCCTTCACTAAACCCTCCCCCCTCCGCCCTGACTTCCCGGATGAAGCACAAGGTATAGTTAAAAATAAAACAAACATATGCTAAGAAAATTTTCCCCCAGAACTATTATACCAATTTTCCCTTTCTAACTCTGACTTCCTCCTAACACAACCAAAATCCTTCAAGAAGAAAAAGATATATATAAAAAATAAGAAAATTAAGAATTAAGAATAACAAAATATATAAATCAATAAAACAAATTAATCCTAAAGTATTTAAAATCAACTAAAACATAAAAATCCAATCCAATTCATAAAATATCTCCCTTATAGCTTCTATAACCATATAATTTCCGGTCTTCCTTACATAAACTCTTTCAAAAATATTCTATTTAAGATACAATACAACACATTATAAAATTTCAATACCAAGAGTTACAGTAGCTATTCAAATTTAATCCATCCTCGTCAAAATCCAGTATAAATCCAAATACCTAGTCTTTTATACTAAATATAAAACATATAATCAACCCATTTCTTCCAGGTCTTCGTCATTGTCTTTCAGGGACAATAATATTTTTGTCTATTAATAATTCAAAGAATAGTACTTTTGTCTCTTGCCATTTTTTTTGATGCATTAATCTCTGTCTTTCTGCGCATGCGCGAGAATGGTGGCGGTTTAGAAGAGTCCGAATTCGGCGATGGGGGCTTTCCCAGGAAATGGAGACTTCGGCTGACTCACCAGGCTTCTCCGGTCCCTCGGTGTGGGGTATGATCTATCCGGCTGCCGTTGGAGAGGTTTGTGGCCTCTCGGGACATACGGCAGCCGAGAACGGGCCGAGGGACGGAGAGGCGGTCCGGAAGGGGCGGCCATTTTGGAGGCGGCGAGGACGTGAGAGAGGCGAGGGAGGCCTGCGGCTTGTTGCGGGCTCCGGCCTTGGCTCCGGCCCTGCCCCAACGGGGATTTCAGCCCTGCCCCAGCGGCGATCCCAGCGGCGATTCCAGCGGCGACCCCGGCGATCCTGGCCAATTTCCAGCGGCGGGAGATCGTCGGCGGCGGTCCCGGCCTGGCTCCGACAGCTTCGGGTTGTGGATTCGAATCCCGACCCGTTTTTTGGCTGTCAGTGGGCCTGCCAGCTCCGTTGGCGCCAGCTCCATCGGCGCCAGTTTCTTCGGTGCTGGTTGGGCCCGGCGAGGCCTTGTGGACTGCGAGGCGCCTGCCCAACGGCGCCCTGTGTTTGGCAGTCCCACCAATGGATGGGTGTGGCGAGGCCTCGGTGGGAGAGGAGGCCGGATTCATGGCTGAGGTTTGTCCCCTCTTGTGGCCTGTTTTGCGTGTCATCAAGTGGCCCTTGGAGGCCTGGCTTGCTCCATCGTATTTCTACCTCCCCTTCCCCCCCCCCTCCCATACCGGACTTTGGATCACCTAAACTGGTCGGTCATGCATGTCCATCTGCGGGTTATGGAGAGGATTGGACTGGATTGGAATAGCTTGGACTGGTCTATGGACCCGGACAGACCGATAGCCATTTCTACCTGACTAAGACCTTGTAGAACTAATCCCCATAGGCACACTATGGAGGTTGCCGCCTGTCTGTTCCTGCTCTGTCATCGCTATCCGGTTCCTGCTCCATCTGTCCTTTACCAACTGGACTCCCGCTGGAAGACTTACCATTTTATCTCTTTGGGATTTTACCATCTTAGCATCCCTCGTCGATTCGCACTTTTTCTATGCGCTACACTGTACATGAACTCTTGCGCCTGCGAGGTGCCCCCGCCTCGCAGGAATGGCCCATATCGCTACCAAGGGCCGGCCTCAATGACGGGTCTTGGGACCCACAGAGGTGGCATGCGAGAAGAAAGAGCCTTTGGGGGTTTTTAGACAGGGCAATTTTAAGGGGTGGGAGGGGTAGGGCGGGTGATGGGGGTAGCCCGTCGGGAGGGAAACCAGTTCCAGCGCATGCTCGTGGCGACTGTCAAATGGGTTCGGAGGTTATGGGGGGGGAGTGTGTTCCTTTGTGTGAGGGTGAGTCTATTTGCACGGTAAGTGGGAGGGGCAGATATGGCGGAAGGGGGGGATCGTATCGATGCAAGGGGTCACGCTCGATGTATGCAGGCGATCGCGTGCCCGATCCCCTGCCTTCACCCGTTTCCCGGATGGCCAAGACTCTCAGAGCCTGGGCCTTCGCCTGATGTTATGCAACGCACGGTCCGTGGCCAATAAGGCCCCCCTAATATATGATCTAATTCAGGGGGGTGCCACGGATATTATAGGCGCACGGAGACCTGGTTGGGTACTGAAGGGGCGTGCCCTGGTCGAGATGTGCCCACCGGGTTTCCGTGCATTCCATCAGCCGAGGCCCAGGGTAGGGGTGGAGGGTGGCGGTTGTTATTAAAGAGAGTCTAGAGCCGAGGAGACCACTGTACCTCAGATTGCCGGGTGTGAATCCTCTTTGTGAGGTGGGGTCAGATGTCAGTTGGGCTTGCTGGTGGCGTACCTGGCTCCTTGCTGCGTGACAGCTGCCCTGCCCGAGCTTCTAGAGGTGCTTGCCGGGTGGCAGTGGAGACCCCAGACTTTTAGTCATGGGGGACTTTAATCTGCCATCTGCTGGCTCGTCATCGACGGTAGCTCGGGAGTTCTTGGCTTCCATGACGGCCTTGGACCTGACTCAAGTAGTGGATGGCCCCACTCACATCGGGGGAGGCACACTGGACCTGATTTTTGTCTCTGGTCAGTGGTTGAGAGATCTGGACTTAAAGGAAATAGTCATTGAACCTTTGTCATGGTCAGATCACTCTCTCCTTCGCCTGGACTTTCTGACCGCTACCCAACACCGCAGGGAGACGGAACCATTACGTTGGTACCGTCCCAGGCGCCTAATGGACCCAGAGAGGTTTCAGACGGAGCTTGGGCCACTTCCTGAGGGTCTGGCTCACGGCACGGCAGAGGAACTAGCTGCAGCCTGGGAACGGGCTGCGGCTGGGGCCTTAGACCGTGTCGTGCCTTTGCGGCCTCTGACCCGGCGCAGATCCCAACCGGCTCCTTGGTTCTCCGAGGAGCTGAGGGGGATGAAACGCCGGAGAAGACGCCTAGAGAGTTCCTGGAGGTCCAGCCGTTCAGAGGCTGATCGGACACTAGTTAGATCCTATACTAGGACCTACCTAGTGGCACTGAGGGAAGCGAGGCGTTGCTACGCCTCCTCCCTCATTGCGTCGGCAGATAACCGCCCAGCTGCCCTGTTTCGGGTGACCCGCTCCCTCCTTCACCAGGGGGAGCGGGATGACCCGTTGCAGGGACGTGCTGAGGAGTTTAACGGTTATCTATACGATAAAATCGTTCAGCTTAAGGACGGTCTGGACCAAAATTGTGGCGATTCGGATGGGGCGTCCGAGGGCGGTCTTGGTGATGTTGTCTGGGATGAGTTTGACCCTGTGACTCCCGAGGACATGGACAGGTTGCTGGGTAGACTGAATGCCACCACGTGTTTACTGGACCCGTGCCCCTCCTGGCTGGTGCTGGCCACTCGGGAGGTGACACGAGGCTGGCTCAGGGATTCTGAGTGCTTCCTTGTTGGAGGAGTCTTTCCGGCCGCCTTGAAAGAGGCGGTGGTGAGGCCCTCCTCAAGAAGCCTTCCTGGACCCGGCTGTTTTAGGTAATTATCGTCGGTCTCCAACCCGCTCGCGGCGAAGGTTGTAGAAATATGGTGGCATATCAGTTTCCCCTGCACCTGGAGGAAACTGTCTATCTAGACCCGTTCCAGTCCGGTTTCCGGCCGGTTACAGCACTGAGACGGCTTTGGTCGCGTTGGTGGATGATCTCTGGAGGGCCAGGGATAGGGGTTGTTCCTCTGCCCTGGTCCTATTAGACCTCTCAGCGGCTTTCGATACCATCGACCATGGTATCCTGCTGCGCCGGTTGGGGGGATTGGGAGTGGGAGGCACCGTTTATCGGTGGTTCTCCTCCTATCTCTCCGACCGGTCGCAGACGGTGTTGGCGGGGGGGCAGAGGTGGGCCCCCCCGCGCCGCACCTGTGGGTGCCGCAGGGGTCGATCCTCTCGCCCCTTCTGTTCAACATCTATATGAAGCCGCTGGGTGAGATCATCAGTGGTTTCGGTGTGAGGTACCAGCTGTACGCTGATGACACTCAGCTGTACTTTTCCACACCGGGCCACCCCAATGAAGCTATCGAAGTGCTGTCCCGGTGGTTGGAAGCCGTACGGGTCTGGAGGGGGAGAAACAGGCTCAAGCTCAATCCCTCCAAGACAGAGTGGCTGTGGATGCCGGCATCCCGGTACAGTCAGCTGAGTCCACGGCTGACTGTCGGGAGCGAGTCATTGGCCCCGATGGAGAGGGTGCGCAATTTGGGCGTTCTCCTGGATGAACGGCTGTCTTTTGATGAACACCTGACGGCCGTCTCCAGGAGAGCTTTCCACCAGGTTCGCCTGGTGCGCCAGTTGCGCCCCTTTCTAGACCGGGATGCCCTATGCACGGTCACTCACGCCCTTGTGACGTCTCGTCTGGATTACTGCAATGCTCTCTACATGGGGCTCCCCTTGAGGGGCATCCGGAGGCTACAGTTAGTCCAGAATGCAGCTGCGCGGGTGATAGAGGGAGCCCCTCGGGGCTCCCGAATGACACCTATCCTGCGCAGGCTGCACTGGCTGCCTGTGGCTTTCCGGGTGCGCTTCAAGGTTTTGGTGAACGTCTTTAAAGCGCTCCATGGCATAGGGCCGGGCTATTTACGGGACCGCCTGCTGCTACCGAATACCTCTCACCGACCGTGCGCTCTCACAGAGGGACTCCTCAGGGTGCCGTCGGTAGCGACAGTGTCGCCTGGCGACGCCCAGGAAGGGCCTTCTCTGTGGGGCTCCCGCCTCTGGAATGACCTCCCCAGGACTTCGCCAACTTCCGGACCTCCAGACCTTTCGCATGAGCTTAAAACTTACCTATTTATTTGCGCTGGCCTGGGTTAGTTTTTTAAATTTATGGGTTTTTAAATGGGTTTTAGTTTTAAATTTTAATTATGGCCAATTTTAATAAGTTTTTTAAGTGTATTTTAAATTGTATTTATATATTGTCTATTTTACTTGGCTGTGAACCGCCCTGAGTCCTTCGGGAGAAGGGCGGTATACAAATTTAATAAATAAATAAAATAAATAAATTTCTCCTTTTGAAAAGTCAGTCACAATATTGCCTAGTAAATCCTTACGTTCAAAAATCCACAAGATACTACCATATATTCCATCAGTCCAAAGAGGGAATTATTGATAAACATTAAGCCTATAAGTTTTTTCAGTTCGGGAGACAGCCTCCTGTAGCACTAATTCTGACATTTCATCCAAACTATTTAAAGGAAACTTCTTTACATCAACTTGTTTATTCACGATCATATCTTCATCCATTGCATTTAAGTCCTGTTTCAGTTCGTATTTTTGAGTAATTAAATACATTCTTTCTGTGTAATCCTGTATAAAGTCACGAATCCATTCTTCTGAAAGAACCTTCATAACAAAGTTCTTGCTGAAAATCCCCTTATGAAATACTTAAACAACGTAATATGATCCAACAAACCAGAATCCAACACAATAAGATGATGTCTCCATTCAGTTTCGATTTTGCAGCAAGCTATTTGCAGTTAGTCTAAAATGCCATTTTAAGAGAAGGAAAAAAAAGAATAATTTTTCTCTCTTTAAAAAGAGGAGGAAGTCAGAAAATCAACAATACTTGCAAACCAATAATTATTCACTCATGCTTCTTCCGCCTGCTTATAAATCCACAAAGAGAAATCAATTGTTAGCAGAACTTGGACACCTTCCTCTTTTCCTGCTGTTGCAAGAGACACGCTGGATAATGGAGGTAGGAGGGATTCGAAGGGACTCACCTTCCAGGACTTTGCATAACAAAAACAAAGCCCCTAAGGGAATCTACCTCTCTCCCCCCTGCTCATTCCCCTGCTCTCTCAACCAGAGAGGGAAAATTAAGTCGGGAACAGCTGTTCGAAAGCTATTTACACCGGCTTTTACAGTTATCTAGCGCGGAGTGCCATAAATTAGCACCCAGCGAGAAAGGTGGAGCCAAGCGGAAGTCACTAGTACAACTTCTTATCATATAAGTCAGGGGTGTCAAACTCGATTTCATTGAGGGCCACATCAGGGTTGTGTTTGACCTCCAGGAGCCGGGGTGGGTGTGGCCAGCTCAATGTCACTCATTTCGGGGGCGTTAGTGGTGGCCTGAGTGCTCTGCCAGCGAAAATGGGTTCCCAAGTTCCTTTTTCACTGGCAGAGGGTTGAAGAAGGCTGTGGCAGCCAAAAACAGAGCTCAGGAGCTCATTTTCGCTGGCAGAAGCACCACACGCCAGTTCTTCACTGTTTCCAGGGCGGCCCCACGGGCCAGATCTAAGTACTCGGTGGGCTGGATCTGGGCCCCAGGCCATGAGTTTGACATCCCTGATATAAGTGGTTCATTTAGTGATCAAAGTTACCTCAGCACTGAAAAAAGTGACTTATGACCATTTTCACACTTATGATTGTTGCAGCACCCCCATGGTCACATGATCAAAATTCAGTTACTTGACAACTGATTCATATTTATGATGGTCCCAGGGTCATGTGATCACCTTTTGCAACCTTCTGACGAGCAAAGACAATGGGGAAGACAGATTGACTTAATAACTGTGTTACTAACTTAACAACTTCAGTGATTCACTTAACAATTGTCACAAGAAAGGTCATAAAATGGAGCAAACCTCACTTAACAACTGTATCATAGAATTTTTTGGGCTAAATTGTGGTTGTAAGTTGAAGACTACCTGTATTTTTATTGCTTGCTTTCATATCATTCCAGCAGAGATAAAATTTGGCTGAGACAAGTGCTAAAAAAAATAATAATAGAATACTACAGCTTCCTCAGAGATTGGCCACAATTAAGACTATAGCTCCAAAGCAATTACAACAGCACATACGTATCAAATTTATATCTGCTGCAATCATGAGACTCTGCAGCTTATAGTAATTAAGTATATACATTAAACATCTACTATAGGAGTAAAATCATAAAATGGAATTAAAAACATGCTACTCACCATATCATTAACACAGTGATTTGGGACTTCACCAATATTTTTTTTTTCTTGAAGCAGAACATAAAATGAGTTTTCCAGCTTCTTTAAAACTATTATGGCCTTTTCCTCTTGTAAAAAAACCGACAAAACAAAAACAACTCATCATAAACTCTCTGACTCTGAATTTTATTTTAGGTTTTTTAAATACTTTTGGGCCTTGTTGGCTGAGCATGGATAATACCATGCCTGACTGGCCAAACAGTGGGAAAGTGTATAATTTGTGTTCTGAAACAAAAGCATAGATCTTATGCAACTTAGATAACTTTGTACAAATATGCTGATTATGTGCCCAAGTCTGAGGATAGTAATGTATTTTAATGCAATATTTTAATGTAATATTTAAGAGCCTCTATAGAAATACTATTTTCTAATCAGTCTTTGATGATTGGGGTGACAAATGCATCCTTATGGTTATTCCTTTCCAAAATGGCAATTCGTAACATTGAGCATGTTTTAATATATAATATATATTTATAAACTTGCCTTCTATTACTTGTCTTGTTACTGTAGAAAAATGCATAAAAATACAATGAATCTCAAAGATCATAGGAATATAGTTTTTGCAATGTAGGATTAACGTGTTAGTGTTTCCTGTATTTTAGACCAATTCCAATTAAAATCCTTATTATTCACTTGTGCTTTCTTAAAATGGAAGCCAAACTTAGACAAAAGTTATATTGCTCTGCAATAATATACAAAGTTAATTAATCAGCTACATTTCTATATGAACACAATAGTTCATTAAACTCACTAATTCACTTTATTTGAATTTAATCATAGGTATAAATCTGACTAGTACTATAATTAAGTTTATTTTTCCCCCTTTTCCTATAGACTAAACATAGCCAGATTTTTTATCTTTGCCTTATAAGTCTAGCATACTAAATCTTGTGTCCACTCAGTTCAAGCTTTTACATTTTGTAATTTTTCCTTTAAAGATTCAAAATCTTCAAGTATGTGTAGTTATTAATAGGTTGGAACAGAGTAATGGTTTTAATCGTAAGTTTTATATTACTGTATCTGGTTAGCCTTCCTCTTGTAAAATATTTACTTAAAACATTATTATACTGTTTTTATTATATCTGATTTCAAAATGGTATACTGTAGAAAGCAAACATAATTCTGCATGAAAAAGCCCCAAAGCTCCTTTAGTTAAACCATTAAAACCACTTGAAATTCCCAGATCAATAAAATACCTTATGATTGTATTGTATAGCAACAAGGACTTCTTCTTGTTGGATTTTTTTAAAATAATGATTATAGCAAAAATTAACTATTACTATCACTTGCTTATTATATATATTTTTTAACGTGATTAAATCTCATCAGCTTTACCATACCTACTCTAGGCCAGCTTTGCTGGCTGGGGAATTCTGGGAGTTGAAGTCCGCCAGGCTTAAAGTTGCCAAAGTTGGAGACTCCTGCTCTAGGCCAATCTTATAGAGAAGCATTTTCACTTGTGTCTTGCGCATTATGGTATAATGTCTATAATATTATTGGCTGGAATATTAACATATGCAACAAGTAGCTTTCTGTACCACAATTCCAGTACAACACTGACTGCTCTAAGAGCCAAATTGTTCTCCCAGAGCGAGAAAGAGACATGGAATGTTGCATAACGTGGAGCTCTTCTGCCAGAGCTGTAATTTTTATTGTTAAAATACATTTCATCAGTCAGGAAAAAAAAGAGTTGTTTTTCTTGCATTTTACTCAATCTGTGTTTTTTTTTAAAAAATGGATTTTAAAATAGATTTTTTTAAATCTATCTTTTTAATATTTTAGTTGTTTATTACATGGCAAAGGTGAAACATCATGGACATCATCTATAACAGGGATTTCCAGCCTTGGCAATTTTAAGACTTGTGGACTTCAACTCCCAGAATTCTGCAGCCACCAAAGCTTTGCTGGCTGAGGAATTCTGGGAGTTGAAGTCCACAAGTCTTAAAATTGCCAAAGTTGGAGACCCCAGATCTATAACATGTATACCAATTTATGCACAAACTAGCAATCTTAAATATTTGTTTCTGAGGCAATAATAAAGGCACACTGCCTTTATAATTGTCAGGGTGAATCTAAACAGATTCTTAATTGTGCGCAAGAATTGAGAGCATTCAGTGAGCATAAATGAAATATTCTAGTGCCAGACAGATATCGTTATTACAAAGCTTTCCAGCCCATAGAATTAAGTTAAGTATGAGAACTTTATAACCGGGGGAAAAACTGTTCCAACTGGAACAGAAACAGTGCTGGTGGATTGCACCTCAAACATAGCAACTCTTTTAAAGAGAGAATTGGGCCATGCCACAACTCTAACATTGTATAGGAAACACTGCTATATAGATTTTGTTTTATAAAGGATTCTTTTGGGTAGTTATAGGCATTTCTTTAAAAATGTAGGCCTCAGCATCGCATATCTGGGCACTTACATGCGCTTACATCAAGGATTTTCCAACTCTGATCATAAAAGCCAGAATTGGCTACACTAGATAAGATTTCATTAAAGGTCTCACTTCTTGTTAATTGTCTGGGCCTGTTTATGGAAAGCTTTGCAATCCTCTAAACTACTTCTGGCATTGTTCAAATTTTGCCAGGTTCTCTGATCCCTGAGTTGTTTGCTACCATAAGACTGTTCAGACCTCTTGGGCCAGTGAAACAGCATAGCTAGAGTATTAAACTAATTGAATTATTGACCTACTCCAGTCTGAACGCCCCTGTATCTTATAAGACATGCTTTGTAACTCTGTGTACATCATCCTGCTGTCTGGGATGACATCTGGCCTTCACATTATCATGTCTCATATCCATTTGCACTGCTGGTATGTACTTTTGAGAGCACTTGATTAATCTTCTTTATCAAAACATTTGAAGTATGTTTCTGTAGCAGTTTTGGGAAATGTTTTAAATATAGTGTATGTGTGAACTGTTCCTGTAAATGATAGAACAAAGGCATCATGTCTCTGCTTCCCCATTGGAAATACTGGAAGCATAAATCATAATGGTTTTATTTGTCTGTGTCCTGATGCTGTTGCAAAACCCAGTTGCTTTTTTATGGAGCAGGGTTGTGAGTTCTGATAGCCTGCTTTTTTGTAGACACATTAATATCCCACCAGACAGATTGTTCAGAATGTTTTAAGAGTAGAATGACCAATCTGGGGCCCTTAAAATGGGGATATTGGACGGGGGGGGGGGGGGAAATCAACCTGTGACAGCAGTTTTACAAAGTAGAATGTATATTAGCAACTAGATTGCTGCAAAGAACAAAAGTTTTGCCTTGAGAATGCTGGGTGAGTGGGATTGCCAGTTGTTTATTCTCATTCACCATTGGGGTTGTAGCACAGTAAATGTGCATCTGCGCACATGAAAGCACATGCAAATTGAATTAATACTATTGCACTAGGCACTCTGAAGCTTACTCTCAGTTTCTATTCCTGAGGATCCAAATTGTTGGGGCAGTAAGCTCACTCTGTAAGCCACTTAGGTAAAGGTAAAGGTTCCGTACATGTGTGCTAGTTGTTCCCAACTCTACGGGGTGGTGCTTATCTCTGTTTCAAAGCCGAAGAGCCAGCACTGTACAAAGATGTCTTCGTGGTCATGTGGCCAGCATGACTAAATGCCAAAGGTGCACGGAATGCTGTTACCTTCCCACCAAAGGTGGTCCCTATTTTTCTACTTGCATTTTTTACGTGCTTTCGAACTGCTTGGTTGACAGAAGCTGGGACAAGTAACAGGAGCTCACTTCGTTACGCAGCACTAGGGATTTGAACCACTGAACTGCCGACCATTCGATCGACAAGCTCAGTGTCTTAGCCTCTGAGCCACCACATCCCTCTAAACCACTTAAGAGAGGGTTATAAAGCATTATGGACTGGTATATAAGTCTAAGTCCTATTGCTATTGCTATTAAATAAATCAATAGGCTTTCTTACTGATAGGCAGAGAAAGGAAAAAGAGTGATGTATTATAGTCAGAGTACATATTCTACCTTTGATCTAGTTCTTTATTTTGCTTGGGATATAAAAACATCCCAAATAAAATTTGAAGTATCTATGCCTCCATTGTAATTACATTCCATTTTTTTAATTAAAACAATTGCAAATACATTAGAAGTCTTGTATTATGTATACTGAAGGTCTTAGTCCAAAGTGAATCTAAGTCTGGATGAACTTTGAAGTGCACTGCCAGATAAAAATATAAGCGATATTATTACATTATCTGAAAACTTTGATGAAATGTTTTAAGGTTTTTAAGCAATCCTATCAAAAGAATTTGTTTCCCACTATGATAGGAAAAACAATATTATTTTTTTCTGAGAAGGGCATTGTATATATTTATTGGCATTTGATTATAATTATCATTCATGATGAAGTTTATAAAAACCCTGCTCATATCTACTAATATGTCAAGATTAGAAATAAGGACTTGGTTATGAATATACCATGTATGGTAAAAATAAATATATTTATTATATAAGTAGTATGTATTATGCGCACATACACTTCACATACATACAGGAGAGATTCAAGAAATTGTATATCCGCTAACTCACTGTTTTTCATATAAAAAGTATTGCTTCATAATAATAATTGATTTTTTTAAAATTTTGTAATATGTTTTTATTGAGATTTTTAACAAGATAAAAGCAATATAAATATAGAAAAGAAAAAAGACAATAAAGAAAACAATTTAATAGGTAAGAAAATAGAAAAAGAGAAGAAATATAAAAGAGAAGGCATAACTTATGCACCTTGACAGTTGTTAAAAATGCATTTCTATTTTACTCTTTCTAAAATTGCATCTTAATTTCCTTCTTCTATAAGTTACCCTTTCTAATCATCAAACCCATAAATCACAAGTTCATGTTTTCCAGTCACTAATAAATGTAATAGTTGACCTTTTTTCAATTAATTTTGCCATTTCTGGTAGTCTATTATCTTCACCAACCATTCTAATTATGGGTATATCAGAGATTTTCCATTTTTGTACATATAATAGTCTGGCAGCAGATCATATATAAAAATAGTCTTCTGTGGTTCTTTTCTATTGTCTGTCCATTAATTCCAACAAGAAATGTTCTGGCATCAGTTGATTCTTAGTCTTTAAAATTCTTTGGATCGTTGTATGTATTTGAACTCAAAATTGTTCCGGCTTGTTTATAAGTCCATCAGGCATGATAAAACAATTCTTCGTGTTGCTCACATTTCCAACATAAATTTGAAGTGTCTTCATACATTTTGTCTATTTTTTCTGGAGTTATATATAACAACAGTACATCATTTTAAAATATAATATAATGCAGATTTCAGTCCCTTAAATCACAACTGTTCTCTTGATTTCTGGGTTGTTCTAATAGTTGTGATAAACATTAATGTGTTGTTCTCATGGTCTACATGGTTGCTTTTGATACTACTGAAGGTCAAATGATGCAGATTTAAGAAGTACTCATAGCATGCTTCGATGGTAAAAAATGTAGTAATATTGACAACTCCAAAGATCACATCAAAACAAAAAGCAAATAGAGCAAACCTGCAAAAGAGCATCCCTCCACACACATTGTACAAGGAGAACATTTTCATGCTCCAATCAGCCTAGATGTCTTCCTTGAGTGAAATCCATTCCCATGAGGCAACCACAGTTTCTCGGCATTTTCTGACAACCACAGGTATAAAAGTAGCAAAGATATCCCAGCTACTTTTGCCTCTGATCAGAAAGTGCTTTGCATTGTCAGTTGGACATGACACATGAACAGTGGTACTTGCACATAGGCAGCCCTTTAAGGAGTTTTCATTAGGCCATTTGGCAACCTTGCAACTTGGAAGGAATACAAATTTGGTCGCTTGAGCAATACAAAATGGGTTGGGGAAAGGCAGGCAAAGCTACTGGTAGGCATTCAGCAAATAGATGAATGCAGAATAGCACAGCTGCCCCTGTTGGCCACTGCTGTCCAAAAGTAGGACTTCCCAGATCTCTCTTGCAAGGTTGATTTTTATGACTGAGAATTAGCTACGTTCTAATTGTCATGTGTATGTTTATGCACTCACATTTATTTTTCTGCTCTTGTATGTGCGTTTGCCTACTTTTTCTTACAAGGGGAAGCATTTTAAGCTGTTTCCCAAATGTTGCCATCTCTTCCTGATAGCTCTCATTTTGTTGCAGTTGGCAAGAGTGGTTGCATGCCACTTGACTGCCTCTGTGTACCACCCATTAAGAAGTATCGTTCTAATACTCTTGGAAGGATGGAATTTATTTATCCACTTTCATTTCTTCAGAATTAAAGAAATGTGTAACCTTCTAGAGACCTCATTTAGACCTCAAGAGATTTGTGTGCAAATTCTCTTTAGTAATTAATTTTGCTGTTTTGAGTTTGGAGGCAGTACATCCATCTTTCTTCCATTGCTCCTGCTAATTAGCCTTTTTATCACAGTTTTGGTTTTGGACCAAAGTCTGTCTGTCTGTCCCTCCCCCCCCTCCCTCCCCCATCTCTTGTGATTGATTAAGTACTCCCGCTACACTTTAAAGTACATTTTAAGATTTGCAGGTCTTGTCTCTGAAGATTATGTTTGCAATCCACCAACTACTGCCTCTGCAGAATCTTCATTTATTTCAATGAGATTTATTTTAAACAGAGGCTGCTCTGTGCAAATGCTAGGTGGAAGAAAAAAAGGAGAAAGTGCAGTTGTAGCAGAAGTGCTATATTATTCAGGCCCTACTCATCTCCTAATGCCTTTTAGCCCTAATACAATAAGTTGCATAAAAAGAGCTAGATCAAGGCCTTAATCGAAATATCCTGCAGGAGGTACCAATTTAGTAATGATATTTTCCAGTTTAATTTCTACAGACGTTTATCCAAACCGGTGCACACTTAGGCATATTTAAACCTCTTGATTCATATGGAATTAGGAACACATAATTTTGCTTAGAAACTATGGGAAACTTTAGATGTCTTGCCATAATTTCATTTCAATATTTATGGGGTGGGGTGGGTTTCATGGTTTTCTTTTTCGTCATCTTTTCTTTGCAATTTGATCGTCAATGTTTTGTCAATTGTCTCTCTGTCAATCTTGCCTTCTCAGTCCCTGCTTGTTCTGTCCTCTTTCATTCTTTACATGTCTTCCTTGATTTATTTTTTTCTTCTGGGTTACTTCTGTTTCTCATTTAGAATAGAATAGAATAACAGAATTGGAAGGGACCTTGGAGGTCTTCTAGTCCAACCCCCTGCTTAGGCAGGAAACCCTACACCACTTCAGACAAATGGTTATCCAGCATCTTTGCCCTTCCTTTTCTTATGCCACCCATTACATTGCTGGTAATGAAAAGAATGCCAGGGCGTTCATTCTACCAGAACAACAAACACTTCTTTTTTAGGTAAGAAAATTGTAGTTTTGATCTGTGAAATCACTTAGCTGTTTTGTCTGTCTGCCTGTTTTTGCATGCTGCAATTTTAGCGTAAATAGAAAAAGAAGTGTTGCAATCTTTTCTTCTTGTCATTTGCACTTCTAACGTTACAAATAACATTGTTTGTGCTATTTCTTGGAAATGTCCAAGATTTAAAGGCATACCTTCCCACTGACTAGTATGCTTGAGAGGCCATGGCAAAGCCAAAACCTCATTTCTGCTGCTTTCTTTATAGACATGCACATGCCACACAATCCTAGACACACAATGATTGTCTGGGCTCAACCGAAGTGCTGACAGGAACCGAAAGCTAGTGAGCAGGCAGATGATATGCAGCCAGTCATTTCTTCTGGAGATGCGGAAAGGGGCAGTCTTGCAAAAAATGGGGGGGGGGGGTTTTAAAAGATAGCCATCGTTGCAATCCTCTGCAGGATCTCTTACCCCATTGGAAGCTGCCTGAATCTCTCTCCGCTGACTTGTAATTTCATTGGTGTAGGAGATTAATAAATCTCCTGTTATGCTTGGGACTTTAAATCCACACACTTCTTATATGACATACTTTAAGAAGAGAATATTGCAAGGAAATCAGCAGAAGACACCCCCTCTCCCCATCACCACAACATTCTTAGGACCTAGATTCTATGTAAGAAATATAGCTTTAAAGTCAAAACTTTAAACATTTTTAAACTTTAAGAGATCCTCTTAATACATACATACATACATACATATATTTGGAAGCCCTGACAAGGGCTGACATAAAGTTTTAAAAGCCAGCTGTTTTTTCGTTATGCCTCATTGTCAGGGTGAACCTAACATACTGCATGAAATATAGAGTTGATTATTTACAATAGTCATCTTTGGTGTACTTTGCAATATAATTAATCTTGCTGAACTAATTTGATTTTAAATATGGAAGTGATTAGTAGGTTTTCTCTGTTATCTGTTGCTTTGTGTTGTTTATCCTGGCATTGCACAAGGGGTACAGTTCTAACCAGCCTTTGTTTTATGTGTGCGTCTGTTTGTTTAGGCAATGCTTATGGTTGTGTCTCCAACTTTAATATACTTTGCGGGCATACAGAATAAAACAGCACAAAACCGTTGTTGTTTATTGTATGGTCTTCGTAGTTTCTGTAGAGCAGCCCATTGACTAAAGTTATGCATCCTCCTGGCAGTACAATTATGATATCATCCAGAGGCAGACAATGTTGGGAGGGTGGTTGCCTTGTATACGCATCTCTAGGCCATGTGACAAGAAATGAAGTTCTTCCCTTTTTCCCCCTTAAATACCGTGTTTCCCCGAATATATGATCTATTCAAAAAGTAAGGCCTAACCCAATTTTTGGGGGGAGATGTTGTTCGCCAGCAGCCTGTGGACCTGGCAGCGGAGTCAGACAGTGAGGAGGCTGGGAAGGACAATGGGCCAGTCCTGGAATCAGGGAAAGGCACGGATGAGGGCTCTGCATCGGAGGCAGAGATGGGACCAGGGCCATCTGGGAGCGATGCGCAGACTCTGGAGCCTCCAGAGGCAGACAGCAGAGAGGCAGAGGAACAGGAGGAGCCTTTGGCAGGTTGCCAAAGACAACAAAGGTTGATGATAAAGCCGAAGGACTTTTTATGAAGAATTTGTTTTGGACTAAGCTGAGAATGAATTAATTCTCAGCTGTTCTAATGAAATAAGTTTGTTCAGGACTTTGTTGGTAATCACTACTTGGGCCTTGGTCACAACAGTAGGACTAATGTATGCCCTACCCCAAAAATAAGCCCTAGTGAAGGGGATGGGTGTGGCCAGCACAGGAGGTAGCCCTTCCCTTCCCCGGTCACATCATGGCTGCTCGGCCCCTCTACCACGGACCACGGATCAGCTGATCCAGGAGTTCTTTCTCTCCGGGTGCCTGGAGATATTTCCAGCACACTCTTGCTAGCCCCAGCCCTGCCCACAGTGCCAGGCAACCTTGCAGCCAAGGGCTCCTCTGTTCCACAGCTCACCTTGTGGCTATGGAGCAGGCAGCGGCCACGGTTTGCGCTCCACCAGGCCTAGTGCTCCAATGTTGTTTAGGCTTCTGCTATGATGAGGCAGAAAGCCATCTGGCCCGTTAGAATCGGCTCTACCCGGCTGCTGTTGCTTGAGAAAAGGACAGGCAATTGTGGAAGATTGTGGGAAATGTGTGCTTACGATAGAAGGAAAGCCCAGCCTGTCCCTTTCAATTGATCAATGTCTGTGAGAGAGAGAATGAGAGAGAGAAAGAAATGACAGAGGGGAGAAACAAAAATTGCAGGCAACGCTGTTTGAAAGGGTTTCCTCTGCGCTATTTCTCTTCTCCGCTCTGCCCGTCCACTGCACCTGGGCCTGCCAAGCACCATCCGCCCCAAACCAAGCGGCGGGGAAGCTTTGGGACAGCGCCCTTCTAGCGCCCACTGCCCTGCCAAAGGCAAAGCTGAAGCAGGCGGGGGCCGTGTGGGGTTCCTTTGATGGCCTCCCCACCCCTGCCCTGCTCTGGAGTGACCCATACACGAGGTGTGAGTATCTCAATATTTGGCCAAATAAGGGTATTCACCAACTCTTTTTGAGAAAGGCAGACTACTTCTGCTAGGCCTGAAATGCACAATAATAGAATTAACTTGATGTTGTCACTTACATGTTTTTAACATTCTGACAGACCCAGAAGAGACCCAAGTGGGAAGGGACCAAGTTGAGGGACTGAGAAGACTTTTTTTGGGGGGTGGGGGGGTTGTCAGATCAATAGCTTCCATCAGTTATAACAGTTGTCAATTAAGTTGCCTATCTCTATTGTTATGTTTAAAATAATATAAGTATTGTATTCGGTCTTAGTATTTTTCCCTTACCAGCATTATGTTGTCTTGGTAGCTTACTTTCAGCAGAGGCAAATAGGGTGTTATATTTCTTGAACTATAGGGGAGTATTAATAATGAAAACCATGGTAGCTTTTTTAGAGATGTTAACTCATCTTGTCAGTGATGAGTGTGTGAAGGACTTGGGGCCTATTTGGCTCTATCACTTTGGGATGATTGTTTTGTATCTGTGGAATGTATTTGGATATGGTTTCTTCCTCTTTTCTTTCTTCTCTATGCCTCTGCATTATTGTTCTGGCTCCATTTGATTGTTCCATCAGGTAAACTACCTGTTCAGGTTCTCACTCATTTAAGGAACTGTTTAATAGGTTAGGCTAGAATCGCCAACCCTTGTCTTAAAATAATTTGTAACCTGTATATGTTTTTTTGATTACTGATTTTATCTTTCTTATTTATGTTAACATATGGAAGAGGAGCTCGGATTTGAGTTAACTATTGCTGTTAAAAGTGAAAAGGTGATGCTTATTCTAAGTTGCTAAGATTTTTAGCAAGACATATTTGGGGGGGAAATACTCCAGGTAACTTCTTTGTAAATTGTTATATAAGGGGTCCTTCTTGAAAAGTACAAAATGGAATTTTTAAAACTCCTAGCAAAATAAAATGACGAACTTACTTTGTAACTTCCAGTTTTATGTGTTGCAAAACTGGAACGTGACCTGATGTAAACTTCTGGAGAAAAGTCCCAGCTTCACAGTAATGTTTCTTGAAGTTGTACAAGTTCAAAAGATAAATAGATGAAATGTCAGCATACTGACACCGGATAAATAGTGTAAAAGTGCCTTAAATACTCTAAAGATCTATAGAAAATCTGGATTTTTTTAAAAAAAAATATTGAGCTGAGTCTTCTCAGCCCTTGCTTAGAGGAATGTTGCTGGAATGGCTACTGCTTAAAAACTAAAGATGTTCTTTAGCTATGCCAGGAAAGCTTGATTCTGTAGGCTTCGTTCTTCTGTTGAAAAAGTAATGATCTCAGCAAGAGATCTGCCTTCTGCCTTAAACAGCTGTTCGTTAGGAGATAAAGCTTCCTCAAGCATAGAGTATTACCTGCCGAGTATTCTGTATCTGGTTGAATACCCTGTCCTAGGCTGTCCTTCTCCAACCATGTGGCTTGTAGATATGCTGTGCTCAAATTCCCCTAATGGTCATGCTGGCTAAGGAACTAGAGAAGATGAACTCAAAAGCCTCTGGTGGCTACCTAGAGCTGTGACATTGTATTTTAGAAGGTAATTAAAAACAGATATAGAGAGCAGTTCCATCTTCTGATTTTTCTCTCAGATTGCAACCAAGATGATGGAGGTGCCTGAATCCTTACTCAGTTGGTAATTTTTTCTTCGTGCGAGCAATTTTGCTTATCATGGTCTTATATCACTTTATTTTAAAAACCTTGTTTGCCTGATCCCATCTCTAGTGGAAAGATTTTTATGTGTGTGCATATATTTCACCTGGTAGTAAAACCAGAGTTTATATGTTAATCTATTCCAGGTTTTCATGCATCTTGGAGCCAAACAAGATAGGGAATACTTCCAGGAAGCTTATAACCTTTATATCTTTGAAACTTGATTATGTAGAGTTAATGCAAACATGGTAAAGATGGTTACAGAAATACTTGTATTAAGAAGCAACGTTATATTTAATTTTGCATTTCTAGACTGCTCAATTAATCTGGATTTATACACTCAAATTGATTGCAAGGAGTATGCTCTAGGAAATTTCTTTACCAGCTACAGAAGTCATGGCAATTTTTGCATTCAAGCATTCATGATTCATTAAATGATAGAACAAAGCAATGTGATTAATAGAGAACTTCAAAGACATTCCTAACTGGTAGCAGCTTCATTATTTCTAAGGCCTTTCTGGGAGACTTGGTGTCTTGCTTTTTTAATATATTTTTTTGGAATAGCTTTTAATATGCAAGCCAATATTGAGTAAATTCCAAATCATAACCAGTAGTATCATTTATATAAGCAAGGTAGATAGAAACCTAGCCTATCTATCTGTCTATAGCCTATATCTATATATCTATAACCTTAGTTAAGTTTGGGGTTTTTTGGTTGCATTATATATTTACTATCTAATTTATATCAAAAATGATATCTTTAAAGGGCAATTAATTAAGACCTTCTGAATAAGTAAAGAAAAGCAAAATCATACATTGTTGAGGAGAATGGTACAAACTCAAGTCCTACTATATTATATTAGGGCCTAATTAACATAAATCTCTTTTCTTTGGTGTGTTAAAACAATCATATCCTCAGTTGTGCTCAGTTACACTCGCTGGTCAGGGAGCTTCAGCTGAGCTTGCCAATTAAGTGATTATCTTGCCTTCATTAATTTTTTTATAAATAACTCAAGAAGGCAAACATACCTAATGTGCCTTCCTTGTTCTGTTTTCCACACAACCATAATTCTGTGAGGTGGGATAGACTGAGAGAGAATCAAATGAAATCAAATTTGAAACAAATCAAAGTCACCCAGCTGTATTTCATGCCTAAGACACAACTAGAATTTATGGTCTCTCGGTTTCTAGCTTGATGCCTTAACCCAGGGGTGTCAAACTCAAGGCCTGTGGGCCAAATCCAGCCCAGAGGGTTCTTAGATCTGGGAACAGCAAAGGACCAGCCCACAGTGCCTCTGCCAGTGAAAATGGATCTTGGGAGGCTGCGACGACCTCCTGCAACCCTCTGCCAGTGAAAACGGAGCTCTGCTTTCGCTGGCAGAGGGTTGCAGGAGGCCGTCGCAGCCTCCCAAGGTCCGTTTTTGTTTATTTATTATTTATTTATTTATTTTATTTATTAAATTTTTATACCGCCCTTCTCCCGAAGGACTCAGGGCGGTGTACAGCCAGAGATAAGACACAGAATATATACAATTAAAACCAACAATTAAAACGTAACAAATTGCAAAAGGCTGATTATTTAAGAATTCGAATTTAAAATTTTAAAAATATCAATAAAACCCCAAATTAAAATCAAAACTATTATGCCAGTCCCGCTTGAATAAATAAGTGTGTTTTTAGCTCACGACGGAAGGTCCGAAGATCAGGCACTTGACGTAGGCCAGGGGGAAATTCATTCCAGAGCATCGATGCTCCCACAGAGAAGGCCCTACTCCTGGGGGCCGCCAGCCGACACTGTTTGGCGGACGGCACCCTGAGGAGACCCTCTCTGTGAGAGCGTACGGGTCGGTGGGAGGCATAGGGTAACAGCAGGCGGTCTCGTAAGTACCCGGGTCCTAAGCCATGGAGCGCTTTAAAGGTGGTAACCAAAATCTTGAAGTTTACAGAGCACTTTGGCCGCCACAGGTGCCCATGATATGAGCGATGTCGAGCTGGCCATGCCCACCCTGCCCCCAAGGTCCAAGATAATCCTGATGCGGCCCTCAATGAAATGGAGTTTGACACCCCTGCCTTAACCACTAGACCAAACTGGGACACGGTTGTGAAGGCAGCTAAAATAACTTTTGAAACAACTACCGAGCAAGGATGCAGCTACAGGAATACTTCAAAAGGAAACACTTCAGTCACACTAAAGTGCTTTGCGAATAACCTCTGTGGAATGATTTATACAGCCCTATAACGTCTGTGAAATCGTCATATCAAATGCTCCCTAATATAAGCAGGTATGACTTATAGTTTCCATCATTTTATTTAGGCTAAAGATGATCTACTGTGAGGAGCCAACATTTAAAAGAAAAATTCTTAAATGGGATGGCAGAGACAGGGCATAATTCTATGCAAATTTTTCTGTTACCAAAATTATACAATCTTCTCCAGTAATTGAGATTTAAAGCCTGAAGGACCACCAAAATAAACTGATGTGGGGGACAATCATAATTATCAAAAGCCATAAAAATATTATGGCCACAGTCTAAATGCACATGAGTGGTTCAGATTATATACACTTTAGAATTGATTATGACTCCTTTCTTATATGCGTTTGCTCGGGCAGACTTGGCCCTAAGAATAAAACCATACAGTCTGTGGGGGAACTTGGTTGAGATCAGGGAGAGAAAGTAATGAGAGGGGATTCGGCCATTGAGTATGCAGTCACAAATAGGGCTAGATGTCAAAGCAAAACAAAACAAAACATCAACAATACTTGAAGGATATTCTGTAGCCAACAAAAATAGATACGGTGGTTTTTCATACCAATTCCAATTAATTGCTTGGAGGTTTTAAAATAGAATCTCCATTCATTTGATCTGGACTTTAACATATTTAGCTAGCTTACATGTTTATGTGTAGTAGACCTTGCAATGCTTCAATGCCACCTCAGGAAAGCACTTTGTAACCTCCAGGGCCACACGGGCAACTTCTTGTCTGCAGCACCTTAGCAGGCTGCGCTTAGTAAATCATCCAGCTACCTTCTGTAGCCAATATGCAATTCCAGGAAAAGCCATGGCTGCTTCAAGAGATTTTGGACAAGTTCATGAACTTGTGCATCTGGAATATGCTACACAACCCCAGGATAAAGGTTAACAAACTGGATTTATTCTTTGTTGGTGTTTTATTCTATTTATTGACAAAAAGAGAGAGAGGAAGATGGCAGCGGCAAGGGTGGAGGTGACGTTTTCAAAGGAAGAAGTAATGAAATTCCCGAGTTGTTTTTGGTAGAAATTGTTCCAGGAGACACAAGAATTCAAATGTCTAATAAGGCAACTATGTTCCTAATTTTTACTTTCATTGTTAGCAGTTGTTTTTTTGTAAGACTGTTTATGATGTTCTGTGTGGAAGTAAATGTTTTGAGGCTTTATTTGCTTACAGTATCTAAAATTTGTCCAGTTACTATGTCTTTTTTTAAAAAAAACCTTATAGGATGTCACATGTGCTCCACTTTGAGGACAAAACCAGAAAAGTAAAAGATGCAAGTGTGCAAGATGAAGATACATTTGAAATTTATGATCCTCGGAACCCTGTTAATAAGAGGAGGCGGGAGGAAAGCAAAAAGCTTTTGAGAGAAAAAAAGGCGAGGAGATGAAATGAGTGGTAAAACTCACCAGATCCAGCTTGGAAAAATACATCGTACACTTTCTGTCTCTGCAGAAGTTGATGTCCCAAAATATATCACTTACAAGGTGTGAAAAGGAATCTGGGGTCTAATTTGGAAGCAGTGCTATCGCCTCTGTTTTGTGAATTCTGATGTAAAATAAGCAAGTCTTCTCAGTAAAGTCCTTAGAGTCTATTTTTAGTCATTATTGTTAATAGATAGTTCATTTTCCATACTCTGTTCCTTTTTTATGTATTTGCATTGTTAAATAGAGGATTTTATATTTACAATCTTCTCGGAACACTGAAAACTTTTTCCAGAATGTAGAACAAAAGCATTTGGCATTACTGAAAAATAATGTTATCACTCCTGGTAACAAACTCAGACATTTATTGCGTGTAGAATTGGAGAGAAGCAGTGGAGAGTATCAGCATGCTCAGGAAAACCCCAAGATTGGAAAATAATAGCAAAACCTAAAACTTTCAGGAAGTAATAGATGAGAAAACAAAAGTAAAAAAAACAACCCAGGATGATAAAAGATTCTGCATGCTCTTTTGTCAGAACTTTGAAATAAGCGTAGGAGAGGGAAGGGAAGGAGGGAGGGAGGGAGTGAAGGAGGGGGAAAGAGAGAGAGGGAGAGAGAGAATGGCCAATACTAAGAGAATATTTGTAGCTCAGGATTGAACCTTGAGGTCCATGCTGCTCTCTTGGTTTTACAGATGTTTCATGATGTTCATTGTGCACTGATGATATTACCTAGTTGGATAATAAAGATCTGCCAGAAAATAATCAAATTCAGAAAGCACCAAGGACTCTATAGAATGACTCTTGCAACTCATTCTGTAACTGCAATTCCATTTACCACTCTTATTTCTGATGCCAACATAATCTGTAGTACAATGTGTGAAAATGATCACAATCTGATTTACATCTCGTATATTTGGAATCAGTGGCTTACCATTTGATTTTAATCACTTTGGAAGCAAGCTTCCTCAATAATAAAAGAAAACTATTCTAATATTCATGTGTGCAAAAGTATTCTTGAAAAGAATCTCCTCGTGTCTTCATTATTTAAACTGCAATCTGTGATATTGTTAGCAATTCCACTTTAACTTCAGAACTATTTGTATGCCTTGAAATGAACACACTTTGCATTAGAACAAAATTGAAGTGTAACTAATTTAATAATCTGGAAGCAAAGGACCAAGAACGGAGTCATACAAAGATTCAGCAATATTCTGCATTGCTACTTCATATATATTCCCTTCATTTGGTGGACATTGCCATAATTAAAATAATCGATATAACATAACATAACAACAGAGTTGGAAGGGACCTTGGAGGCCTTCTAGTCCAACCCCCTGCCCAGGCAGGAAACCCTACACCATCTCAGTCAGATGGTTATCCAACATTTTCTTAAAAATTTCCAGTGTTGGAGCATTCACAACTTCTGCAGGCAAGTCGTTCCACGTATTAATTGTTCTAACTGTCAGGAAATTTCTCCTTAGTTCTAAGTTGCTTCTTTCTTTAATCAGTTTCCACCCATTGCATCTTGTTCTACCCTCAGGTGCTTTGGAGAATAGCCTGACTCCCTCTTCTTTGTGGCAACCCCTGAGATATTGGAACACTGCTATCATGTCTCCCCTAGTCCTTCTTTTTATTAAACTAGACATACCCAGTTCCTGCAACCGTTCTTCATATGTTTTAGCCTCCAGCCCCCTAATCATCTTTGTTGCTCTTCTCTGCACTCTTTCTAGAGTCTCAACATCTTTTTTACATCGTGGCGATCAAAACTGGATGCAATATTCCAAGTGTGGCCTTACCAAGGCATTATAAAGTGGTACTAACACTTCACGTGATCTTGATTCTATCCCTCTGTTTATGCAGCCCAGAACTGTGTTGGCTTTTTTAGCAGCTGCTGCACACTGCTGGCTCATATCTAAATGGTTATCCACTAGGACTCCAAGATCCCTCGCACAGGTACTACTATTGAGCAAGGTACCACATATACGGTACCGGTGCATTTTGTTTTTTTGGCCTAAATCAATTTATTATCTCTCCATATAAGTCTTGCATTTATTTATGTGTTTTACACAGAAACAGGAAACAATTTGTACATTTTAAACCATACAAAATGTATCTCTTTAATGAAATAAAATGCATATTTTGAATACATTTAAATGTTGCATATGTATGTTGTCGTATCTGATTTGAAAACCATTCCAAATTTGAAAGTTTTTTCATCTTTTAGCTCGTCTTTCTAACTCTATCGGGGCACTTAAATGACAATGGAAAAACTGGGTTTCTAGCTTGCTACTTAATTACAGTAGTAATTATAGGGTGTCAGATGGGAGGTCTTTTAACCTCTGTATCTCCAACAGGCAGAAGAAGGTACCCTTCAGATACCTTTGATTAGAATTACTTCACCTTTTATGGATGAACAGGAGGTTATAGATCATTTCCATTAGAGTCCTTTATTAAATTCAATTTTAAAGATGTTTAGAAACTCAGTTTGCCTAATAATTATAATACTGGGTCCCTAAATTATTTACTGAATTATTAAGATTCTAAGCACATCAGAACACTTACAATGAAAAATATGGGTGCTCTTGAGTAGTTTCTGATCATTTTAAATGGAGACTTCCTGTTTGTTATTCTCAATATAACTTAAAACAAGTGAAATCCGGGAGTAAGTGGGACAACTTTAATGGATGAAGCAACCAAGGTCATCTGAAAAGCCCAATTGCAACACTTCTGATGTTGTTTTTAGAATGAGTTCAATAAAGTATAGTAACCTTATCAGGCTATGATAACTAAGTTTCTCGATAGGGTCTGACGTGTCACAAACATAAAACTGTCTCATCATGTTAATATGGCCCAAGTGGCATGGGTTAGTTTAGTGCTGAATATTGTTAAAATATGCTATATAATCTCGCTAAGATAACACACCAAAAGAATGGAGGTGTGAAGAGAGTCCTTGTAAGAGGTTGTCATTGTCCCCAGCTTACATGTGAGGGTACAGAGCAGTTAACAGGCAATATGTTCTTAAATTGTCATTCACAATAAGACAAATTTCTCATGCTTCTAATTTGCTATTAAGTTGCTATTATAACAGACTTTCTTAAAAACAGCTTTCCTTCTACCACGCCACATTAATGTATAGTTCAATTATTCTTGTAAATGAAAATAGAGCACCCCTTTTTATATAAAAATCCAATATCAGATTATTCTGTTCTACAGAAGGATGCTTCTTACTATCCTGGTTACTTAGAGATTAACTTCATTGATACTCTTCCAAATTATAGATAATTAAGGCTACCATGACTTCCTTTGCTAGCAGTTAGGGAGATGAGGCTATTTTTTAAGTCACTCAATAGTGAGATGGGTGAATCAAAGAAAGAGGATTCAGAATATTTTAAGATATGGGACCAATTTTACCATTGGTTAGAAAAAATAGATAGATAAGCAATTGACAAATATGTAAGAAAATGGTATAATTAGAATAGTGTACTTGTGAGAAAATGGTAGTAGATTAAATAGAAATGAAGAAAGAAGAAACAACAAAAAGAGGGAGCCATGAAGAAAACACCGAGATGTCACATGGAAGGAATGACTGATGTATTAAATGTTTGTTTATAAAATAAAAAACTTTTTTTTAAAAAAATAGTGAGATCAGTGGCATATAATTTTAATAAACAAATACTTTTGTACAAAATTTAAAGTCATAGCCGCACAGATCTATATATCTTTCTGGATATTACTAGTGGCTTGATAGGGCTGAAAATCTAAAAGATTTAGCCACAAGGTTTAATAACTACTGTAACTGATGTCATTGTTGCATGAGAATGAACCCTTCTGATGCATTAGCTGGATCAATTCTGGATTTTGTTGCTTGTTTTTTTATCAGAACCAAATATCCACCAACAGAGCAAAGTGCAAAAAATACATGTTTAGGATTAAAGAATTAAGTTTTTTGCAAGCATATTTCGACTACAGAAATATGCAGAATATGAACTGAAATAATCTCACTTAAGAATTTCCCCCTTCTTATTTTTAATTATTAACTTAATTTTAGAAGGAAATGTCCACTTTTGGTTGCCCCTGGAAACTTTCAGAGATCTAATATATTCTAAATGTCAACATCCTTTGAGTGAGGCAAGGTAAGTCCATGACGGCTTACTTTACAGGCAGATATACCCATAAAATATGTAATTCTTAGCTGACATGCACAATCTGTCCTAAAATCTATACCAGATCTCTTTACAATGCAACCACATTCATCAGAAGGACATCCAGGATATATACTTTCTAAATTTTAGGGTTTTTAAAAACCATTTCCCCATTTCTAAGAATCAAACTTTTAATGCCAGTACATATATTGCTATTTCAAATAAGAACCAGGTTCAACCGAAAGATTTTAAAAAATAATTTTCTACTATTAACATGATTCAGATCTGTCTCTGTCTCTCTCTCTCTCTCTCTCTCTGTCTCTCTCTCTCTCTCTCATTAAGTGTCATCAATTACCTATTCAAGTGGATTGTGTGTTTTTGAAGTTTTATTTTGCAAAGCGTGCAACAGCTACTTAATTGTTTTATTTCTTTACCAAAATTCTCAACTCAATTATGCTCTGATACTGAATGTTCCATTCTAAGTTCTCCCTCCTGTCATATGACCCGAAACAGATTGTATGCAGCCTACGTTTTGCTTCCTGGCACATAAAGGTAAGATAAAGGTAAATGTTCCCCTCACATACATGTTAGTCGTTCCCGACTCTAGGGGGCGGTGCTCATCTCCGTTTCTAAGCTGAAGAGCCAGCGCTTTCTGATGATGATTCCATGGTTATGTGGCTGGCATGACTAAACGCTGGAGGTGCACGGAATGCTGTTACCTTCCCACCAAGGTGGTCCCTATTTTTCTACTTACATTTTTACATGCTTTCAAACTACTTGATTGGCAGAGCTGGGGCAAGTACTGGGAGCTCACTCCATTATGCAGCGCTAGGGATTCAAACCGCCAAACTGCCGACCTTTCTGATCGATAAGCTCAGCACCTTAGCCATTGAGCCACCATGTCCCCTTTCCCAGCACATACACACAAATCAACGAAACACAATGGGATAGCAGAAGTACACAGATACAGCATGTAGACCAGATTTTGATAAGAGTTGATGATACTCTTGTCAAATGGCTACTTTTCCTGTTTTATAAAGAACATAGAAATTAGAAGAACCATTTTACTTTAATGTTTCCTGCCTCCACCTCCCTCACTTATCTTTTGTCAGATAGTCTTTGTAATCCTGCTTACCATCTGTAGGTAAAGGAGAAGTCCATTCTTCTTGTTTCTCAATGGTAAATAAACTCCTGACACTGCAAATACTTTAAGTCTGCAATCCTCCCTTTCTGACAGGTTCTGGAGAACCGGTAGCGGAAATTTTGAATAGTTCGGAGAACTGGCAAATACCACCTCTGGCTAGCCCCAGAGTGGGGTGGGAATGGAGATTTTGCAATATCCCTCCCCCAGGAGTGGGGAGGGAATAGGGATTTTGTAGTATCCTTCCCCTAGAGTGCGATGGGAATTAGATTTTGCAGTATCCTTCCCCTGCCACGTCCACCAAGCCAAACCATGCCCACAGAACCGGTAGTAAAAAAAAGTTGGATTTCACTACTGGTTGTAACAAATGAGCTATGGCTGCAGGATTTGGGTTTGGCTAATCTAAAGAAAAGAAGAATTTGGGGTGACATGATGGTAGTATTCCAGTATTTGAGTGGCTACCACAAAGAAGAGGGGGGCCAAATTATTCTACTAACTACCAGAAGGCAGGACAAGAAACAATGGTTGGAAACTAATGAATGAGAGAAGCAACCTGGAATTGAGAAGAAACTTCCTAACAGTGAGGACGATTAACTAGTAGAACAGCTTGCCATCAAAAATCATGGGTGCTCCATCACTGGAGATTTTTAAGAAGAGACTAGACAGTCACTTATCTGAAATAGTATAAGTTCTCCTGCTTGAACAGGGAGCTGAAGACCTCCAAGGTTCCTTTCCAGCTCTATTCTATTCTACCATTCCTTTTCCTTAGATTTTTCTAACATCTTCCCCAAGGACATGTTCTGGAGAACATGAAATTTTGTGCTGAAGGAGGAGTACCATGTGGAGCCGCCGGATAGCTCCTTTTCAGACTATCCCATTTTATGAAAAGGCATAAGCTTTCCTGATTCACAAAAACCTGCGCCTTTTTTTCTAATCGTTAGCCTGAAAGGCTGCTACCAGTCTTCTTGCAATGAACAGATGAGAAGCTTTTGTTTCATTTGGGTTGTCCTTCTGACTCAATATTTTTTCTGATGGCAATCATAACAAGGACTGGATGTGTTTTTTTTTAATGTTCCACAAGACATACTCTTGCTGAGGCGACCCCTGTGTTGCATACGAGACTGAAGACAGCAACACCCCCAAACCCCATCTGTTTCGGGGAAGCATAACTCTCAAATATGGCAGCCTGACCAATTTCCTACTAAGTGTGGAATGAGCTCTTGCAAAAAAGCAGTCAAACAGAAGTGCATTTCAAGAGATTCTTCTCTTGCAGCTGACAAATAATGTTTATTGGGACTCAAGGTGTAATGAACATTTACTGCATCGCTTTTAGCATCACACTAGAAGCCTAAAATATGGTCTGTAATTACAGCCAGATTAGTTGGATCTGAGATGAAAAAAAAATAGGACAGTTTGTAGGCTCAGTTCTTGACTCTGTTAGAGAAAGTTTTTCCAGACAGCTTGGCAATTCTTAGCTCTCATGGAATCGACAGGAAGAAGTGCTGTGTGAGTGTGTGTTGTGTTGTTGGTTTTTTTCAAATGTTCATAAGGTATCTTAGTACCATTTCTTACTATCTGAAATAGAAAAAGAAAAAAAGAAAATACGTTCCAGTTTGGCAAAGGAATCACATGCTCAAAGGCTAAGTGATAAAAATGACTGCCCATTGTTTTTTTATTTATTCGGTGCCCCTGAATTTTTGGCAATCGGCTGAAATATTTGAAACTATTTGAACTTTGAAACTAGTCTGAAAATCCTGCAGTAAAAGTTCTTGTCTCTCATTGGGGTGGGAGAAGGAAATAAAAAGTATAAGCTCCAGACAATTTGGCACCATAAGAATAAAGAATAATGCAAAAGTCCTGCTTTACTTTACTAGAGACCTTTATGATAAGCAATTTGAGGAACAAACCATTAACAAAAAATATTTAGAATTGTTTTCTATTCTGCTGTAACTTTGCAGATAGTTTCTTCAGAGGTCAATATGTTAGCAATTACTCAGTAGTTCTATCCTCACTGTCACATTGGACTATTCTGTGTCTCTGAATTATTCAATTATTCTTATCTAGATGTACATTCAATATTATTTACAGATGTGTAGTCAAGATGACATACACATTCCCTTAACTGTTACCCTATGTCTGTCCACTCCTCTTACAGCACAGGCTAAATTATGTACAGCTATGCTTTCTCAGATTGCTAATAGTTTAGATTAACAAAGATCTGATTTACACATTGCACAATGCAGTGTGATGATTAACCATAGTTTATTGAATTAACTTGGGTTGACATTGAGTGATTCATTTTCAACTCCTAGTAACTACATAGATAAATAGATTACAGGGTGATCTATAGATAGATCCGTCAGTTGATAAGTAGATATATAGATGGTAGGTAGGTAGGGATAGAAGATAGCTATCTAGACAAACAGACAGATAGAGATGAGAGAAAGACTTAAGCTAAAATCAAACCATTTAATGACTTAACATAGCATAGTCCTACTGTTTTAATGACTCAAAAAATTATTTATAAAATGGAATTGCAATGCTCATATAACACGCAATGCCCAAATAAACAACTCAAACATATCATGACTTAATATAATTGCCTGGTTTGATTTATCTAGTTGGGCTCATCTAACACTAGCACTAGCACTTAGACTTATATACCGCTTCACAGTGCTTTACAGCTGTCTCTAAGCGGTTTACAGAGTGAGCACACTGCCTGCAACAATCTGGATCCTCATTTCACCAACCTTGGAAGGATGGAAGGCTGAATCAGCCTTGAGCCACTCAGAATCGAACTCCTGGAGTCAGCAGTAAGTTAGCCCTGCAGTATTGCATTCTAACCACTGCGCCACCACAGCTCTATACCACCACTAGCTAAAAAAACAAGATTGGTTAGTTTTTGCTTTAGCATGTTGTGAGATGATAGATATTGTTTCAGAATATTGTCTGAAGCAGGCCATCATGTGATACTGTGTTTCCCCAAAAATAAGACCGGGTCTTATATTAATTTATGCTCCAAAAGACACATTAGGGCTTATTTTCTGGTTAGGTCTTATTTGGGGGAAAATACGGTACTAAATGCACCCATCTGGCTGACAATCTTAACAGGGGCTTATTTTGGGGGTATTACGAGCATCCTGAAAAATCATGCTAGGACTTATTTTCCAGTTGGGTCTTATTTTCAGGGAAACAGGGTAAAACTTTTCAGATTGAGTACAATCTTCCCTTCCTCCTCATTTCTTCCACCTCAGAAATTATTTATGAGGTTTTTTTCACACATAAATACAGCCTCATATAATTTTAAAAGGATAATAAATACAATCACAGACATTCAATAACAATTTGCTACGATACCTAAGTGGACATTACGTTTAGGGATATTGTATGCCATTCAATAACATACAATATATATGGGGAGGTGATCAGGCCATCTTTGTTTTGTTGGAAAGAAAATGCTGCTTTTAGTGGTTCCTTTTTGGTCAACATGAACTATAAGGGATGAATTTATATTTGTATTTACCATAGATGAAGTCCATCTCTTGAAGGCCTACCATTATATCTAGTGTCAACTTAATACAAAAGAGCAACTAGACTTCTGGACTAGTGGTGGGTTTCAAAAATTTTTATTACCAGTTCTGTGGGTGTGGCTTGGTGGGCGTGGCATAGCTCAGTGGGCATGGCATGGTGGGTGTGGCAGAGGAAGGATACTGTAAAATCTCTATTCCCTCCCCACTCCAGGGGAAGGTTACTGCAAAATCTCCATTTCCTCCCAATCAGCTAGGACTTGGGAGGCAGAGAATAGATGGGGGCGGGGTCAGTCATAATTTTTACTACCGTTCTCAAAATTTTCGCTACCAGTTCTCCAGAACTAGTCAGAACCTGCTGAAACCCACCTCTGCTCTGGACTCTCTGAAAATGCTCAAAGAAACGTCTTAAACCTATGTGGAAAGCATTGCACCAACTGTCAGCTTATTTCTAGAGGTGATACAAAGTGTTGGTTATTATCTTTAAAGGTTCTGTAAGATCAGGATCCAAACTATTATGATACCAACACACACACACACACACACACCCCAATGCAATCCAAAGAACTTTGCCTAAAGTGCTAAAGGTTCACTCACAGCCCCAGTGTAGCTACTATGCTTTCTGGATTGCCAGCTGAATTGAGGGACTGATCATCTTGTTGGTTTTTCAAGTCTCTTTCTGAACAGGCTAGTAATATTGAAGATCACTTTTTTTTAGTAAGAGTGGTAATAATATGGCATATCCTAGGCATCTTGTAGAAGCTAGAATAACATTATGTGGCCAAATGTCATCATGATGTTTATAAATTACTTTGCCTTTCCCTGAAGATGCTCACATCCTTGCAGATTTTTCAACATGATGCTTCCTGGACATTTTGAGGCCAATTCCCAGAATATCACATCAGCAAAATTGATTCACTAGGAATTTTGGGAACAGTAGTCTCAAAACAGCTTGAGGGTATCAGTTTGGTAAAGTAGCTTCTTCATTTCAGACATTCCTCATTTCAGCGCATTCAATTTGCCTTGAAAACAGATTATTTTTCATGATAGCAATTTATCCAGTGGCTACATCTCATATCTCTCTGCTAAAAGCAGCAACAGCTTTTTTTGGGGGGGGGGAATCTGCTCAGACCATACACTTGATCCTTTGGTTTCTTAATGTTTTCTTTGACTTCTTTATCATTATGTAGTAAGTTAAACTAACCAGGAACATCTGCAGAGGGCTTCATTGTAAATGTACAAGACACCACTGACAGCTCGGTCTTTGTAATTGGCATGTGTGTATCTTAAATGAGGTGCCACTGACTAAATATTTTTTTTTCTGAAAAAAGACATGACATGGGAATGATATTTTGCAGAAAGGACCATATCTGCCACTAACCACTAAATAAGATGAATGCAAGGTACCTTGAAGTGTGGAATTCCTATGAATTTGGTGGTAGGTCTTTGATTCCCTCCCTCCAATTAGGAATGCGCAGAATGCATCAAAACTTGAAACTGATTAAATGTGTGACAGAGAAATTGATGTGTTTCTCCCTTTATGTCTAACCTGCATGCACATCCTTTTCCAGTTTCTTTAAGTGTCAAGTATTCTCATGGATGACATGCCTGTAACAACATCACAGTGCCAAAATGCTCTCTTAAAGAAAATATGTACGGCTCAATCACTATTTTCTTTTGACTTATGATTCAAATACAGCTGTTTATGTTGCTTGTTGCGATAAGTTTGTTATTTTTTATTTAATTAATTTGTTTGCCACCCATCTCACTGCAAGTGACTCTGAGCAGCTTACAATATTAAAATTGACGGACGTGCTATACCTAAAGTTTGAAATAATATTATGCCCAAGCCTGTCCCCCCCCAGTTTCTCAAATGTCCTTCTCTTTTACAGGAGTCTTCTATTTATTTTACCCCATTCTGGGATCTTCTAGAATTTCTTCTGAATTTCTTTATGCATGATTTCTGAGTTAACTTTCTTATTAAATGGAAAGTGCCATTGCTGTTCATTTCTGTTATGTATATCCAATTACCCAGAGGCGCTCCTTGCTAGCTCCTTCATGCCTGATCTGAACAAGTCTCATAGGAAGAGGGCCCATGCAAAGACTCTCCTTGGTATTAAGCGAAGCATGGAAAACTGGATGACTGCAGAGATATAGAGACACTTGTACACTGAAAGGCTCTCACACAGATTTCTTAGCTACTTGGTAACCAAAGCTTGTGTAAAATAATCTTGCATATACACCTAAGACAAGTTCATCAAATTATTATTCTGCAATAAAACAAAAAAAAGGCAATTTATTTTCAAACAGACTCGATAAAAATGGATGAAAGAATGCAAAAGAAAAATTAAGAACTCTTTCCATTGTTAACACTTTCCTCCCTTATTTCATTAACTACATTTGGGCTCCAAAGAATTTCCAAGATAACTTTCAATCCATCAATCAACAGATACAGATAAATTTAAAGTCTTTTTAAATGACATTTCAAAGTTGACCGGGATATCTTCGGGACCGCCTTCTGCTACCACATGCCTCCCACCGACCAGTACGCTCCCATAGAGAGGGTCTCCTCAGGGTGCCATCAGCCAAACAGTGTCGGCTGGCAACCCCCAGGGGAAGAGCCTTCTCGGTGGGGGCACCTACCCTCTGGAACGAGCTTCCCCCAGGACTTCGACAACTTCCTGACCTCCGGACTTTTCGCCGCGAGCTGAAGACGTACCTATTCTTCCGAGCATGACTGGCTTAATAGGGGTTTTTAATTCGTTTTAAATGGGGTTTATTTTTATATTATGTATTTTATATTTAAATTTAGGCCATATGGAATAAGTTTTTTAAATAGTTTTTATTGTAATATATTGTATTGTTTACTTGGCTGTTCACCGCCCTGAGTCCTTCGGGAGAAGTGCGGTATAAAAATTTAATAATAATAATCATCATCATCATCATCATCATCATCATCATCATCATCATCATCATCATCATCATCATCATCATCATCATCATCATTATTATTATTATTATTATTATTATTATTATTATTATTATTATTATTATTATTATTATTATGAATCCTTAAATAAAAATATTTCCTGGTTAACAGATCTAGGCTGAATGATTCTGCAAGGCCACTAGAAGGCAGAAAAGAGGTAGCTTTTTCTGTATTTCTCTTCTGCCATCTAGAACAGAGTTTCCCAACCTTTCCGGGTTGGCAGCCTGGAGTGGGGAGGGGGGGAGGGAGAAAAGGGGGGATGATTTTGTGACAGGGGTAAGTGTATGTGCATGAGAGTACCTGTGATGTTCATGCCTGTTGTGACCCAGACCCAAGTAGGTAGTAATAAATTTAGTCTGTGGAAAAACAAACTTTATTCAAACAGATGGGAATTACTTCATTCCCAGCATTGTTCAACTCAAAGTAAAACAAATGCCTCCCAACACAAATTCTTCAGTTATCTAACAAACCTTAGTCCAATTAGGCAAACTGCCAAATGCCCTTCCTGGCAAACGTCCAGAAGCCACAAAAACAAAGACGTAGACAAAGCAGAAGACAAAGCAGAAGATGCAGCTACAACGTTGTTTTCCGGCAAAGCTGAAATGCCGGTGCTGGTCTGTTTTAAGCCTTATGGGAGGGGCCAATCATCTCTTGGCCCTACTCCCGAGTTGTCCTCTCTGCTTGAGCTGCTCTTGCCTTCTGGCAGCTCTTCTCATGCATGCATTAGGAACAGGCTCCTCCTGTTCCTCTGCCTCACTACTATCAGTCTCTGGAGGCTCTGGAATCGGCACCTCACTTCCCAATGGCCCTGGCCTCACCTCAGCCTCATCGCTGTCCAACTCGGTTGCCAGCTCCGTAGGCTGCTGACAGACCACAACAATGCCACCCATGACAAGACTTGTGCAAGTGAGGCCATGAGTGCCCTGACAAGGCTCATATGAGTGGGGCCATGAGCACCCATGATGATACTCATGCGAGTGGGGCTATGCGTGCATGCAGATGCATGCAGCCTGGTGGTGATTAGCCCAGTAGTGGGCTGTGACCCGCAGGTTGGGGACCCCTGGTCTAGAGATGATATGTGCATATTTTTGGAATAGATTTAGTTCATAGAAGCTACAGTGGAGAACACAGCATCACAGATGGAAAGTTCATTATAGGACACAACAGGAAACCTGCACATTGAAACTAACCAGCCAATTGTTGCTTGGATTTGAATCAATCTAAAATTATAGCAATGGATGACTGCAGAGATATAGAGACACTTGTACACTGAAAGGCTCTCACACAGATTTCTTAGCTACTTGGTAACCAAAGCTTGTGTAAAATAATCTTGCATATACACCTAAGACAAGTTCATCAAATTATTATTCTGCAATAAAACAAAAAAAAGGCAATTTATTTTCAAACAGACTCGATAAAAATGGATGAAAGAATGCAAAAGAAAAATTAAGAACTCTTTCCATTGTTAACACTTTCCTCCCTTATTTCATTAACTACATTTGGGCTCCAAAGAATTTCCAAGATAACTTTCAATCCATCAATCAACAGATACAGATAAATTTAAAGTCTTTTTAAATGACATTTCAAAGTTGACCGGGATATCTTCGGGACCGCCTTCTGCTACCACATGCCTCCCACCGACCAGTACGCTCCCATAGAGAGGGTCTCCTCAGGGTGCCATCAGCCAAACAGTGTCGGCTGGCAACCCCCAGGGGAAGAGCCTTCTCGGTGGGGGCACCTACCCTCTGGAACGAGCTTCCCCCAGGACTTCGACAACTTCCTGACCTCCGGACTTTTCGCCGCGAGCTGAAGACGTACCTATTCTTCCGAGCATGACTGGCTTAATAGGGGTTTTTAATTCGTTTTAAATGGGGTTTATTTTTATATTATGTATTTTATATTTAAATTTAGGCCATATGGAATAAGTTTTTTAAATAGTTTTTATTGTAATATATTGTATTGTTTACTCTGGCTGTACACCGCCCTGAGTCCTTTGGGAGAAGGGTGGTATAAAAATTTAATTAATAATAATAATCATCATCATCATCATCATCATCATCATCATCATCATCATCATCATCATCATCATCATCATCATCATCATCATCATCATTATTATTATTATTATTATTATTATTATTATTATTATTATTATTATTATTATTATGAATCCTTAAATAAAAATATTTCCTGGTTAACAGATCTAGGCTGAATGATTCTGCAAGGCCACTAGAAGGCAGAAAAGAGGTAGCTTTTCTGTATTTCTCTTCTGCCATCTAGAACAGAGTTTCCCAACCTTTCCGGGTTGGCAGCCTGGAGTGGGGAGGGGAGGGAGAAAGGGGATGATTTTGTGACAGGGGTAAGTGTATGTGCATGAGAGTACCTGTGATGTTCATGCCTGTTGTGACCCAGACCCAAGTAGGTAGTAATAAATTTAGTCTGTGGAAAACAAACTTTATTCAAACAGATGGGAATTACTTCATTCCCAGCATTGTTCAACTCAAAGTAAAACAAATGCCTCCCAACACAAATTCTTCAGTTATCTAACAAACCTTAGTCCAATTAGGCAAACTGCCAAATGCCCTTCCTGGCAAACGTCCAGAAGCCACAAAAACAAAGACGTAGACAAAGCAGAAGACAAAGCAGAAGATGCAGCTACAACGTTGTTTTCCGCAAAGCTGAAATGCCGGTGCTGGTCTGTTTTAAGCCTTATGGGAGGGGCCAATCATCTCTTGGCCCTACTCCCGAGTTGTCCTCTCTGCTTGAGCTGCTCTTGCCTTCTGGCAGCTCTTCTCATGCATGCATTAGGAACAGGCTCCTCCTGTTCCTCTGCCTCACTACTATCAGTCTCTGGAGGCTCTGGAATCGGCACCTCACTTCCCAATGGCCCTGGCCTCACCTCAGCCTCATCGCTGTCCAACTCGGTTGCCAGCTCCGTAGGCTGCTGACAGACCACAACAATGCCACCCATGACAAGACTTGTGCAAGTGAGGCCATGAGTGCCCTGACAAGGCTCATATGAGTGGGGCCATGAGCACCCATGATGATACTCATGCGAGTGGGGCTATGCGTGCATGCAGATGCATGCAGCCTGGTGGTGATTAGCCCAGTAGTGGGCTGTGACCCGCAGGTTGGGGACCCCTGGTCTAGAGATGATATGTGCATATTTTTGGAATAGATTTAGTTCATAGAAGCTACAGTGGAGAACACAGCATCACAGATGGAAAGTTCATTATAGGACACAACAGGAAACCTGCACATTGAAACTAAACCAGCCAATTGTTGCTTGGATTTGAATCAATCTAAAATTATAGCAATGGATAAATGCATTGGCCAGTCATATTGGTTGTTAGAATTGTATTCAGCCAATCATGTGCTGTAGGAGTTCAAGGCCTCTAGAAACTTCCAGCCTAAACCAAACAGCTCTAAATAAGCAATTTTCTATGTTGGTGTTTCATTGTATTACTGATCTGCTACTTAAGTTCTGCTAAAACAACTTGATTCAGATAAAGTTCTAAATAAAATATTTCTAGACAGCTACCCTAACTAGTGTAAAAGAGATTGCTGGTTGTAAAAATATATTTCATTTCAGGGCATATTGCCATTTCTCTCAACTATTCTTCTCTGATTTCAATCATGTAGGAAATCATTATATTACAAAGCTTCCACATGTTTAAAAAATTGTAGAGTCTGATTTGGAAGTAGTCCTCATAAATGCAGCAGACAGAATGGGAATATTTAAGACTTTAATTGACAAACTTGGAGTAGGAAACAAAAATTAGCTTGCCAGATTTTTTTTTTTTTTTTTTTTTTTTTTTTTTTTTTTTTTTTTTTTTGCCAGAGAGAGACGACTTCCGGGAGAGACGACTTCCGGTATCCGGCGGCAACGGACATCTGGAGGTGCCTCTCCTGCCTCCAGTGTCCGAATCCGGCCGCCTCCGAGGCCCTCAGGGCCAGGTGTTCCGAAAGGACACCTGCCGCACGGACGGCTCGCCAGGGTCTCCCAGCCGACATACAGGACTGGGGGACCGATGCTGGCGCGTCCTAGGCTCGGAGGGGTTCGAGGCCTCAGGCCGCGGCCATTATTTTGGTCGCCGCCTGGGCGCTGTGCCCGTGACACCGGGCTTTGGATTTATAATTGCAGCAGCCTGGTGGCGAACAGGAACGGAGAAGAATTGAGGAAGGAGAAGGAAGGAGATATCGGCAATGTGAGTGGAGTGCCCGAGTGCGGGGGTTTCTCTCCCCTGCGACTGGAAGGAGCACGAATCACTTTGGAGAGAGGAGAACTTAAAATAACAAGATTACCGGTTTTGTGGAGCTCTGGAGAGAAGAGGTGATGGAGAAATTTAGGAGGGGAGGGTTTGAGGCCCCTCCTCTGGGGAACAATGGTGGCGCCCAGCTTCCGCCTTCACTATGAGAATCTTGATGACATCACTTCCTTCGGCTTCCTGGTTGACTAACTGTACTCTGGACTCGTTGCTCCTGTGAGTGCCCCTGGTGGATCCGGAGGAAATTACAAGGATACTGTGCTTGCCTGAGGATTTTAAAAATTTTTAAATGGTTAACAGATCTAGGCTGAATGATTCTGCAAGGCCACTAGAAGGCAGAAAAGAGGTAGCTTTTTCTGTATTTCTCTTCTGCCATCTAGAACAGAGTTTCCCAACCTTTCCGGGTTGGCAGCCTGGAGTGGGGAGGGGGGGAGGGAGAAAAGGGGGGATGATTTTGTGACAGGGGTAAGTGTATGTGCATGAGAGTACCTGTGATGTTCATGCCTGTTGTGACCCAGACCCAAGTAGGTAGTAATAAATTTAGTCTGTGGAAAAACAAACTTTATTCAAACAGATGGGAATTACTTCATTCCCAGCATTGTTCAACTCAAAGTAAAACAAATGCCTCCCAACACAAATTCTTCAGTTATCTAACAAACCTTAGTCCAATTAGGCAAACTGCCAAATGCCCTTCCTGGCAAACGTCCAGAAGCCACAAAAACAAAGACGTAGACAAAGCAGAAGACAAAGCAGAAGATGCAGCTACAACGTTGTTTTCCGGCAAAGCTGAAATGCCGGTGCTGGTCTGTTTTAAGCCTTATGGGAGGGGCCAATCATCTCTTGGCCCTACTCCCGAGTTGTCCTCTCTGCTTGAGCTGCTCTTGCCTTCTGGCAGCTCTTCTCATGCATGCATTAGGAACAGGCTCCTCCTGTTCCTCTGCCTCACTACTATCAGTCTCTGGAGGCTCTGGAATCGGCACCTCACTTCCCAATGGCCCTGGCCTCACCTCAGCCTCATCGCTGTCCAACTCGGTTGCCAGCTCCGTAGGCTGCTGACAGACCACAACAATGCCACCCATGACAAGACTTGTGCAAGTGAGGCCATGAGTGCCCTGACAAGGCTCATATGAGTGGGGCCATGAGCACCCATGATGATACTCATGCGAGTGGGGCTATGCGTGCATGCAGATGCATGCAGCCTGGTGGTGATTAGCCCAGTAGTGGGCTGTGACCCGCAGGTTGGGGACCCCTGGTCTAGAGATGATATGTGCATATTTTTGGAATAGATTTAGTTCATAGAAGCTACAGTGGAGAACACAGCATCACAGATGGAAAGTTCATTATAGGACACAACAGGAAACCTGCACATTGAAACTAAACCAGCCAATTGTTGCTTGGATTTGAATCAATCTAAAATTATAGCAATGGATAAATGCATTGGCCAGTCATATTGGTTGTTAGAATTGTATTCAGCCAATCATGTGCTGTAGGAGTTCAAGGCCCTCTAGAAACTTCCAGCCTAAACCAAACAGCTCTAAATAAGCAATTTTCTATGTTGGTGTTTCATTGTATTACTGATCTGCTACTTCTTAAGTTCTGCTAAAACAACTTGATTCAGATAAAGTTCTAAATAAAATATTTCTAGACAGCTACCCTAACTAGTGTAAAAGAGATTGCTGGTTGTAAAAATATATTTCATTTCAGGGCATATTGCCATTTCTCTCAACTATTCTTCTCTGATTTCAATCATGTAGGAAATCATTATATTACAAAGCTTCCACATGTTTAAAAAATTGTAGAGTCTGATTTGGAAGTAGTCCTCATAAATGCAGCAGACAGAATGGGAATATTTAAGACTTTAATTGACAAACTTGGAGTAGGAAACAAAAATTAGCTTGCCAGATTTTTTTTTTTTTTTTTTTTTTTTTTGCCAGAGGACATCTGAGGTGCCTCTCCTGCCTCCAGTGTCCGAATCCGGCCGCCTCCGAGGCCCTCAGGGCCAGGTGTTCGAAAGGACACCTGCCGCACGGACGGCTCGCCAGGGTCTCCCAGCCGACATACAGGACTGGGGGGACCGATGCTGGCGCGTCCTAGGCTCGGAGGGGTTCGGAGGCCTCAGGCCGCGGCCATTATTTTGGTCGTCGCCTGGGCGCTGTGCCCGTGACACCGGGCTTTGGATTTATAATTGCAGCAGCCTGGTGGCGAACAGGAGCGGAGAAGAATTGAGGAAGGAGAAGGGAAGGAGATATCGGCAAATGTGGTGGAGTGCTCCGGAGTGCGGGGGTTTCTCTCCCCTGCGACTGGAAGGAGCACGAATCACTGGAGAGAGGAGAACTTAAAATAACAAGATTACGGTTTTGTGGAGCTCTGGAGAGAAGAGGTGATGGAGAAATTTAGGAGGGAGGTTTGAGGCCCCTCCTCTGGGGAACAATGGTGGCGTCCAGCTTCCGCCTTCACTATGAGAATCTTGATGACATCACTTCCCTTCCCGTTCCTGGTTGACTAACTGTACTCTGGACTCGTTGCTCCTGTGAGTGCCCCCTGGTGGATCCGGAGGAAATTACAAGGATACTGTGCTTGCCTGAGGATTTTAAAAAAAATTTTTAAATGGCAAAAGGTCAGAGACCAACTGCTGGAGAAATGGAGAGAATTTTGGAAAAGTTATCTAATATGGACAAGAAACTGGATGAAATAAGAGCAGAAATTGTGACTATCCAAAAGGATTTAAAGGACACTCAACAAGTCTCAGCAGAAAACAAGCAGAAAGTGGAAGGTCTGGAGGGAGAGATGCGGGCAGTGCAGAAAAGAGAGGAGACGACAGGCAATGCTGTGCTTGGACTACAGATGGATAAAATGTCTTATTTCCTTAGGTTTCAAAATCTGGAAGAAGTGGACCAAGAAGACTTGAGAGATGTTGTGACTAAACTGTTGGGAGAATTTCTTGGGAGAGGTGTTGACTTTATGAATTGGGATGTGGATCGAGCTTATAGAGTTAATTCAAAATATGCACGCACGCATGCAGTTCCTAGAGAGGTTCATGTCAAATTTGTGAGAAGAGAGACGAGATGAAATTCTTAGAAAACATAGGAGTGGGGCACTGACTTATAGGGGCAGGGAGATAGCCATTCTGAGGCAGATTCCCAGACAGGTACGTGAAATGAGAAAGAAATATTACTTTTGTCAAGCAAATTGTACCAGAAGGAGTAGGCTTCAGATGGCTGATGCCAGAGGGATTGATGATTTTCCGGGAGGGCATTACGAAAAAATTAGTACAATTATGGAGGCTGCGGCCTACGTGGAGGAACACAAAGCCCTCCTGGAATTAGATGACCCAGGAGTTGAAGAAGGGAGGTTATAGACCATGGGAGGAGGCGGCTGCCGCTGTTGCGGCCCTGGAGTTGGGTCAGGCTGAACCCAGAGTTCTGAGATCCAAAACTAGGAAGTGACAATGATATTTGGTATTGTGTTGGTTTTCCTTATTCTCCTTTGTATGATATTCTGATTATTCTTGACCCTTCTTTATTGCGTATGTAAGATTGATAAACTTAGCTACTTCGTATCACCTGCTTGCCATATGGCTGTTGTATGTGTTTAAAATTTTGAGTAAAATTCTTATCTTGTATAAGAAAAATGAAAATTTACCATACCTGATATGTATTTGTATAAACCTTTTTTGACCAATAAAAACTTTTTGGATTAAAAAAAAAAAAAAATTAGCTTGCCAGAGATTGAAGTTCTGCAGGAATATATTATGTCCAGATACCAGTCAAGAAGAAATTTTAGAAGAGACTAACTATAAACGCAAAAATAAGGTCAAAACTGCTGTTATTTATCTGAAGTTTATTTTATCTTCCAAAATCAACATTTTTCACTCACTCCTTTAACTTTTACCACAGTGCTGGGGAAAGGTTTGGCCTGGGCACCTGCCATCCCCCAAATTCGATGAGAGTGCAGGACCTTGTAAGAGGATACAAAAACTTTCAAAGTTTAGTATTACTTACTGAACATCCCATAATAAAATCACTGAGATTATTTGTTGTTGTTGTTGTTAGTTGCAAAGTCATGTCCGACCCATCGCGACCCCATGGACAACGTTTCTCCAGGCCTTCCTGTCCCCTTCATGGATCACTGCTTTGTCGTGGCGATGAGGCTTGCATAACTCAATGAAGCTATTAGCTATGCCATGCAGAGTCACCCAAGACGGACAGGTCATAGCGGAGAGTTCTGACAAAACGTGATCCACTGGAGAAGGAAATGGCAACCCACTCCAGTATCTTTGCCATGAAAACCCCATGGATTGAGAGTATAGGTAATTTCAATTTAATATTTTTTTGGAGAGACAGGTTCATCACATGATGGTGCTGGGTCTGAAAAGCTTCCTACGAATTCTAGAAAAAGAAAGAACCCTATGGCAGAATGAAAATTTGAATTTGCACCCTGCCTACCTTAATCCATCATTCTGTTCATTTTACCAAATTTGCTCTCTGAAGCAAAGGATATTTTCATTGAGTAACTTCAACTCTAGAGTTGAAGTTTCTTTGGGTGTCATTTTTATATATTTTTTCCAGCTCTAAGCAGCTACCTTTTTGTTTTCTCAAGCTATCTTGTTTTCTTTTGTGCTCAAACTAATTTTAACTCTGCTAAAATAGTGGAGACTGATTTCATTTTTATAGAAGTTTTAAAGGACTTACATTATGTTGTTGAATGCTGCATGGTCTGAAAATCCTGCTGAAGGGTAAGCAAAACGTCTATCAAATCAGTTAAAATAACAATATCATCAACCATATGGCTTTTCATCAAGCATTTCACTTACAAACAAGATGAAATTTTGCTTACAAACAATTTTGAAAATTCTTTGTTGGGAGGGGGAAAAAAAATAAAGATTTCTCTTTCTGCCTTCCCAACCCACCACTTGCTTATGCTCATTCTACAGACAGAAGGTTGGAATATACGTGTTTCTTTTAAAATGCTACTGTTCATGAAAATGCATGGGTAGATAAAACTTAGGTATTTTTATTGCTACAGAAAATATCCCAGATTCCAAGCTTCCTATATGCATAATTAATTTGGCATACGGTGAATGCAGATGGATGATATTAGAAAACATTCCCTCTTTACAAGAATATTTCCCACTAAAAGTTGACATTGGATCTATCATTACCAAGTCAACAGGTTATAGATGGAATATCTCAAGGAAGAAGCAACAAAGCAGAAAACGAGTAAGTTTCCAACCAAATGATGACAGCAAATCTGGAGAAGGGTAGAGTGTTCAAGAGACTGGAAAAGGACAGCATACATATGCCAACACCAAAAAAAGATGACTTAACAGAGTGTTGAAACCATCGTTGCTGATTCATGATTGATCATTGAGAAAATTTAAAAAATAGTCCGGGCTTCATTGATGATAGAAAAGCTGTCAGTTGTATTGATAAAGTCAAGCTGTGCAACATTCTTAGGAAAATGGGTATCCCAGAGTACTTAGTGAGAAATGTATACATTGGGGAAGAAATTATAGTCAGGAAGGAACATTTCCTTGGCTACCCAAGTCTGGCTCCAGGATAGCAAAGGAAGGACACAAAGCTATATATTTCCTTTTTTTTTACTCAGTGTATGTACTAAATGAGGGAGACTGAACTGGAAAACTGAAGGAAGAATGTCCAATAACATGCACTGTGCTAATGGCATTATTTCTAAAAGTTGAAGATCTGGAACCTGTAGTAATGGAAATGGAGGAACAAAATGAAAAAAAAAAGGGACTAAGCTTAAGATGAAGACCAAATCAATAACACCAAGAATATTTCCCACTAAAAGTTGACATTGGATCTATCATTACCAAGTCAACAGGTTATAGATGGAATATCTCAAGGAAGAAGCAACAAAGCAGAAAACGAGTAAGTTTCCAACCAAATGATGACAGCAAATCTGGAGAAGGTAGAGTGTTCAAGAGACTGGAAAAGGACAGCATACATATGCCAACACCAAAAAAAGATGACTTAACAGAGTGTTGAAACCATCGTTGCTGATTCATGATTGATCATTGAGAAAATTTAAAAAATAGTCCGGGCTTCATTGATGATAGAAAAGCTGTCAGTTGTATTGATAAAGTCAAGCTGTGCAACATTCTTAGGAAAATGGGTATCCCAGAGTATGGTAACACCAAGTATGGTAATCATCCTTAGAAATGACAGTGAAAACAAAGATTAGTAAAGGAACTAGCAGGCAAGAAGTGCACGAAGATTAGAAGTTGGTAGGCTAGGAATGAAATCCTTGACTGAAGCTGGACATAATGTGTCTATTCTATGCAGCCAATTGTTTTCCCTATAAAAGCAAAAGTTGGCCTTCAAAGAAACAAAATCAACTTTTTAAAATGTTAATATTGGATATAATTCCTGAAAATACCACGCATAATGAAGAAAACAAATGGATCATAGAACAAAGCATTCTCACTCAAACCCCAAATGACTAGGCTCAAACATTTAGGACACATAAGTCATCAATACTCATTAATTCTATTATTCTAATATGATAAATACAACCGTAAACATATTTTCAGTTGTTTCTGATCCCTTGGTCTTAAAGCATTAATCACTTTAATTATATCTACCATTCACTGTATGTTATTAATTTCTTACCAAGGGATTAATTTGCTTCCAAATGTTCTTTTTTTTTTGTTGCAAGAATCAGCAATTAATTTTTCATCTTTAAAAGTATAAAAGAATTCATATCTCAAAAATTAAGGAAAAAATCTCAAACTATTTAAAACAGACCTTAGGAAATATACTCTGGAAAATTCCATGCAGATAAGAATGACAAATAGGATAACCTAGCAGGCATAGCTGATACCATTACCTTACATTTTCTTTCTGAAGTTCAGGAATGAATGCCTCAGATGGATCATACAATAGCATTCACATGGATTGGCAAATGGGAAATTTCAGGAAAGAAAATTTCAGAACAGGCCCATAAGGACATAGAACATGATTAGGAAGGATCGCGGAATGGGCAACTGACACTTCCAAAAAATGAAGAAGAGGCCAAGAAATACAGTACAAAAAGATAGACAACACATTGTCATTTCCTGGTTCACACCAAGAAGTGATTGTTCCTCCTCCTTGGGGCTTCCAGGAGAAGATATACTAGACATCCTAGAAGGAGAAGGGGTAGCATTGCAATGGAGATTGGATGTCAGTGAAGGCTAATTTGGGAATTCTGATAAAGTCCACATATCTTAAAGTTACCAACGTTAAGAAGCACTGCTTGGGGGGACAGTGGGGGGGGGGGAAAGGGTAAAACAACATATTTTAAGCTTTGTTGCATAGAAAGAAACAGGTGAGGAGTGGAGGAAATCAAGATGGTGGCTTATATCACATAATCAAAGCTCTTTCAATTGTGTTGGATAACAGTGGTGGCCACCATCTTCAATTTTGCCCCCTCCTGTGTACGCTTCTACAAAGAAGCCAGGGAAAAGGATGTGCCATATATAGGGATATACAATGAGCATGGCAGAGGAAATCTGGCCAGAGAAAAAACTCTCTCCCTGTATCACAACACCCATGAAGAGCATCCATGGAGACTAATTGTGAGGAGTTTAAGGATGGTTCAGAAGTGGTATGTCTTTAAGCAAGACACAGATAAATTTAAACCTCAGATTAAATGTTGTACTTCATTTATGTTACCCATAGAAATAGGTAATGGCTTCTCTAGGGAGAGGAGAAATTCTCCAACAAAGACTCCAGACTTTCTTACGGAGAGGTTCCTCCCTTAGCAGAGAGGGATTGTCACCTCTGAAAAAGCTCAGGAGAAGGAGAACTTCTATGATGTCATCACTTGGGCTTTAGTGAGATTATGGGAAGCACAGTCGTGGTCTCCTTGTAAGCCAACACTGTAACAGTACCTTACTAATCTATCTTTTTCTCTCTCTGAGATTCTCTGTGCCTTTAAAAGGATTCCAAAAAGAAAGATCTTTTATCGCAGCAACTGAAATCTGTTGGGAAAAACATATAAAACATTCCTGTCTGGGATTGGCTAAATTGGAAAAATGACTGCTATTCGAGATGGTGAAGGCTGAAGGTTCAAATGATTTTTTAAAAACGGCAAGATGAATGCACTGAGTATACAGTTATCTATGGGTATACAAAAATATGCTGATCCAGTGGGATCTTGGATTGACATCCCATTATAGCTAATGACAATCTGGCTGGAATTTTAAAAATTTGCTATTATTATCAAACTCGCTGCTATTTTGATGTCCTGGAATGTTTTCATGTTAACTATCTTGTGGGTTTTTGTAAATGTAGAAAGGCAGGATATATAAATATGGTGCTGAATAAATAAAATTGATTCCATAAATCTCAGTTCATGGTGGGCTGTTCACATGATAAAACATGCTGAAAACTCCAAATAGGTTGACAAAAATGTAAATCCCCATCAAATGCATATGTACTTTTTTAAATGCTGCACAATCAGGCCAGAAATGTATTAACAAGGGACATCAGAGCAGCAAAAAGAAGCTACTCTGAAAAGCTAAAGAATCAGTTCTCAACAAACGAACCAGCAAATATGTGGAAAACTCTTAAAAATATCACCAGCTACGGCAAACCTCCTTTCCAGGCTGAAGGAAATCAACAACTGGCAGATGACCTGAACATATTTTACTGCATGTTTGAAAGGAAACTACAGCCACCTATCTCCACAACCCCCATCTCAGACACACCAACAACAGCCAAGCCGCCTACAACTGACCCCATCCCATTGGGTTCTCAACCCCTAGTGATCAGACAAAAGCCAGGAAAAGCTCCAGGCCCAGACAAGATAACTCCTTCTTGCTTAAAAGTCTGTGCTGACCAATTGGCCCCCATCTTCACTCGTATCTTCAATAAATCGCTAGAGATGTGCTATGTTTCTTCTTGCTTCAAATGCTCTACTATCATCCCAGTGCCGAAGAAGCCCACCATCAAGGAACTGAATGACTACAGACCAGTTGCTCTAACATCTGTAGTCATGAAAACTTTTGAAAGGCTAGTACCGTCGCACTTGAAAACCATCACAGATCTGCTGTTAGACCCTTGCAATTTGCTTACCAAGCAAATAGATCAACAGATGATGCTATTAATATGGCTCTGCACTACATCCTACAACATCTTGAACCTCCAAAGAGGACGCAAGGGTCCTCTTTGTAGACTTTCGTTCAGCATTCAATATCATCATTCCAGACATTCTTCTAACTAGCTAAACCGGCTACAGGTACCTGAGGGACTGTGAATTGGCCCCCTGTTTAAAAAGTTTGAGGACCCCTGGAATGAACTCTAAACAGTGGTCTGTGGGCATTATGTTAAGATAGCATCTCTATCTTTAAAAGAAAAATGTGTTCTGCAATGTGTTCATTAAAGTTGTTTTATAGGAGAATTTTGCATGCACATTTTCTTTCTGATGTTTTCTGCTTGCTTGTTTGTTTGTTTATTATTGTCTTCCATTCAATTATTTCTGATTCTAAGATACTCCCTGGACAAATCCCTGAAGTTGTCTTGGCAAAGTTTTCTCTTTTTAAAAAAAAGTTGTTGTTTTTTATCAGGGCAACCTGGTCTACCAAAATATGGGATGGAGCATTCTGCTTCTGCTTTTGCCTTTCAGACCCAATCCAGGAGCCTTCACAGGCAGTCACTTTCGCAACAAACTATTTTTTGTTAAATTTATATCTACCAACAAGAAATAAAAGGAGCCTAGTATAGATCTATTTGAAGCTATTTAGCACTCATCACTAGCCATACCCTTCTGGGATTTAAACCCAGCTACTTACATATAGAATAGAATAGAATAGAATTTTATTGGCCAAGTGTGATTGGACACACAAGGAATTTGTCTTGGTGCATATGCTCTCAGTGTACATAAAAGAAAAGATACGTTCATCAAGGTACAACATTTACAACACAATTGATGGTCAATATATCAATATAAATCATAAGGATTGCCAGCAACAAGTTATAGTCATACAGTCATAAGTGGAAAGAGATTGGTGATGGGAACTATGAAACGATTAATAGTAGTGCAGATTCAGTAAATAGTCTGACAGTGTTGATGGAATTATTTGTTTAGCAGAGTGATGGCCTTGGGGAAAAAACTGTTCTTGTGTCTAGTTGTTCTGGTGTGCAGTGCTCTATAGCGTCGTTTTGAGGGTAGGAGTTGAAACAGTTTATGTCCAGGATGCGAGGGATCTGCAAATATTTTCACGGCCCTCTTCTTGATTCGTGCAGTATACAGGTCCTCAATGGAAGGCAGGTTGGTAGCAATTATTTTTTCTGCAGTTATAATTATCCTCTGAAGTCTGTGTTTTTCTTGTTGGGTTGCAGAACCGAACCAGACAGTTATAGAGGTGCAAATGACAGACTCAATAATTCCTCTGTAGAATTGGATCAGCAGCTCCTTGGGCTCCTTTAAGTATTAAGTATTAAGTAGATGTATTAACCTCTAAACTACAGGGTCTCTTGCCTTTGTTGGCTATATCAGTGGAGAGATTATGTTTTTTATCAGGGTAATCTGGTTTACCCAAATATGGGATGGAGCATATTGCTTCCACTTTCACCTTTCAGCCCCAGTCCAGGAGTCTTTTCTTTTTTTCCTTTCCTTTTTTCTTTTTCAGATGGGATTTGCCATTGGCTCGTTCCTAGGGTTAAGAAAAAGTGATTAGGCCAAGGTCACCTAGCCAGCTTTGGGGTCCAAAGTGGAACTAGAATTTATTGATTTATTGCACTTCATACTCTACTTTTCCTTGTTCTGAACAGTAGTGGGTTGCTACCGGTTCTCCCCAGTTCGCAAGAACCGTAGTAAATATTTTGAGTAGTTCGGAGAACCAGTAGTAAAAATTCTGCCTGGCCCCGCCCTCAGTCTATTGCTGCCTCCCAACTCCCAGCTGATCGGCTAGAAGGAAAAAATCAAGACCCACTTGTCGAAGAAGAGGAAAAAAAAACAAGACACCGTCCCTTTAAATTGAGAAGCCAAGAAGCCTCCCAACTGATCGGCTTGCTTCTCAGCCAGGAGATTGCTTGGCAAAGAAGAAGGCGGTGGGGGGGGGAAATGCTGTCATTTTAAATTGATAGAGCGGCTAGAAGCTCCTTTCTGGGTCAGCTGAACAACAAATTGGATAAAAGGAGGAATTCTTATATGGTTCAATGTTTTTGAAGTTTTGGGGTTTGTGCAACATGGGCTTTGTGTTTCTAAAAAGGTTTGGGCGATTTCCATTGTGAAGTATCCTGTCTTGAATGAGTTTTCTGCCTGCTTGTAAATGGAGCCGAACTTCCGGCTTCCACTTTATATTATCTGTAAACACCGGTAGCTGTTTTCTGCTTACAAAGTTTCCTTTATGCAGCTGGCAGGAATGTGGAATTCCAGGCAGGTTTCTTGCTAGCAGCTTGATTATTCCTTAATTATCTGGGATATTTTATTTGGGAAATGAAGAGGGGGGAGTTTGATTCCTTCCCAGAACAGAGTAGTGGGGTGGGGAGGAAATGGGGATTTTGAAGGAACCTTCCCCTGGAGTGGGGAGGGAATGGGGATTTTAGGCTTGCTGTCAAACATCAGCCATAATATTAATGATTGTTTTGAACAATATGCAGCTTGTATTACATGTATCACATATTTTATATGTGAAATTATGACTGAAACCTATATAGGTTCACACTGTCAGGAAGTTTGTCCTTAGTTTTAGGTTGCTTCTCTCTTTGTTGAGTTTCCATCCATTGCTTCTTGTTTTGCCTTCTGGTGCTTTGGAAAATACTTCCCCCTTCTTTCTAGCAGCCCCTTAAAAGACTGTTGCTTATCACACTCTTGGGCAAAGCATGTGAGCCATTTCCCCCTTTCAGTGGTCCATGAAGTGCATCTATAGCAAAGGTCTCTAACCTTGGCCACTTTAAGACTTTAAGACAGTAAAGCTGGCTGAGGAATTCTGGGAGTTGAAGTCCATAAGTCTTATAGTGGCCAAGCTTGGAGACCCCTGATCTATAGTATGTAGATAATAAAGTTGAAAAAAGGTGAACAACATTTTTGCAGAACTATAGATACGTTGAGGCTGGGTGTGACAAGGAATGGCTGGGAGGGGAGAAGCCAGGCAAGTACCCCTTGACATGAGAGACATTGAGTTGGCCACGCCTACCCAGTCACATGACCATCAAGCCACACCCACTGTCACATGACCATCAAGCCACACCCACAAAATAAGCCATCAAGCCACGCCCACAGAACCGGTAGTAAAAAAATTAGAACCCACCCCTGGTTCTGAACAGTAGTTCTCTTCATTTCCTTCCTTGAATTTTTGTTCATTGTACCATTTCAAGGTAGATAGTTGTAAGATAAGTAATTCAGTTTGCAATTTGTTGCTTATCTAACTATAGCTGTTGAATAAATAAACATAATAATTAGCTGGGTCTTTGCAACAACCAACCCACTTTATACCTTAGTAAGTTGTATAAACCTAGTCAGTGATTTATCCAGTCATCCATTAGTTCTGTGGCTGAGTGAAGGATTTGAAACAGGACTGAAACAGGCAGAAGAACCACCATTTATGGAAATAGCCTATAGAGAGAATAGCAGAACAGAGAGTAGTATTTGCAGCATTTTAAAAAAATAAATCAGGGTTTTTTTTAACTGAAATCTGGTGTGATAGGAGTTTTGGAGGACATCAAAAATGGTATTCAATGACATGCTAATGTTGACAATATGCTCTAGTTGTTTATTGTAAAAAGCTAGAACCAACTGCATGGTAGTTTGATCTTCCTCAGCCTGTAACTAGAAACAGAGGGGGAGGAATACGACATTATCTGTCTCCAGTCTACAACACAGTCCTTTCAACAGTTTCATGAAGGCTCCACACCCATTTGCACTACTCAGGTGACCCTGACCAGCTGCTGCAAGAAGTATAAATCCTTCCATTCCCCACAATCCAATCAGAGCTGAAGAAGCTTCTTGGATGAGAAGTGAAATGTCTTTAAAGAAAAACCAGACAGTCCAGTTGCCTCTTGAAAAAACATCTTTGGGACAACCATGACCTGGATGACTGAGAATCTCCATAGACCACATTCAACCCAGATCGTGTCATCTCAATCTAGAAACAGTTTTCAAAAGAGCTCAATTTTAACCATTTTCCTAAAGGATGTCAAGAAGGGTCTTCTTGGGCATCTAGAATTTGTAGTCCCAATAAACTGAAGTCTACCTGCTGATGAATGGTAACATGGTTAGGCTGCAAATATTTTACGATATTTTTTACCTCCACTATCAGCCAGGAACTACAAGGAAGGATCGCATTTCAGAAATTTTGTTGAGTTTAGATGGACCAAGATAACATTAAGATGCATGCTTTAAAAAAAAGCCGGCATGGTTTTAATTATGCAGGCACAGCCATCACCCTTTCATTATCTTTCCTACAGATAGCTCTGATAGCAAGTGCTAAATGTATCCAAGAAGACAAAAGGCCTCTCCACTGCACAAAATCTCCTATGCTCTACCTTTTAGTCTCTTACAAAACAAGGCAAAAGCCTGCTGAAAAATTATCACATATGCCTTCCCTTTAAAGGTTGACTCTGTCTCAAAACAACCTATGAATCATATCTTAAAAAGCTTTCTCTTACCTGTTAAATAAGAGGTTGGGATGTTTTCAATGGCATCATGCTCAAATAATAATAGTGTTTGCTTTCTTCTTTTAAATAGATATAAATTTTCTACTTATATATTCTGGAGAGAGTGCAAGATGCTATGCATAATTCCAGTGTTTTACTATTTCTTGCATTCAGCCTTGGTTTTTTAATATGGCATTGGGCCTGGATACTTACGGGACCTCCTTCTGTTACCTCATGCCTCCCACCGACCCGTACGCTCACACAGAGAGGGACTTCTCAGGGTGCCGTCCACCAAACAATGTCGGCTGGTGGCCCCAGGGGAAGATCCTTCTCTGTGGGGGCTCCTACCCTCTGGAACGAACTTCCCCCTGGTTTACCTGACCTTCGGACCTTTCGCTGCGAATTGAAAATGTATTTATTTATTCGCGCGGGGCTGGCCTAAATTTTGTTATAATTTAAATTCTAAATTTTATATTTCTAAATTTTATATGAATTTTAATCGGGTTTTTAGATTTTTAAAGGTTTTAAAGTTTTGGCCAACTGTATAATAAGTTTTTTAATTTTGTTCTTAACTGTATATTGTTTGTGTTTTTATTCTGGCCCTGAGTCCTTCGGGAGAAGGGCGGTATAGAAATCTAATAAATAATAATAATAATAATAATAATAATAATAATAATAATAATAATAATAATAATAATAATAATAATAATAATAATAATAATATGAAAGATACCCAAGACATCTTTAGACTAGACCAGTGTTTCTCAGCCTCAAAAACTTTAAGATGTGTGGACTCCAACTCCCAGAATTCACCGGCTGTCTAGACAATGGAGCCACATTTTGCTCCTCCAAATTTTTTGATCTGTATAAAGCCCCCAAAGAAAAGATTAGAGGCCTTCATAGAGGCAGTACTGTAGTGGATTTCTTTTCTGCCACCTGGAAAAGGTTGTTAAACTCTTTTGTGCATCTGACTACGTGATTTCTGACTTCTCAAACTATTCCATTGAAGGGGACTTAGCTGACTGTCATACAATTTAGCCTCAGTTGTACTTCAGATAATATTTTTATAGGGTCACTTTGCCAAAGTATGTCTAGCTTTCCCAAATGACAATATTTTTTAAGCCAAAGGTTTCTCTTTGGGGATGGAAATGTTTCAGCTACTGTACAGTTTAATGGGCAAAATAGTCGAGCTAAGAAAACATCATTTGTAGCCGAAACTGTTATATATATAGTGCATAATTAAGGAGCACAGACTGATTATTGGAAATGTGGCCTAACAGAGGCCCCAACCAGAAAAGCCACAGAAGCAATCAGCTCCTGGATTTCTCTAGCCAATATTATTTTTGGAAGATTTCATCTTAACCAGAAATATGAATGCACAACTGAGAAACGCTTCTGAATATGATGGATTTCTGGATATTAAAACATAGAGGCCAGGACCCCGAGATTGGATTGCCTATTTAAAATCAATATAAAAAATACATTACTTTGGCTTCTCTCAGTGCTCCCAGGAAGGAAGGCAATGTAGCGGAAAATGGGCAGGTTGGCAAAATGAAAGCACCTTTCCTCCTGCTTCTCCAGTCTGAATTGCTACATTCAAAGTATTTTTCCCTAGAAAAATGCTTGATAGGGATGCAGTTGCAGAAATTGGCATTCAGTGCATAAAGGTAAAGGTAAAGGTTCCCCTCACACATATGTGCTACTCATTCCCAAATCTAGGGAGTGGTGCCCATCTCCATTTCAAAGCCGAAGAGCCAGCACTGTCCGAAGACATCTCTGTGGTCATGTGGCCGGCATGACTAAACGCCAAAGGCACAATGAACACTGTTACCTTCCCACCAAAGTGGTCCCTATTTTCCTACTTGCATTTTTTACGTGCTTTTGAACTGTTAGGTTAGCAGAAGCTGGGACAAGTAACGGGAGCTCACTCCGTTACGCGGCACTAAGAATTTGAACCGCTGAACTGCTGATCTTTCGATTGACCAGCTCAGCGTCTTAGCAACTGAGCAGCAGAACAGCACAGCATTGATTCAGGATTGAACTCATCTGTCTCTTAAAATAATTGTTTACTTGGCTAAAGCATACTAAGACTCAAGTCTTTTCTTGTTATCTATCTGTTGCTCTAAAGTGAAGATTGCTACTATCTGTGACCATGTCACAAAGCTTTGTGATGTCTCTAGGGAAGTTCGTTGGCTGTTGCAGGTGCCATGTGTGATGAGATGCTGATCTCATGGACAGGATATGCAGGGAAGGAACATGTGGTGGTTGGACCAGGACGTGTGATTTCTAGGAACATAACCCCTATGAGATTGGATGTCTATAAAGATTCTCAGTCATCTCTAGTGGCATATATCCAGTGGTGGGATTCAGCCAGTTCGCACCAATTTGGGAGAACCGGTTGTTAACTTTCTGAGCAGTTTGGCAAACTGGTTGTTGGAAGAAATCATTAGGACAGAGAACCGGTTGTTGAATTACTTGAATCCCACCACTGCATATATCTGTAGCTCAGATGTAGGATGAGGTTTGAAAGGTTCGTTCTCCAAGCTTGTGGGTTGGTTTCTGAACATTTCGTTACCAGGTTAGGTAACATCTTCAGCAGAGTTTAGGGGATGTGAGCGTCAGTGTTCTGTTTATAGCAGGGTTCTCCAACCTTGGCAACTTTAAGACTTGTGGACTTCAACTCCCAGAATTCCTCAGCCAGGAATTCTGGGAGTTGAAGTCCACAAGTCTTAAAGTTGCCAAGGTTGGAGAACCCTGGTTTATAGGATCTTAGGTGTGGGTGTGTCAAGTGAAGGTCTTGTGACAGGTCTTGTGATGAGTCAGCTGTGAGTCTTGTGATGGGTCTTGTGATAAGGGTTAGGGTTAATTCTCATCTAGGTCATGGTTGTCTCAAAAGAGATTTTGGGGCAACTGGAATTCATTTTTGTTTTTTCCTTGAAGACCTTTCACTTCTCACCCCAAAAGATTTCTTCAGCTGAAGAAGCTTCTTGGATGAGATGTGAAACATCTTCAAGGAAAAAACATGGGATTGGGATTGATGACTCAAAACAGAGCAACACACTGAGGAAAAAATGTGAGTCTGTTTGTTGGGATCCACCAAACCAGTATCTCTAGTCTGTAGTAATTATAATGGTTATAATAGAATAAAATAACAAAGTTAGAAGGAACTTTGGAGGTCTTCTAGTCCAACTTCCTGAGGATGGACTCCATCATGAGTCTGAAAACTCAGACGACTAAATCTCTGGTCCCTGTGATTGATCCAAATCAGATCCTGCAACATTATCCTGGGGCACATATATTTGTCTTCATTCGTGAGTAGTAAATTAGTCTTTCAGCAGTGGCCCAGGGAGATTGAGGCAGAAGATAGACTGCATTGAGGAAGGAAGATTAGCTGTCTGTCTCCCAGCCCCCTTGCTCCCTCCAAAGGCAACTTGACACCCTCAAAAAAAATTTGACTGCATCCCTCATCCCTTGTTAATAATCCCTTGTTATTAGCTATACTTGTTAGGCTAATTGAACTCCAGATATTCTGGAGGAAAATATAAGAACTCACTTAAACTCTTATTTATTAGGATGAGCCAAGGAAGAAAGGACGGATTACAGCAGTGGTTCCCAACCAGTGTGCTGCGGCACTAAGGGGTGCCGTGAGATCTTTTGAGGGTGCCGGGAACTTTTGAGCTACGGAGATTTTAAATATCTATTTCCTTATAAGGGTGCCGGGAACTTTTGAAAGGCTTTCCAAGGGTGCCTCAAACAAGAAAAGGTTGTGCCTCAAACAAGAAAAGGTTGGGAACCACTGGATTACAGTCTCAATGTTGCTATGATTCCAGTGTTCATACAGGAGTAAAGCACTCCTACATGCTGCAGGATGTGGCTGTTCTCAGGGGCATGTTTTGAAAATCAAGGGTTTCAAGTGTTCCCCAGTGTCTACAGATTTATTGGGCTACGACAAACAAGATACGATGAACCTATTTTTGTATATTTCCCAGGTTATATGATTAAAAGCTGGCACATTTTTAGGGGAGGCTGCCTAAATTATAACCTAATACTTTTATCACTACAACATAGTGTCACTCTTCCGAGTGATTGATTCCAGAAGACCTATGAGGCAATACCTGTAGATAGCCAATTCTGTGAAGAACTTACATGAGAAGCAGAATGTTAGACTAAAAGTTATTTTGATGACTTCAGCATGTAGACATTATGTTGTTGGAAAACAATGTGCTTATGATGTTGTTGGGAAAACATCTATGTGGATTGAGGTTGCTTCTCCTGGAAATTCTTTTGATCCACACATATTTATAAGATCTTCTGTACAGCTTGTGTACAAGTTCAACATGAGCTGTATCATTCCCCCAAACAGCTAACATTAGCTTTAGGCTGGAGAATTTAAACAAAGAAAAGCTTGTGTGGAGTCAGAGAATTAAACACTTTCATCCATAGCTTCAATAGTTGAGAGCATTTAAGGTTGCACTTGAATACAACTATTTGGACATCCAATAACAGATCAATATTCAATAGCAAATGTATACTTAAGTATTTTCAGACAGCAAATATTAGTTTTGATTTCATCAGCTGAAATTAAAGGTATTTAACTTGTCAGTCTAAACTTTCACTTTGCTATAGCTACTATTGATTTTGGCTAGATTGTGTTCACAGATCTAGATCCAAATTATGTTGGTTGCATTTAGTTCTTATTGAAATCAGTGGACAGGTTAATTCATAATTAATCTGCTCTGCTGATGTCATTGGGACCAGCATTCAATTAATTTGCTGCAACTCATTGATTGTGACTTCATGAGATTATCAATAGGATTGTTCCTGAATTTTCTGGAGGCAAAAAACAACAACCAAAAGGACAGAAAAAACCCTGATGTTTTTTATATTTCCAAGGGGAACACATTTTTTTTCTCAGATCCATTTTTGATCATTCAAAGTTTCTGGGCTTGAATTATAGAGTCGTATTTTCAGGCAATCTTGAATTTTGAATTTTAAACCAACCCCATAATGTATTTTTTCCATCTCTCACTAAAACCTCCTTTACTGTATGAAGTTTAGCAACATACTGTTTGAAAGCTTATCAACTTTTATTCTTCTTCCTTCTTTAATGATTGCTTGGTAGTTGTTCCATAAAATCATTATTATACTTTTCCTTTTAGGTTTTCTTTAATAGACCAAAATGGCAACTTTCAAATTTTGGCCAGAACACTTAATCATCTTATTGAGTTACATATTGTGGATAGTTGTGCAATTATAAATTTGGGGATGAGAAAAGGGTATTTTGACGAAGACTATAAAACTGGAAAATAGTCACCGTTACAATAAAATATATTTTTTCCAAAAAGTAAAGGGATAATATACAGACAAAGGTGTGGAGAATTTAGGAGCATGGAAAATGAACAGACAGCACAGAAAGAAAATCCAGAGAGAAGCCACCTCAAAGGCAAGGAGGCAGTAGGAGAGAGATCAAAGTGGAAGCTGACTTAGTGATAGATGGGTATTTTGTTGAGAGTCTGAATGATTTCCTCATGTCAGAGCACACAAAAGGAACAAAGATAAGAGGCCTAGTAATTCAGGCTTGTTTTCCTAAGCTTTGGGGAGTGAATTGTTGAAAGGATTTTCCTTCCTCCTACAGTAGATAAGGAGGCAATTAGAACTACTGAAAGCTAACAAAGTACCAGAACCAGGAGATTGAAATACCAAATCATGAGTAGCAGCCAGAGACAAAATATATTGTGCATGAAATAGGTGCAGCCATAGAGTGTACATGTGTGTAGTCAAGGTTAAGCAAAACATTGTTAATAAGGGACATTGCAAGTTTTACAACAAGGGTGGGAAAACCTTCAGTAGGAAAGAGGAATGTTTGAGGGTGAGAAAAAAATGGCCCAGGGCTGTAAGATATCAGGGTCCCTAGCTTGTTCAGGATGGTTGAGGGTTTTAATCATTTGGGTGTGTTAATATTTCACAAAGTTTACACATCTATTTTGTTTTGTTTTCTGTTGTAAACTAGTAGGAAATTTTGCCCTTGGGTTTTAGTGTTTTGCAGCTGCTGAAATATAGAAGTGAAATTCTTGATGTCCCTGTGATTTGGCAGATCCAGGAGTTGAGATCAAGAAATATTTTTTCAATTTTTCCCCCCCTTGTTAGAACACTGAAAAGCAACTCCCCAGTGCTGCTTCAGGCAGACATAAATAAAGGTGTAGATCAAGACACTTTCAAATCCACCAACGCAGGACAAAGCCTGAATTGTTTAGTTTTAATCCCATCTTTTATCTAGGATAGACCACAACATGGCTTATAGTAAAAATAGAATCAACACGAAAACCACAGTAAAATGTCATAAAATAACAAAGAATGATTAAGCTTGCTGCATTGAAATTGTTAGCACTGAAAACATTTCCCCAACAGGCCTGATCCTTCTGTGTCCTGGCCAAGTGGACAGGCTCCAAGAAGGAGAGCCACCACCGAAAAGAAGGCAGATTTAACTTGGTGGAGAACAAGCTACATATGTGTAGGCCTGTGTCTATTAGAGTAAGTAATAAAACATAAAAATAAATATTTAAACACAAAATATTTAATCTTCCCTCTTTTTTTAAGCTGCTCTGTGGGGAATAAAAGTCTATTTTGTTTGGGCACTATTTTTAAGACTGTTTTCATTGGTTTTTAAATAATAATAGTTCTTTGAAAGAAATGGAAGTCGTGGGCATTTAGACCCCGTTACCCGCGTCACCTCCAAAACCATCAGCAGCATTTTTGCCCTGCATATCCTGCCAATGTCTGCACCACTGTCATCCTTCAAAATCTCATGAACCACTCCCCATCCCTCTAGCTAACCAATGGAAGAACACATCAATTACTTGCAGCCAGTGTCTTACTCAGTTTTACAAGAAGGAAAAATATAGAACCAAAAGCTATTGACACTTCGATTTCAGCAGAGGGAGGAGACCTTTTGTGGTAAGGCACGTCTTCTTGCCAGGGCAAATGCCTTGCTTCCCCCTACTCCCACAGAGTTCAAGCTGCAGTGCAGAATTATTGTCAGATACGTCTTTCTGTTTCTGCAGTAGAGACAAAAAAATAATCAGCTCGAGCAGAAAAGAGCTGCAGAAGGCTAGGGGCATCTGCAGGTCAGGGTCAACCATGTCAAGATGCAGCTTGAGACTGGACAATGGAAGCTTCACCTCCTTTTTGTGGGCCTTGTCCACATAAAAGACAAAATTGGGAAAACCAAGCGGAATAGGATCAGCACACCATCTGCATATAGCAAGGCCCTCAAATCTAGATCCAAACATTTCAAAAAGAAGGTTTGACTTAATTTCTGTCTGACTCAAAAGAAAAACTGTGGCATTCCAGAGGTTGGCAAACTATCATTCAAAGCAGCTCCAGCCAGCAGGATTGATTGCTAGCCATTCTGAAAGTTGTAGTTCATTGGTTTCTGAAGAAAAACGGGATTCCTGTCCACGTCCTCCTTTAATTGGGTACTAAACCTATCTTAAAAGATGCAAACCTTGGCTGCCTAATTTGGCAAATGAGCACATTCCTTGGCATTCCCCTTGCTTCCTGCTGCCCTGCCTTCATCTGTGCAGATTCTTTTAATTAAAGTATCACTGGGAAACTAGCATAACAAGCAAGCTTATAATTTGAAGAATATTTTCAAGTTTGAAGATTTTTTTTTCTCTATATAGTTCAGGTATGGAAAATGGCTTTAGCACAATATTGTTGTCTTGGCCTCCTGATATATTGGTGATTTGTAATTAATCATCTGAATCTGAAGTTCAAATACTTTGGCCACCAAATAAGAAGAGAAGACCCTGATATTGGGAAAGATTGAGGGCAAAAAGAGAAGGGGATAATGGTAGGCATGGGATTGGGTGAACTCCAGGAGATAGTGGAGGGTGGGGGCTGGTGTGTTGTGATTCATGGGATCACAGAAAGTTGGGTATAACTTAGCGACTGAACAACAATTAACCATGGCTTGGAAGGACTTTGCATTCAGATCAGTATGATGATGCTTTGGAATGCAGCATGACAACAGCATCTACCTGCAACTCATTAAAGCAGCTGTGTCTGATTATGATTGAATCTGATGCAAAAAAGGCCTAAAGGAACCATTTTATAATAATAAAAAGATAGCCTTGAAATTCTAAATTTGCCTGTTAGGAATACTGAGCACAAATCAAAATAATCAGCTGTACTATCATCCTCATCATAGTCATTCCCATTCCACCATTATTATTATTATTATTATTATTATTATTATTATTATTATTATTATTATTATTATTATTATTATTATTATTATTATTATTTCATTAAACATGAAACTCAGTCAACTAAACATTCAAAAAGGCATCACAAATACCATTGACTGGTGCTGATGGTTGATACGGGTTGCTGCCAGTGTCCTAGGTATCAACCACATACCTTCTTAAGATATGTGATGTTCCAAGTAGCAGTTTTTTGCAGTTCTGCTGGTGTTATTGCAGGAAGCTGCAATTTGTTGATGTATCTTATAAAATTCTTGGACATGGTACCAAGTGCCCCGATGACAATGGGTATCACTGTTACATGTTTCATCCATAGCCGTGTAGTTTCGATGGCCAGGTCGCGATATTTCATGATTTTTTCTAGTTCTTTTTCTTCAACTCTGGCATCTCCTGGTACCACAATGTCAATAAATTGTACGTTTCAGTTTTCCACAACTGTGATATCTGGTGTGTTGTGTTGTTGCTGTTGTTGTTGTTATTATTATTATTTTGTTATCTGTATCAGTACAGGTTTTTTAATTGTCCAGTAGATTTAGATACTTTTTTAAAAAAATGGGTAGAAGAAAACTAAACTGGAGCTAGCTACTAGACAGCAAAAACTACAGGTAAAGATATTTTAGATTGCATCAAGCCAGAATATCACTGGAAACAACAGTATGTAGGTCAGGCTGTTTTGTTTTCATCATACCACAAGTTCAAATTCATTACGCTAAGAATGGCTGATGGTACTAGAAAACAAAAGTGGCAAAAAATAAACTGGATTAATACTATGAAACAAGTTACTAACTTAAATCTAGGAATCTTAAATGAAATTGCAAAACAGAATCAAGAGAGAGATATAGTATATATTTGAAAATCAGATGCAACTGAGCAGACGAAGACAGAAAAATCAGTACTGCTTAAGTTGCAGAGCAGCATTTGGGCAAAGAGCAAACAGCTTGGCAGAACACTCGATCTTATCTTTAAATGGATGATGGACCCGGATGGGTTCCGGACGGAGCTTGGGCCATTTCCTGAGGGTCTGGCTCACGGCTCGGTTGAGGAACTTGTTGCGGCCTGGGAACGGGCCGCGGCGGGGGCCTTAGACCGTGTCGTGCCTTTGCGGCCTCTGACCCGGAGCAGGTCCCAACCGGCTCCTTGGTTCTCCGAGGAGCTGAGAGGATGAGCGCGGAGAAGGCGCCTAGAGAGTTCCTGGAGGTCTAGCTGCTCGAAGCTGATCGGACACTAGTGAAGTCCTATACTAGGACTTACCTAGTGGCATTGAGGAAGCGAGGCGTAGCTCGCCTCCTCCCTCATTGCATCGGCAGATAACCGCCCAGCCGCCCTGTTGGGTGACTCGCTCCCTCCTACATCAGGGGAGCGGGATGACCCGTTGCAGGACGTGCTGAGGAGTTTAACGGTTATCTATACGATAAAATCGCTCAGCTTCGGGATGGTCTGGACCAAGATTGCGTGACGCGGGTGAGATGCTCGAGGTGGTCTTGGCGATATTGTTTGGGATGAGTTTGACCCTGTGGCTCCGAGGACATGGACAGGTTGTTGGGTAGGCTGAATGCCACCACGTGTTTACTGGACCCGTGCCCCTCCTGGCTGGTGCTGGCCACTCGGGAGGTGACACGAGGCTGGCTCCAGGCGATTACGATCGCTTCTTTGGTGGAGGTGTCTTCCGGCCGCCTTGAAAGAGGCGGTGGTGAGGCCCCTCCTCAAGAAGCCTTCCTGGACCCGGCTGTTTTAGGTAATTATCGTCCGGTCTCCAACCCGCCGCGGCGAAGGTTGTAGAAATATGGTGGCATATCAGTTTCCCTTACACCTGGATGAAACTGTCTATCTAGACCCGTTCCAGTCCGGTTTCCGGCCCGGTTACAGCACGGAGGCGGCTTTGGTCGCGTTGGTGGATGATCTCTGGAGGGCCAGGGATGAGGTTGTTCCTCTGCCCTGGTCCTATTAGACCTCTCAGCGGCTTTCGATACCATCGACCATGGTATCCTGCTGCGCGGTTGGAGGGATTGGGAGTGGGAGGCACCGTCTATCGGTGGTTCTCCTCCTATCTCTCCGACCGGTCGCAGTCGGTGTTGACAGGGGGGCAGGGGTCCGCCCCGAGGCGCCTCACCTTTGGGGGGCCGCCGGGGTCGAGTCTCTCGCCCCTACTGTTCTTTATCTACATGAAGCCGCTGGGTGAGATCATCAGTGGTTTCGGTGTGAAGTACCAGCTGTATGCGGATGACACCCAGCTGTACTTTTCTACACGGACCACCCCAACGGTTATCAAGTGCTGTCCCGGTGTCTGGAGGCCGTACGGTTCTGGATGGGGAGATACAGGCTCAAGCTCAATCCCTCCAAGACGGAGTGCCTGTGGATGCCGCGATCCCGGTACAGTCAGCTAAATCCGCCGCTGACCATCGGTGGCGGGTCAGCGGCCCCGCTGGTGGGGGGTCGCAACTTAGGCGTCCTCCTCGACGAACGGCCGTCTCTAGGAGATCATTTTCCGGCCGTCTCCAGGAGGGCGTTCTACCAGGTTCGCCTGGTGCGCCAGTTGCGCCTTTCTGGACGGGATGCCCTATGCACGGTCACCCACGCACTCGTGACGTCTCGCCTGGATTACTGCAATGCTCTCTACATGGGGCTCCCCTTGAAGGGCATCCGGAGGCTGCAGTTAGTCCAGAATGCGGCTGCGCGGGTGATAGATGGAGCCCCTCGTGGCTCCCGTATAACACCCATCCTGCGCAGACTGCACTGGCTGCCTGTGGCCTTCCGGGTGCGCTTCAAGGTTTTGGTGACCACCTTTAAAGCGCTCCATGGCATAGGGCCGGGTTATCTGGGACCGCCTGCTGCTACCGAATACCTCTCACCGACCCGTGCGCTCTCACAGAGGGACTCCTCAGGGTGCCGTCAGCGAGGCAATGTCGTCTGGCGGCGCCCAGGAAGGGCCTTCTCTGTGGGGCTCCCACCCTCTGGAATGAACTGCCCCAGGACTTCGACAGCTTTCGGACCTTCGGACCTTCCGCCGCGAGCTTAAAACATATCTATTTAATTGCGCAGGACTGAGTTAGATTTTAGTTTGTGGGTTTTATCTTGGGTTTTAATTTTTATATTTTTAATTAAGGCTCTTGAATAAGTTTTTTAATTGTTTTTAGAATTGTATTTATTGTATTTTTTGTTTTTTAAATGCCTGTAAACCGCCCTGAGTCCTTTGGGAGATAGGGCGGTATATAAATATAAACAATAAATAAATAAATAAATAAATAAATTCATTTCAGTAATAACTCTTGTTTTGTTCTGTTCTCCTTTGGGAAGGTTCTGGCTCATCACATTCTCCAAGGTCAGGTCAAGTCATCTAGAGGTCATCTTAGCCTAGGGGAAAAGGTGGAGGGAATAGGACTTCAAAACAATCCTTAGAAGGTATACACACAGACACAGGTGTGGAAAGTTTCAATAGCTGAGGCTAAAAACAGGCCTATAATCTACCCCTTGCTTGAGGCTGCAAAGCTATAAGGACAGTCTTGCCAATTAAAATTGAGGGGGAGGGATTCTGAAGAGAATCAGTTTCTTCTGCTTTAAAAAATGAATTGATTTGTGTAAACATACCGACGATGACTTCAGATTCACCATTATTAATTTTTTCAAAGTAAAAGCAGCATGATTGACTGCACAGATAACTGGAGGAGGGAGAAGAAAACTTCAAAAGCTAAGTGATTAAAAATGTCACCTCTCCACACGATGCAGTTGCTGTGGCTAATACAACTTTCTATATAAACAGCACTATGTCTTATATATAATGGCCTTAGGGTGTAATAAGATGCAATTAGAATTTAATCTTTAAAGGTTTATATTAGAATTAAATTTAGAGCAGCTTTTTGCTGTCTGTTTGCTTTATTACATTACTGAGCTGCTATAGCAAGACTCAAATTATCTTACTGAAGACCCATTATACGAAGCTTTCTGGAAAGGACTTGAATGCTGGCTAAGGTGGAATCAAAGCAGAGGACCAGCATTAAGGTGGTTGGACTCAGTTACACCTGCAGTGCATTGGTGGGTTTCAAATTATGTTACTACCGCTTCTGTGGGTGTGGCTTGGTGGACGTGGCAGGGGAAGGATACTGTAAAATCTCCATTCCCTCCCCACTTCAGGGGAAGTTTACTGCAAAATCCCCATTTCTTCCTGATCAGCTGGGACTTGGGAGGCAGAGAATAGATGGGGGCGGGGCCAGTCAGAATTTTTACTACCGGTTCTCCGAACTACTCAAAATTTCCGCTACCGGTTCTCCAGAACTGGTTAGAACCTGCTGAAACTCACCTTTGCTTCAGTGGGAGACCTGAAAGATCAGGTTAAAGACAGATTTCAGACGGATTTCAGGCAGATATAACTCTGCAGATAACAACAAACAAATCTGAAATAGGAAAACAAATTATGCCAATTACATTTTTTACTTTGCTTGTTTAAGCCAACCATGTGTCTCACATGCCATGGCACAAAGAGCCCACTAATGGTCTGTATAAGGTCATATCCTTATAAAGTCATCGCCTCGTTGCCAGCCTGCTGCTGAGGCAGCCCAAAGTTACTTTCAGGAATGTTTTCCCTAAAGTTGTTTTCCCTGTTATTCTAACACAAGACCTCTCCTATGGACAATGTAGAGCACATTGTGGCGGCTCTATCCATGCTGGCAATCTCATTTTCAATGGGCCCATCAGGTCTGCTGTAGGGAAGCCCTCTCCCCTCTGGATGTTGGGCAATGTACCTCATTGTTGTTTTGGTCTGTGGGGAACTGAAACTCCAACTGAATTTTAACAGAAGTATCTACCCACAAACCTACAGAGTATTTCTGCCTTGGAATAAGAATACATATGCACACGCACATATACTTTCTTGAGAAACATCTCTTTCATTTATACATACCAAAACCAGTCTCTCATATTTCAACTCTTCAGTAACACAACAAGCTTCATCTGAGTTGCATAAATTTGGATAACCACTGATGGATAACCCTGACCCCAAAAATGCAACTCTTGGTTGCCACATAGGTTGATTATCCTTTGGCAAAAAAAGAAAAAAAAACCAATTGATTGGAGAGAGCACAAGCTTTGCCCCACACATGTTCTGTAGCAGGGGTCTCCAACCTTGGTTCCTTTAAGACTTGTGGATTTCAACTCCCAGAGTTCTCAGCCAGCAAAGCTTGGAGAACCCTCTTCTGTAAGATGATTGACGGTGGCATTTCTGTCAGTTCTGTGGTGAAATTGAAGGTTCAACTGGAGAGAACCACCAACTCCTGCCCTTACAGTATAGTTGTTGGACAGCAGCACAGCAGACACTGTTTTGTATTCACTCTAAAGACAGGTTATAATCAGAAAATGTGCTACCAGATTCCTTTTTTTTCAGTGTATAAAATTATAATGGACAAGAAGCGTTCTATAAATAAAAAAATAGTGAAACATCAGTAGTTAGTGTACCTAGATGTGCTAGAGTTTTGTCAAGGAGATTGTAAAATGAGAAGATTTGATAACCGATGGATATCCTTGTCAATGGTTTTCTTAAACACAATTAATAGAAAACTTTGAAATGGATAAAAGTCTTACAGCTTTGGACAAAGGAAGAAATAGAATTATGTACTAAAATGACCATGTTATTGCTAAGAAGTACACACTTTTACTGAAATATGAGACAGAAGAAGAACAAGTGAAAGAATGTATGATAAAATGGGCTAAAAATTTTGGCTATAATATTCAAGTGGACTAATGGGAAAATATGGGAAATGTGAGCAACTTGAAGGGACAATTCATCATGTTTGCTGGACATGTAAAAAAAAAGCCAGAACATTTTGGATAGAAGTACATGCACTAATTCAGAAGATTTTAAAGGTTAAAGTACAACTGAAACCAGAGAGTTTTCTTTTGAGACTAATGGTCAGGCAACTAGAAAAAAGTCACAGAACTTTGTTTTTATATATGATAACTGTAGCAACAATATTATATGATCAAAAGTGGACAGTCTCGACACTATCTACAACAGAGGAATGGTTGGTGAAGATGATGGAACATGCAGAGATGGCAAAATTAACTTCTTTGATTCGAGAAAAAACAATATCTACATTTATGGTCAACTGGAAACCCCTTATACACTTTTTGCATGAAACAAAAAATACACTGAAGATTTATGATTTTGATGATTTAAAAAAATGGAAAATAGAAACAGTGAAGGTTTTTTTATAATCAGATTTAGAAAGAGTTTTGTAAATGTAGTTATATGTGCTGCAAAAGAAATTGAAAGCTTTTATTTTTTTTATTTTTGATTCTTTCTGTACTCCTTCTTTCCTTCCTTCCTTCCTGCTGCACTTTATTAATTTGTGTTAAACTTATGTGTTCTCTAAAACTTTAAAATTATTTTTTAAAAAATATATAATGAACCACTTTTTGGTTTGCAAAAATCAAAGAGCAAACTAATGAAGTATAGGCAAATATTGGCAAAAAAGGTCTTATGTAAACCACGTATGCAACAATTGATTTGATCTTGCTGTTGCTTCTTCAAATTCACTCTTAATCTACTGAGTGTAATCAGGAAGTCAAGATTTAACTTGTGTGGCCAAATTTGATGGATATACCCTAAGGTTACAGTTCCACAGGTGATTATTTGTTCATGGAACAACTGTCTCCTTGTCTACTATTGGCTGTTAAAAATATCACTACAGGATTAAGCAAATACTGGTTACTAAAAGGAAGAATTAAGGAATATCCCTCTGGGGAAGATGGCTCAAACTTCTAAGAGCAAACTATTTCCCTTTGTTAGATTTTACTCCTTGAAGCTTCATCTGTTAAATAGCCACATTTAGATTCATTCAGTATTGCTCCATTGAAGTGAGAGAGAGGGACTCTACTGTGGTGGGTTGCTACCAGATCACACTGGTTTGGAAGGACCGGTAGTGATAATTTGGGCTGGTTTGCCGAACCACTAGTAATTGCTGGCTGGCCACGCCCCCGAACCAGTCCCTGCTTGCTCGCCCCACCCCTCTCCACCCAGTCACTCCTCACTTATACTGTGTGGGTACTCACTTGCAGCTTGCCTGCCTGAAGCACTGCACCCCAACTGAGTGGCCCTGATCTGCCTGCCAAGTAAGCCTGCGAACCACTAGTATCTAGCTAGTACACTACCTAGCTGCCCCTGCCCCCCCACCATCCCAGCCTGCCTCCCCTACTCCCTTCCCCGCAGCCCATAGCCCTGCCATGCTTCCTGCCTTCCACACGGCCTTCCCAGTGTCCCCAAGACCAGCTTGCAAAGGGAGGCAAGCGAGCCTGGCCACGGGGACCGCCGGGAAGCCAGGCAAGCATGGCAGGGCCGCCCGGCTGTGGAGAAGAGAGCTAGTAGCTTACTCCCTTCCCTGAAGCCCTGCCTTGCTTGCCTGCCTTCCACACTGCCTTCCCAGCATCCTGATGGCCAGCTTGCAAAGTCAGGCAAGTGGAAGGCCACATGGAAGGCAGGCAAGCATGGCAGGGCTGTGGGGAAGGAGCTAGCAGGTTTCTCCCTTCCTCGAAGCCCTGCCATGCTTGCCTGCCTTCCACACTGCCTTCCCGGTGTCCCCATGGCCAGCTTGTCAGACACCCGCACCCTGCTCCCCTTTTACCTTTCTTTAATGCACCCTGCTTCCCTCCCCAAACCTCGGGAGGCAGTGTCCTCCATGCTCCAAAGCCTTCGAGGTGGCTGCAGGAAGAAGAAAAGGGAAAAAAAAGCTTCAGCCTCTGAAGCCTCTCAAAGGAGGCCTCCTTATATGTGTGTTTAGAGGCACTGAAGTGAGTCACGTGAAGGGATCCCGCTGGGTAACCACGCCAGCTGCGATCGGCCTCTTGCCTTCTGCAGCCGCCCTCACTTGGGATGGAAATGCAGAGAAACGCCAGGCAAAGCAACTGCCTTTTCCTCTTCGACTTCTGTTGGCAGAGAGAAGGAAGAGGCAGAAGTGGCCTTTAAGTGTTTTGTCTTTGGTGTTAAGATAAAATTGGACTATGTGCTTTGTGCACTTTCTACATGTTTTTCTTTGTGCTCAAGACATAACCAATTGATCTATTTGTTTATTTTTATTTATTTATTTATTTATTTCGTCAAGCATGTATTAGATAACAGATATAAGTATAAACATGATTATGAATACATGAAATGGATACAAATAAGAGGGAATGACAGGGATGGTACGCACACTGGTGTGCTTATGCACGCCCCTTAAAGACCTCTTAGGAATAGAGTGAGGTCGACAGTAGACAGTCTAAGATTAAAGTTTTGTGGGTTTGGGAAAGAACCACAGAGTCTGGTAGTGCATTCCAGGCATTAACAACTCTGTTACTGAAGTCGTATTTTCTGCAATCAAGTTCGGTGGGATTTACCATAAGTTTGTATCTATTGTGTGCTCATGTATTATTGTGGTTGAAGCCAAAGTATTAATGGACAGGTAGGACATTGTAGCAGATGGTTTTATGTACTACACTTAGGTCTGACCGAAGATGGTGAAGTTCTAAGTTGTCTATGGCCAAAATTTCAAGTCTGGTGGCATAAGGTTTTCTGTTGCGTGCAGGGGAGAGGAGGACTCTTCTCGCGAAATATTTCTGGACTCATTCGATTGTATTAATGTCCAATATGCAGTGCAGGTTCCAGACAGATGAGCTGTATTCAAGAATTGGTCTAGCAAAAGTTTTGTATGTCCTAGTTTGCAGTTCAATATTACCAGAGAAGATGTTGTGACCCAGGTTCCTGGACTCGGACTCCTGGACTCGGATGATTCAGAAAGTGAGGGAGAAGACCTGGCAAGGCTTGCTTCTCCTGGGCCCTCTCCCTCCCTGGCACCCACCCAAAGGGAGGAGGAGGGGCCGGCAAGGCCTGATTCTCCCGGGCCTTCTTCTGATTTGGCAATGCCCCAAGAACAGTTTTGGAGTGATGCAAGACTGCACAGACGTGACCGGCGCGCGCAGCAGAGGAAGTGTTGGGACAAAGCCAAAGAATGATGAGTCATGCAGTGACATCTGCAGAGATTATAAAAAGGAGGCGGAACTTCCTGGTTTTTTGTCTTGGACAAAGCAGTGAATTTGCGCGGGCAAACTGTATCAATGGAGGGAAGAATATATTTGTGAGTAATTCTGGCCTTATCTATAATTTCCTCATTATCTTCAGAGACTTGGCAGGCCCGTGGGTAGACGTGGCCAGAACATTTATCTATGTAAATAAATTAGAAAAGGAGGCCTTTGACTGACTCTTTGTTGGGAGTATTGGGGGAGGGAAACAGAACAGAAGAAGCTACGCAAGATTAGGTTAACAATTCTTAATGCCTTTTTGGCAATGCTGTTACAGTGAGCTCTGGCACTTAGACCATTTGAGATGAGTACTCCAAGGTCCTTGACAGAGTGAGGGTTGTCTACGAGGGTTGTCATATCAGCCAAGCTTATATTTTGTGTTCTGATTTTTTTTGCCAATGTGTAAGACAAAGCATTTGTTGGTTGAGATTTGGAGTTGCCAATTGTTTGACCATTCTGACACATAGTCAAGGTCTTTTTGTAGGGTAGCACATTTGTCAGTGGTGTTGAATAGTTTTACATCATCAGCAAAGAGAACGCAGTTGCTTATAATATGATCGCAAAGGTCATTTATGTAAAGTATAAAGAGTGTGGGTCCTAAAACACTACTCTGGGTGCAGAGTTTGATAAGGCATTTCCTATTTTGACTATTTATTGCCTGTTTGATAGAAACGCAGCTATCCACTTATGCAGGGATCTGGAAATGCCATAAGATTTTAGTTTTAGAAGTAGTTTATCATGTATCACTGAATCAAAGGCTTTATAGAAGTCTATACAAATTGAATCTATTGTTTTACCCTGGTCGAGTTGTGAAGTCCATATGTTTTTGCAGTGTAAGAGCTGCAGATTGCAGGACAATTTTCTTCTGAAGCCAAACTGCTTGTTAGAGAGTAGGTTGTTTGTCTCTAAGTAGAGGGTAATGGAGTGGTTTATGATTGATTCCATGACTGACGCAACATAAGGAGATTGGTCTATGATTTTCAATTAGGCTAGGGTCCCCCTTTTTGAAGATAGGGATGACCGTAGCTAGTGACCATAAGTTAGTCAAGGAGTTGGTTCTGAAAGATATTTCGTAGATTATACTAAGAAGTTCTGCTATGGTGATTGAGAGCTTTTTTAAGAAGTAGGCACATAATCTATCAGGGCCAATAGATAGAGATGGTTTTAGATTGCGTAGTGCCTTTTCAATAGCATCTTCTGCAAATTTGCCATCAGGAAGAAGAAATATCCCCTAAGGCAGTGATTCCCTGTGGAGAGCCGGCTCCCAGGGAGCCGCTATCGCCATGGGGCGCCATGAATATCTGCGCCCGCTGGGTCTGGCGCTGATGCGCCATTTCTGGGGCGTCTGGTGCGCATGCGCAGTTGCAGGTCGGATTTCCGGGGGAGCCGCGGGCGAAAAAGATTGGGAACCTCTGCCCTAAGGTCATAGAACTGGTGAGAATATTTTAACATCAATAGTCTCAGATAATCACTTAAGCACTTCAGGTCCCATCATCCTGTCCCAGAGTGGCCAATAGCAAAGGAGGTTATAGCCCAAACAGGGTCCAGGTAACCTATCTCTCTGAGGCATTTTAATTCTTTTGCTCTGGTATGATCACCTTTTTATATAATAAGTTAGTGCAGAAAATCTTGTGTCCTTCCTGCTTATTATATATGACTTAGGAGAAGAGCAGCAAGCAGCCACGATTTTGTGTTCAATATCGGAACATGCATTAAGATTGCATAAAATGTATCGACTATAGATAATAAATCAAAGCTATCAAATATAATTATTATCAAAGATAGATAATTATTATCTTGAATTACCTTTCTTTCCAACACATTTGGGCTAAGAATCTTTTTAATCTTTAACAATTTCCACTCCACTATCATCTTCGCTCAGATGCACTAATCAGAGCCATGAGATTGTACACATACTTTCAGCCTCTAGTATTTTCCTTGGAAATTATCCACACTCATATCAGATCCAAAAAATGTTGAAATGGCTGTTACATGCCCCTTGATGATGGTTCCTCTCCTTTTGTCTCTTATTAATTAAAGGTTTTCTTTTTCCTTCAGGAGTTTTTTCATGCTAATTTTCTTTTCAGCTGAAGGGCAAAGATTCAAAGTTTCACCCTTGCTCTTCTACCAACATGGTCTTTAGTGTTTGGCCATGTCGTATTTCCTTTAAAATAAGAAAAAAACTTCAAGTCAATCAGAAAACCGTCGTCAAAAGAGCTCATGCTGCAGTTGCAGTTTCTTTCTGGTGGGTGATAACACATCTTGAAACAGGATATTTATAATTTGTTAAGATTTCCATTTATCCACCCAATCCTAAAGTATAATGGCTATCAGCTAAGAAAACAGTGAAGTAACATGAAGCATCATGGAGAGATAAAGAAATAATTGGAAACAGGAAGGAACTTCATCTTCCAAACATCCTGATACAATTCTAGTTTGCCAAACAGCTTCCTGGAATCCAGGAATCCACAGGGGACCCCAATTCAAGCACTCTTTGGATTCTGCTGTTTTTCCAAAATTTTCCTGCAAAGCTTACCTTAGATTTCTACACAGTTAGTCTGCCTGGGTATACTGACATGAAAAGAAATGCTGCTGTTGGGTGCAGCAGTTAACTTGGACAAAATGGGCCTCCGCCTGGTGGGAAGGAGATATGGATATACAAATGACTTTTCCCCTTATTTATTTTGTTTCTGCAATTTACAGCCCACCACCAAGTCCCTTGAGATCTGAAGACAGATAAAGGTCTGATTTTTATCTTCACCACATCAGTTGCTCTGTTAGTCTGAGCTGAGAGACAGGAAAGAGTCAATGGCCTAAAGCAGGCCAAAAGGCATCTAACAAACTCCATAGTTGGGTGGGAACGTTATTTAATATTGCAATTTTTATAGTTTTTTTATTGTAAGCCTCTCAGAGACACAGCCTATGAGACAGGCAGCTCTACAACAACCATCAGGGATAAACTGTCTTCAGATAGGATTCTCTCTCTGCATGAAAGTTAGAGAAAGTAAAGGCAGATATTATTATAAAGGAAATTAAAATCATGTTTTAATTCTCTCCTAGGTAAGATAGACAGATATTTTCCTTTAAGTGTAAGAAGTAAGTAACACTTAATTGGGAAAGAGACCCAGTTTGTTCATTAGAATTAAGCTCCTGTTTGAAAATGGAGCTTCCCAGGTCCATTTTTACAATAGCGGCCAAAATTGTGGAATTTTGGGAAAAGTGTATTTTTGAGGTTTGAGGGCTAATAGCACCACTTTTTTGGGGGGAGTTTCAAGATAATCATATTCCACTGCTGGAATGGCCTGGGAATAGCCCAGACCTTAACCCAATTGAAAATCTATGGAGCCGGTTAAAGAAACTTGTTAGTTAGAAGCGACCCAGCAATAAAACCCAGTTAATAGAAGCCATCATTAAATCTTGGTTTCACATTATAACAGCTACAGAACTAAAAGACTTGGTTCACTCTATGGGAAGACGTTGTAAGGCTGTAATTCATGCTAAAGGTTACCCAACTAAGTATTAACTGATGTGATAATTTTTGTATATCTCATTTTTCCTATGGTGATAGTTTTTCTATATTTTGTTTTTTCTACATGTTTCACTTTTCTTCTTTATACTGTAACTGCTATTCTAATAGCAAATCCTTCATTAAAGTTATTGCATTAAATTATCTTTCCACTGATATATAATTTTATGGTACTACTCCAAAAAAATGGTGTTTTATACACTTTTCCCAAAAGGTTTCCACAATTTTGGCCACTACTATAGGACTATAACCTAACTATATGTGAAAATTACATCAGGTAATGAAAATATATTACATATCTTCTGATGTCCATTGGACTGGTATATTTTTAATTCATTTTCTTTCCATTTATAAAGTTTGTCCCTCCTTCCATGCTTCCAGGAGCCCAACATTGGATTAACCACTTAGAATGAATTTGTTTCAGGAAATAGGGAAATCTAAGGTTCCTTGCACCTCTGTCACTTTCCTAGAGTCATAAGTCTATCTGTATAGCTGCACCCAGATGGGTTGCTTAGGAATTCTTCCAGTACATTGACAATTCCTTTTTATTACTCCCCATTCCGTAATTGAGGTGACAGTGAGATAGACAGTGAATAAATTTAATAAATAAATACATAAATGAAATGTTTGTGTAAGTTCTATTCAATCACATCAAAAAACAAACGGCAAAACATTGCATTGCAATAATTGGGAGAGAAACATGCAGAATAAATATTTGGGAAACTGCTTTGATAGGCAACCATAGTTCAGACATTGAGACTGAGCTCATGCTTTGGTTCATACATCAGATGGAAACCTTCTTTGATTCATTTCCCAGAGCCTCAGATGACCCCCCCCCCTGCCATCCTTTAAAATGGAAAAATCAACAACAGTTCTTTTCTTTTTAATTTGGGGCCTGGATCAGCTGGTCTTAAGAGGTGTAATAGCAGTTTAGACAAGTAGCTGCAGAAGTTGTGGAAAATGTGTTCTGCTTTCTGCTCAGTTTCAAGTAAAATTTGAAAGTGCATAATTGATAAGGTAGGCAAAAGTCTAAGAAAAAGCTGTGTTCTTTGGCTGATAACTTCACCCCTTCTATCTTAGCACAGAGAGGGCCATCTTATCATGAATATGTTTACAGCATTGTACAATGCATTGCTGCTAAACTGTCCTTCCTTCGTATAAAAATTTCAGAGACTAAGTCCTTTCTTTTAGGTCATGTAGGGGGATTTGATTTTTTTAAAATTTTGCTTGACATCGAAGGTTAGAGGTAATTTGTTAGGTTACATTTAAAAAGTTGACTAACCGAAGCACTGTCTGCAATATAAATGTCTCCAATTTTGTAAAGATATACATTAATTTTAAAACCACACATTATTTTTATTTATTTATTTATTTATTTTATTCGATTTCTATACCGCCCTTCTCCCGAAGGACTCAGGGCGGTTAACAGCCAGAATAAAAACAACATAGACATAAACAAAAATTAAAAACATATTAAAAAACTGATTCTAAAATTGGCCAAATAAGTTAAAACTATCGTAAACCAACATAAAAAAACCCCATTAAAATTTCGTTAGGCCAGCCCCGCACGGTGGAATAAAAAGGTCTTGAGCTCGCGTTTAAAGGTCCGGAGGTCGGGGAGTTGACGCAACCCCGGAGGCAGCTCATTCCAAAGGTCAGGAGCCCCCACAGAGAAGGGCCTCCCTCTGGGGGCCGCCAGTTGGCATTGTTTGGCTGACGGCACCCTGAGGAGGCCCTCCCTATGGGAGCGCACAGGTCGATGGGAGGTTATTGGTGGCAGTAGGCGGTCCCATAAGTAACCAGGTCCTATGCCATGGAGAGCTTTAAAGGTTATAACCAACACCTTGAATTGCACCCGGAAGACCACCGGCAGCCAGTGCAGCTTGCGCAGGAGAGGTGTTACATGGCAGCAACGTGGTGCTCCCTCTATTACCTGCGCAGCCACATTCTGGACCAGCTGGAGCCTCCTCGTGCTCTTCAAGATCACCAGGAGGCTCTTCAATTATTAAAAAATCTACACAAAATTATGATATATGCATGATTTAAAAATACTACAGTGTTATTTCAGGGGAAATTGCAAAAATTGCTTGATAGGAAGCAAAATTGTATGGTTTAGAGATCTAATCACAAAAAGCATAAAATAATAATGCATTTGTAAAAAACTGGTGGTATGAACTGAAACTGAAGGAAAAGAAAAAGGAAAAAGGAAAAAAGAAGGAAGGGATGGAGGGTATAGAAGAGAGGAGAGGAGAGGAGAGGAGAGGAGAGGAGAGGAGAGGAGAGGAGAAGAGAAGAGAAGAGAAGAGAAGAGAAGAGAAGAGAAGAGAAGAGAAGAGAAGAGAAGAGAAGAGAAGAGCCCTTGGTTGACTCCTTTTCACTCACAGACTTTTTCAAAGAAGGAAGAAGAAATTCCAGTATGATGAAAATGAAATTTATTCCAGGATAAACATGTTTGAAAAAAATCCCTCTTCAGAGGCATGTTTATAACAGCAATTCTCAATTCCAAGTGACACTGTAGCGATTTTCACTCCTAACTGGAGAAACAATATTTCTAAAATGTCTTGAGCTTGGAATAAATTTAATTGTCAGCATCTGGATTTCCCCTCTTTGTCTGTTAGTGGTTATATCTTATATTTGCGGTTTGTTTTCCAATTATGGAAAAGTTTCAAATATGTATCAAATTGGCTAGAAAGAGGAAAAACACCATTACAAGGATCCAGAATGTTTCTGAAGCTTTGGAATCTGTTGACTTTGGTTTGGAATGCAGTGGACTCCTGTAATAGCATCAGTGGCAGACTTACTCAGTATCTCTGAAGTCAACACACTTTGGCCTGGATTCCTACTTAGTCTGAGCTGAAGGCAGAACTAATTCTCTGAGAATGTTGCTCTTGGTTTTCTGTGCAATATGTATGAATACAGGATGGCAACTCAGGGGAAAAAATTGTGAGTGTGAAAGATTCTGAAGTCAGGTGTGGATGTGGTACAAATGATGAGGTTGCTAAAAAAAAAGACTGAAAGAAGCATTTGTAAACATAATAAACCCGTGTAACAGTATTTCAATCACTATGCAGTGCTAAACAGGATAAGCAAAACCTCCCCCAGGAATACAGTGACAGAACCCATTTTGTTCCCTTTTTATACATTTCAGTCAAGAGAAAGTCTATCAATGTAGTTCTGCCAGATTTTCCCACTGAGTTTCCAGACGTTAGAATAGCATTGTACACGATACACATCATTAACCTTGCTAAACCAACCTATCGCCCTCAAAATAATAGCAAATGGCCAGTTTTGAAATAAATTTCAGGTGAAAGCTGCATGGTGTCTTAACTGTTTTCCTAACTAGCAAAGCAGAGTGAAAAAAAAGAAAAAGTCTGCTTTTTGTGCACATTTTAGGGTTGTTTTTTTTAATTAAGTGACCTCCTTCTCCTTTCCTCCTTTCCACTCCTTGTACTCCTTGTGGAATTCATACTGTCTGAACACAGTTGGAAAAAGGCATTTAGCTTCATTTGCAGAGAATGAAGACATCAGTAAGATCTATAGTCTATTAGAATGACCTGAATTAGAATAGAATAGAATAGAATTTTTTATTGGCCAAGTGTGATTGGACACACAAGGAATTTGTCTTGGTGCATATGCTCTCAGTGTACATAAAAGAAAAGATACGTTCATCAAGGTACAACATTTACAACACAATTGATGATCAATATATCAATATAAATTAGAGCACGAAAGTGGTGAAGCTGGTTGAATGACACTGTGTGCATATCAGTTTTACATGTTCAGAAGCTAAATAAGGAAAGGGGGAAATGCTTAAAGGAAAATGATGCAGTGTATTACTATTTTACACTATTAATCCTTGCAGGTCAAGTGGCTTTTCTTCTTGGATTGAAATTGCAGCAATGGCACAGAATTTTTATGCTGACATAGAATCAGAGATGTCTAGGGTGAGGAGTGATTTTGGAATCTACATCCCAACCAAAAACATTTTTGTGCAACCTTTGTTTAAATACCTCCCCCTCCCCGGTGATGGAGTACTTGTATCTCTAGGAAGCAAAGTATATGTGATTAATAATATTATTTGTAACATACTGTTATTAGAAATAGCATCATTTAAAACAGGCATTTATTCAGCCAACGGTAGCAGTTTTCAGAGTTAAATGAAATGGTTAGAGTGCCAGAATCTGTACTGAAGATATTCCTCTATCTTTGTTGGGGTGCTTCATCTTCCAGAATCCTTGATCATGCTGAGCTTCTCCAAGAACCAAAGGGACCTTTTATATAGATGTTCATCCTTTACATTTGGAGGACTGCAGCATTTATAAATTAAGATTTTTCCCCTCCCCATAAAAATACTTATTGTCCAAATAAAATAAAAATGATTTAACATCTGAACTACAACATTAGACTGGCTAATCAATTCCAGTCTGGTAGATTCTATTTCACATTATGTTAAGTTGATTCATTCAAGGACTAAGTTTTGCGCTGAATATGTATCGTGCGTCTCCTTGTCAGCAATGTTTTCATGATGTGGCTTGGTGACTATAAAACTCTTCTACGGCTTTCTCTCTGTTTTCAAATATAATGCTCTGTGTTTCATCTCATTAAAAAGTGCTAGCTTTTAAAAGCAAAATACGATACTTGAGGACACATCTCTCTCATTTTTCAGGCTGTTCGTTATGTTGCATGTGAGAGTTAAAGGGGAAAGCATAGAGAGGTGGAAAAAAGCCTCCAACAATTTGCAATAAGTGAAGGAAGCATGACAGTGTAAACATTTGAGGCTGATTCTTGGTCAGTAAAGCCTGGCTGTGGCCGACTTAACTTACAGTATTTTAAACTAGCAGAAAGATACTAACATTTGTGCTGATATGATTGAAAAAAATTGGAATTTCATCTATTTTTATGCTTCTTCCTGGAGATACTGCTTTCTTCTGATAGATGATTTTTGAAACATCTTTAGGAAAGTGAAGGAGAAAAATGAAATCGCTTCTAGAAATTTGAGATCTCTAGTAGTTTATATGGCAGCTTGAGATTCAAAAGCTGCATGCAAGAAAGCATTTCAAAAACCAGGGACACATTTAAATATACTGGAGGAAAACTGCTTTCAGAGAAGACATCAGAAAGATAAATGTATTCCCTTTCACTTTTATAGCATCTTTTTACCCTCAATATTTCTCTCTCCACACAAGAGTCCAAATACTAGGCCACCAGAAAGGTTTATTTCTCCAATTGCACAGTAGTGTGATTCTTGAAACAGCCATATTGTAGTTCTTTTGTTGTAAGAGTGGGTCATTAAAGTCATACCTAGCCAAAATAAGCCTCAGCTCTATGAACATGCTTTATGCCTGCAATGCATTTGAAAAAGAGGCAGGATTTCAATCATGCAGTCCCATATAACCATCTTGAGTTATTTGACACTCTCCTGTGGTCATCTCAGTTTCATGACCTTGCTATATTCTTTTACTAGAATCCCTAACAATATTTTCTTCAAGTGATTGCTTAGATTATTTGGGCAGCCAAGAAGTGAGATTGTACAGGCCTAAACTGATTAGGTTGGTAAGTCTTTGATTTGTTCATCCCACTTCCTTCTAAACTTCTCCACAGCTGCTTGCTTTGATTCATTGGTTATATTATCCAAGATCTCACCCAGAAATAAGATCCAGGGCTAATCCCAAAGTTATCTAAGAAATTTGAGTCAGCAATCCTCTTTCCAGAATGAGGTCTGGGTTGCTAGAGATAAGCCTAGAGATAAGCCCAGAAGTAAACATATAGTAGTTTTAGTTCATAGGGATAGCAAATAGCTCAGAAAGAAATGTAAGTACTCAGGAGATATTCTAAAATGCCCGTAGTTCAAAAGAAGCAGATATTTCTCATGTTGATTGAATTTTTCAGGACGTTTCTAGAGTAGGCCAAGTTCCCACCTGCCCTAACCAGTAATAGTTAAAAGCTAGGTCACACGTAATGCAAACTGGGTATTAAATGAGAGGTGTGTTGTGGTCCCAGCAATTCCTGATCTTTTCACATTTGGTTGAATGTGAGAAAAACTCCCTATATGAATACGATGGTCATAATAAAGCAGAGTCCCATTTCTCATTGAAAGTAGATTCTTACATATAGAAGGATATGGAATAGGTCAGGGGGAGCCAGGAATATGTTGGAAGACTGGCCGAGACTACTGGGAGTTGCATTCACAGCCCCTCAAATTGGGAAATTGACAATAGGAAAAACCTGCTCTAAATCTTCTGTCACATTTCTTTCTTTTTTCTTCTTTGGGGAAAAAAAATCGGAGGTATTTTGAAATCTTTGGCTGCAGCCATTAGTCAGTTCCCAAAGCAGTAGCAAAGAATTATAGACAATGCCTTTGTTAAAGCAATGTTTTTCAACCTTAGCAGCTTTAAGATGTGTTAATTTCAATTCCCAGAATTCCCCACCATTTTCTTAGCTGGGGAATTCTGGGAACTGAAGCCCACATACAGTATCTTAAAGTTGGGAAGGATGAATGATACTGCTTTAAAGGGTCTCAAAAGATTTGGATTCTGTTGGAGTGTTTGCTCATCAGTTGTGCCTCAGCTAATGATGTTGGGCGGAAACGATAACTAGGTCCATCCAAAGCTTTCCTAAGGTTATTTGTATGTTTGTTTTAGCACTGTATGTACATATAAGGAATTGTTAAGCTTACAGTGTTTTCCCAATTTGGCCATAACATAAGTCACCTATTACTGACCACGTCCAGCCAAAGAATAAACAAACATTTTACTGCCGATAAACTCTTTTCCTTTAGCTTTTGAGTCTGTGAAGCCAGGAGTTCATTTGGATCATGTATACAAACTGGGTAACTGCATTCCTGACTTTGTTCAGTGCCATGATGCTTGCTATTTTCCAAAACAGCGCTGTAAACAGTGACAATTACTGTCCAGACATTTTCAAACACAGCAGGGTATTGGCTCAGAAAGTGATGGAAACCCTGAAATAATATATAAATATTTTGAAATATACTGTAAATCAAATACGTGCACTGCAAAATAGGAGTGGAATATTTAGTCAGCCAAAATACTTTAATTAGGAGACCTTTTCAGTGCTTATTCACCAGAGAATTAATCAAGCCGTATACTATTTATTATTGAAATGATAAATTATGCTTCAGATGTTTACAGTAGTTATATAACATATGTTCACAAATAACAAATAGTTCACAAATTTCATTTTATAGAACTTGGATTCTATTCCCCTGATAATTCCTGTTGCTCATCTTTGGACTTGTTCCATTTTGGCTGAATATTTTTTAAATCATGTTGTCCAGAACTGCACATATAACTTAACTAAAGTACAATAAAGTAGAACTATTAATTCTTTCAATTTGGAAACAATTAATTTATGTCATTCATCATCTTAACTAACTTGCTAAATGTACAAACTTGCCGTAGTTCGTACATTTATCATTTATAACAGGGCAAAGTAACCTGGCTATCCAAATGTCATTTCTTTTGTTCATCAATTTTGCAGCAAAGTACAAAATGCTTACAAGCACAATTGAAGACCTTGGTGGTAGCTGAAGTGCTGAAGAGGGCAGAATTATTTCAAAATTAAAAGCACGCTTGCAGAAAGAGTTGGTAGCTATTGTAAGGACATTTGCATTTCATGTTTCAGTTCCAGAATTGTTTCATTTCACTCCTTTGACACAAAAGAGGAAGGAATATAACTTTTTAAAAGGCAACCAACCTTTCTGATGCTTTGCATGCCTTTCCCAACAGAAATGGGAAACAAAATTCTTCTCAATTTCATGCATACAAAACCCAGCCAGTATTCTCCCTAAGATACCAGGAGGAGAAGTCAAGCAAGAATGCTTGCCAGTGAGGAAAAAGAACATCCACAAGCTTGGCAGTGTTTCACTACTGCAAAAGAAAAAGTGTTTTTGTGTTTTTTTGGCAATTTGGGTTACACCTCAATTCAACTGGAAATGAATGGTCTCAACTGCCAAATTCATCTAACACTATTATATCACAAAGGAGCTGTTTTTCAACAGGTATTGAGTCCTGTGATCACATGAAATCAGCTGATCAGCTGCATTATCTTTATAAATAGTGAGAAAAATCGCACATTTCTGTTTCTTATCATGTATCCAATTGAGCAGTGGAGTGATAAGACTCTTTAGTTAGCATAATGGTGCATTGCATCAATTTATCAAATGTTTGAATATCAGCTTTATTCCAGGGGTGAAATGCTCCCGGATCGGATGGGATCGCGCGATCCGGTAGCGATGGTGGCTGCTGGTTTGGAGGACCGGTAGCAAAAATCCCTGGCCCCGCCCCCTCCCTCTGCTGAGCCGCACCATCTGCAGGTTTTTTTTTTTACTTTTAAAAGCCGGTTTTGCTTCAGCCGAAACAGGCCTTTAAAAGTAAAAAAACAGCAGAACCTTACTTGTACTCTTACTTGTAGAAAACATGTTTTCTACGAATAGAGATTCTAAGGCACTTACCTGATTACTGATGAACGCATGGCCACAGCCCGAAAGCAGTTTCAGTTTCAGCCAGAGAGAATCAATCGCTCAGCTAATCTATTTCCTTGGTGATCAAATGGCTGGCTTTGCTGACTGAGGAACTCTGGGATTTGAAGTCCACAATAAAATAAAATAAAATAAAATAAAATAAAATAAAATAAAATAAAATAAAATAAAATATTTGTGCAGCTTTCTGAGATTTGGTGTGTTTCTGTAGTGTTTCTGTAGTGTTTCACTCTAACTACACAAACACACAAAATCTCAGAAAGCTGTATGTGGCATATTGTGTGTGTGTGTGTGTGTGTTAGTTGTGTGTGTGTAAAATGTGAAAGTTGGTTTTTGAGCTTTTTGTGGCTGTGTGAAGTGTGAAGTGCAGCTGCTTTTACATTGTGTGTGTCAGTTGTGGTGTTGTGTTGTGTGTATGTAAAGTGTGAAAGTTGGTTTTTGAGCTTTTTGTGGCTGTGTGAAGTGTGAAGTGTGAAGTGCAGCTGCTTTTACATTGTGTGTGAGTCAGTTGTGTTGTGTGTATGTAAAGTGTGAAAGTTGGTTTTTGAGCTTTTTGTGGCTATGTGAAGTGTGAAGTGCAGCTGCTTTTACATTGTGTGTGAGTCAGTTGTGTTGTGCTGTGTGTGTGTAAAGTGTGAAAGTAGCTCTTATTGTTTTTTTATACTTTTTAAATTATTTTTATTATTTATTGTTATTGGCCACGCCCACCAAGCCATCTGACCACCAAGCCACACCCACTAATTAAGCCACGCCCACAGAACCGGTAGGGAAAATTTTTAGATTTCACCCCTGCTTTATTCATATAGTACAGTAGCTAGTTAACAGGTAAAATGCATATCAAATACTAAAGCAAGATACAGCAAGTCCTTATAATCACAAATAGAGTTATTGGCTTTGGGTCAAAAACAACCATTTCAGCTGTTCAGAAAGTAGGCAGAAATTCATCTCATAGCTCAGTGATAGAAAACATCAGAAGCACTACTTCCAAAATCCAATCCCATCCATCTAGTTAAAAGGATAACTTAAATTCATAAATCCAGATTAAACTGGGTTTTGAAGTATTTGATGAATAATCTCGTTCTTGTGGTTCCTGGTAACGATAAGGCAGTTCTCCTCTTGTTCACCATCCTATTATAGAATTAATATGTACCTTTATCTTTCTAGCTTTTCCCCCCTGCCATGGTGGCTTAGAATTTCAAAAATATCACATCACATTTTAAGAATCTCTGCTAATAGAGATAGGTTCTTAGATAAATATCTAATCTGATTGCTGGATTTAATGTAAGTGAATGCATACAAAGATTTCATTTACTACCGCCCATCTGAATAATGGTTCTTCAAAACACATTTGTCTTGATAACATGACAGCTGCTTGAAACTGCTGCTGTGGGACACACCAGTTTGCTTTAAAATATTTTCACATCAAGGACCTTGAGCACTATTGTGTATGAATACAAATAAGTTCTTTCTACTTCAAAAATGGAAAAAAATATAGGAAAAATAAAATAATCTAGGCCTTCTAGTTTAAGGTTGTTTTCCCTAACATGGTATTTGCCATTTGCCTGTGGCTCTAATTCCCATCAATTTCATTGTCTGTGAATTCTAGTTATAGTTTCAATGAATCTGAAGAGCACCATATTAGGAAAGTTGTGGATAAAAACAAATAGCTTTGAGACATCGATCATTACAATTAAAATGTTAAGAAATAAAAGCAATGCCAATCTGTGTAGATCAGTGGTAATCAACCTGGTCCAGCTTTCATGGTGGGCGGTAGGGGTTTTGTCCGATACTGAAACACTTTCCTTTTTTTAAATTTAATTGACTTTAAAAAAAAATTCATAGCATTATTTAAAAACATTTTCATTAGGTTTTCATAAAATTCCCCGTGACAATTTAAATTTCTGAAAATATAGTATTTGTATCGCCCGTGCATAAGTTTAGTTCATGTTATGTAAGTGAAACTAAATGGCGCTGTAGTGCGACCGCAAACAAAAGAGCCTCATCCCAGAATAGCTTATGCATTTCCCCCCACACCACCCAGCTGTAACAGACAAGCAGAGCTGGTAGCCAGCGCCTCCCCAACCCAATCCACGATGCGGGAGAGGCATGCGCAGACGACGATACAGGGCACATTACTGTGGAACCGGTGAGCGGTTAGAAAATTTGCTACTAACTGAGATACAAAAGTAGGCGATGTGTATAAAAAGGTTAACTACCCTTAGTGTAGATATATATTTTGCCATTTACTTTATTTTATACTCCAGGTATATAGCTAGACAGCCATAGAGAAAATAGACTGGTCCAATTTTGCTCATTCATTATTTGAAAGTATCACCTTGATTTGGAATGCTCAATTTTACATATCAGAGTTATAATTATTACAGGTAGTAAGGAAGGGCAACAGAAAAATAAACAACAAGTGTCCCCAATACCAACAAAAGTAAAACTGGTAACCAAATGCCACATGTTGATAGAGTAGTTTGAATGATATCAGCTTTGTTTAAGCAAGCTATACTCCAGAGATGTCCAAAAATAAAAGCAAGCAAACAAGAACACTCTATCTCTTTTTTAAAAATTCTACAGAGAATTTAAATTTGCTGTTCAGTTGCAAGTTCAAATGTAGGTATCCCTTTGGCAAATGTACATATAAAGACAACAGTGGCTGTTTCTCTCACCTTTTTTTATGTTTAAAAAACCATTTGTGATTAAAGATTATTATTTTATATTAGCTTCTGTGTCATAGCCACCTAAAAATGGGAAACCAAGCTTATTATAAAAAAAAAATTCTGCCCGCTGTATATTGAGCAATGCAGGCCAAATTTACACAGAATAAGTTTAAGGATTTACTGTAGAGAAGTTTTAAAAATGTAAATTATGGTAATTACAAATGATCTTCATGTGTTACATCAGGGGTAGTCAACCTTTTTATACCTATCGCCCACTTTTGTATCTCTGTTAGTAGTAAAATTTTCTAACCGCCCACTGGTTCCACAGTAATGCGCCGTGTATCATTGTCTGCGCATGCCTCTCGTGCATCGTGGATTGAGTTGGGGGGGAACGGCTACCAGCTCTGCTTGTCTGTTACAGCTGGGTGGTGTGGGGGGAGATGCGCGAGCTATTCTGGGACGAGGCTCTTTTTTTTGCAGTCGCACTATAGCGCCATTTAGTTTCACTTATGTAATGTGAACTAAACTTATGCGCGAGCGATATAAATAGTATATTTTCAGAAATTTAAATTGTCACGGGGAATTTTATGAAAACCTAATGAAAATGTTTTTAAATAATGCTATGAAATTTTTTTTAAAAGTCAATTAAATTAAAAACAAGGAAAGTGTTTCAGTATCGGACAAAACCCCTATCGCCCACCATGAAAGCTGGAACGCCCACTAGTGGGCGGTAGGGAGCAGGTTGACTACCACTGTGTTACATGGTGCTTATTTCTTATTTGTCTTCATCAATGTGTAAGCCATTTTCACTTTATGTGGGGTCCTTGGTGCTCTCTGAGCTTGGTTGTTTTCTTGCAGATGTTCCATTACCCAAACTAGATAACATCATCTGCACTGAAGTTACCTTGTTTGAGTAATGAAATGTCTGCAAGAAAAGCTCAGAGAGCACAATGGACCCCTCATTTCAATGCTGAGCTACAAACATTTCCTCTATCAATATAACTTATATGTATGCTTCTGGAGATATCTTGTATAAGCATAATATTGTACATTGCTTACAAATATTGTAGCAAAAAATTCAAACTACTTTGCTTCAATGTGTAATGACAACATAAAAGAATAAATATTTAATTTAATGGGAATGTAGATGACTGTCTAAGCCTGAGGGCAGGGTCAAATGCATCATCAGTTTGGAGTCACTCCACTTCCACAAAAGACCTAAGTTTGGAGTGACTCATTGACTCTTTTCTAGCATCAATTTCCCTTGACTATTTGTAGATTAGATTCTTCTGTAAAGATAGCATGTAATAAACTTGTTATCGAAATCTTGCCATTCTGTACTTATTTTATAGCTTTTTTGTACCTGATTCCAGTTATTTTTCAAAATTTTATTGTTTTTATGCTACTTTTATTGTTGTGAGCCATCCAGCAATGTGTGGAGTTGGGTGGCATCCAAACTGAATAAATAATAAATAAATAAATAAATAAATAATAATATATAATTCTAGGAAGGGAAAGGCACTATGAAGAATAAACAGGTTATATGATTTTGCAATTTTGTTTTTAAAACAATTGTAATAATACAAGCAAGTTTTATGCAGGTTTACTCAGACTAATGTCCTAATTGTAGGAGACGACCAGGCTGAGCCTGAGAGAAGGGTCAAATGCATCATCAGTCATGAGTTCCCGGGTACCCACAAGTCCAGCCCACCTTGAATTCCTTTCTATTCTTAAGTCCCGCTATTTTCCCTTGACTGTTAGTAATTCAGGTTAATATCAAGCACCAAGGAAATCAGGAGATCTAGGTAGCTCAAATAAGTAATTCAGATCCTTGTAGGAAATTTAAGCTTACAGATTTCCGGTTGACATCACAGTGGGAACGCACTGGAAAATAGCAGGCTCTGATGAGCCAGGTGAAATCCAGCCGGACAAACCACTGCCAGGAGGCTTTCGAGCCATAGCCATCTTGTAGGATGGTGAAGAAAGGAGATGCGTTTCATGGACTGCAAGAAATTGGCAATTTGCTTGCTGGAACAGAAACAGCTCTCCTGAAGCGGCAGCAGGGGTAGTGGCCATCTTATTGTGGGCACCTTGAAGCTGGGAAAACTGAACCGAATAATTGTGCAGGAGAGGCAATTGGATGGAGTGGCAGAACTGGGTGAGATAAATGCCAATTTATACTAAGAAAAATCAAAATTAAATTTTTAAAAGAATTCCTGAGCTTGGACTAGCTGCTATCTGGCTTTGGGGGGCGGGGAAACATAAACAGAACAAAGAGAAGGCTTTGTAATATAAAGAATCTAAGAGAAAGTCTTGGATATGGAAAATTGGGAAAAGCAAAAAATTTTAAAAATGAAAGAAAATGATTTTTGGAAGAAAATAATAATTTATAAGAGAACTTTGAAAAATCATTGGACATTTTGATGTACTATAACATTCTAGTCAAATAGACAAAACAGAAGAAACAGCAGCTGGAAATTTCGACCTTGGCTGTATAGAAGAAGATAATTTGGACACTGTGAGAATATTTAAGAAGTGACTGTGTGTTTACATCTGGGTGGTTGTTTTATTTCCCTTCTCTTCTGGAAGAGTTTTATAATCGGATTTGACTGTTGAATTGGAACAATAATTAATAATTGAGAAGAACATTTTAACTAAAGAACAAAGGAATAATTGAAGAAGAAAAGAAGAGGAGATTAAGAAAATTATACAGACTTAAAATTTTGGCTAAGTGCATAGAGATATAATTGGGGAGGTATTAGTAACTTTTTAAATTGTCATGAAATAGGAGTTGCAGATGTATGAAGAATTACTTTTGATGTTTAAAGCATGTGTGAATCTTTAATAGGCAAAAAAGAAACGGAAAATTCATTTAAATATATAGAAAAAGAAAATGAAAAGAAGTTGGAAGAAGAAAATTTAAATGAGAAACAAGAAATTAACAATGTTGAAGAGAAAATATTGAAAAATAGAAATGGGTTAGAGAGCATTATAGAAATGGTTGATTATGTAAAAAGATCAGAGAGGAAAGGTGGGGAATTCTCCCTAAAAAAGAAACAGGCAAAAGGAAAGAAGGGGAAAACCTGGAAGAGACAAAGAAAAGCTTTGATGAGGGATGTTCAAACAACACAACACAAAAAGATAAGTGAAAGCCAGAAGTTGAAATGTAACATATATAAAAAATAAAAAAGAGATTTGAGAAGTTAGAGCGAGATAAAGGGTGGTGCAAAAATTATTAGAAAAGGGGATGCTAAAAAGATTTAGAGATGATGGTTAAAGATGAAGGATGATGGGGTAAAAATAGGCAAAAATAAATGAGGTAGATTAATAAATGGGAATGGGAAAGTAGACAAAATAATAATAATAATAATAATAATAATAATAATAATAATAATAATAATAATAATAATAATAATAATAATAATAATAATACGCCAATACATCATGCAGTCCTAAACGCTTGGGAAGTGTTCGACTAGTGATCTGTGATACGAAATCCAGCATAGTTATCTCGTTTGCTGTGTATACTATCATTTTGTGTACATAATAATAATAATAATAATATATTTTTGATAGTTTTTAAATTAGAATGGAATTTTAACTGTTATCGTAGTCGTAAGAGAGAAGAATTAGCCAAGATGGTGCCGCCAAAGGCTGCCTTGGTGAAATGCTCTCTAACGGTTTCTTTATTTTTAATTATTCTCTGCAACTCATTACAAATTTCTTAGTCACAAGACCATCTGCTAAAAATTAAGCAACGTTTTTTTAAGGAGCAGCTTTCTGTGATCTCACCTGCCCCCCCGCCCCCGTCTTTACAAACATGGAAGAGATTCTAACACAGGAAGAAGCAATTTCCCCAGACCCATGGATTACCAAAAAAACCAAATTGAAGAAGTGAAGAAAGAGAGGTAAAAGGGGTGGTATTTTAAACACATTAAGGAACAGGAGAAATAAAACTCTGCCTTCATTTTTTCTAACCAACGTACATTCACTTGCTAATAAGATGGATGAAATACTCCTTTTAAACAGATACAAATCTGACTTTTGCAATTCAGCAGCCCTATGCTTCTCTGAAACCTGGTTAAATGAATCAATTGATGATAGCAGGCTGCATATCCCAGAGTTTCAGATTCAACGATCAGACGGAATTGCAGAAACATCTGGTAAAAAGAAAGGAGGTGGCTTATGCTTATATATCAATAACAGCTGGTCTCAGGATACAACTATAATATATACATTCTGTGACAAAAACTTAGAGACATTATCAACTGCAAACCATACTATTCGCTTCGTGAATTTTCTTCATTTCTTCTAACTGCTGTTTATGTCCCACCATAAGCCTGTGTAAACAAGGCATTATGAACTCTAGCTGACCAACTTATGGAGGCTGAAGCCTAATACCCCGATTCAGTGGCCATTATTTTGGGAGATCTAAACAAGGCAAACTTAAGGAAAGAGCTACCAAAATACTTTCAGCATGTCAATTGTCCCACTAGAGGCAAGAATACTTTAGACCATTGCTACACAACACTAAAAGATGCTTATTGATCCTTACCACGAGCAGCTGTGGGACTCTCTGATCATTGCAGGATTCACCTTGTACCTGCTTACAGGCAAAGACTTAAAACCACAAAACCAACAATTAAATCAGTGAAGACCTGGACGGAGGAAGCAAACTTAAATCTACAAGCCTGCCTTGACTGCACTGATTAGAATGTTTTTGAAAGTACCTCTGCAGACATAGATGAACTCACAGAGACTGTAACACCATATGTCAGCTTCTGTGAAGACCTATGTGTACCCACCAGGAACTTGTGAATATACAATAACAACAAACCTTGGTTCACAGCTAAACCTAAGCAGCTACAGTCATTCCAAAGTGGAAGTCTATAGAAAAGGTAATAAAATGCTGTACAATCAGGCCAGAAGAGTATTAACAAGGGAGATCAGAGCAGCAAAAAGAAGCTACTTTAAAAAGCTAAAGAATCAGTTCTCAACAAATGAACCAGCAAACATGTGGAAAACTCTTAAAAATATCACCGGCTACAGCAAACTTCCTTCCCAGGCTGAAGGAAATCAGCAACTGGCAGATGACCTGAACATGTTTTACTGCAGGTTTGAAAGGAAACTACAGCCACCTATCTCCACAATTCCCATCTCAGACACACCAACAACAGCCAAGCCTCCTACAACTGACCCCATCCCATTGGGTTCATAACCTCTAGTGAGCACAGAAAAGGAAGAGCAAGACCTATTTCACAGACAAAAGCCAGGAAAAGCTCCAGGCCCAGACAAGATAACTCCTTCTCTCTTAAAAGTCTGTGCTGACCAATTGGCCCCCATTTTCATCCATATCTTCAATAAATCACTAGAGATGTGCTATGTTCCTTCTTGCTTCAAACGCTCTACTATCATTCCAGTGCCGAAGAAGCCCACCATCAAGGAACTGAATGACTACAGACCAGTTGTTCTAATATCTGTGGTCATGAAAACCTTTGAAAGGCTAGTACTGTCCCACTTGAAAACCATCATGGATCTGCTGTTAGACCCTTGCAATTTGCATACCGAGCAAATAGATCAATAGATGATGCCGTTAATAAGGCTCTGCACTACATCCTACAACATCTTGAATCTCCAAAGACCTACGCAAGGGTCCTCTTTGTAGACTTTAGTTCAGCATTCAACACCATCATTCCAGACACTCTTCTAACTAAACTAAACCAGCTACAGGTACCTGAACACACTTGTAAGTGGATCATAAGCTTCCTAATAAACAGGAAGAGGCAGGTGAAGCTAAGCAGAATCACATCAGATACCTGTACAGGTGTCCCCCAAGACTGTGTGCTCTCCCCACTTCTCTCTGTATACCAATGACTGTACCTCTAACGATCCATCTGTTAAACTATTGAAGTTCGCAGATGACACAACAGTGATCGGTCTCATTCGAAACAATGATGAATCCGCATACAGACGGGAGGTTGAATGACTAGCCTCGTGGTGCGACCGGAACAATCTGGGACTGAACACACTCAAAACCATAGAAATGGTGGTAGACTTTAGGAGAAACCCTTTCATACTTCCACCTCTTACAATACTAGACCACACAGTATCAACAGTAGACATCCTTCAAATTTCTAGGTTCTACCATATCGCAAGATCTAAAATGAACAGTTAACATCAAAAACGTCATCAAAAAAGCATAACGAAGAATGTTCTTTCTGTGCCAACTCAGAAAGCTCAAACTGCCCAAGGAGCTGCTGATCCAGTTCTACAGAGGAATTATTGAGTCTGTCATCTGCATCTCTATAACTGTCTGGTTTGGTTCTGCAACTCAACAAGACAGACACAGACTTCAGAGGATAATTAGAACTGCAGAAAAAACAATGTCTACCAACCTGCCTTTCATTGAGGATCTGTATACTGCACAAAAAAGAGGGCTGTGAAAATATTTACAAACCCCTCATATCCTGGACATAAACCGTTTCAACTTTTACCCTCAAAACGACGCAATAGAGCACTGCACACCAGAACAACTAGACACAAGAACAGTGTCTTCCCAAATGCCATCAGTCCGCTAAACAAATAATTCCCTCAACACTGTCAAACTAGTTATTAAATCTGCACTACTATTAATCTTCTCAATGTTCCCATCACCCATCTCCTTCAACTTATGATTGTAACTTTGTTGCTTGTATCCTTACGATTTATATTAATACTGATTGTTTCCTAATTGTCTATTTGTACCCTATGACTATCATTAAATGTTGTACCTTAGAATTCTTGATGAACATATCTTTTCTTTTATGTATACTGAGAGCATATGTACCAAGACAAATTCCTTGTGTGTCCAATCACACTTGGCCAATAAAAAATTATATTCTATTCTATTCTATTCTATTCTATTCTACTATATACTAGATGAAAGCATTGAAAATGAAATGATAAAGATATATGTAAGATAAAGATATATGTAAGATAAAGATATATGTAAGATATATGGTAGAAGTTGAAAAAATATGATATGGAGGAAAATGATTATAAGTGAATATGATAATGATGAATGAATAGAGTTTGTCTACACTAAATCTCAATAGATAGAAATGTGAAAATAAGCAATTTGACAATATTATTAATTTTGATATCAATGTAGATGAAAATTAACATTTAAAATCTTAATTGTAAAGAGAATAACAATGCTGAAATTATAAAAGTGACTATTTTTGCAAAGGAGGAGGAATAGGACATGTTTGTGATAAACCACAGCAGATGGAACGGTGAAAATAAGCTAAGAATATCATTAATTTTGATAACAATGTAAATTAAGATGAATATTTTACTGTTAACGATTGGGTAGAAGGAATTAGACAGACACTTCTGGAAATGACGAAAGAATGTAAACAACTGGAGTAATTGTAATTGAGAAGAAGCATAAGGCATAAAGCGATGTTATTTAAATATAAAATTGAAAATGATAAAAAATGATGAAAAGAAAATAATATGGCAGAAACTGAAATAAGAAGAGATGGAGAAAAATGATAAATTCATGTAAAGGATATACAAAAGAGATAAATATTGGAAAAAACAGGAAGATTAAGATATATTATAATGATGATTTTGATTATATATAAGATGTATAAAATGTGACCTGGTCAACACTCTGTTCATAAAATATGTATGATGAAAGGAAATTTTTTAAAATAAAACTTGTCTTTAAAAAAAGGAAGCTTAAGCTTACTATAAATCTTTATATACATTTGAACTGCCTGGATCTCCTGATTTCCTTGGTGCTTGACACCAATGTTATCATTGGCATTTTTCATAGGTGACCACCTATGTGTTCAGATCCTTCCTTAACAAAGAAAATTTTAAAAATCAAAACTGGTTAAGTTAAAAATGACAGGTGTTGTATTTGTAATCTAATAACTACAGTGAAAGAAATAGAATTGAGGAAGCAACAGAATCAGGCAAGAAGATTTTCAACACTATACTTCAGTGTTTTTGCTTGGTGTAATATTCATTGAGTAATAATATGAAGCACAGGCAGAAAATAAATGGAAAAAGAAACATAAAATGAAATTAGTTTGATAAAAGTAAAAGTTAGAAATTAAAGTATGCTCTTCAACTATTTCATTCTGTATTTAGTGAAAAGTTAAGACAACTTTAGAAATACCATTTCACCGAAAATAAGACCCTGTCTTGTATTTTTTTGAACCCTGCAATAAGCACTTGGCCTTATTGCCATGCGCTCAAAAGCCCAATTGGGCTCATTATCAGGGGATGTCTTATTTTGGGGGAAACTGGGTAATAATATCTCTACACCAACATTACAGACAACTCATTTGGAGAACTGAGGGAATGTTCAATCACCCAATCTTCTCCTCCACAGTACCATCAGTCTCCAATCCTATCATTCTCTTGACAGTTCAATGACCATTTAGATCAATGTTTCTCAACCTTAGCCAGATTGCTGTGGAATTCTGGGAGTCGAAGTCTACACATCTTAAAAGTTACTGAGACTAAGGAATGCTGCTTTAAATTGCTAAATAACTAACCAAAATCATCAACTAACAAACAAAATTTCCTGAAAGCAAGGTGATCACAGTCCAGAAAATGTTGCTAATATGAATTAGCTCTAGTTTACATGGGAGTTTTTTTGAAACAATAGTTTGGAAGGAGCAATAGGTGGTAGTTTAGTCTACTGCATTGCATTTCCATATCACACCCAAAGGCAATGCTAGCCAAGTACTGAGACAGCATAGAAACATTACTTGATGTATCTTTAACCAAAAAGTAAATATACTTTCAGAAGTGCTTTCAACAATGTAAATATTTGTGCTTGCAAAATTCTTGCACAGGCATGTCAGTGAACAGATTGTTACCATAAGGCTCATTCTTAAAAGCTGCATTTTTTATTTTACTAAATTATCTGTGTTAAAAACAAATCTGTGCCTGGTGTGGAATTTTACTGCATTAAGTGTTACAAGCAGCAGAATGCATGACATGTAAGAACATGTGTTAGACAACATGGAAATAAATTAGCATATAATTTACAAAAGCAAAAACAATTATAACAATGTAACAGTGTACCACATAATACTGAATATAAAATAAGAAGCAAATAATCACAATAAAAGATTTCATTTTCATTCTGAATTTTTAAGGAACATTTTGTTATCCATAACATCAATGAACCTTTCTAAAAAAAACTTGGATGTATACTTTGACTGTATTATACTGAGTCTGATAGTTTTAACTTGTGGCATTGCTCAACGGAAAAACCAACAGCACATTGTGTTTAATATCTGCCCCAGAACTGTTAGTTTTCCCATATTGGTGCAGCCTATACAAACATCATATTGTCATTATTTATGAATTTAATATTTGGTCTATTTCATCATAATTACATAAATGGCTATACTGTAACAGCCACAATGTCCCTTGCTGTCAGAACAAATGATTAATTTTTATTCAGAATTTTACTGGGATGGGGCATTACATATTGGTCCATTCATAATTCAAATACATTCTGTGTTTGTTTGTTTTTCCTTTTAGCAATGCAAGTCAAAATTGCTCCAAGGAAAGAGTTTCTTAAATTCCAACTCATTGCTCTTTTTACGCTTCAAAGTAAACATTGGACTCCCTGGTCATCTAGCACCAATGAAAGAGCAAAATATGCTTGCGAAAGCAGTCTTTGCAAAGGCAATGTCCTAAATGAGGTAAGAATAAATTCCATCATTTCTTGCTAATTGAAAAGTCACATTAAGTAATAAATACATTGATGTCTCAGAGGAACCAGAGGATGTTACACTGTGGTATCTTGCCTGGAAAATATCCTCATGACAGCTATCTCTTCTATTATACCTTTGCATAAATAAAGGCATATTAGCACCAATATATTTTCTTAATGAACAAATATACAAAGTAGTACACCCACTAATTATGTTTCTCTCATGCCTACAGGTTAACTCCTAAATGTGTATTGTTTTCCTTCCTCAGCATTCATTCCACTAACAGTTGTGTACATTGCAACTGAGCAGTAAATGGCTCCAGGTAAGGCAAGATGCCAAAAAGGAATTCTGCTCACATGTATGTGGAGATGACTGTCAAGAGGTAGCATCTGACAGGAGTTTGTTGGTTATGATCTACAGAAAACCCTGCAGAAGGATTGTCAAGATTTCTGCATAGCACAAGTATCTCTTTCTCTCTCTTTCCTGTTAATTCACATTAGTTAAGTATCATTCCATACATTTGGCTTACTGCAGTTCGTTAAATATATTGACACATTTAGATACCATAACATGTTAAAAAACTTGTCTCATTAAGAATATTATTTTATAAAAGTGCCATTTAACTTCTAGTATTAATACAAGGTGGTGGTGGTGTTCACATCATCATCTCAATTGCACTACAACAAAGGAGGCAAACTGGTCACAAAAGCACATTCATCAAGGACCTGCTGCAAACTGCAAGTGTTCAAGTACAATATAATAATATAAACAAGTACCCACTTTCCTTATCTCTTTGTTGTGTCACTGACAAAGAAGGGAATAGGAGTGGGGGGAATATGGCCTTCAGGCTTAGCTCACAATGGATTTTGGAATCTGTTTTATCCAAGGAGCTTGGCTTCACATTTAAGTACATTTCAGAACATTATTAGATTGATATAGTGAATATAAGAGTTATGGTATTCCAACTTAAAATATTTTTATCAGTTATGTACTTTTTGGTTGTTTATTTTGTAACTGTCCAAAAGTGAGAAAATTCATTTTTTCCCCTCCTTTGCATTGTCTCATAAAACATTCTTCTATTGTTTCAGTGAGGAAGGAAATGAACACCCAGAAGAGTTTCAGCATGATTATTAGAAGAGACTATTCTCCGCTATACAGCCAGTTCATCATTGATAATTACACAGTAATTAGTTGCTACAGAGATGCCTTTCTGTAACTGAAGGGAGAAATGGTGAATTTGAGAAGATTTGTTTTAAGCATTCTCTACGTAAGTACTGAAATAGTAGTAAATATGTTCTTTACAACTGGAATTCAAATACATTCCCTTTAGTAAAAATCCTGTTTTATTTGTAAAATGGCAAGATGGCTATAACCCTGAAGCACATATTTATTGTTTGATGCAATCAGGTAATAAATATCTGATGCATTTTTAATAGCTTTATATATGGCTCACTGCAGTCCTCTGGAAATATGGATTATCTTTTAAAGAATTAGATGAAACAAAGGAAAAAACGTTTGTTTTACTTTGGATTTATAATTGCTTCTAAAATAATATTCCCAAGCCCACTTCTTTACCATAAGTTGTGGTGCTATATAGTAAGATAAAATAATTATTAATTATAAGCTATGACAGGTTTTTAAAATTCTTCTTTACTTCTATAGATGACCAAACCATAACAACTACATTTTAACAATATTAAATACAAATTGATTCAGTGTCACTTCTAGGTCCATAACAACAATTATCTTAATGGTCCAAGGAGGTAAATAGGATTTAGTTGAAAGTACACATATGTTCTCTATGTACTGGGTATAGTTTTCCATTTTGGCGTTGCCTCCTTATACTGTGTCCAACACTTTGGATGAATAAATCCCACTTCACAGAAGTTAAAATAACTTTGCAATTCTGTCAGCTGGAGCTGACCAGTGGTTATATTTTCCACAGGGTGATGAATGTAGACTATCTGACTGGTTGCACTGTGCAGAAATCTTAGATGGACACATTTGCACAATGAAGCAACAAGGCACTTTCAGTTTCTGCGGGTCAATGTCCTTGGCAGGTCTTGCAGCACATCTGTCTGAAGTACGCTCGACTGCAGAATTTGAACTTCAGCACCAGTGGGCAATAAGCCACTTTGTTCACATCTTTGCATTCTGTTTGAGGTACACAATGATTATATCGTTACATAAATTTAAAACATGCATAATGAAAAACAAATAGCATTGAATAAAATGCTTCTTACACTTACTCTGCTAGAGCTTATCAGCTACAAAATAATGTTAACATTCAGAAAGGGATTTGGTCAAAAGTTTAGTATTTTCTTCAAAATCCATTCCAAAATGAATATTTCCACATAGCTTAAGGTCACAATCTTTGAATCAGACTGAAACACAGCCTAAATATATATACAACTAGCATTTGCTCAAACTCATCTTTTGTAAACTGGCTCCATTCAGGGCTTTTTTTGCTCCCCACCCTCCCCCCAACCTACCGATTATATTTAGACTGCAAGTTCTTCTGTACAAGAAGGAGCCTTTACTTTTGCTTGTGTTTCTTTGTAGCACTTTATATACTCTCATGCTACTAAATAAATAAATCTCTAACTAGATTTAAAGAACAGGTAGTCATCACTAAAGGAGCTTTGGATTCATGCCAACCAGACAAAACCTGCCATTCAAAAGAAGAAAACATCCTATTTTCAACTTGGTACATCAAAGCACGCCAGAAGTAGCTTGTTGGATCTCAGCCAAAATATATCAAGCCAGTTTTTATAGTTCTCTCATAACAAGACATAGAATGCAGGGCAGGTGCATGAAAATGAATGAGCCAGCATATTGAGAAGGAGCCAATATGCTAAAACTAGGATATAGCTAAGGGTGGGTAAATGATTTGGATCTGGTTGCAAATATATTCTTTAGTCTTGGTTAAAACCAGTATGGAAAGGTAAAGCTGAGGGAAGACACTGTTCTGGCTAGCAGATGGATTGAAATGTCTTCTTCTATTTAATTATAACCAACAGTTATTCTGAAGCAGATGGAAGAAAATTTGTATGAACATATTGTTAGACTGGAAAAATTGTTTCTAACGAAGTCCACACATTAGCTATTTCCTTTCTGATCAAAGTGATTTTCAATTAACTTCTATGAAATATTTAGATCTGAAAAACCAATTTTCAGCTACTGAAATATTTTAAAGGACAAAGCAACTACAAAAAATTAACTCCTGTACAAAAACAGATAAAAGAACAGCAAGATTATCATTTTATGAATGTCTCTATTAGAAATTTATAATTTTTAAAGTATTAGATAAGCTAGACCAAATACACCCTGATAACATCTCACTTTGAAAAACAAAAATAATGTTTGTTTATTTAAAGCACTTTCTATGTCTGCCTATCTCATATAACGATTCTAGGCAGCTCACAACAGACCATAAAACAAGATTAAAAACAAATGTACCCCCCCACACTTCACAACCCCATCCTAATCCAATTTTTGAAGGAATAGCCAGGCCTTCACAGCTCTCTGGAAGGCTAAAGAGGTTAGGGATTCCAGATTGGCTGTTCCAAAACCCGGGCAGTCACCAAAAGGGCCTGCTTTGAAGGTTCCATCAGATTTTGTTGGTGCCTTTGAGTCAGTAATGACTTGTGACAATTGACTGGACTAGTCCCTCTAGTTTTTTTGGCAACATTTTCAGAAGTGGAACCACTGTCTACTCCCTAGAACTAAGAGACAGTAATTGGCCCAAGGACTAGAACTCATAGTCTTTCAGTTTCTAGTCTGGCCCTTAACCACTAATATTAAAATGCTCTAATTTTCCAGTTAAATGTTTAAGAAGAGTTACAACAGACGTTAAATGTGATCAGTTGTCATTCTTAGATAACCAGATCTTTTGTTTATGTTCATTTATGAGCTGAACTTGCCAGAGATGAAACTGATAATTTCCTGTTTCAAACTAGCCTGGTGTTTAAACTTAAATTAAAAGAATCTTTAAAAGAAATTAAGTCAAACATAGCATGGATTCCAATGTGTATCAAAGAAAATTCTTGGGCACCAACGGACACTATGCTAGGTATTCAGGTAATAAAATTCAGTCTGAATATTATGATTTATATTAATGATTTATATTAATATTTTAAAATGTTAACATTAGTAAAAGCAACTTTACCTTCTGCATTAGAGACAGGGGTACTGTCACATTTGCTCTCACATTGCTGCATTGATGGAGGCCGAAGAGTATCAGGGCAATCACTGGAACCTTGCCCAGTATATGAGAGACACTGCACAGTTCTCATCTGTTGTCCAAGACCACACTGTGCAGAACACTATGTCAGAAAAAAATGAAAAGAAAGGAGGGGGGGAACAAATGTCAAAGTCTCAGTAACTAAAAAAAGCAATAAGATCCTAAACTTACTTACAATGCTTGTGGAAATACTATATAGGACAGTGGTAGAAAAGTCTGATTAGAGCTACATTGCACGATGTAAATCAGCCAGTGTACAGGTAGTTCTCAGTTAACAACATAATTGGGACTGAAATTTCTGTTACTAAGCGATGCGATTATAAAGTGTAATATTGCATGACTGCGCTGCTTAGCACCACCAGTTCCAAAACTTCCGGTTGCCATCATTAAGAGAATTCCATACTTTTGTTAAGCAAGGACATCACATAACTGCCACTTGCAATCATCTGCTGGCTTCCCAAGTGACCTGATTTGTAGGAAGCCAATAAAGAAAGTCACAAATGGTGACCACATGACTGTGAGACAATGTGACGTTGTAATCCCAATCTGGATGTCCAGATTGCAATTATGTGACTGTGGAGATTCTGCAATGGCCAGAACTTTAAGGACCAGTCACAACTACTGCTTGGTTACTAAACCAGTGGTTGTTAAGAAAGGACCACCTGTATTTTGTTTCTATATTAATTACCTGCTTATTATTCTGTTTCTTCCAGAAGCAGCTTTCAGTTAGAAATGCTGCTTTCTTTCATTCTTTTTTAAAATAATTGCTAGTTAGCAGCCTCATTAAAAGAGATGGAAAATGTGCTGTTTGTTAGTATATACATCATAGACTATGACATATCTTCTAACAAATAGCACATTTTCCATCTCTTTTAATGAGGCTGCTAACTAGCAGTTATTTTATTTATTTTTGCAAAACGTTCTTCCCATTGCAAATAAAAAAGATCTATTGTACTATGAATTGAGAAGATGGTGTATTATAGAAACAAAATATTAAGACTGAGTAAAGTTATGGTATCATGCAGCCATACTTGTGATCTCAGGTGAAGATATCTGCAAACAACAATTATATATTTATTTCATGCGGTGACCATTTGGAAGTCTCAGAGAATATCCTTTAAATATGGCAATATGAAATAATAGGAGACTTTTATTCTTATATCCATTTCTGAGGTCTGTGAAATCACACCCAACTTTTTTTTCACCTAAAGTCATTTGAGGGAACCATTACAGAAGCCGATAAACATATATATCACTGCAAATTTATTCATAAGTGTTGTATGTTAATTATTGTTGCAGCAGACTCATGTCTAGTCCTCGAACTTCAGTACCACTTTAGATATTCAAGAAGCCTGCCTACGTTACCTGTCCCCAGTCTCCTGTGACCCATCGTGGTGGAGGACACCTGCCCAAGCTGCAGCGCATGCGGACAGGTGGTTTGCTTTCTTCTTGACAATGTGCAACTGGAAATGTTTTTGAAAGATCGCTGCTTTTGCAGAGAACAATACGATGCTTAAAACCAGGTCCACATTTTGGAGTACACTATAAGCCAAACATACACATGATTTTTAAAATCAAATACTTTAAATTGTGAAAAGCTGAAACATTAACAACATAGCCCTATTAAAAAAAACACCTATCCACACATGGTTGGAAAAATGATAAAAAAGCATATAGATCTTAAAGCCAGAAGTTTTTCTATTGGGGATCATACCTGAAACTTATAATAGAGAATTGAGATATTTGTTTGTAAATTTAGTAACAGCAGCTAGGATTGTGTTTGCTAAGGATTGGAAAAGTGAGAAATTACCATTGCAAGATGAAATTATAAAAAAATAATGGAATGCGCAGAAATGAGTAGTTTGACATTTGAATTTAGAGAGCAGGAAGATAAACAATATTATAAGATATGGGATTTATTTTATCAAATTAATTTATTAACATTTAAATATGTTAAAAAAGATTTGAGAGAGGTTTTTATAAGGAATGAATTGTTGAATGATACAATTGATTTAAGATGATGTAATAAATGATGTAATAAGATAAAACATTCTTAGAATAATTTACATGAAATGAGAGAATAAACTCTCATTAGACTATAGTTAATTAAAGGATCAGTTGATCAAAACATTTGGATATATATTAGATTGACAAAATGTAAGATTAGACAAATTAATATGTATGTGTTGAAATTGCACAAAAGATTCATAATCAACCTACCGATACACTGTATTTGGATTGAAGATGTTTTTATGTTTGTTTGCATTAAAAAATAAAAAAATTCCAAAAAAAGCAAGAAAAACCTATAGTACAGGGGTGTTAAACTTACATCGTCACTGTGTCATCATGTAAAGTGTAAATTATTGAAAAATATTTTAAAAGTTCTACATCAAATGAAATGGTTAATTCACTTGTAAGGCACAATAACATATCGGCAACTCTATCTTTACACTGAACTATGTTATTTAATAGGTAAAGTTAAGTCTTTAAATCTAGATTGACACATACGATTTTCGTTGGTTTTATTATCTATAAGAATGTGCTAAATCATACAAGCAAAGCAAAGTGTCTGTTCTATGGACTAAAGAATAAAGAATGGTGGATGACATTGCTTTGTATCAGTTTCAACTTATTTGATGATAAATTGGGATTTTGGGAAAAGGAACTGGAGGAGTACCAATAGTTTTGGTCATATCTGTGTTTTTTATAGATAGAGAATTTAGAATTTTAAGTATACTTTAAAACCTTTATGTAGTAATCACTCTGTCTGCTGATAGAAACTTGGATAGGTTTGAATAAGGATAAAATAAGTGGGGTAGATGGGGTCTCATTTCCAGTTAAATAAGGAAGAAATTACTAGTTGGGAATAAAAAAAAATGTACTTCAGTGCCCTGCCCCTCCTATTCTCATAATTCTAACTCAATTATGCAAGATACTGAAAAAAAAATATTAATACAAGTGTAATGTTACCATACTATAAGCTGCTCAAGAAATGTTCAATTAAGGAATAATATGGAATTAAATAAATATAAATTAATTCAAATTCATGAAATGTACTATTTAATACTGTGCACAGAATCAGCTCTTTTGAATTAATATTGATTAGTATTGAGTTTAGAATTTGGACTATCAGGTTACAGAATCCACTTTTTCAGTATGGAGTAACAAACTTCTCAATGTATGGTTGAAGTACTAAAGGAATATAGCTGAAAGAGTATTTGCTAGTATGGCTCCCCATAAAATGCCAGGTACAAACTACATATAGGAAATCCTTAACTTACCACCTCAGTTAGAATCCGAAATTCTCCTGATAGCCAAAGCAGTTGCTTATCAGTGAGTCATGCCTGATTTTACTACTTTTTTGCCATGGTTGTTAAGCAAATTACTGCAGTTGCGAAGTGAATCACAGGACCGCTAAGTAAATTTAGATTTCCCCCTCCCCTTGTCTTTTCTTATCAGAAGCTGACTGGAAGGTTGCAAATGATGAACACATGACTCCAGGATGCTGTATAACATAAATAAATGCTGGCTGCCAAGCACCCAAATTTTGATTTCATGGGAATGCTGTGGCAGTGTGAGTGTAAGGACTGATTGTAAGTCACTTTTTCCAATGATATTGTAAATTCGAACAGTTGCTAAATGAATGGTTGTAACTTGAGAACTAGTAGTAGTTCCATTCGAGTTTTACGCTAGCATGTTGTGCAATCCCAGACCATGATTTACAGAAGACAAAAATTTGTGAGTGCTGGACTCTATCACATTTAGTAAGTTAGAGTAGCAAGTTAGATACATTGTAATATATCTTGTTGCAGTATTGATGTGTGTAAAGTGGTTACTTAGGGAATTTTCAAGATCACTCACTTCTGACCAATCCAAAGGAACCCACTGTGGGGGGCAAGACTGGTTGTTACAGGACTCTTTTTCAACTGGGTGATGTGTTAAACAATGAGTGCTCTCCAATGTCTCTTCTTCTGAAGGTCCAATCTTCCTGATACATAGAACAGTTCGTGATCTCGTTCCTCCATCACAGGTCTTACTGCATTCTGACCAATCGCCTATAAACCATCTGTCGAAAGAATATTAGAAAATTATTTTAGTTTAAGAAATGAACTGATTACCCCAACCTGAATGTGCATAACTGAAAGTATGAAAAAACTACATACTGCATAAAAATATATAATAGTTCTGATTCAATAAATCAGAATTTTAGTCTCAATTATATAATGCTGCAAAATGTAACTGAGGAAATAATTAATATATTTTACATAATATAGCTTCCCAAGTTTTATTCTAGTGCTGCCTATCTTGCATGAAATTTATTAAAACAAGAAAAGATCTATCCTAGATGGTTACTCTAGTAGCATAACAATCCTACAAACTATATCCTGCAGCAGTCTCATGTGGAATTTCGATAAGGATATTACTGTTCCAGAATGGTTCACAGTAAAGAAAATCCATCTAGCTGGCTTTCTAGAGTATTTGCAACCAAGGAGATAGGCAGGGGGCAGGGGCGGGTTCCTGTTGCTACTGGTTCGCTCGTGTGTGCGCTTGCTCGATCCGGTGCGAACTGGTAGCAACCTACCACTGGCAAGGGGGAAACAGTGAATTCTCAAACGTTATTTTAAAAAGTGCTAATTAAATTAGCATTACATTATTTATATTTTATTTATGATTAATAAAATGGCAGATCACTCACTTGCATTAGCAAGCCACAAAAATAACATAATTTCATTCATTCATTGAAAAGTTATATTCAAAGCTGTAGTGGTACATTGATTAGAATGCAGTATTGCAGGCTAACTCTGCCAACTGCCAGCAGTTTGATTCTCACCAGCTCAAGGTTGACTCAGCTTTCCATCCTTCCGAGGTGGGTAAAATAATGCCCAGATTGTTGGGGCAATATGCTGACTCTGTAAACCTTTTAGAAAGGGCTGTAAAGCACTATGAAGTAGTATGTAAGTCTAAATACTATTGCTATATATATAATAATTGTTCATTGGATCCGCTCTTAATTCAATTTTGGACTAATTTCCCTGTGATTCCATTGCAGTAATTTCAGTCTGGAGATATAAATAGTATGGAACAGAATAAAGAAGTACTTACTCGGGTGGACAAGGCTCAGTGTTGCAGGCTCTTTGATTTTCAGGTAATTTACTATCGGGATCACAGTAATTGTTCTGGACTACAGAGCTGTCATCTAGTCTTTTGCATACTATTTCTTGTTTCTGCATACCTTAGGAAGGAGTAGAATGAAATTGGTTTTTATTTTCCCCCCTTATTTTAAACCAAGCAAATCTGTGACCCTGTAGCTCAGTTAAGTCATAGACTATAATCTACCCAGGATTCTCTGGCCTTCATTACTTTCCAAAGTAATGGAAGGCCAAAGTACCTTCACTACTTTCTTGAAGGTATAAAAAAGAAAGATATCAAGTACCTGCTTGATGGTTGCCAGCAACATTCAGCTCTAGAGATGCCCTATCCTGTTTTATCAGTTGAAGTAAACTGCAAATTCAATAGCGGTGCAGCTTCTGTACCTTCCTTTCCACAGTTTTTTTTTTTTTTGCAATTTAAAGTTGATTTCAGATATCTAATTCTTACTGCTATACATCAAAACACATTATTCAGTAATTTTATTTTTTATTTTTCATTTTAATTGATGTGGTAAATAAAAGCATTAAAAGTAATAATAAAACAAGATTTTGATTAACTGATTAACCGATCTAGACGTCAACAATTACAATTACTTGTCTGGAAGCACACTTCAACACAATCTGTATTTGTACTGTACATATATTTCTGTGATAATGATTTCTTAATCAATATCACTCTAAGCAGAGATGTTTCCATTTGCAAAAGAAAAAAAAAACATAGAAAAACTTGATTTTCTAAGAATGTCAATTAAATGGTTGGATTAAGAAATATCAAAATCTATTTTATGTTTAAGTGAAAAAATAGTCTTGCAATACATGAGATAAATTCATAGGGAATGAAACTGAGAGAATCTGAAATAGTTTTTTCTAATAAAATATTTATTGGTCTTTGCTTTGCCAAACAATAATGAAACTCTAATATTACAATTTAAGAAACGTGGTGGCTCAGAGGCTAAGAAGCTGAGCTTGTCAATCGAAAGGTCGGCAGTTCAGCGGTTTGAATCCCTAGTGCCGCGTAACAGAGTGAGTTCCCGTTACTTGTCCCAGCTTCTGCCAACCTAGCAGTTCGAAAGCACGTAAAAAATGTAAGTAGAAAAATAGGGACCACCTTTGGTGGGACGGTAACAGAGTTCCGTGCGCCTTTGGCATTTAGTCATGCTGGCCACATGACCATGGAGACGTCTTCGGACAGCGCTGGCTCTTCGGCTTTGAAATGACATTGAGCACTGCCCCCTAGAGTCAGGAACATATGTGCGAGGGGAACCTTTACCTTTACCTTAATATTACAATTTAATTCCTATTTTAATATTTTTCAATATTTTCCAGTATTTTCTTAGCATTACTTCTAATATCTATCTAAAATAATAAGAAATCACATTAACTTCATGAATTTGTTTTGGGATAATTATTTTGAGAGTCTTAAAAAAACTAAATGCATAGTTCGCAACAGGTGAATTACGCAATGTTAATACTTTAAATATTTTTATTTTTCCTAACATTATTTGCTAATATTTCAACAATCACAGCAGGTGGCAGTATCTAGCTGGCCAATATTGAAAAGCTAAGGAAGGTCAGACCTGAATAGAACAGTCATTTTTCATATAGGAGCTCTTTATATAACACAGATGTGCTCCTAATAATTAATAGAGAAATAGAATAGAATAGAATAGAATAGAATAGAATAGAATAGAATAGAATAGAATAGAATTTTATTGGCTAAGTGTGATTGGACACACAAGGAATTTGTCTTGGTGCATATGCTCTTAGTGTACATAAAAGAAAAGATATGTTCATCAAGGTACAACACTTAAAACACTTAATGATAGTCATAGGGTACAAATAAGCAATCAGAAACAATCAATATCAGTATAAATCGTAAGGATACAAGCAACAAAGTTACAATCATACAGTCATAAGTGGAAGGAGATGGGTGATGGGAATGATGAGAAGATTAATAGTAGTGCAGATTTAGTAAATAGTTTGACAGTGTTGAGGGAATTATTTGTTTAGCAAATGATGACTATATAGCACAAAGCACAAGGATGTCAGGTAAAATTAAAGATGGCAGCCACAGTTATGGATGTCAGCCACTTAGGAAGAATTGTTGTACTACTTGTCAAGTATGATGCTGGTTCTTTGGATGGTAACTATGAATGGGTAAGAGTGTGGCTGTTAAAACTAACATTAATACTTGAGGTACGATGACTGATACCAGTGGCTCAGAGGTGCTTCCAAGAATATAATAGTCATTTTAGAAAAAGCCAGTTCAATAATGGGAGTCATATATCAAGCAGTGAAACAACTCAGAATCTAGACTTTTGCACCAGTACTAAAACAAGTCCAATAACAAGAAGACCAATTTTGGAACCGAAATCTATCATCCATTAGAATGGCCAATAGAATAAAGCACTAGATATTATTATAATGTCTTTGATCCACAGACCTTTGTGAATTTCACCTTCAAAACAGAACCCCAAGTAATATTTTTTTTCAAGTAGAATACTTAGTAGCTGAGAGGGCAGCAGTCGCAGTGGAGATAGGGCTGATTAATTCAAAATTTCAATTATCAGTGGTTTTATAATATTGGTAGCAAATATCATAAAACCACTTAATATAAATGCTAGATTTTATAATGGGATTCACCACTGCAAAGCCAAATGCTGCATATTTTATTGTATATTCCCCCTTTATATTCTTGAAAATGAATTAGTTGATATTGATAGGACTGATTATATTGAGGCTAAAGTTATAAGTACAAATGGTTAATTTAATGGTGCCTTTGGTGCCTTTAAGAAAGTATTATATGTAGTGGTAGTGGTAGTGGTAGTGGTAGTGTAGTGGTGGTGGTTAACAGGTGAGCACAGATGTATCAGACTTAATGCTAAAAGCATTCTTCCCACAGCAAATTCCACTAATGGGTGAATTTATTATGCCTGTTTGGTGAAAGGTCTGGCAACTGACTCAAGTGTTTACAATTAAGCTCAAACTAAGCTAAAGAGTGTCCCTCTGGTGGAATATATTTTTCATACCTATGAAGTAGGCATTAGAAGCATATATGATAAAGCACAGGGCAGGATCCAATACTTCACTACATAATCCTGTGATTCTATCATACAAAACTTTTATCACATAATTGCTATTATGTTACTATCAGAAATATGCTGGGACTTCTGAAACATAAAATCAGATTATGGAACATGATTTCCAAATGAAATTGTTGCCCTTCTCAGAAAAGAATGGAATATATCATACCAGAGTTCAAGGACCTCTAAACGTGTCCAATCCCAAATAAATATATGCTGGTATATAGTTAAACAAGACTCAACCTCAAAGTTTGGACATGTCATTGAGGCTGGATATACAGCTCCAGCTCCCACATGGGATGTCATCCTGGAAAATACCTTGCACCACAAATTGTTTGATTAGAAGCAATCTTTTCACATCTTATTTATCCCATTTATATTTCATTTTGATTTGTGTGTTAAAATATTTTTCTCAATCTTGGCAATTTTAAGATTTACCTCCCTAACCAGCATGTTGCCTCGAGAACTTTGGGAGTCGAAGACTACACATCTTTTATTTTTATTTTTTACATTTATATCCTGCCCTTCTCCGAAGACTCAGGGCGGCTTACATTGTGTAAGGCAATATAGTCTCATCCTATTTTGTATATTTATATACAAAGTCAACTTATTGCCCCCCCAACATTCTGGGTCCTCATTTTACCTACCTTATAAAGAATGGAAGGCTGAGTCAACCTTGGGCCTGGTGGGACTCGAGCCTGCAGTAATTGCAAGCAGCTGTGTTTAATAACAGGCTATCTTACAGCCTGAGCCACCCACGGCCCTGGGTGTTCTTAAAATTATCAAGAATAAAAAACACTGAAAAAAGATCATATCTATCAATTTCTTGTTTTGTCTCCACAAGAACATTGTGGGGTTTTTTTGGGGGGGGGGGGGACTGGACCAATGACTAGTTGCAAACCACTTCTGAAACCATTGCCTCCTTCCCAGGGCAGAGAAAGTGACTAGCCCAAGGTCATCCAGCTGGCTTTGTGCTTTGTGCCTAAAATGGGACTAGAACTCGTGGTCTCCTGATTTCTAGCCTGATACCTTAGCTACTACACCAAAGTTGTTTTTGTGTAGCATAGGTAAATGTGTAACTATTTTATAATTTAATCGAAAGCCAATGTTTTGTTATATAATTACAATAAACCTAACAAAGAATAAATTTGAGGAGCAAATTGCTAACAAAATATCTTTAGGATTGTCAGAAATAGCAAACAGATTAAAGGATTGCTCGTATTAATATCAAAGTGGCAGAATAGTAAAAAGAAAGACAAGCAGATTACAGAGAATATGAATCAGTTACTTTAACATATACTAAAGAAGAAACTAAAAAATTAATCAGTCCCAAACCTAAATAATAACCACATAATAGCTACTATACTATACTCTTGAATTTAAAACAATCTAGATTTATCAACTCACACTAAAACTGAGCCTCAAGCAATATATATATTGTTTATTATTTAGCATATGGCATATATTTATTTATTTTATTTATTTATTTTTTATTTTATTAAATTTTTATACCGCCCTTCTCCCGAAGGACTCAGGGCGGTGTACAGCCAAAATAAAAACAGAATATATACAATTAAAACAACATTTAAAACATAGCAAATTATAAAGGCTGATAATTAAAAATTTAAATTTTAAATTTTAAAATATTAAGAAAACCCAATTAAAATTCAACGCTATTATGCCAGTCCCGCTTGAGTGAATAAATATGTTTTAAGCTCACGACGGAAGGTCCGAAGATCAGGCACTTGACGCAGGCCAGGGGGAAGTTCGTTCCAGAGCGTCACTGCCCCCACAGAGAAGCCCTACTCTGGGGGCCGCCAGCCGACACTGTTTGGCGGACGGCACCCTGAGGAGACCCTCTCTGTGAGAGCGTACGGGTCGGTGGGAGACAAAGGGTAACAGCAGGCAGTCTCGTAAGTACCCGGGTCCTAAGCCATGGAGCGCTTTAAAGATGGTAACCAAAATCTTGAAGCGCACCTGAAAAACCACAGGAAGCCAGTGCAGACTACGGAGCAGTGATGTCACGTGGGAGCCACGAGCGGCTCCCGTTACTACTCGTGCAGCTGCATTCTGGACTAACTGTAGCCTCCGGGTGCACCTCAAGGGCAGCCCCATGTAGAGAGCATTACAATAATCTGACCTAGACGTAACCAGAGCGTGAGTGACCGTGCATAAGGCATCCCGGTCAAGGAAGGGACGCAACTGGTGGACCAAGCGAACTTGGTAAAAGGCCCTCCTGGAGACGGCCGCCAGATGTTCATCGAAGGACAGCCGTCCATCCAGAAGGACGCCCAAGTTGCGAACCACCTCCTTTGGGGCCACTAACTCGCCCCCAACAGTCAGCTGCGGATGCAGCTGACTGTACCGGGATGCCGGCATCCACAGCCACTCTGTCTTGGAGGGATTGAGCTTGAGTCTGTTTCTCCCCATCCAGACCCGTACAGCTTCCAGGCACCGGGACAGCACTTCAACCGCTTCGTTGGGGTGGTCCGGGGTGGAAAAGTACAGCTGAGTATCATCAGCGTACAGATGATAACTCACCCCGAAACCACTGATGACCTCACCCAGCGGCTTCATATAGATGTTGAACAGGGTGGGCGAGAGAATCGACCCCTGAGGCACCCCACAAGTGAGGCACCTCAAGGACGACCTCTGCCCCCCTGTCAACACTGTCTGCGACTGGTCAGAGAGATAGGAGGAGAACCACCGATAAACGGTGCCCCCCACTCCCAATCCCTCCAACTGGCGCAGCAGGATACCATGGTCGATGGTATCAAAAGCCGCTGAGAGATCTAATAGGACCAAGGCAGAGGAGCAACCCCTGTCCCTGGCCCTCCAGAGATCATCCACCAATGCGACCAAAGCCGTCTCCGTGCTATAACCAGGTTGGAAGCCGGACTGGAACGGGTCTAGATAGACAGCTTCCTCCAGGTGCCGGGGGAGCTGCCATGCAACCACACTCTCTACAACCTTCGCCACAAAGCGAAGGTTGGAGACTGGACGATAATTTCCCAAAATAGCTGGGTCCAGGGAAGGCTTCTTGAGGAGAGGTCTCACCACCGCCTCTTTCAAGGCGGCGGGGAAAACCCCTTCCACCAAAGAAGCATTTATAATCCCTTGGAGCCAGCCTCGTGTCACTTCCTGAGCAGCCAGCACTAACCAGGAAGGACACGGGTCCAGTAAACATGTAGTTGCATGTAACCTCCCCAGCAACCTGTCCACGTCCTCGAGAGCCACAGAATCAAACTCATCCCAAATAACCTCAACAAGACGCGTCTCTGTCATCTTGGTTGGATCATTGCAATCTTGGTCCAAACTATCCCGAAGTTGAACGATTTTATCGTATAGATAACCGTTAAACTCCTCAGCTCGTCCCTGTAAGGGGTCATCCTGTCCCTCTTGATGAAGGAGGGAACGGGTCACCCGAAACAAGGCGGCCGGGCGGTTATCTGCCGATGCAATGAGGGTGGAAACGTAGGAACGCTTCGCCTCCCTCATTGCCACTAGGTAGGTCCTAGTAAAAGACCTCACTAGTGTCCGATCAGCCTCGGAACGGCTAGACCTCCAAGTACTGTCTAGGCGTCTTCTCCGGCGTTTCATCTCTCTCAGCTCCTCGGAAAACCAGGGAGCCAATTGAGATCTACGCCGGGTCAGAGGCCGCAAAGGCACGACACGGTCCAAAGCCCCAGCTGCAGCCCGTTCCCAGGCCGCAACCAGTTCTTCAGTCGTGCCGTGGGTAAGATCCTCAGGAAACGGCCCAAGCTCCATCTGGAACCTCTCCGGGTCCATCAGGCGCCTGGGACGGAACCAACGCATTGGCTCCGTCTCCCTGCAGTGGTGAGCGGCGGTCCGAAAGTCTAGGTGAAGAAGAAAATGATCTGACCATGACACCGGTTCCTTCACTATATCTCCTAAATCCAGATCATTTACCCACTGACCAGAGATAAAAATCAGGTCTAGTGTGCCTCCCCTGATGTGTGTAGGGCCATCAGTTACTTGAATCAAGTCCAAGGCCGTCATGGAGGCCTGGAACTCCTGAACCACCATTGACGACAAGCCGGCCGATGTCAAGTTGAAATCCCCCAAGACTAAAAGTCTGGGAATCTCAACCGCCACGCCAGCAAGCACCTCTAGTAGCTCAGGTAGGGCTGTAGTCATGCAGCAAGGAGCCAGGTACGTGATCAACAGCCCCATCTGATTCCGATGGCCCCACTTCACAAGGAGGGATTCACAACCAGCTATGAGGAACAGTGGACTCCCTCGGCTCCAGACTTTCTTTAATCACAACCGCCACCCCCCCACCCCTACCTTGGGCCCTCGGCTGATGGAATGCACGGAAACCCGGAGGGCACAGTTCAACCAGGGGTACACCCCCTTCTGTGCCCAACCAGGTCTCCGTAATGCCCATAAAGTCCGCGGACTCCCTCTGAATAAGGTCACAAATCAGGGGAGCCTTATTAACCACGGACCGGGCATTGCAAAGTATCAGCCGAAGACCCAATATAATGTCAGGAAAATCTACACATGCTAGACACAATGAAGTCCCGACAGCTTAGATTGCTAGTTCATTTTGTTCAGGGCTTGTGTGTCTATTGCAGGAGGTGTGGGGTGGGGGGAGGCGAAGTAGCTTTACACCAATTAGCTGGCAGTACTCAGGTTATTGGCTGTTTCAGGCTCCTCTACTGGGCTTTCCTCACCTTGCCTTGTGCTGCAATGCATCACGTCCAGCTAAGTCCAGCACTGGCTTCCATTTTCTGCACACGTGAATGCAGCTAAGTTTTTCCCACTGAAGTGATACCAATTTATCTACTCACAATATTGCATGCTTTTGAACTGCTGGGTGGGCAGGAGCTAAGGATCAAGAGACGAGCTCACTCCATCTCATGGAGCCAGGTTTAAACTGCCAGAGTGCAGACCATTTTTGTCCAGCAGTTCCAGTGTCATTAAGCCACTGTGTCACCATGTCCCCTGTATATACTTTGTGTATCTATCTATCTGTGTCTTTCTGCCAGAACCATGCTCCAAAGCTAATATTAATATATTTAGTTTCTACCACTGACTTCAATTACTCTTATTCCCAAGTAATTATATAAAGGTGATGTTCTACTTCAGGGGTGTTAAACTCAAGGCCCGGGGCTGGATCTGGCCCACAGCGTGCTTAGATCTGGCCCGCAGGGCTGCCCTGGAAACAGCAATGGACTGGCCCATGTGCCTCTGCCAGTGAAAATGGAGCTCGGGAGGACTTCAGTTTTCGCTAGCAGAGGGTTGCAGGAAGCTATCGCAGCCAAAAATGGAGCTCAGGAGCCTGTTTTTGCTGGCAGAGGATTCGGGCACCACAGGCACCCCCAACACGAGTCACGTCAAGCTGGCCATGCCCACCCTGGCCATGCTCACTCCGCTCCCCAAGGTCAAACACAACCCTCAAACTCAATGAAATCGACTTTGACACCCCTGCTCTACCTAGTGGGTCTTCTAAATCCCGTTCTTTCATGCAAACTGAGATGGAAGCTACAAAAGAAATCATCTAAGTACAAAGGAAATGAATCAACAGATTTCTTAGTGCTGGTTCAAGCAGAAACATACATCTGTATGGTCACACCACAGTAAGCATTACGGTAATCAGCTTTGTGGCTGTTATTCTGAAATAAGTATATTTAGGACTTGTTTTTCATCAGTTTCATCTCCTATTTATTTCTTCACTTTCATCAGGGTTATCATATTACCATGTTTTCAGGAAATTTAAGGTCAACACTTCTACAGGAAAAAGCAAATAAAACAAAACCTTTATTTCCCTTTTATGTAATCAAACAGAATGACAAATGGTTCAATTTTAAGACAGAAAAATAAAAAGAGAAACAAAAAAACAGTTGATAGAAAACCAATAGCTATTATCATCTACACAGATAGAGGAGTAAGAACTAGACAGCAATCCTTATTGGTTTATTTATTTAAAATACCTTTTCACTTCAGCTTATCAGAAGAGATAATATAATTTATAAATTTAAAAATACAATAACTAGATGAAAATACTTATTAAAAATAAGGAAAAAAGAGAAATTGGGAGATAATTAGTGATTCTTGGCAGAGAAAACAAGGAGGTAACATTGTTATTGTTACTGGAAAGGACTAAGGGAAATGGCTTCAGGCAACAGACTAATCTCTTCAACTCTTAACATAGTATAGATACAAACACATCTTGGTATAATTGGAAGGACTAAAAGGAGAGGTGTTGACCTTTTCATTCCTCGCTCTCCCAATTTCTCCCTGGCAGTTTATTCCCTTAAATATTTATTTTCTTTTGTTTGGTTTAAGAAAAGATGAGAGAGGCAGCTTTTTGAAGTGGAAGTATATTAAAAAGAGATAGTAATCAGGATAACTGTTAAACCCTAGAGGGAACGTGATTTCTAATTCATATTTCTATTTCCATTAAAAAAGTATTAAGAAGATTACATGCTTAAAAATAAACACAAGTTCTATTATGCCAGGCTTAACAGTTGCTGTTACATAGGCCAAATTAAGACATTTTTTATAAAATTAGTGTAGGAATTGGCTGATAGGATGAATTCTAAAGCCAAATAACACAGACAACCTATGACTTCAACAGCCACTACTTAGGACAAACAGGTAGAAGACTAGCACAATGCATCCATGAACACCAACTAGCAGTCAGAAAATATGATGAAAACTCTTTATTTTACAACATATTGACAGACTTCACTTGGGAAATTGTGATCACTAGACAAATGCTTAGGGAATTTCTAGAAGCCTGGTACTCTGACAAATTACTATTTAATAGACACATAGACATAAATTTTATATAGAATAGAATAGAATTTTTATTGGCCAAGTGTGATTGGACACACAAGGAATTTGTCTTGGTGCATATGCTCTCAGTGTACATAAAAGAAAAGATACGTTCATCAAGGTACAACATTTACAACACAATTGATGGTCGATATATCAATATAAATCATAAGGATTGCCAGCAACAAGTTATAGTCATACAGTCATAAGTGGAAAGAGATTGGTGATGGGAACTATGAAACGATTAATAGTAGTGCAGATTCAGTAAATAGTCTGACAGTGTTGAGGGAATTATTTGTTTAGCAGAGTGATGGCCTTCGGGGAAAAACTGTTCTTGTGTCTAGTTGTTCTGGTGTGCAGTGCTCTATAGCGTCGTTTTGAGGGTAGGAGTTGAAACAGTTTATGTCCAGGATGCGAGGGATCTGCAAATATTTTCACGGCCCTCTTCTTGATTCGTGCAGTATACAGGTCCTCAATGGAAGGCAAGTTGGTAGCAATTATTTTTTCTGCAGTTCTAATTATCCTCTGAAGTCTGTGTTTTTCTTGTTGGGTTGCAGAACCGAACCAGACAGTTATAGAGGTGCAAATGACAGACTCAATAATTCCTCTGTAGAATTGGATCAGCAGCTCCTTGGGCAGTTTGAGCTTACTCAGTTGGCGCAGAAAGAACATTCTTTGTTGTCCTTTTTTAATGATGTTTTTGATGTTAGCTGTCCATTTGAGATCTTGCGATATGATAGAACCCAGAAATTTGAAGGTTTCTACTGTTGATACTGTGTTGTCAAGTATTGTGAGAGGTGGAAGTATGGAAGGGTTTTTCCTAAAGTCTACCACCATTTCTACGGTTTTGAGTGTGTTCAGTTCCAGATTGTTTTGGTTGCACCACAAGGCTAGTCGTTCGACCTCTCGTCTATATGCGGATTCGTCATTGTCTCGAATGAGACCAATCACTGTTGTGTCATCTGCGAACTTCAGTAGCTTAACAAATGGATCATTGGAGATGCAGTCATTGGTATACAGAGAGAAGAGAAGTGGGGAGAGCACACAGCCTTGGGGGGCCCCTGTGCTAATTGTACAGGTATTTGATGTGATCTTGCTTAGTTTCACCTGCTGCTTCCTGTTTGTTAGGAAGCTTGTGATCCACTTACAAGTCTGTTCCGGTACCTGTAGCTGGTTTAGCTTAGTTAGAAGAATGTCTGGAATGATGGTATTGAATGCTGAACTAAAGTCTACAAAAAGGACCCTTGCATAGGTCTTTGGAGACTCAAGATGTTGTAGGATGTATACATACTGAGGTTTTTGTGGGTGTTTGTATGTAGGTCTTTGGTTATTTGGGTTTTCTCCCGCGTAAAATTGGAAGTGTCTTGGCGACGTTTCGACGAAGTCTCATTCGTCATCTTCAGGCCTGAATATGTGTGTGTGTGTGTGTGTGTGTGTGTGTGTGTGTGTGTGTTTGTAGGTTTTCACGGGTATAGGTATGTAGGTCTTGGCATATTTGGTTCTTTTCCCATGTAAGGTTGAGAGTATCTTGGAAACGTCGCCAAGATACTCTCAACCTTACACAGGAAAAGACCTGAATATGCCAAGACCTCCCTCCCTCTCTCCCTCTCTCTCTCTACACACACACACACACACACACACACACACACACACACAGAGTTGTAAAAGAGTCTACTAAGAAACCCAAAGGGAACAAAAAGACCAAAATACCTTCCCATCAGCAATCAGCAATCAAATGAGCATAGATTAACATCAGACCAACAATCAAGTAAACAATATCCCAATCAAGGAACTGCCAAACACGCCAACAATAAACAGCCCAACCAAAAAACCTCTAAGAGCAGCCAAAGGTAAGCCACTAGAATATAAACTGAGAGCAAACTCCACTTCTTACTACCACTGATGATGATACCTAGTTTGGGTAATGAAATGTTTGCAAGAAAACAATCAATTTCAGAGAACTCCAAGTGCCCTTCATTTCAACCCTGAGTTACAAATATTCCCCAAAGCTTCCTGGATAAGAAGTGAAACATCTTCAAAGAAAAACCAGAAAGTCCAGTTGCTTCTTGAAAAAAAGCACCTTTGGGACAACCATGACCTGGATAACTGAGAATCTCCATAGACATTCTCCTTTATTATTACAGACAACCCACTTATGAACCAACTAACTCCAATACATATTGATAGTTAAAACTATACAGTTTTACTTGATGGTGTATTGGTAGGTTGATTTTATGGTACAATAGTAGTATATTAGGATGGGCTTATTTATAATTTTTGGTGAACAAAGAAATCAACATTGTGCCTCTCTCCAAAACTCAAGAAGTAAGAATGTGGGTAGTAAATTTTTGTTAACAGTAATGTTTCTGTTAACATAAACAACATATGTTTCCCTTTATTATATTATAAATAATTCAGATATTTCTACTTAGCTAATTTTCAAGATCGTTAGAAACTAACTTACCTCCAGCACAAGTAGCAGAGCACTCTGACCAAGGGAGGTGATTCCATGTGAAACCAACTTCATTGTCACCACTGCCAGTACGAGAGATGGGAACATTGAATTTATACCTTATCCCCAGATTTTGCTCCTGTAGTAAAATCTGCAGTTGAAAATAACTGGTTTTATCATTAAAACACTTTGGTATATTAATACTGTATATTAACAATTAGTTACTTTCAGTTTGATTTTTGAGAAAAACTTTGAGCATTGGTGCAGATGTTTCTAAAATTTAAGATAATTTTCTTTAATTGTTTCAAATTTAAATGTTAGAGTGCTCTCATCCAATGTGGCATTTATCGTAACTTCTAAAGCATTGGTATCCAACCTTTTGGCTTGCCTGGCCGCATTGAGTGAAGAAAAATTATATTGGGCTGCATATAAAATATAAATAAAATATAACAAATAATATTACTTATTAAAATCATATATTAATTTTTAAAGTTTACAGTCTTGTGGGATCACATTATTAGCTGTCCAGGACTGCATGTGACCCACAGGCCGTGGGTTGGAAATGACTGCTGTAAAGATGGCAGAAAAAGAAACAACTAGTATATAAGTACATGTTTATTACACAGTACTTAAACTTGACAAAGAATAGGATAGGATAGGGTAGGGCAGGGCATGGCAGGGCAGGGTAGGGTAGGGTAGAATAGAATAGAATAGAATAGAATAGAATAGAATAGAATAGAATAGAATAGAATAGAATAGAATAGAATAGAATAGAATAGAATAGAATAGAATAGAATAGAATAGAACAGAAGAGAAGAGAAAAGAAGAGAATAGAGAATAGAGAATAGAGAATAGAATAGAATAGAATAGAATAGAATAGAATAACAGAGTTGGAAAGAACCTTGAAGGTCTTCTAGTCCAACTGCTCAGGCAGGAAACCCTACACCATTTCCGATAAATGATTGTCCAATCTCTTCTTGAAAACTTTCAGTGTTGGAGCATTCACAACTTCTGGAAGCAAGTTGTTCCACTGACTGATTGTTCTAACTGTCAGGAAATTTCTTTTGTTTTGGAAATTAGGTTGAAAAATAATATTGCTCTTTCAATGTTTTGAATAACATATCCAATCTGAAAATATCTGAGATTAAAGAATAACTGTTTATGTTACCATAGAAAGAGACTAAGTTTAAAAAGATAATCAAATCATAATTGATAAAGTCAATTATCAATGGTAATTGGAGCCAGAATTTATGTTGCTAAGCAATGCAGTCTTTGAGCACACAACATCATGTGACTGCATTGCTTAGTGACAGCAATCCTGGGAGTCCTCATTGCTGTTGTTAAGCTAAGATTGGGGGTCATTAAGTGAGTTCAAGTGGCTTGCAAGCAGGCCAGCGGCAGGTAAGAAATGGTGAGTCAGGAATGGATTTTGCTGGGTGAGGAATGGTGTGCGAATGGCCAGCATGATGTGGCAAGGCCTGAAGGCACAGGAAAATGTGCAAATGGCTTGCGAGATGCAAAGGCAGGACACAGGGCTGGAGGTGGTTGCTGCTGGGACAAGCGACTTACCAAAGTGATTTGTAGCTTTCCCCTTGACTTTGTAGGAAGTGTGAAAATGATGTTACATGACTATGGGATGTTGGAATAGTTGTAAGTGAGAACCAGTTGCCATGTGCCTAGATTGCAGTCATGTGGATGTGAGGAATGCTGTGATGGCCAGAACTTTTAGGATCAGTTGTAATTTTCCTTTTTCATCACTGTCATAATTTTGAGCAATAGCTGAACAAATTGTGTTCAATATTTATTTTATATATATTGAAAACAAAATTAGTTTATATTTCTAATATATACTCTGGGATTTTTAAATTTTAATTTAAGTGATATGATTATCTTCCTGAAAATGAGATGGCATTCATTTCTGTCAGCTCTGTAGCAAAAGAAATTGATATATTATGTTATGTCCCCCAATTAAATCCAAATTGCCTAACAGGTTATCAGAGGCTAACTGCAGACTATTGATAGGAGTAAGTTACAATATGGTTAATTTCAAAACAATATAAATACTTAATGTAAATTTGACAGTGCCAGATAAAAATGATTATATTTTAGAAACCTATTCAAAAGCTAGAGGTACAAAGCAATGATTATAATACAAACAATATTTTCTGAATGAGGTTCTAAGTAACGTAGAAAAGAGGTTCATGAGCAATACAGGAGGCTAGATTACCTCTTTGATACACAAACAATAAAACGAAATAGTTCATACTTTACCATGACTATAAGATTTTCTGAAGTAGGACCCAAAGCTTCCAAAGATTCTGCTTCATCGGCTGGTCTTTTGTAATGGAAAGCTGTTCCAGCAACATCAAATTTTCTAGGCCAATCAATAGTCCAGGCTCCATTAATATAATAATCATCCTCCTCAGTTTTCAAAGCTTAAAAAAGTATAATGGCATGAAGATAGAAATAATTTAGAATGTATAAGAGTGTTCATTAAATATCAAATGAAGGAAAGTGGAATTATATCATAGGAACCATAACTTCCTAAAACTTGTTTTCCTTGTTGGAAAATGGATATACATTATTAAAGTTCTTTTTAAAAATAGGAAAATTATCTACAATGGAAATCAATGGCTTCACTTAAGGGTGCTGATGAAGGAACCAAGAGTGGTATACAAACTATCCTAAATTTCAATTGTTTAAAATTCAAAATAACACTATTTGAAGGAGTTGCATTTTGCTTTAAGCAGAATGCTTTGATCATTCTGGAAGTGTTTCAAGCTTAATACTAAGTTTTCTGCTATTTATTGCAATATTTTAAAAATTGAGTCAAATTTGTAGATCAATCAACACTGTTATTTTGACCTCTGAATATCTTAAGAAAATATGCTTTAATCAGCTAACTACTTCTAGTTTTTATAATGCAGATTACTCAAATCATATGGGTGAGGAAGGGATGACTGCCTCTTACCCATTTCAATGCTTTTTTAATGAACAATTGCCTTCAGACACTGCAAAAGGATTGACCAATAAATGATTCAAAATATAGGCTTTTAAATCCTTATATTTAACAGATATAATAAAATAATTAGTTCAAAGGGAAAATAAAATTATAAAAGTAGTTTACAATCAGCATAAATAGATACATCTAATCATTTTAAATTCAGAATCAAGTTGACAAATGAACCTGTACCAATGTTAGTTTTAACTTGCTGGAAATATTTTACAATAATAGCAGAATACAATGCATGCTTTCTCAGAAGTGTATATTTAATGAGATTAACTCTTGGCTACATATACATGGTAAAATGGTATACATTTATTTTTCAAATACATCTTACTTGTTTTTAGTTATTATTTTGTGATAATCCAACTACAACTTTAGTTTTCTAATTAGAATGATTTTCTAATATTTTGTTTGTTTCAGTTTCCATTCTTTCTCCTCAAGAGTGTCACCACGTTACATGATACTAATTAACAAACTACTATATTACTGTGGCTTGGCAAAAATACTTTGTGGAGCGTGTTTGTATGTGAAAAGTATTTTAAAAGGAGGGAGGAAAGGGATAGCAAATCTGCTCAGAAAGTTTTCTTTTTCCCCCTTTGATATCCTTGATATCATTCCAGTAATAAGTTAAGAAGCTTTATCTGCTGTCACATTTGTTATTGGATATGAGCCAAAATGCCTGTACTGAACTTGGTTTTTTCCTCTTCAAACAAGAATTAAACATTTATTCTTGGTTTTATGATTATGGCTTACGGGAAAATGATGTATAGCAGGTTAAATACAATGTTTAAAAAATCATAGATAGAAGTTTTATTTTTCTGAATTCCTCAGTAACTTTCACTAACATCATAAACCAGGTAGAAGTAATCAGTGGTGGGATTCAGCCAGTTCGCACCACTTCGGGAGAATCAGTTGTTAACTTTCTGAGCAGTTTGGTAAACTTGTTGTTGGAAGAAATCATTAGGGCAGAGAACCGGTTGTTAATTGACTTGAATCCCATCACTGGAAGTAATTAAACAGAACTTCCATCTACATTATACACTTTCTTACTCCTAATAAACCAAACAAGGTAATAAAGCAATGTTTCTCAACCTGAGGAACTTTAAGATGTGTGGACTTCAACTTCCAGAATTTTCCAGTCAGCATCAAATCTACTTATATGTTTACTATCCAAAAGCAATAGAAATAAATTAATTGAAATAATGTTCCAGAAACCTCTGGAAACAAGAAACTAATACAAAATTTCTCTAGTTTTATTAACGCATTACTAGCTCTTTGTTTTAAAATACTGACAAAATGCTCCAGAGAAATCATTATGTCATTTCTACAAAGCGGAAACATTTGAAAAGGAAAGAGATTCATAACTAATCCATATCAATGTGGCAAGTAGCAATGATTCCAAAGCATATTTGCATATATCATCAGAAAAACACAAAACTATCTGACTAAATACATAAATGACATTTGTATTATGATATTGTAATTCATGTTTCATCATTTAGCCCACTCCCTATTTCTGCTATAATGATGGAAACAAATGCAAGTTAAAGGCCCTGCTCTAGTTTGTTTTTTTAATAATAAAAGGCCAGTTAGATATATAAATAAAACATTGTGTGTGTATGTGTCTATGTATTTATGTATTTAAAGTATGTAGCTTTTGTCTTCAGAACAATAACTAGAAGTATACAATTTGGATTGAGAACGTGGATATAGAGATGAAAGTGGACAAAGAGATGTTCCTTCCCCTTTACTGTGACACTAATGGAAGTTATTTTCCAAGTTACCAACTTTCAACGTAAATGTTATCAGAGCCACAGCAGGAAGAATGTTAACCCCTGTCTCCCATAATATGGCTCAATCAGTTTTCATAGTGTTTCTTAAAACAACAACAACCACTACCAAAAAGTCCAGCCACTTATATATTAAACCAGTCTGGTGTAGAGGTTTAGGCATCAGGCTAAAATCCAGGACTGCGTAATTGCTAGACCGTCCTTGGACAGATAGGGTTAGTCACTTTTTCTGAGCTCTATGAAAATGTCAAACCACTTCCAATAAACCCTTGCCAATAACAGGGCAAGGGGCTAGTATAGGCAGTCACCAGTAACAACAGCGACTTAAAGGATTTAAAAAAAAAGAAGTCAGTGCATCCAGTGCAACACTATTATATGGAATCTATCTGAGAGTTATTTTGAACCTTGCAACATTTATCAGATTTTGTATTAAATCATGAGATCATTAACTTACCAATATAGTTTTTTGACACTGCCACTTCTTTGATTTCAATATGAACAGAACCTTTGGGAATTTGAACCACTTCCATGTAGCCTATAAGGTAATCAGGGCAATTATTTCACTGACAAAAGCAAGAGTTTTCACTTTTAATTTGTTTATAACTAATGCAATAAGATAGCAAGAATTCAAGAGATCTTAACATTACTTCTTGTCGCAATCAAGACACAGAGACCTATAGTTCCATTACAATGGTGTAAATGTAAGAAACAAAAACAAAACACTTCACATATTTGCTTTCATTTGTATGAGAAGTACTATTTCACTACAATTTTACAATGAATCAGAGAACAATAGATAATGGACCTGGGAATGATATAAGTAAATATCTCTAGTAAGTACTCTAGAAAGAATGTATGAGAGTAAAATGGCAGCATCCAGGTTGCTATTGCCCAATCTATTTTTAAATAGTTGTCAAATAATAGTAATGCAGCTTGTGACAATACCCTAACACTACCAAACAACAATATCTGCTTATCCCAGGTTCTTGAGAAGGACTCAATAAATGAATTAAAATCTCAAATCTAGTTTAAGCCAGTGGTGAAATGCAGCCAGTTCTATCCGGCTCTGGCGAACCGGTAGCACTGGTGGGAGGCTACGCCTACCCGCCCGGACGTCATCATATCCTGTTTTTGACCCTCTGCGCATGCATGGAGGAGGCGCATGTGCTCACATTTGCAAACTGGTAGCAAAGGTAAGTGCATTTCACCCCTGGTTTAAGCATATGGCTGACTGTACAACAACAACAACAACAACAATAACAACAACAACATAAGCTTTGAAACTTACCACCTCTGGGCAGTGTATCATTGAAAAAACCTTCAATAGATTCACATGTACTCCCATCACCACCACATACCCGACACCTGTCTTCTTTAGCATCAGATCCCAAAATATTGTCACATCCAACATGCTGAAAATGGGTACAGTCAGAATAACTATACAATTTATTTTCTTTTCAGTTAAGTTGTTAATGTTCAAATAACTTAATTTATTAAAATAATTGCTGAAGTTTTTCCTTCTTTGTTGAAAGCAATTTTATTCATTCAGCTTGAAGTACCATTCTTTATTTCTCTGCTCTGTTGTCCATATATTAAAATCTAAATGGTTTCTCATAATATTTGTGACGGTTTTTTAATATCACACTAGTATGGACTAGGTAGGCAGAATTGCCTCTTAAATTTCTAGATGACATGATATTCAGTTCACAAAAATATCCTTTTTCTAGCCTCTTATTACACATTTTTATAACTTTAGGATTGATAGACTTTGTCACATAATCCCTGAAATATTTTAACATATTGTTTGCAATTATATTTTACCTAAAATGAACTAAAATTAAATTGGTTACAATCAGGTAAATTATTCCAGTTGTATTTTTATAATCTGTCATAAATTTTTGCTCATTTTCTGGTTCTGCTAGTAGGTGACTTTACAAGATGCTGCCAGCTAATTGGCTTCTCAAAGCTTTTCCATTTTAAAGGACAGAGATCAAATCCAGAGCTTTCCAGTTTCTCAGTTGTCTGAGATGGCTGTTTCCATTTAGAATGCTCTTTGCTTCCCCTCCCCCCCCCCCAAATCATATAACCAGTTCTATAACACATTTATAGAGAAACTTGAGATAACTCTGGTTGGAAATCTCATTCATTGCAGTCCGTATTTAGCAGAGAATATATATGAGTATAAACAAGCCCATTAAGAGTATTTAGAGATAGATGCTTAAAATATAATGTAATGACATTTATTAACAAAATTGCATGATCTAATAGAAAGATTGCATCTGTGAGTTTTCTGTTCTCATGGCAAAAGAAAAGAGAAGGGAGGAGAAACTATTTTCCTGTAAAAAGTAAGCTGAAGGGGAAAATGCAGGAGTACAAATCAGCTTTCCACTCAGGGAAAAATAAAGCAGAAATAAATAAATAAGAAGTCAATATTCCTATTGGCTCTAAGTTTTCTATAAGACAAATGAAGTAAAACGTCAGTGCTTCTGGAACTGTAGTTCCACTATATTAATAAAGGAAGTTCCTTGACAGCTGTTTCATTAGAGGATGTTGCGGTATATAAATGGTTTAAATTACTTTTACTTTTGTGTAATGTTCATGTATTGTACCTTGCATTCTCCATTGATACAAATATCCAGGGAATCTGCATTGCATTGTGTTCCGTCTATCACTGCAGGAGCACGTTCAGTATAGAAGTTATAACCTTCTGCTAAACAGTTCAATGCACATGGCTTAACCCCACCTAGACAAATAAAACATTTTAAAAGATCAAATTCCAAAGTTTGAAGTATTATATACAATTTAATATTAATCTTTTCCCCCAAAAAAATCCTGTCGCTGATTTTTTACAACAGTTTTTCAACAGATTAATGAAGCTGTAGGATCAAGACCGATAAACAGATTTCACTAATCGAACAAGACCTAAATATTTAATAAGTTATTAAACAGTATTAAGTATTGCCTTTATGGTTTAAACTTTTCAGATAGATTACTGGATTCTGATAACAATACTGTGCTTAGGTTGTTTTACAACTTATCCAGACAATTGCTTTAACATGTTTTTCTCAGTCTGTGATGTGATACAAAAAAAAAAAAGTACTCTGTCCTGACAGCCTCAGTTACAAGGATGATAAGTGGTATTGGCAGTCCTTGATTTACAGCCAATCACTGCCTGACTTATGCTGAGCTCTCCAAAAAATTTATTTTACTTAGAAAATTATCTGCATGCATAATTCAGTCCTATGTGAAGTTCAGCAAGTGTGGCTTTTGCCTCTCCAACGCCATCAGATCTAACGTTGCCCAATCAGATATGACCATCTGCAATAGGACAGTTTAGGGTTATGTAGTACTTCAGAAATAATTTGGAAAAAGATCATCAAATAACATGGGGGGATGTTAATGGAACGTAACACATGCCTACAACTCTTTAAAGCAACTTCATCTTTTCTGATATCAAATGACTATTCTCTGAAATTGCTATACAGTCCAAGGAAAAGGAACAATTATTTTAAAGATCTGCAGACAGATTTTATGCTCATGCCCTGGCACATTCTGAAACACCTTTCTCAAATCAAATGTAAAGCCCATAAAGCCCTGGTGCATATATCCATATTCTCAAAGTCCTCTTAGGAGAAATTAATATCCTGCTTTCCCTGGCAGGACCTACAGCCTGATCATAGCTAAGATTATAAAATTTCACATACCTCCTGTATATGGTTTCCAGTTGTAATATTTTCCTCGAAATGGCATATTATCAAAGTCTGCACACTGTTTTTCACGAAAATCACGGGCTCCAAGAGGACATGGCTAAATAAATATAAATATGAAAAAGTGATGAACTTGAAATTTCAATATACAAATGAAGTGCATTTTTAATTAAATATGAAACAGTTATCATAGATGCAAACTATGATATCAGCCTCTTTAAGCAAACTGAATGTCTTGCAAGCAATCACTAAGATATAAAATCAGTGTTGTGATCAATGTTTCATTTTAAATTAAGTTATGGTTTCACACAGTCTTTTTTATGAATTAGCCTAAAATATCAAATGAACATATTACTTTAAAATTACAGACAAGTCATTAGGAACGCAGGATCTCTTTGTAAAAACACATGTAAAATGTTATACCTTTCATCCTTTATGCATGTATCCTGCATAAATTCAGTGGGTGAATTCAGTGGGTTTAGTAACAAATTGCATGTTTATTTCATATAAGAAAAGTACTGTATATAGTAAGTATGGACTAATTCACATATGAATATCTACAGAAATTCAGCAACAGTTTCTACTTGTCTGAATAACTTTGTTAATGTGAAATCTGCTACGTCTAAACATATCAAGAAAAAAAGCTCATTAAATTTCAGCAGCTTAATACAAATTCTTCAAATAATCTGATATTGTAAATTGACTTAGTGATTAATATATATGATAGAGTATTGATATTATATTGACTTGGCTCCAACAACAAGCTCCTCTGCTCTTTTCAGTTGAAGCTTTATCAATTTCCCATCTCAGGGTTATATATATGACAGTTGGATTACTTGAGGGAGATAGGAAAACTGTCGTTTACTTATTGATAGCATTTTAGCTCAAATTTCTCTTATGTTTCATATAGGTTTTTTTTTCTTAATTAAACTCTGACGCAGCCCAAAAGCCAATTGCTATGAACTGGAAGAAAGCCCTTAACTGCAATTGAATATTTTTCCATCTGACAGATATCACGTCTTCTGTTTTAATAAATGATTCTGCTTCTCCCAGTTTTAGTAACATATATGTAATCTATCAAAAGGGCAAATAAAAAAATCTACATAGTAGAATTTATTTACATGAAGCCCCAAAATGAAAACAGCCGAAGGAGAGAGAAAGAAAATTACTTTGCTTTTGAAGTAAATATACAACCAATATGATTCTGTTTATGAATAATTAGAATTTTAGGAAGTAATATTTTTTAAATTACAAAAGGAAAAGTGAATGCTGAGGCAGGGCAAATTTATTTCAAGCAAATTATTTCAGTTTAGTACACACAATAAGCTAAATATAAGAGTTTGATATAAAATTGGTGGCTATATAAATATTTTAAATAAATAAGCGAATCTCTTGGTCTTCATATGACTTTCATTTCAAAGAATACCAAATCATAATATCCTTAATAAATTCTGAAAAAAAGTTTGAATTTTACTAAATTTCAATAATATAATCAATTGATATAGTTTTAATCATTACTGTTATAATACAATTTAAATTACTAAAAAATTGAACATTATTTTCATGTACTAATTCAAAAGATGAATGCACATCAAAACTAAAGATAAAACATTTTTAAAAATAATTATTAAAACGTTTATTTATTTGGTTGTTTATTAAATGTATTTGCCTCCTATCTTATTTTGAAGTGACTCAGGGTGGCTGTAAGTATTAAAAGTTTTAAAATCATAAATTTTTATGATTTAAATATTTGTAAGACAATAAAAATGGAAAATACAACCAAAATATAATTATAGTTAAAAGATGGGAAGGGAGGGAACAGGGTGCGCAGGGGTGGAGATCGGATTGGCTACTAATTCGCCAACCACCTCCAGTGTGATGTTCTCCCATTGAAGCCCCAAGCCATCTGTCAAAGCTTATGTCTTCAAGCCCTTATCAGAAGGGTAGAAGCTGATCTAATCTCAGGAGGTAAGATATTCCAAAGAGCAGGAGAGAGAGCAGAGAAGGCCCTTTGCCTGAACCCTGCCATCCAGAATTCCTTGACTAATGGAGCCCACAGAATGCCTCATCTGTCAGTGTGGATGGGGTAGGCCAGTCTCAGTGGGCTGGCCTGAGATAGTTCTTCACATAACCTGTACCCATGCCATGCAGGGCTTTAAACACCTTGAATTGTACCTAGAAGCAAACTGGCAACCAGTGCATCTTGTGGAGCAGTGGTGTAACTGCCTGTGCCACTGCACTCTGTACCAGTTGAAACCTCCAAATGCTCTTCAAGGGTAGCCCTATGTTGAGTTGCAATAGTCCAGACATTAGATTACCAAGACTTGAATAAATGAGCACAGGGACTCCCAATCAAAGAAACGCTGCAACTGGAGTGTAACATGAAGTTGTGCAAAAACTATCCTAGCTGCAACTGATAGTACATGATAGGATACGATATCGGAAGTGCATTTATATACTAAAATATTTTTCTCACAATAATAGGAAATAGAAATATCTATTTAAAATAGACTCAAAATTTTACCATAAAATTATTTGCAGCAACTTATATTCTAAGCTTACCAAAAAAAATCAGTAAAAATATCAATACTTTATGAATGACTTTAATATCTAATATATATACAATGGAATATAAAGCACATTTTAAGTCTAAGGTTTATTGATACATTTTACAAAATACATGTAACTTTGAATTTTTATACATATCAAATATGTAATATAATTATATAATTTACTATTATTCATGATTTACATCTTTTACTGAAAATAACTATTCTCAATATCTTCTTGTTAGATCCAATTTTCAGTATTGATGTCTACATGTTGAGTTCTATAATGCCCTTTATGTTGTATAAACAGAATTCTGACAAGTGCTATGACTCTGTGGTTAGAGAGGCTTGACAATTGGCAAGATGGAGTTCAAGACCCGGGTGGCAGGGTGAGCTCCTATTACTTGCCCCAGCTCCTGCCCACCTAGCAGTTCAAAAGCACATAAAAATGCGAGTAGATAAATAGGTAGCACTTCAATGGGAACCCACTGAGGGATGAGAGAGGGAACCCCCATTTGCTCCCCAGGGCAATGGTGATGTCACTGGCTAATATCTCTCAAACCAGAAGTGCCTTGGTGGCTGCTTCTGGGTCCCATCAGCTGCCGAACATCTACTGTTTCCAATGCAGTAGACTACCGGTTTTTTGTAAATCACCATATGCTAAATAAATAACAGAATTCTGATCAATATACAGGTACATTTTGATTAGATTTCAAGTTAATTTTGATCTACTCACATCAATGTTACAAGAGCGATATCGTTTCCTTTCTCCAAGGCAATATTTTCCTCCACCAGAAGGTCTGAAAGAAATCGTTCGAATTTTATGAATATATATATATATATATATATATATATATATATATATATAATATTTTTCAAGAACTTCAGACTGGAGCACTATTAATTTAGATGGCAAAAATATTCATAAATTATTTTAAAATTAAAATATTTTGTTCAATATTTGTTTCTGGGTTTATCATTATTTTAAAAATATCGAAATACTTATTTTTCTTCTAATTAGTTAAATAAATTATAAACATCTGAATTCAGCACCATTAAAAGTATGTAACATTGACAAAGAAATATAGTTTATAATGTTCCATTTCAACAAGTTGTTTCATTTAGACCTATTTACTTGCTACTCCAGGAAATGCTTAAAATGATTTTTTTTAAAAAAATATTATTTTCTATTATTAAACAACACTACTATTAAAATAAATAAGAGATTATGTATGTGAGCTCAACGCCTTATACATTGATATTGCAGTCTCTGAAGACTTCAGTTGTATATTAAGAAGAAAGGTGCATTTTATTTAAAAAGATGATTTGCAAATACATTCTGACTGGGTATTAATACACTGAATATACCTCATAACTGTTAGGCTATGGGCATTAGTAAGTGGGTTTGAATAGTTCTACACTGGTGCAATGGTATGTAAGAATAAACTTGGGAGACAGAGGTAAGAGCCACAGTCAGGACAATGGTCAGATAAGTGCAGCATAGGAGCAGAAGGAATGGGGGTGAGTCAAATATCTCAGAAGAGACCTGCCCTAGTTTCTTGGACTGTAAAGGTAATGAGTGACACTTGCAAGATTTGGTTAATGTAATCTTGCAACAAAGTAGAGCACACTTCTGGATGTGCTTCTTGTCTAGACTACTGGAAAGGCTGATAAAGAAAGGTATGTTTCTTCCTTCCCTGCCAACTACACACAAAGTCAATAGAAAAACTAGCAGGAAGTCGGAACTTTCAGTCAGATGAGATCGTCCCTTAATGATCTATATGACTGACTTAATGACAGTACTTGGGGCTTGCCAAAATTGCTGTTGCTAAACAATACAATCATGTGATATTGTGATTTATGACTGAATCACTTAGCGATAGAAATTCTGATCCCAATTAATATCATTAATCAAGGACTACCTGTATTCTAGGACAGTGGCACCCAAACTTTTTGATACCAAGGACCAGTTTCAGGAGAAAACAATTTTCCCTAATTTTATAACGTTTTATTAGATTATAGAATAAAAAACAAAAATAGTAGGACACAGTGGGGGGAGAGAGGAAAGAAAAGTGAGGAGGGGAGAGGGAAAAGAAAAAAAAGGCATTGACTCCCTCTGTTGCAGTACAATAAAGCATTAACATCGAACCTCAACTTTTTACTTTTCCATAATAGTATAAACTAGTCATTTCTATAACAATGAATCTATCTAATCAGTAAAACCCAAAATCAAAGTTTTAGCTAACAGAACACATGTAAGACACACAATATTTGTATATTTATTGTCAATATAAATAGTCTATCCATATAAAATATTTTTTAAATTCTCCTTTTCAGCTTTTTGTGCTCTGTAACCTCCTTGTCTGAGTTAAATTGCCAACAGTCTACTATGTTTCACATTTTATAATTACCACTCAAGTGTGGTATGGAGAAACATTGGAATTACTGTAATATTTGTATTATGTAATTATAAATTCTGGGCATAACCAGAATTTCCCAATTATTGCAGTTACTGGAATTTAACAACATAGTTTGCAAAATAGTTTCCCTATTGACATCAATCTAGAAATGACTATAAAAGATGTGAGTAAAAGAAACACGTTATATGAATTAGCTCAGTAAGTAAAGTTGTTTCACATAATATTTTGGCTAGTTTTTGAGGAATCACAGAAAATATGGAGTGAAAACTTTTTAATGAAACGATAAGAATAAAACAGCAGATGTAAACATAAGACTGGAGAATAGCAAAAGGGATGAAGCAGTGGTGAAATCCTACCGGTTCACACTGGTTCGGCAAACTGGTAGTGATAAAAGCTACCGGATCAGTGAACCGGTAGTAAAAAAAAAAGCCAGCAGTCCGAACTGTTTTTCCAATGATCAGCTGTGCCACGCAATTCACATAGATTAGCTAGATTATTCTAGCTAATCTAAATAACGTGGCACAGTTGTCCCTCCCCTCGCTGTTCTACTGACCTTGTAAGGCAAAGCACGCATTTGGCAAGCACTGTGCATGCGTGTTCACGCAGCGTACATTTGGTGCACATTGCGCATGCACACGCAGCATGCATTTGGTGTGCACTGTGCATGTGCACGCATGCAATGTGCGTTTGGCCACACTGTTCTGCACTGTGTTGGCACGCACAGCGCATGCACAGGCAGCAAACCGGTGGCATCCCACTGGGATGAAGTTATACAAGAAACAAAAATGCACAAAGACAGCATGATTTGCACAGTTATGTAAAATTCAATAAATAATTATCAATCCAGTCTGGCTATTGGGGCAAGGCAACCTCATTTAGAGGCCAGCTGCAAAATTCCCATACTAATAAAAGGTATGAAAATATATTGGTTTTAAAAGGTTTGTCAAACAATGCATTTATCTTTTTATTCTTTCAAAGTCAACAGAAAGTTTGAAATTAAGTAAGTATTCTGTTTTATCAGCAGAATAACTCTCTAAAAACTGAATAGAATGGGATCAAATTTGGTATGGCAAGAGAAGCTAGGAGTTCAGAAATTAGCCAGAAATCAGCCAGGGGTCTAAAGAAGTCTCTTGGATGAGAAGCAAAATGTTTTCGAAGAAAAAAACGAAGAAAATCCAGTTGCCATTTAGATAATCCAGATTTCTCAATGCTTTGCAATGGGAGAGGCTTTTGGGTAATGTTGATGTTCAATATTTGAGAGGATCTACATTAAAAGGAATTAATTAACTCTGAGATAAAAAAATGGAGGAAGAAATTATGTAAAGTATAACATGTAAAATCTATCTGTGTTTACTGCATCTAATTAAACATTTGAAAGTATGTAATATTTTCTAGGTAGTTGATATGGGTTTTTCTTGTAAAGGTAGACTGATATAGCACAGAAGCATTTTGACAAATGACACATGAATCCACATTTAAAATCATTTCCAAATATGTCTTTTTTGCTGGCGATGGCTTACTTTAGCTACTTACGCTGGACTGTCACAGTGCCTTATGGACGATGACACTCCTCCCCCACAGGTCCTACTGCATTCTCCCCATATTGACCAGGGACCCCAACCTCCATCTATGCTCTGGGGCCAAGTGCCAAAAGGAACACACTCTCCCTGATAACACCACTGAAAAGATTTCATAAAAAACAAAGAATTAGCTTTTGACTAATATTCAAGACAGTAATATATATATATGACCAGCATTAGGCATCAACATTCATTGCACTGCTAATATATATAAGCTTTATTTGATTTAACCCTGTTTAGTTATGGATGCAGGAAAATGTTATTTGTTTTTATTTTTCACCAAAACTGAATTATAAAGTCCTAACATATGTAAACATTTAATAAACTAGCATTTGTCATTTCATAAACAGCCTTACTATCTCTTGTTAAAATAAACTGCAACAGATTTAAAATCTTATTTAAACATTAAGAATCATTCTAAGAGTGTTTAAACACACCTGTTTTAGGGCTTCATTATTTAACAGAACAACAAAGAATATCTTTCAGTTAGGAATTTTTGAAAGTGTTCTTGGCTATCGGTTTTCCATTAAAAAAAAATCATACTGAAATAGAAGTGATGTTACAATGGAAGATAAGCTTGAAGCACTGTTTCATTAACACTTATTTTGGGAGCATAATAAAAATAATGCCAAGGCACTAGAAACAATCCAAATCATTATACACACTAACTGGCCAAATTTTCACAGTGTAAATGATTATCTGGAGTGCAATATTAAATCAAATGTCATCAAAGTTTTAAATCTGATTTTTGGTATTTAAATTATGAGACATTAGGTAAATATATTACTTAAACTAAATAATTTATTTATTCACGTATTAAGCAAAATAATAATGTCCTAATTTAAGACAAAATTCTACCTGTTTTATTTTGCTTAATAAAATTGAAGGAACATATGCAAAAAAAAACCAACACATTTTTCCCTATGAAAACAGTGTTTTTCCATTATGTATCTACATATATGCGTACATAGATCACACAATTCACCTTTTGAATAATTTATAAGCATAAAAAAGAAGAAAATGGTAAAATACATACATGAGACAAGAAAAGGAAAAGTAGGTAAATCTAATGTCATTCACTGTATCTTGCTATATGTTTTTGCAAACCATTTTGCCACATATATACATCGTGTAATGATATTATACAGTGTATTATAGTGTCATTATAATGGCACTGAACAAAGAAGAAAGGGAGAAATCCCAAATGCCAGTAAAAAAAATTTTATTTTTCTGATACATTTTGAAAAATGCATTTTCCCCCAAGGACCTATACAAATATCAATAATACCAAAAGGACACTAAAATGATTGGTGACAAACATAAAATATTTATAAATAGAAAATTCTCATGTATATTTAAAACAATTCATATATATTTAAAACAGATAAAAGCAGTCAGATTACAGTATTTGTAAAAATTATGTTAGTTTATAGAAATAATATATTAAAGGTAGAGGATCAGTAAGATTATTCTTACATCAAGATGCTGATATCATTCAAAAAGCAGATATATTGAAACTTTCCATGACCCTGAGCCATCTAGTGCTTTAAAATGATAATTGAATTGGACTTTCTAGTGCTTGGAGCCAAGAGAGAAGCAAGAATACCAGAGGTAATGATAAGGGATTGATGAATTTATTCTTGATTTTCATATCAGATCTCAATTGCTCCAAGATTAAAAAAAAACTAGTTCCAATATGTGGCATCCTATATATGCAATGCCCAAGAAACCTTTGGGTAATCCTGGCTGTTTATGGTAGTCATAAATTCTTGTGCTGCCTCTTCATCTAGGGATGGTAAATTGAAATCTCCAAGGGCCACAACACTTGGGAACTCCAACAACAGTTCTGCTATGAGGTGAAGAAAGCCCAGTAAGGGATACAGCCAGTGGTGGGATTCAGCCAGTTCGCACCACTTCGGGAGAACCGGTTGTTAACTTTCTGAGCAGTTTGGTGAACTGGTTGTTGGAATAAATCATTAGGGTAGAGAATCGGTTGTTAAATTACTTGAATTCCACCACTGGATACAGCTGTGCAACAGGCACAATCTCAGCTTATTTTACACATATAAGCCCTCAGATCCAGTTATCTGTGAAGCCGTGCTACTGCCAGCTGCAGGGTCTTGCTCATGCCAATCACTATTCTGCCATCTTTATTGTGGGACCGAGGCTTGCTCAGTCAGACATTTAAGAGTGAATGCCTGCTCTTAAACAGCACATTTCTCTTTAGTGAGGATCAATATTTATTTTATATTTATTATTTTTTATATTATATTTATATTTATTATTTTTTATTAGTCTGCCCATTCTCTACATTCAAAATATTCTTTTGAAATTTGTATCTTCTTTATTATTGATTACTCTTTTTTATTATCTGTATCTTTCATAAGAATTCCTTGTATTTCTTAATATAAGCCATTAATGAAAATATTGAAGAGTACTAGAATCTGATCTGCAGCATTCCAATTGATACCTTATTCAGTGTTGATGAGGAAATGTTGAAGAGTATAATTCAAACTAGATGTAGACCCTCTCAAATCAATATGATATTTTTCCTGTATCTGTCTTGTTTGATAGAATGTCCTCAAATACTTTATCAATTGTGTTCCTGAAATTAAAATAGGTCTACAGCACTTCCACAACCTACTAAAGAAGTTAGCTAATGGAAAAATGAAATAAAATTAATATTTCAAAATCTGATCTTAATGCATTCATTTTTGTTTTAATTTATTTGTCGAGTACGTATTAGATAATATGTATAAGTATAAGCATGAATTGAATACATAAAATGAATACAATTAAAGGGAACATTAGGACAGGGACAGTAGGCACACTGGTGTTCTTATGCATGCCCCTTACAGACCCAACATTCATGTTGACTTTGTGTAAATATTAAAAGTTCTCCAACATGGTAACAGATGGGTCACCTTATGTAATGATCCAGAAACTTCTGAGATGTCAGATCACAATGTCTGATCAATCATTTTCCCCCCTTTTTTTCTTTTTTTTCAAAGATTGGAACAATATTTGCTTTGCCTTCCTTTCATTGCCTGACAATTGAAAAGTTTTCAGGATTCATCATTATTTGCAACTGATTCAATAGTAATCAAAGACTAGTTCAAATCAGATTTTGTTCTACTGCTGTATTAGCAGAGAATGCTGATCAAAACCACAAGTATGATCTCATATTCAAAGCAAAAGTAAAATTGTCATACTACGGCATTGCTGAATAATATTTGGCTAACATCCTATGGTTGCTTTGGCTAAGAGGAACCAAGTGTCAGAGAAGAGGGAAACAAATTACACATTTAACAATATTTCTGAAATATGGTATCAAAAAACACTAAATAATACCAGTCCAAATCTTTGGATCAAGTAATACACTCTCCTTTTTAAATAATGCATCAAATCAACCCATTTTAAAAAGATGTACATTTCAATCAAATGAGCACCATAATAACTTAGAAGTACAGGAGGGGAAATCTTCAAATATCTATATATACACAATGCCCATTCTTAATCCTCGGACTAATCCTTAATAGTTGTTTCTTTTCTACTTATAATTATGTGATGTGAGAACATCCAGCTCTCTTTGATTCCCTGAAGGGTGATAAGGATTAATATATACCTAGTTTTGCTCTCTAGTCTCAGGACTATCACTAATTGAAGATGAATGTATTTTTTCCCAAATTGATCTTGATTTTGCTAAAGTAAGTTTAAACTGTCTGGTTCACAAGCGTGGTCAAATGCTTGGTATCTTTATTAAGTGATTTGAATTTAATTCAAGACAAATAAAGTAAGAATAATCAGAAAACTGTGGGATTCTGGGATGGAATTAGCTATCTCCAATGACTCATATTTAAGCAACTGGCTCTAAATGGAAATGTGTCATAGGATGTATAGAATAATGAGGTAACTCAGATTGCTCTTTTGTTAGTTGAATTAAGTCAGAAAAATATATACAGTGTTAGCACAGAAGATGTATTCATTTCTTATACTATTGCAATTAATCTTTTTTTCTTTAATAACTAAGCTACAACTTATCTGCTTGAATTTGTTTCAACTTTGAGAGAAGTATCTAGTACTCCAGTCTCTGTCCTGGGTCCCTTTGCTGTACAACATTATCAATGACTTGAATGAAAGAGTTGAGGGAACACTTAAACATTTTGCAGATTACACCAAGTTGGGAGAGTGACTAACACTTTAGATGAAAGAAAAAAGATTCATACAAGTCCAGACAGACTGAAATGAATATGATGAAATTTAAATCTCCAGGGGAAATGTAAACTTCTGCATTTTTGTAGGAAAAATGTAAGTCACAAGGATAGGATGAGATAAGCCAGGTTTGGCAGTATTTCACATAAAAGGATCTGGGTTTCCTTGTTAATCATAAATTAAACATGAGCCAGTATTATGATGCAACCAGTAAAAAGACAAGTGATATCTGGGGGTCATTAATAAGAGAACAGAATTCAGTTCATAGACAATAATTGTTCTGCTCTAGTCTACCCTGCACAGACTCCATTTGGAAAACTCCGTGTCCAGTTAAGCCTATCTTCCATCATGATCTGTTAAACAACTAATTTTATGAAAAAAGGAGTTGAATTTAATCTGACATAATTTGCTCATGACAAATTTTTGTTTGCTCTTGTTAACTGTTGCATTCCTATCCAAGTACTTATAAATATGCTGCTTAATGATCTGTTTGGGGACCTTGCTCAACTGACAGGTCTTTACTTTCCCAAGTTGTTGTCCTTCTCTTTTTCGAAGATAGGGATAATATTTGCTTTCCTTCAATCCCCTGGGATTTTGCCAGTTCGCCAGGAATTTTCAAAGATTACCCTTGGTGATTTACAATAATCTCCATTAGTTTCTTCAGTAACCTATTCATTCAAATTAGCTAAGTAATCTTTTACCTTTTCCTTGTCTATCCTGAGCTGCAGCTCTTCCTTCCATTAGGGGCACAATGATGGCCAGCTAAGGCTTCCTTTCTCTTCTGAGAGAAAACAGATGTAGAATATAAGTTAAGACATTCTGCCTTACTGCCATCACTGTTACTAGTTTACTCTTGCTACTATATAGACTTCCTCCCTTTTCTTTTATTCTTGACATATCTGAAAAGTGTTTTTTGTTTTTCTGGGCATTTCTCACAAGCTTCAGCTCTTTCCTCATTAGGCTTTCTATCACAATCTACAATTTCTGGCAACTGGTTTATATCATTTTTCTTGCTATACTGCCTGCCTTCATTTCTTATATATATCCTTGTTTCCTTTTATCGTTTTAGGAAGTTTTGTGTATATCTCCATTGTTCTCTTTAAATATACTCCATTTTTTTCCTCTTAGTACAAATTGTTTGAAGTGTACCATCAGCATCTTGCTTTGCTCTTTTGAATCCAAATACATAGCTGCTCCCCTATAAATTTATGGATAACATGCTCACTTTGTCCCAAGGTTCAAGGCACCCTCACTTTTTCAACCATTAGGTTATTTCTTCCATCATCAGAAGAAATTTCAAATGAAATTTTCAACAATATTTTCAAAGTTTTCTCACAGTGTCATTTATTCCCATGTACATCTTTAGAAAGTATGGGTCACTGGAGAATAACATACTACCTGCAGTGTCATACCAGGTCTGTGTATTGTAGTCTCAAACTGTCTAAACAGGGAATAACATGTCACAACATATTTTTCCCAAAGTTGTTCTTGGTTTGTTTGGTCCACTGGGGCCCATATATTTTCCATCTTGTTCCATGAAGCCAGAATTGGTGGGGCATGCTCAGGTAGTCATGAAGTGTCTCCAAGAGCAGTAGTTGAATATCAATAGTTGAATTCCAGTATTATCAAATGCCTTTGGAACTTGCTTCTTTGGGCTATAGTGTACTTCCACCAGTCTTCTTTTTTATGTTTTCTGGTATTTTCCTTCTCTGCCTTTCTTGAGGAGCTTTACATCTCCTCAGAAGATGTCCACAAATTTATCAATTTCCATGATGTGTTTCAATTAAAAAGTAATTAAGACCTTTTACTTTCTCCTCTAATAAGGACACAAGTTTGTACTTTCAGAATATGTCATTCTGGGATTTCTTCAAGCAGTACATACCTTGAAGAATCATCACTAACCTTCCTTTGCTCTCTGTGTTGATTGGTAATTGGCAATTTCTTGCATAATTCCACATAAAACTCCCCAATTTGCTAATTCAGGGATCTTCTTCTCTGAGGAACTGGTTTCCTTATATGTCCTCTGAAACGTCTTCAACTAGGTCAACAGCAAATAATCTCCAGTCACACACAGCCAGCAGCAGCAGTCAGTCAGCCAGCCATTGTAGAGAAAAAGGAAGATGCATATATACAAGCCCCTTTTGCCTAGGCAATGGAGGTTAGATATGTCCATCAAGTTCATCTTCCTTGCTCAATAGAGTGGTCTCTATTTCCTTGGTTCTTCAGTTTTCTTTTTCCCCTTCCCCTCTTTCCTTTGTCTTGAATTCCTACCCAAAATTCTCTTGTTTTTTTTTTATTTTACATTCATTCAGTGACTTAACGAACATTATCTTCTTCAGCATGGTAGGAAATAATTATTTTTATTTAGTTAACTATATAACTAATCTGAAAGAACAATATCATCTTTGAAACTAGACTCCTTTTAAAAATCTGAAAACGTATTATAATATTTTAACAAAGTCCCAGAATTGCCCTTGCACACATAAATTTCCTAAAGTCTAGGCATGAGAAAATGCTAGCAACTTACTCTCACTCATGTGTTACAAGTATTATATAACACAGAAACACCATAAAGTCAGGATTGTCTTGCTCAGCTTTTCATTTGAACATGTACCACAAGTTAATCATATAACAATAGAATATATAAATTTGACAAAACCCTCATATGAGAGTGAATAACATTTCTTCATATAATAGTTGAGATTTTCTCACTGGAGTCTACGATTATATCATGTATAGGTATTCTGGTTTTTACCTCATCTGAATTGAACATACAAAGCATGCTTTTTAATGAATAGATGTCATTGCACATATTTGTTCCACAAGAGACCAACAGAATCTGTATACTGAGAACACTTCCATCTTTGTAGAAGTTTGACATTCTACTCTTTTGAATGAATGGATGTTTACACAAATGCTTTAAAGGAAACTGAGTGCTTTAGCTCACTTCTGCAAATATGTGGAGAGCAAATATCAAGTAATAGTTCTGGATTCTCTAAGATTTTCCTCATATTATTTAGAAACAAATATTCTAACCTACTCAAACCTGCCAACATTCCCTCCACTTACTTAGAAAAAATAAGCAACACTCAAGAAAGCCTGAGGCATTTAAAAACATTTAGAGAAAAACTGCAAAATTGCGAGAGTCAAATTTATAACAAGATGTATTGCTGTTAAGAAGTATAACCAACTAACAAAATCAGAAATGCATTTCATGCCTTACTACTACCAGAGTAGTTGAAATTTGTATATGCATAATAAACAGGAATACACTACACAAGAAAAATATCTAACTGAATGGAAAAAATGGATTGAATATACGCAAAATAGATATCAGATTAAGAGATATCAGATTGTCTTTGAATGATTAGGATGTACTTATCTCTGATTTGTAGGATGTACAAATACCTGATTCGTATTAGGTATTATTTGTACCTAATTCTCAAGTTAGGATTTGAGAAGAAGGGGAGGATTATAATTTGTGTTAGGGAAAATTTAGCGTATGATTGTTTTTGGTGGGGTTTTTTTTTTTTTGAACTAAACCTTGTGTTTGTTCTGGAAAGTCGAGTGGGGGGGAGGAGGGGAGGGAGGAGGAGGGGAGGAGGGGAGGAGGGGAGGAGGGGGAAAGGGGTAAAATTTCTGTAAAAACTTTTTCAATAAAAAAAAACAGGAACACAGTGTTGTTACGAAGGGCTAGCAGTCACTGCATTTCAAAACATCCGTTTGATACCTTCCTCTGCATACATTTCTATTCATTTTCTTCAATAAATTCAATAGGAATTTGAGGATTTTCAAAGTTCTGTTAGAGAAAAATGTGACGTTTGTGTGTCTGTGTATGTTTTGCTATTTAATTAAATACCAAGGATGTTTTACAAGGGAGAGAAATTGTTCTGGACCATTTCATTTGAATTACTTAATTTTTTTCACAGCATCTCACATATTGGAAGAGCATTGTAACAGGATTATGCTTTCAGAACAAAAGCATGGAAAGAAGCCACAGCTGAGAATTTTTAGATAGTATTATCTGTTTAATAAATCACATAATGAGACCACATCAGAAAAAATAATAATAAAGAACTGTTTAAGATATATATAATTATAAGTGAATTAAAATGAACATTCCATTTTGTTGATGCTCTGTTTAAGCTTATAATTTCTTACATAACATTTAATAATCCTCTTTGCTCTTCTGAAACTTTCTGTGCCCTGAAGAAAATTAAGATACATTTAAACTTACCCCCTTTTCAATGCTCCCAGTTTGGCAAAGAGTACCCTCAGCTGCTGGAATACTGTTGGTAACACAGCGATTACTTTTGCTGAGACACCAAAGCTCTCTACACACTTCCTGGGAAAGAAGGCAGAAGCAAGTTGTTCAGAATAACTGAATAATAATGCTCCTTAAAATATACTTGTGTTGAAAGTCCAAGATAGTGTTCTAGATGCATATAAAAAAGAAAAGAAAAACAAATTGAAATGAATTTTAGAATATTTATTAGAATGGAATAACTCACATTAAAAAAACAAGTTATATTTTTCTGTATTCTCACATAATAAAATTGTGGAATCATTCCCCATAAGCCTAATTAGTAGTGCTGTACATTTCTTTTTAGCCATCTGCAGAAAATCCATCACAGAATAATGTCATAGTGTAAATTTCTCATTCATCACACACAAATCCCAAAATTGGTTGTGTGAATTAGCCCTGGATCTACAATATTCTACAAACAAAATATAATATTATGAACATAAATCTTCAAGTGTGTATAGAAATAACTTTTCTTCTAGGGAATTATTTGCATGATTCACCATAGGTCTCTTGTAGGAACAGGAAACTTTCAGGTCTAGAATAATTAATTGCCAATGGCATTGAATATTGCTTGTCAAACAATAACTTTATTTTTTTTACTATATTACATGTAGAAACCACAAACAATTTCTTAGGCAGGCAGAGCCACTTCATCCTTTCTCTAAAGGTGAGATTCAAATCAATCTTATTTCACTGAATAGGGATTATTTTTAGCCTCACAAAATGAAGAACATTCTTTCATTCTTCTGGATACAAATCTTCTTAATTCATCATCCCTAAGTATAATAGGATACTTGGGAAACCCAGCTCTACATAAAGGAAATGAAGTAATCCACATAACAGTTTTGAAGACAGAAAAACATTCTGCAAGATTCATATCTGGTCAGAATCATTCTTACTGACCATTTCCTGCAAATTTTCCCAACAAATTTAAAAGTACTTCAGAATCTTGGTGCACTAGTAAATCGGGGAAAAAAGCCATTTTCTATTGTGGAGATTCACTATTTATTATTTCACTTTCAGCAATAAAGTTTTGGGTAAAAACTACTGTGACACCTTTTTAGCATGATGAGTGAAACTGGAATAGCAACTCTTCTATTCACTTCAATCCTAATTTATTCACACAGAATTCAGAGAATCAAAAAGTATCCAACAATATACAGCAACATCAATGGTTCCTAACTAGAGATACCCTGTTACAATTATTTGCAGCCTCTCCCAAGAGGGCACCTCCTCTTGGATGGTATAAAGTGGTGGTGAGATAGTACCATTTATAGGAAGACCACCCAGGAGATTGTCTGCCTCTTCTTGCTCAAGGTAATCTCCAGAAAAGATAAATAAAGCAATGTATGATGAGGGGGAGGAGGCTGAGGTGGGAAGTAGGCCTTTAGTTTGCAGGGAACCTGCAGGGGTTAGGCATAGGTCCAAGGATTCCAGCAGAATGGGAAAACGGGGAAGGTGAGGAGGGCTGTTACAGCATCCCTGCGGTTAGCCATAAGAGCTGGATTTTGCCAAGTGCCAGGATTTTGTTCACGTGACCACAGGGTGCTGCAGTGGCCATAACTTCAAATACAGGTCATAATTCCCTCCGTTCAGTGCCACTGTAATTTTGAACAGTCACTGTATTAACTATTGTAAATTAAGGACAACCAAACATACTTTTCAGCTTGTTTATATCATATTGACTGTTTATTCATTAAATTCAGCATGATGCGCTGGATTTATTTAAAACCTTCCACTGAATATTTTAAATGAATCTATTCATTTTATTCAGTGCAAATTCAGTGCAAATAAAAGAGGCAATCATGATTAAAGCATACGTCTTCACGGTCTAATTTGTGTCATTAAAAGGAAAATGGGGATATCATTATGTCCTGACTCTCAAGCTAGTACTATCACTGATATCACTTTTGGATAATGTGACTGAGGAGAGGTACAATTAACACTCATAATGGAAATATATATGGTAACTTACCGCATAATATACAATTGCTGATAATTATTACACAAATGTTATATGGCCTTACGTCTAAGCCTATTAATTTGTAGCAAGTGATAAATTAGTGCAGCACTCCCAATTACAGCACAATCTAATTCAGGCTGAGTTAAATCTTGTATTTCCTACCAATTCAAAGGGCAATACTGTAGTCAAGGCAAGTGAGGTTCAAAGGATAAAGTAGAAATATGGTCAGTATGAAACAACAGATTAAGGATTCCAGCAGTCAAGTGCAATACAGTTTGATGCTCATGAGGCTTTAATGGAAAGCTTTTTTCCTGCACGTCATAGCATTTGAATGACATCTTAAATGGATATGATCTCAGCTTTTGACCAAACATAGACAGCGTCTTATCAGCCCTAATTACTGAGACTGAAACTTCAAGATCACATATTATTTATGACCTATTCTGTTTACCCTATGAGATTCTCCTTGCAGATAGTGGATGCTTCCTTTCTGTGTTCTTGCCTCCTATCTGAACTCAGTTATGTTTTTATAGGGTAGATGGTTCAGTATCACATTCAAAATCAGAATTTGTGGGAATTGGGAATGAAGTAATGGTATCTGAATAAGCCTTTCATTGAGGTGAAAATTCAGTCCATTTCTATTAGCATGCTGTTAACAGTGATCATGGAGCAGGTATTTGTTGTATCAGTTTGAAACTAATATAGAAATCTTTCTGTATTCATTTTTTCCATTGTTTTTGACAGCATAGGCTAAATCATTACATAATATTCCAAAAATTGGTCCTATATCGGATATTTAAACTATCACTATAGAAATGTTATTATATGTGATGGATATGACTTGGATATGACTTTCAGGTTAACCAAGTCATGGATATGACTTGGTTAACCTGAAAAACAAGAATTGTATACAACACACATTGAAGGTGCTAAGGATTGCAGAAAATGATATATTTAACAACATTGCCATTTTGGTTTTTAATTAATGTTAGAAACAAGATAATTTCTGGCAAAGCATCCACCCATCTTTGTTTCTGCTGATGCACTCAAAATATTTTCTACATCATCATATACTCTGGTGCATCAGAAAATAAGGAGATAATTGGAAAAGACACTCAATTTATTAACATTTTTGCTATTCTTGAAGATATTAGACAGTATATTTCCTTGTTGCTAACAATTAGGCAGCCTAATCAAAGCATTTTATGTAGTCTAGACATCATGTCTCACTAAGTTCTTTTTCAATACTCCAGCACTATATTTATGCATAGGACATAGCTGAATATTATGCATATTTATTCATATGACAGTAATTATTTAAAAACAGTAGCTAATTGAATGTAAATATGTATAAAATAAATTTAATTATTTTATGACAGTTTGATGTAGAGGTTATGGTATCAGACTAGAAACCAGGAGACCAGGAATTCTAGTACCACCTCACGCACAAAGCCAGCTGGGTGATCCTGGGGCCAGTCACTTTCTCTCAGTCCTAGGAAGGAGGCAATGGAAAACCATTTCTGAAACTTCATGCCAAGGAAATTGAGAATCAAACAAGATTGAACGGAAGAAAAAACAATCTATATCTACTTTCCAAAACAAAAATTTCTCTCTTTTCTATCTCATCTATCTAGGAAAATGGATGAGATTTAAGCCTGCATGGAACAGAAGGGAGCTGCATCCTGCTTCATCTGAATCATTTAGGCTTGCCCAAATAACTTAACTTGCAAGTTGGATAGCACAGATTGAATCTTTTCACTTAAAAGCCTTCAGTTCTCATTTGTTACCATCTTGCCACTTGCAGTTGCTTGCATTTGCAAATTGGTCTGTGAACATACCTATAATTACAAATGAGGAAATTCACTATATTCTATAATAATGTTTCTTGTTGTTTTTTTATGACTGCAAAATTCATAATAAATAAAAGATATAAAAATATTTCAGAATTTCTGATGAAAATACTAAAGAATTTCTGTTGAAAAAGCTGATATTTGGTATCAAAATATCGAGAACTATGGTACATGTTCAACTAGGCAATACCAGTACTATTGATTGGTTACTTACTATATTAAAGTAATGTTTGCTCATAAAAGCACCTATGTAACTTGTAAGACTTTAATTGTCAAATGTTAGCATCCAATCATATTTCTTGCATTGTCTGAAATATATTTGATTAAAAAGACCAGTAATTACAGCTATTTCATTTTTCCAATTGTCTTACTATTGGCAAACTGTGGCTGCAGATACCAAAATATGAATTGTTGAAATAGAATTCAGTTAAAATAATTACTTTCAGATTTCAAATTAGTGCTATTATTTCTCAGGATGGTAGTTCTTGAGAAAATAGACTAGATAGAGATGTTTAATAATCTGCTCAGGAAGTCAATCAGATTTTAAAACATTTATCAGGTTTTTTTACTACTCTAATAAATTATATTTTGTATTAGTTTAATCTGCATATAAGAAGAGTAATTACATTATATTGTTATATTAAATAAAAGGGGATTTTATTTAAGGACATAAGAAAAGAGAATTCTTGCTAAGAGATATTTTAGCTTTTAAATCCAAATAAGTAATACTACTACTACTACTAAGTAAACAATACTACAAATATCCTAAAAATTCAATTCAATTGAAATCAATATTAAATATTACATTTATTCCATTTGATATCTGATTTTAGAAAAACAAAAAGTTTAAAAATGCATATTTACATTTCACAGATAAAAATAAACATTAAAATATTTATTATTATATGCAACTTTTAATATATGTGTTTTGGGTTTTCTTTAATTGGTAAGAGAAATACAGGATAATCAAATATCTTATTGCCTTGTGTGAGATAATAAAGCATTACCTGTTTTTATTTTAGCTATTACAATAATTTTAACAACTAAATTGTTGCTCTTAAATACATGTAAGATATAATTCTAGATACTATAACTTCAAGTGGTCATTAAGTAACCAGTCATAAATCGAGGACTCTCTGTAGAATAGGAAGCTTGCCTTCATATTTAAATCATTCAATAGGATTTTTTGTCTGCAAATTATTTATACAATTTGCATTGTAACATATGCTTAGATTAACAATAAATTATTTATTAAATTTGTATCTCAATTATATACTTTCATTCACTAATATACTAGCTAGATTTCTTTCAAAACAAGATTTAAAAGGATACTTTTGTGCTGACTTTGCCACAGATATATTGCATTGCATTATTAAAGACATAACATTCTTGAATAGTTCTTTCTCACCTTTTCCAGATATTTTTTTAAATAATGTATTTGCTTGTTAAGTCATATAAACATTCAGTTCTAAAACATTTGGAAGCATGAAGATGAATTTAAGGATTACTTCAAACATCCTGATTCACCATTTCTGTTTTCCCTGACCTTAGATCTGAAAATTATCTAGCTGCTTTTTATGTAATGATAAGTGGAATAACCATGGGAAACAGGGAGAAGAGACACAGCCAAAAGGTCAAATAAAAGGCAACTCAGTCTGCAATAGGAATGCAGGCAGAATAAGTAAGCATCTCAGAAGTAACCCTCCCAGGTTTCTTAGGCTGTAAAAGGAGGGGGAGAAATGTACTTTCAGACTTGCAAGATTGGTGTCAGTCTTGCAAGGTAGACCAGACAGGAAACACGGCCAGTTGAGCGAATTCTACTTTATAAAATCTTATAACTGGAGAAGGTTCTTTCTCAGCTGTTTGTCCTGCTCTTATTCCTGGTGTGGACTAAATTGCCTTTTATTTCATTGTTCACTTGGCCAATTTCTTCTTGCCATCTCCCAAAGTCATTTCCATATACCATTACATTTTATACAGTAATTAGTTTTTAAATCTTTTGAATTTGTACTGAGGCATCTTGAGCATGCTGTAGATGGAAAAGTAGGACACAAATTAAAATAATAAAATAATAATAAAGAAATAAAAAGAATCTTGCCTTAAAATGTGCAATTCAAAAATATTACCTTCTATATTTATATTCTGAGTATAAAGCTTTTTTAAAAAAAAATCTAAATAAATCTATTAAAAATCATGTATCAGTAAAAAACCTTCCAAATATTCTTTGGAAAATCTCTTCAGAGTGAGTTGGGTTCCATTTCTGTAAGCCTTGTTAGAATTTCAGGAAACAAAACTAATATTTTTCTAGGATATTTTGTGTCAACAAAAAGGCTATTCCAACATGAATGAAATTATCAGTTAGTCATCTATAAATAGAACAAATTTGTGTTTTACATTATCACTGAGTTGACAACTCTTGATCATGACTAATTCATTGTTCAGTAGATATTGTAAGAATATTATAGAATAATTAACTGGAAGAAAAATGTAAGTCAGAATTCATTAAATAGTACTAAGAATATATATTCTTTAACATATGAAACCAATATTCACTAGGATATTTTCATTTTATAGCAATATTAACAATTATATGCAATTTTTTGAGGAAAAGAAAAGTTTAGACATGTTTAAAATAGTCATTGTGATTTGTTTGTGCTTATAAATTTGTATTATTCCTAATTTTAATACCCTAAATATGATTACATATTATTGTACCATAATATGGGGCATGCATAAGAGCACCAGCATGCCTACCATTCCTGTCCTAATGTTCCCTTTGGTTGTATTCAATTTGCGTGGTTATTTCATGCTTATACTTATATATATTGTTGTGTTTGACAAAATAAATAAATAAAAAATAAAATAAAATAAATAAATTGTACCAATAACAATTCAATAGGACTTAATTTAATAATGTATTATGGAAATAATCTGAGTAGCCTAGAAAGATGAGACCCAGAATGAAAATGATCAAGAAAGCTTACATTTTCAAATTAAAATTCTGATTCACTACTGCCATTCTAAGTAATTTTATTCTTTGTTATTTCCAATGTCTAGTAGTAATTCACTCACTGTCTTCAAATAGATTTTAATCCTATTCTCTGAGTAACTTAGTTAAAAATTGTTGTCCTGAAGAAAGCAAAATTTGAAACCTAGAAAATCAGCTTAAAATCAGAACCTGCATTTGTAAAAACAAACATATCTCTGAGAAATATGGGCAACTGTAATCAAAACATAAACTGAAGTTGTAGCCTTTCACAAGATCAAGACAAGATAGATCACAACCTGTAACGGTGTATCTTAGGGCTCCATGACTTCAGTTTGGAATTCGGAAGCTTGTATTTGCAGTAAATTAAAGAAAGCTGAACCCATCTAGAGAAAAAAAACAGCAAATCAAATTATCTTTTTGCTTTTATGTTATATATTGTGGAGCCTCTTTCCATAAGTCATGCAGTATTTTACAAGTAAGTATATTAAATAATCTCTAAAGCTCCTGCATAATATAAATAATATAACAAGACCCCTCCAGTTATTATTTGTAATAATAATGCATGCTGTATTATTTCCCATTTGTAAATTTTAGTATAAGATAAAAAGATGTACAAATTGTTTATTCACAATATTAAGAAAATAAGAAGAGAAATAAATGATAAAAACATAATATCATTGGAAAATTATTGCAGTTTACTTTTAAAATCTCTTAAAATATTCCTTCAGTATATGCTAATCTTTAATATGCTGCACCTCTTGATGAGCATTTGTTAAAACAGAGCATTAAAAAAAATACTTTGATATTATATTTCCAATTCAAAGCTGCAAAAATATCCAGCTAGTATTTTTCCACCCTCGGTTGTTTCATGCTGTTAATTGTGTTTTATATATATGAGGGTGAATATTAAAGATATATGAACCTCAGTTAGATTCAGATAAGCACCCAAAAATCACAAATCTTAATGCTCCATTTTCATAAATGCTCATTATGAAGCGATGCAGCATGTTATCAATTCATACATGCTGAAGGTTTTATAGTATCTAATTTAAAATTCCAACTATAAAGTAAATCATATTCTCATCTTATTTTCCTATATATTGGGTGCTTATCTGAACCTTAGCAAATCTGTGAATCACTCAGCTTTTCTACGCCCTGACTTATTACAACCTTCATCAACTGTCAACTAATATCTGAGACTTAGCCTGCATTATAAGCAACCAATCTTGCTATTGTAATCCAAACTGATTCAATCATTACCAAGACTCTTTTTCAGACCCTCAAATATCTATGCAGTGTATTAGAAGACCTGATTGGTCCTTTTAAAGATAGCTAAGACAGAGGCAGTAGTGTAGATTGAAGTTCTTTAGTGCAGTCCTAAAGTCCAGAGACAGGAAATAAAAGATAAATAGGAAAAACTACTAAGTATCATCAAAGAGAAATCAAGACAATATTTTAATTAATACAATAATTTTAGTAGAAATAGATTTCAAAATGGATCTATAATTGTTTGACTATGTAGAACTGACAACTTTCCCAAGGAATTGAAAGCACTACCCTAAAGCAAACAATGCAAAAAATCTAGGCCCGTGATGGCGAACCTATGGCAGGCGTACCCGAAGTGGCACATGGAGCCATGTCACCTGGCACGCGCGGCGTCGCCCTTTCCTCTTCTGGGTTTCTATGCGCATGCAATAATCAGCTGGCCTTTTTGCATGCAGCAGTGCCGAAAATTGGAAAAGCTGGTCTTCCGTTTTCCTATGTAAGCATGTGCGCTGGCCAGCTGATTGTCGCAAGTGCATGCACGCCAGAAATCTGCAACAGTAGCTAGCTGAAACCAGAAGTTCAGTAGCTGAAAACCAAAGTTCATTTTTGGGTGAGCACATGCGCCCTGGGTAGCTCCACTTCCAGGTTGTGGCCCAGACATGCGTGCACTGCCAAAAAGGTTCACCATCACTGATCCTGGCTCTCCATACAACTCAGCGGTGAAATCCGGCCGGATATATCCAGCTTGCACAAACTGGTACTGCCAGAAGTGGAAGGCTCCGCCCACCCGCTGGGACATCATTACATCCCATTTTTTTACCCTCTATGCATGCGCAGAAAAGGCACACGCACCACACTCCCAAACCAGTAGCGAAGGTAAGTGCATTTCACTGCTGATACAACTTACAGGGGAAGAGGCAAAGGAAACTTAAAGAAGGCATGTGACAATTTGTTCAGAGAGTGTGGCCTCAACTTTATTGATTACAGCTAAAATGAAATATTGGTGCAGCATCCAAACATCTGCACTATCAATTTCCCTGTTGATTGGGTCATTGATACTGGCCAAAGCCAATAAACAGTAGAGTATGAAATGAAAAAGATAGTGAGAAAAATAGATGATTACACTGGGTTTAGCAGTGAAAGACGAAAGAGAAGAGGAAGAAATAGAGAAAAATTGAGGGGGGACATCAAAAGAGTGACAACTAGAGAAAAGTGGGAAAGAAAGAAAAAGAAGGGAGAAAGAAGAAAACGAAAGAAGGGAAGAAAGGGAGGAAAATACTAAGAGAAGCGGTCTGGGACAGACTGAAAAAAAATGGTTAGAGGTAGGAGAAAAATAGACAAAAGAAAAGAAATTAAAGTAGTGATAGATTTGCTTCCTTGTCTTTCTTTTGTGTGTGTGTGGGTAGGTTAATGCATGAAATGAGGGATGATCAAAAATCCAGCAGAGGAAATTTGGAATGGTATGGTTTATTAGAATAGAATAGAATAGAATAGAATAGAATAGAATAGAATAGAATAGAATAGAATAGAATAGAATAGAATTTATTGGCCAAGTGTGATTGGACACACAAGGAATTTGTTTTGGTGCATATATTCTCAGCGTACATAAAAGAAAAAGAAAAAAAAATACCTTCATCAAGGTACAACATTTACAACAAAAATTATTAATGAAGATAATTGAATTTTAAGATGCAAAATGGGATAAAATTGAAATGTTAGTAAATGATGTATATTGTTGGAAGAAAATAAGTATTGAATTTTGAATAGAAATGTTAAGATAATATGAGATGGAAAGTTATATTAACTGATTATATGATATAAATGGAATAAGATGAAGATAATGTTAAGGTTTAAAATATAGGAGAGGAGGTTGGAAAAATATGTGTGATAATTAAGAGAATTGGGAATGTCTGGATATTAGAGAAATTAAAAATAGATACAGCAAGCGATAGAGATAAGGAGAGAGATGGAAGGGAGAAAGAGGGAGAGAGAAAGAAGAAAGGGAAGAGGAGGGGAAGGGAGGTAAGGTGAGGTGAGGGAGATAAGTGTAGCAGAGAAGGTTAGAGGGAGGAAGTAGGGTGGAGGAGGAGAAGGGAAAGGGAACTAGGGAAGGAATAGGAGAGGAGGGGAGAAGAAAGTAGGAATGAAGAAAGGAGCAAAGGAAAGGCGCGTAAGAAAAGGTTGCTGTGAAAGAAATGGAGAAATGACAACCCCGAAAACATTCAAAGAATAAAAATTGAAATAGTAAAAAAAAGAAAAGGAAGAGGAGGGAAGGAGGTAAGGTGAGGGAGATAAGTGTAGGAGAGAAGGTTAGCGGGAGGAAGTAGGGTGGAGGAGGAGAAGGGAAAGGGGACTAGGGAAGGAATAGGAGAGGAGGGGAGAAGAAAGTAGGAATGAAGAAAGGAGCAAAGGAAAGGCGCGTAAGAAAAGGTTGCTGTGAAAGAAATGGAGAAATGACAACCCCGAAAACATTCAAAGAATAAAAATTGAAATAGTAAAAAAAAAAGAAAATGAATGAAAGGAAATGAATATGAATAAAAATGGAGAAATTAGAAAACAAAGGGCAAAAAAAGATGTAATTTGATAAAATAAGCAAAGAAATATTAGGAAAGGAATAAAAAGTTAGAGGAAAAATATATTTTGGCAAAAATTGTAATTAAGAAAAATATATTTGAATAGTTTGAACTGTATAAGATAAGGTCACTACATTGTTTATGAATCGTGTTTGTGTGGAGGGGGGAAACAAAAAATCAATAAAAACTTGTACAAAAAACAACAACAGTAGAGTAGCAGTATAATATAAATTTCTCAGATGCTCATTTGTCATTGATCAGTGGAAAGAATCTGTATTTTATGTTTCCTATATTGTCTAGAACCATTTGACCCTAGGCCCTTGCTAGAAATCCCTATTCCAGAGTTACAAGGTCTTCATAATTCTATATCACCACCAAAAAGCTGGCCCAATATCCCAGATATCAGCACTGATTTCATCAATGGAAATTATTTCATCAATTATGTTCCTTTAAAAGGTAACATAGGCTATAGGAAGAAGGGAATTACTAAAAATACCTTGTTCCTTGTTCTATTTATGAAAATAATTCAGTGGTAGATTGGATACAACCCTGTGTTTTATTTTAGAGTACATCCCTGTCTATCTACTAGGGCATGTGGATGCCAAATTCATAATGTTCTCAGTACATTTAGCCAATGAAGCAAGAAATATTGGCCAATGATATCATACCTGAACATCTTCAACTTCAGATACCCTTTTGCCTGTTGAATTAGAAGTATATAAAGCTGTCGTGTTCTAGATTTCTGTGTGATCATTTCTCCTTTTCTAAATAGTTGATACATGTAGGACTTTATAAGAAAACCAAAATCCAACAACCAGGAATGCTTCTATCTATCAGCTCTAGTATAGAGAAATATGGAAATTGTCTTTGAAGAAAAGATATAGCAGTCATTACAAAAACATCAGATTACCCATGAAAGGAAAGAGAAAGTGAGGAAGAAATTCAAGTCTAACCTATCTTGATTCTTTTGGGTATATAAGGAAAGGAGAGGGAAACGCTTGTCAGTTTTTAAATAATCAATTCAATAATAAAGTAAGCTATAGTTCCTGTGAAGTCTGTTTCCTGATTTGGTCTATCTCGTTTTCAGAATGTTTTTACTCGTGTTAATTATATAGAGAAGAATGCTTTCAGGGCTAGCATGCATCTCCATTAATAATCTTCATAATTTCCCCTGCTTAGGTAGCATTACTGTACTGATTTGGAAATTACAAACACTAACAAACACATGTAAATTACCTGACATTATAGATTGTTACAGGATTAGAATGTATTTCTGATTTCACTACTAATATATATATATATTTATATTTATTTATAAAAAATATTTCTGGAACTAAGAATAATATATGGAGATATACACATATAACCTGCCAATCGTCTATGAAAAGTACTAAAAAAAAATTGCAAAACAGAAATACCCAAACACTATTGTCAACTTCAGTACTAATTGTAAAGAGTTTTACAGATAGTCAAAAGTACTATAAGAAGTCAACCATATGCATAAAGTACTTAGTTCTAAAAATACATTTCACATCTCAGCTTTAAATCTGTAAATGTGAAGCAAGCAAAAACAAACACATTTGTTCTGAGCCAGATAATTCTTAACCCAATTTTTCTATCTTCCATTAATACACTTCAACCTTACCAGGTCTATAATTGGGATTCTGTGCCAACCTGAAAAAAGAATGCTGTTTAACCAACAGCATCTTGTGCAAAGTCAGGACAAAGTTCATCTTATTTAAAATGTAGCAGAATGCTTGTATGAAATCTGGAGTAATTCTTTCATTTTGTTTTTGAAGTGTGCATGCACAGGCCTAATGAATAAAATGATATAATATAATATAGATGGGATACAGTTTTTTATTTTTATATTTTGCTGCATTAAATTCATTAATTGTATCCTTGAGATTATATCATTTCAGTCTGTATTTTTTAAGAAATTTATAATCAGTAAATAGTTGTTACAGCAGCAGTGCTGAAAGTACTGATTGCTTCTCAAATCTCCAAATCCTGCATTACTATAGAGTAATCCAACAAAAAGAAAAAAATCATGAACATTAACTATATTACGGGTAAATTACCTTATGTATTAAACTATTCTTCCTGGGGAAAAAATCTAACTATGTAGTTGCTAAGAGAGAAAAACAAAGTGATTATGTAATCAATCAACTATTCTCCATGACGATTTCATAGATAAAAGTAAGATCTATACAGCAATTTTATAAGTGAAGAAGTGCTAGTGACTCTCAGAGATTATGCCTAAATAACACAATCCCTGGCAAGTTATATGATACAATATTTTTTATTTCTAGATTTCTGAAATAAGCTAGGTTTGTGATTCATTTGACTCAATTCATAATTCTTTTATTTAAGAGTTCATATACTTGTAGAAATCATTTTATATAATTAAAATAGAAGCTGAAGCAATAACAATAAGAAAAAAGAAGCAGCAGGTAAATATTCAGTTTAAATGTTCATCAACAAATTCTAGTACACCAAAAGGGCTTATTTATTTTTAATTGCATCAGATGAATAATAAAGATTTTGTCTGGCATTAAAAAACAATGAAGCTGAAGCTGGGAATGCCTTCTCAAGGAAGATTCATAGTTGAGAAGATACTCCCAGTATCTGTTATTCATATAAGCAATATTTCAGATGGAGACAATGACATTTAAATGGTGCAATTAATCTGTGGTCTTAATTTGTGGCAGGAAGAGACTGTTTTGTATATCTAGATACCAAGTCATTTAGATGTCAACATATGCAATTTGCATTGGGCATATAAATGAATAAACAGCTACTAAATCCTTTCAAGATGAGCAAGATATGTTATCAGGGAGCTGTTCAGGTGCAAATTCTACTGATTGTGTTTTGTGCTGAAACTTCCCAATTCATTTTAAAAACAATGTCATGTCATTTCAAAATAATGAATAATGTCAAAACATGAAGAGCTCCAGGAACTGACCACTAGTCTCCATTCTAAGTATTGCTTCTACATTTCAGACAGTTGGACAGAAAACCTTGAATAGGAAGGTAGAAAACAATAGCTGAAGAAAAAAGGCATTGGTCCTTGCCACACAAACTCTGCAAAAAAGAATATAATCTTTTCTATCCAACTATAAATCTCTTGGAAGAAGATATCAACATGCAAATATCCAATCAAGACAAGTCACCATTCTAATGTGAGTTGTTTTTGTACCAACATCAGTTAAGAATTATCTTTTTAATCTCTTATTAATTTAAAATTATTGAAGAAGGGAAGGTGATATAGAATTCAGAGTGCAATACTTAACAGTGTCAATCTAGAACCTGGGAAATTTAGTTTAGATCACACACTGGGTAATCTTGTACCAACTATGAATTTTAAAACCCTACCTATCTGACAAAATTGTTGCAAAGATAAAACCAGATAAATGCACTATTTGTAAAGCTAATAAAAAGTCTATTTAAAAAAGATAATGTACACATGGCTGATTTTTCAATGTCAAGCATACCTCATGCTGATACTTCATGTAATAAAGTCAAATGACTGCACCTTTCTATTACTAAATATACCTAAAATGGGATAGCTAAATGAAAAGAGTTTATGAAAGTATGTGGACATTAAGAGAAGAAAAACAGAAACAGAAGCAGAAGAAAGAAGAAACTTAAACAGAAACAATACAGGCTTTTTGTTGAAAAAAAAATCAAAAGCTAACAGCTAGTCAGCCAACCACAAAATTTTTTTAAATCCATTGCTATATGAATTGCCAAAATTCATCCCAAGAATAATATTGTATTTATCACCCTAGGGATATTAAAAATGAATTCCTTTTGTACTGTGGTTCTAAAAGAAGTGATTATTGCAAATGATTAGGTAAATTATTATATGTAGTTTTTAGACCTGACAAAACACTATCATTCAAAAAATATTTTATTTAAAAAGTATATAAAATAATATGTAACTTGGCAACAAATCTACAAAATACCATTTCAATACCATTTTCATATTTAAACCCTACTGGTGACAGAATCATTGTAAGTGATGCTTTAGCTTATAAAAACCACTAAATGCTATTTCAAGCTGTTCTTAAGTATTAGTAAAATAACTAAAAGTTTATTTTGTATTAATGATTTTTTTATAACCTAACTGTATTTGGATGTTGGTTTTTAATGCATGTGGAAGGCACACAGAATTTTTAAATGGCATTTTCAAAATAAATAAAATAAACAATTCTTGTATTAAAGAATAAAAGGAATGGAATACATTCACAACCCAACTCAATTATAATAACTGTAATAATGAATTTAATAAACTCATTATTACAGTGGTTAACAATAATGGTAATCACATAGTCACTAATAATAATGCTGTGACAGAAAGCAAAAAAGTATAATACATAACATAATCAAAACTGTTTTCTGTACAAAATTGTTTTATATTAAAGAAAGATATATCCTGAGGTTTATATTTAACCATTGTCATTAAACCTTGTCATTAGCAGCATTTCTACAGGTAACTGAGTGTTCTGAGTTAGCTAAAACTCTAAGATTATCCAACTGATTTTGAGGAAAAATGCTCAGTTCAAACATTTAGGTATAGAATATATACAAACAACTCAAGCAAAAGATGCAGCATAAAAAACTGATGTTCCTTATTTGAAACAATAATACAATCAAATTACTAGTAGAAAACTATGTTAACAGTTATATGTTAATAAACTATTATGTGAGGATGAAATATATATAAGTGACTACTTGGGACAGTTAATATAGTATAAGGATTTAGAGCTCTTACCCCGTATTTACACTGGCGTGATGTAGCTCCATATTGGAAGCGACACTGTTCATCAGCATCATACACTTGACCCGGGGCCACGACAGGATAAAGAAAATCACGCTTGGGAGGTTCATTATCAAGGCAAGTACCACGGCCTGAACTGTTCAATATAAAAAAATCCAGGAATACTGTTCTTAAGTAAAAAGGTGAAAGATTTATATGATCTGAAGACAAACCTAAGTCAAACCAAATGCTTTCCTATTATGGATCATTAATTCATAACTTTTTATAACTCATTTTCAAGATATTCATAAAAATGTTATTTTGTGTACCCCTCAAGCATGTCATTGTATGTCAATGATTAGTAGTTCACAGGATGTCTATGGAGATTCTCAATCATCCAGGTCATGGTTGTCCCAAAGGTGCTTTTTCAAGAGGAAAATGGACTTTCTGATTGTTCTTTGAAAACATTTTGCTTCTCATCCAAGAAAGTTTTTCAGCTCTGACTGGATGGTGGGGAGTGGAAGGAATTATACTCCTTGCAGACAGCTGGTCATTTGCATTATTTTAGTAGGTCATTAAGGTCACCTGGAGGTTTATTTTATTTTTATTTTTATTTATTTATTTAATTTTGTCAAGCATGTATTTTATGACAGATACAAGTGTAAACATAATTATAAACACATGTAAAGGGTATGAATAAAAGAAAACTTTAGGACAGGGACGGTAGGCACGCTGGTGCACTTATGCATGTCCCTTATAGAATGGGGTGAGGTCTACTGTAGACAATCTAAGGTAAAAGTTTGGGGGATTTGTGGAAGAAACCACAGAGTCAGGTAGTGCATTCCAGGCGCTGACAACTCTATTACTGAAGTCATCTGTGTTTATCTGAAGTTTATCTGTGTCATCAGGGTCACTTGAATGGAGCAAAATGTGTGTGGAGCCTTCTTGGAACTGTTAAAAAGACTGTGTTGTAGATGGGAGACAGATGATGTCTTATCCCTCCCCCTCTGTGGAGAGAGGGCTGTTCAGTTTTGACATAGATGGCCTCTTTAACCCCTCTTTCAAACCAGCGGTCCTCTCTGTCCAAAATGTGGACTTTGCTCTCTTCAAAAGAGTGGCCTGTGTCTTTTAAATAGAAATGGACTGCTGAATCTAGTCCTGATGTGTTTGTTCTCCTATGTTGTGCCATGCGCTTATAAAGTGGTTGTTTTGTTTCCCCAATGTACAAATCTGCACATGGCTCACTGCATTGTACTGCATATATCAGTTTTCGTCTGGATGTTTTATCTTTGGGGTGGACAAGCTTCTGCCATAAAGTATTCTTGGGTTTGAAATGTGCATGTACAGTATGTTATGTTGGCTGAAGATCCTCCTGAGCTTTTCCGATATGCCTGCAACGTACAGAATGACCATGTTGCTTCATTTATTGTTTTCTTCATTATCTGTTATGGAGGAGCTCCTGTATAGTCTTTTTTGAGATTTCACAGCACATTTGGGATAGCCACACATTCTGAGGGCTTCCTTGATGTTTTTTTGTTCTTTTTCTTTCCTATCTTTGCTGGTAGACAGGCCTTCAGCTCAGTGATGTAGGGTTCTGATGACTCCCATTTTGTGCTCCAGTGGGTGTTTGGAATCAAAATGTAAGACAAGAGATCTTACAAGAGGTGGTTACTTATAAAGAACTTCTTTTTGTAGAAAAGGGTAAGCTACAACTAAAATCTTTAAACAAACTCAGAGATGAAGGCATGAATTATATTTGGTTTCAGTATGGACAGTTGCAAGCTAGATGGAGATTAGATGAGAAAATTGGTATTATACAAAATGAGGAAAATTTGGTAAAACAAATTAGAGATCAAGGTCAAATGCATATTAAGAGGTTGTACAATATATTGATAGAAATAGACTGAAACAGAATTAGTTAAGGATTGTATGATAAAATGGGCACAAAATATTAAACAACCTATAATGATGAAAACATGGGAAAAAAATATGGGTTAGAAATGTCAAATTTACACAAGCACAAAGTTTAAGAGAGAATTTTTATAAAATGTTTTATAGATGGCATCTAGACCCTAAAAAATTGGCATGTATATATCCGAATATGCAAGCCAAATGTTGGCGATGTGAATGTGAGGATGATACTTATTTTCATATATGGTGGACTTGTAAAAAAATCAAAGCATTTTGGATTAAAATATGGTGGATTATGCAGAATATTTTGAAAAAGAAGATAAAATTCACTCCACAGTTGTTTTTATTGGGTATAATTATAGATTGTACAGTTATAGAGACTAAGCTGATTCTAAATTTAATAACAGCAGCGAGACTTTTGGTTGCACAATACTGGAAGAGAGAAGATTTACCTATGATTGAAGAATGGACACTTAAAATATCAAATTTAGCAGAAATGGCAAAAATCTCTGTGTATTTGAAAGAACATTCACAAGAAAAATATGTATTGGAGTGGAGAAGGTGGATTGATTATGTTCAAAACAAGTATCGGACTAAAAAGTGCCAAATAGTCTATGAATAATGTTATGAATGGCATATATTAACATGTATGTTTAAATGGGAAAGGGGAGTTAAAGGTGTGTTGGAAGAGTGTGGATATGAGTCAGATTTTTGTGGTATTTTAGCTTATGATTGATAAATGTTATACCTTGCATTTTGTTCTGGGAAGTCGGGGGGGGGGTTGGGGGGGAGAAGGAGGAGGGATGAGGGAGGGGGAAGGGGGGGGAACAATGGTTTAAAAATTTGTTCTTTGTAAAACTTTTTCAATTAAAAAAAAATGTAAGAGTGGGTTTTCTGTAAACTTCAATGTTAAGGTTTCTGTCTTCCTTAATATGTACCACACAGTACAGGAAGGCTAGACCTGGAGTCCCCAACCTTTTGGAACTCAGGGACCACCAAGTCCATAATTTTAAATCCTAGGGACCACTAATACGAATTCAGTGCACGGCTTGCTGAAGCGCCTGGACTCCCAGTGACGGGATGGGGCCCTTCAGGCACTGTCCCTCCTCTTTCTCCCCCTTTCTCTCTCTCCCATTCATTCTCTTATTCTGTCTTCCCCCTCTCTTTCTCTCTCTCCCACTCATTCTGTCATCTCTCTTTCTCTCCCCCCTTTCTCTCTTTCTTTCTCTCTCTCTCTTTCTCTGTCTCCCACTCATTCTGTCATCTTTCTCTCTCCCCCTTTCTCTCTTTCTTTCTCTCCCTCTCTCTTTCTCTCCTTCTCTCTCCCCTCTTTCTCTCTCCCCTCATTCTGTCATCTCTCTCCCCCTTTTTCTCTTTCTTTCTTTCTTTCTTTCTCCCTCTCTCTCTCTCCCTTCTCTCATTCTTTCTCTCTCCCTCTTCTTTCTCTCTCTCTCCCTCTCTCTTTCTCTCTCCCACTCATTCTGTCATCTCTTTCTCCCCCCTTTCTCTCTTTCTCCCCTCTCTGCCCCTCTTTCTCTCCCCTTTTCTATCTTTCTTTTTCTATCTCCCCCTCTCTTTTTTTCTCTCTCTCCCACACTTTCTCTCATTCTCTCTTTCTCCCCCCCCATTCTCTCTCTCTCATTCTGATTCTCCGCGTGTCCCTTTCAGAGCCAGGTGGCTTTGAGCAAGAGCTGCAAAGAGAGTGCCCCCCCAGCCCCGTGCAAGCTCTCATCTCTCGAGGAGCCTGGCTGAAGTTTCCTGCACCGTTTCAGCGAGCGGTCCTCGTGAGACGAGAGCTTGCAGGGAGCCGATTTGGCATCTGCAATAGAGAGCAAAATCCGGCTGTTCCCCAGACCAGTCGCCATTTACTGCTCCGAGTCCCAAGCGGCAGGAGACGGGGGCTGTTTTGCGCCACTGGCTGGGCAAAATATCCCAAGGCGGAATGCTGATACTGTGCAAGTGCAAGTAGTGCTTCCCTCGCAAAGCTTCCAGCCATCGCAATCGGTGCTTCGGCCCGCTTGCGCCACAGCTCCTTCACCAGGGTGGACTGGCAAAAATACGAAGATTTCTCCACGGACCACCAAAATTTTCTCACGGACCAGCAGTGGTCTGCAGACCACCGGTTGGTGACCACTGGGCTAGACTATTTTCCTTAACATCTTCCCATGTGAATTTGATATATCTGTCCACAGAATTGCTATGTTTGGTGCACACTTCCAATTCCTGTGTTTTAATCTTGACCCAAATATTGTCCACATATGTATACCAGTGAGTGGGTGCAATTTCCACCATCCAGTCAGAGCTGAAGAAGCTTCTTGGATGAGAAGTGAAACATCTTTAAAGAAAAACCAGAAAGTCCAGTTGCCTCTTGAAAAAGCACCTTTTGGATCATTCACAGGATTTTCTCTTTCTACATAATTTCAGGTAAAATTTCTTTGTTGAAGACCATCATTAAAATTAGCTCCTTAAGCAATCTAACATTTGGAGGCCTTTAATGGTCTCTGAGCTTTGTTGCTTACTTGCAGATGTCATTACCCAACTAGGTAACATAAAATGTTAGGTAATGAGATATCTGCAAGCAAATAACCAAGCTTAGAGAACACCAAGGACTTCACAGTTCAACTTATTGGATCTATTAAATATACTCTTCTGTTGGAATATAACATTTCTACAATAATTCTTTCAGGTGACATTTATTTGACTGCAAAGAGTGAAAACGAGAAAGTAGTGATAAACTGGGTTCAGGTACACATATAAACATATTACTCAACTAACCAAGGATCTGATATAACAATCTACTTTGAGTTACAGAAGTTGGAGCCAGGGAATATTTTGTTAGGTAGCAAGACTAAATGAAACTAATGGTATTCCACACCCCAAAGAAAGGATTTTCTTTACAGTAACATAAGTTATAGCAAGTAGGGGAAAGGTACATTTTGTTGCTGCTATTATTAAGAATCATAAATCCTTAGTGATTTGTGAAAAAGGATCTAAAAATAGATATAAATTTATCATTTAATTTCTATTAACTACCAGAAGGGAAAACATACCTAGCCATCTTTTTTTTTAAAAAAAGAGTTCTTGGGTGTTCGTTTCTGTTTTTCTCACTAAGATTACCTTCTTTGCTTTTTTTTCTTCCTCTAGTCTTCCAACGTTGACTACTGCCCTGCTTACAACTTCATCAATAGCCCCAATATGTTCTCTTAAGCTCTATTTCATCCTCTCCTGTCTGCCCACTTCCGTCAGCTTTCTCCTCTTTTTGTTCTCTTTTATTATCAATCATAAATGTTTAAGGAAAAAATATGTTTTCTAAAACCCATGATGTAATTTGGCTTCTTATCCCAAAGTATACACCACCTATTTTATTAATAAATTCAATTCTGTCCCCAAAATCAATGCTTAATTAGAAATAAATTTTACTAAAATTTTCTCCACACACAACTTTTATTGAACATTACAGAAGACACTACACACGTTATCATCATCATATACAAAGTCAAACGTCATTTAATCATATGAATGGAGTAATCATGTTAAATAAAGAGGCAAAACAAGTCTTTCACAACATGACATATGAGGTCTATATTTAGTGAGGGCAGAATAAGAGAACAATGACATCCAAGACCCGAAGGTGGAGTTCTTGCGTTATGATGGGCAGCACTGTCAATATTAACACTTAATATGTTCATCCTAAATGATATCTTGTAGTGATTCCTGTTTTCTACTCCATTCTATTTTCTGATTTTGTACAGCTAAATCGTATGAGCGAATCTGACAGTGCTGATCATCCACTCTGCATACTTTACTGGATTGGGGCTTATGACTACACATTCTCTAGCTTTGTTACTCACACTAGCAAGGTATAAATATGGGTGGAAATTCCCTCCCTCCCCCAAATTTATAATTGCTTTGAGAGAATACTTACTCTAAAAAACTGGTGATATAATCCCTACTGCAAGTTGACCATGAGAAGGGGTTGGTGTTTGCTGTAATGTGAGCTGCCATAAGTTTTGCTGCTTCATGACCTTTGGTCCCACAAGAATTTCCAATTCCATCATGGTTCATACCAAAACTATCAGAAAGAATAAGGAGGGAAGAGAAACTATTTTTTTATAGGAGACAGCAAATGTAACAATGCAGTATAAAATTTCATATCAACTGAATACTGAAAAATATTCAGAGAGAATGAGAAGTAAATAAAGGGATATATGTAAGTTACATTTGAGAGCTATTAGCACAAAATTATTAGCATGTCTATATCGTTCATTTCACTGTACAAATTTCACTATATTTACAGCATAATCCTATCTGATTTAGTGCCAGCAGAGATTACCATTTTAGAACCTTCGCATAAGGAAAAACAAATCAAGAAATATAAAGTGATTAAAAGAAGATTAAAAAAACAGTTAATATTTCATATTAATTGAAACAATATATATCATTTGAAATTATTCAGGACTGCTTTTCTATTTTTTAATATAGAAAAATAGTCTCCTCCACTAAAAAAGGTAGCAGGAAAATATTCACTGATTCTAACAAAAATGTGAGTATGTATTTTTTACTCCTATTTGCTGTATGAAGGGCAATTTTTCTTTTTCAAGATTGCATTCCCAGACATAACAGTCCCAAATGCATATTGGCTTCCAAAACACTTCACTTTAACTTTTTTTGATAAAACCTAAAATGGCAGTGTATTGAATGTCATATGTATTATTTGATCTCTTCTTTTATTTCAGATGCACTGAAGTAAATTGGACTACAGCAATATAAGTAACTCAAGAATGTCTTCCTTTTACAATTTGTCATCTTGTTCTAATATTTAAGAAACTTTAACACAGTCATTAATCATCATGTTACAAATATTTCTGCTAGATGTTATTCCACTTTCATAAGCATTATTAAAAATTGGCTGAATTTAAACTTCATAGAAAACAATGGTTTTGTAACAGAAACCATAGTTAAATCCTTTCCATCTACCATGTTTTTTTGCTGAACACTTGGTTTGAAACACAAGAAAGCAAATGGGACTATGACTTTTCTAGTTCTCCTTGTCAGCTTTTACTTCCATTCCCCATAGTGTCCTCATGGGCTTTTTGGAAAAACTATGATTTGAGCTCATCGTGCAGTAGTCCTGGTCTTTGGAATAGATGCCATCAGGATGATGAGGATACCAAATCTAGTGCTCTCTGCCTTCTAATGTCAATGCAATCAGTACCGTTGAATATCAATAATGGGCTGGATAAGGTATAATAAGTCCAATTAAGTGGTTAAAGTAAAGCTTGATCTGGATTAATGGCCTCCCCCAGGAAGATGTACTTTGGAATTGGAAGAGCACTTTTCCATCAGCTATCACTGGATTTACAGATGGCAGCTGTGGCAAAGAGCATATTTCAACTATTATAGCTAGGATGCTGTGAACTTTCCTGGACTGGTCAGACTTAGTGACAATTATTCATGTCTTGATCACAGTTTTCTCAAGATACTACACTGTGCTTTATGCACCTTTGATAATGTCTATAAATTGTAATTGGTGAAAAATGAAGCGGAAGACTGCTGACTAATGTAAGACAGGAGTTCCATTAAAATATCTGCACTGGCTAGCAATTGCTTAATGGGCACAGTTAAAAGGCTATTATGATTCTAAATGACTTAAAGCCTAATTATATGTAATATTGCATATGTGGTACTGCATCTTCATTTATGAAAATGCTCTGGAACTTAGATCAACAGTTCTTCTGTTAGAAGTTTCATCATCATATATATGAGAAAGGGTCTAATTCTTTGGGTCTCTCTAGTAATGAGATATTCTCCCTAAAGAGTTATGTCTGGCTCTTAGATAAGTAATAGAAAGTATGTCTTTCACCAAGCTTCTAATTTTTGGTTATTTTAATTTTAACTGTATTATTTTGTTATTTTTAGAGTATGTATTGTGTAGGTTATCAAGAATGTTGGAACAAACAGAAATATGGGACATAAATTCATTAAATAAAGCTCCTCCATGTATCCAAATGAATACTTTTTCCAGGCATAGGATACATATATCAAAAGTATTACAATATGGAAAGGAGGAAAATAGAGACTAACGTGTCTCTCTGCACTAGATTATCCGATTGGAAATAATTCTAAACAATTGGTCATTAACACACTGCTATAACTCCCATCTTTTCCATTTTCCTTCTCTTGGTTTGCTATTGTTGCTCCCTTAGAATAATATATTAATTCCGACCTTCAACATTTCTGAAACTGGAACAAGTATTCTGCTCCATAATAATGGATGGGAAATGTTTCCACTTGAAATCCCTCATTCCCACTCTCCATTTATCGTTCCATGTACATCTGCATATTTATTGCTTTTCAGCACCAACTTATGTTCCCTTATGTCAGAACTGAAAGGATGTAGAATTGAAATTGAACTTTGCTCTTAATACCAGATAGCCAAGTCTTGCTTTGCAGTTTCTGAAATGGATTACCAGCATAGAAGAGAAACTATTTAAAAAAATACTATTTTCATTCATTATACCGCCTTATCCCAGTCTTGCATATGTTCTTCTGACGTTTTAAGGAATCTTTACACTGTATGTCAAATTACTTGTAATAAATAAAGACCTAAAATAAAATGCATAACAAATCTAGCATATAATTCCTTGAAGCAGTTTGCAACAACTCCTGAAATATGTTTAGTTTCATCATCTAAAAGATGGTAACATATTCCTAAATGTGTCTAGATTTGTAAAAAGAAGAAAAGAAAGACATGCTAGAGATTTATTACTTTTATCAAAATAGTGAGGAAAGAGAAATGGAGATACAAATTTCCAATATATTGAAATCGCAGGAAAAAAACTGAATACTCTAAATGAGTTTCAACTGTGTAATTTCTACATGTATAATTAATTCTACTAAATTCAATGATACTTGTTGATCTCTAAATGTGTATTAGATTGTAACTGTCATTTTGCCCCGAGTATCAAATGTAATAATAGAATAGTAAGCTGCTAAGAACGGTTGTAGTGACTTGTTTCTTATTTGAAGAAACAGTTCATTCTGCCAAGATGACTTACAAAGTGTAAAAAATTAATGCCACAAAATTTGGCTTCAGTTGACTTTTCTTCCTAAAAAATTAGCTAAAATTAAACTATCATTGCTGATCTAAAAACTGCAAGATTTCTCTTTATTTTATTTTCTTTCTTAGTTAGCAAGCTATATGTTTTATGTATGGTAACATACAGATTTCTTAAAAAGCATTGCTTCTTTGTTCCTGAATTCTAAGTGTTAGCAAGATGTTGGCATCGAATATTAGCAACTGAGTAAATCTGGCTGTAATTCCCATTTCTGGACTGAATCAAAATGAACCTTGCAACAGAATTCTCAAACTATGGATCATGCCTTCTCAGATTAAGCATCTGGTACAAACCTTAATGACAAAGATAATGACAAAATTAACACTTTGCACTTGCATTATTTGCACTTGATTCCATTTTGGATTAGATAAGTGTATCACATGAGTAAGGTCACTCTATTACAGGACACATTTTGACATCCCCTACATATTACTCATTGGTAATATGACTATGCTAGCAGGAAGTTTCAAGTGAATTAAAATATCTAATCAGATTTGTGCAGATCAAGGGTGAGTACTATCAAAACTTCGTCTAAACTCTGTTCATTTTGGCTGCACATGTCTGCAATAAATAGAGGGCATCAAAGTTCAAAAACTCCCATGATATTTAGATTAAATTTTATTATAAGTGATCTATTGTTAACTTTAGTTTCATTCATTTTAGGAGATCCCAGTATTGCAATAGTGAGGATTTACAGTGAAAATAGTTAAAAATAATGTGATTAAATCATGTAAATTAAACATGGTTAAAGCAGTTTTCAGTGTGTTTCCAAGTGAAACACTGTGTTATAAGCAGTACTATATAATCTGATTCTAAAATGAAAAGGTAAGCAACAATCTTTGAATTCAGTCTCAAAATATATATCCTGAACTGTACTGTTATTACAGCATAGTTGTACAATGGTTGCATAGTATTATTCTATGCTTATATGATTTATTTAATGCTATTATAGCAATACACTGTAACAGTGATTTTATGTGAAACCGAAACAACTAGAAGTAATTTCACATCAATAATATATATATGCTGCAGTAATAACTCTTTAAAGATCATATGGTTGATGAAATCAAACAACAACAAAAATAATCAGGATACAGGAAAGACAGCCAATATAAGAGGGCAAATTAAGATAATTAAACTAAATGTATTAAAAGTTTAAAAATATACGTACTTGTGACCAATCTCATGGGCTATGGTAAAAGCAGAGCCAAGGCCAATGTCTTCATTAATACTACAGCTCCTTTCAGGCTCACACATTCCAGCAACAGAGGCCAAGCCTGAACAAACAAAAGGAGACACAAAGGGTCATGCCAATGTGTTTCAGTCTTAAAAGCCTTAGTTATAAATGCCTGGATTATTTTTAATAACCTCCATGCCTAAAAGCAGCAGTTGGCAAAAGGTTAACTTTTTAGTCCTTGCAAAATCACTGGGGGGAACTTCACTTTGCCGGCTAGACATTAATATTTTTTGAACTGCAGTCATTGCTGGAAAATGTCTAGACTAGGGGTTAGATTTATAAATTTTACTTCTGGTAACTTGGGACCACCTAGTAACTTGAGCCAAGAGAGGGAATTCAAGCAAGCGTTTTTATTTTAACATTTTTGAGGTTGCAGAAAGCAAAATGTATCCACATTACTTTTCCAAAAAGGATGGTTTTAAGTTTAGTGGGTTCATAAAACATACAAGTAACATTTTAGCTACCCAAAAATCCCCAAGTGATATATTCTAGAGAAATTTTATGAGAGAAAAATAACCCTCAGAACATCAATTGCAGAGAAAGAAACATTAATTTGTACTCACTATCATGTTTTTATTTTATTACAGCATGAAATATGTGCCTTAACAAATCTAAAATGAATGAAAAGCTTCAGACATTTACATATGGAGTACCGTACGTGATATACTTTAATGCAGGACTAATCAATTATCACTACTAATAATGGATCTGCTGCAGGCTTACTGATATATTTCTCAGAGTACTGTATGCTTATCTGGAAAAAACATTAATGTACACCCCTAAGGATTTTATGTATGCTGCAAAAATATTGTTACACAATACCATAAAAAGAATACTTTTAGAACACAATTGTGTTTGTAAAAAAAAAGAAGAAATAAAAATAATATTGGATACCTCTTTTCTATAAGAATACATCGCAAGTATTTTCATGGCTTCACACTAGCTTTATAGAGGCAGAAGGAAGATTATTATAATTCAGGATTCCAACTGGTCTCTCCAGATGTTCTGCACTATCTGTCCTATCTGCTTCAACTAGCATGCTCAGTTATGGAAGCTATGGTATATATAAAATACCAGGAAATACTAGTCTGAGAATAACTGGTATAAAACAAGTTAGAAAATATTTTTACGTCAACCATACATGTATCCTCTCTGTTAGCCATTTTTAACTCCTTAGTTCTCTTGATTATAATTACAGTATGCAAAAAGCTGTTAACTGGATGGCATTATTATCTGTAGCTGACCTAATTTTGTGTGTTTTAAAGAATTTTATAGAGAGAGATGATTTCTATTAGCTTCCCGGCAATTAGATATGGGCAAGTAATGAAGATAGCCTGATGTTTAATCTGCAAGTATATGTTTGGTTTACATAGCAGTCACTGGCTCCAGACTAGGGCAAAATAAAATAATCAAAACAAGCTTTGCTAAAATAGATGGAAATTATTTTTAACCAACTGTAATTTCTGATAGAAAAAGGTTACAATCATGTTTTACTTCCCGTAATTTTAAAGATAACAACATAACGACAGCATTCCATTTTCTAAATTCTACCCGTTGTGACAAAAGTATGTATTGATGCCTTTTTCTTCTACAGTAGAAATAATATTGCTAACACTTTTAGAATATAATGAATACAATTCACATTTATAGCTGAGGACTGGAATAATTCCTATAATCATGCTAAAAAAAAACCCCAACAAACCCAACAAATGATCAGCTTTAAACCACTTTATTCAGACTATTGTTTTATCTTTCCTCTTAGGTCTATCTATTTTTTCTTCTCTGTTTGGGCTGCTCTGCAAAGTCCTGAACTTTGCCACTGTAATTGTAATTCTGTTTCTTCCTTCTTTTTGCTTTATGTACTTTTTTTCTTGGGACTCTGATGATTTTTTTCCTTCTTTCACAGAAGGACATCTTTGGCAATTAGGAGTCTGTAATTCCTGTACAATGCCATGGAAAAGCTTCCAACTCTTAGTGGTGATCCTCTGTAATTCCCAGATCATCATTTATGCAGTCTTATCCCAAAGTTTTCCATAATATAAAAACTCCAGAAACCATAAAATACATGGAATAGGTTTTTTAAAACCCCATTATATACTTTTTAAAAACAACACTAAGGGTTGGGTTCTACTAAAGACTGCTGCAGCATGGAGGAAGTGCTCCAAGTCTACTGATTTAATTTGTTACTAAAAAGGCATTTGGGAGATGTTATCAGAGCTGGCAGATATAATTACAGCAGAAAAGCTGTGTGAAAAGTTTCTTGTTTCTTGGTTTGAGCAATTGAGTTATATGTAGAAATTAGGCAGGGAAAATGTAGAGTTCAATGCATCAAAATTCAGTATCTTCTAAAGTCAATGCAGTTCTATGCTGCATCAACAGGGAACATAGCACCACTCTGTACTGCACTATTGTAGCTCATTTGGAATACTGCATCCAGTTCAGGTCATATAAATACCAAAAAGGCCCACGGCTGGGGCTTTAGACCGCGTCGTGCCTTTGTGGCCTCTGACCCGGCGTAGATCCCAACCGGCTCCTTGGTTCTCCGAGGAGCTGAGGGGGATGAAACGCCGGAGAAGACGGCTAGAGAGTTCGTGGAGGTCCAGTCGTTCGGAGGCTGATCGGACACAAGTTAGGTCCTATAATAGGACCTACCTTGTGGCACTGAGGGAAGCGAGACGTTGCTACGTCTCATCCCTCATTGCGTCGGCAGATAACCGCCCAGCCGCCCTGTTTCGGGTGACCCGTTCCCTCCTTCACCAGGGGGAGCGGGATGACCCGTTGCAGGGATGTGCTGAGGAGTTTAATGGTTATCTATACGATAAAATCGTTCAGCTTCGGGACGGTCTGGACCAAAATTGCGGGGATCCAGATGGGGCGTCTGAGGGCGGTCTTGTTGACATTGTTTGGGATGAGTTTGACCCTGTGGCTCCCGAGGACATGGACAGGTTGCTGGGTAGGTTGAATGCCACCACGTGTTTACTGGACCCATGCCCCTCCTGGTTGGTACTGGCCACTCAGGAGGTGACACGAGGCTGGCTCCAGGCGATTACAAATGCTTCTTTGTTGGAGGGAGTCTTTCCAACCGCCTTGAAAGAGGCGGTGGTGAGGCCCCTCCTCAAGAAGCCTTCCCTGGACCCGGCTGTTTTAGGTAATTATCGTCCGGTCTCCAACCTTCGCTTCGCGGTGAAGGTTGTAGAGAGTATGGTGGCATGTCAGTTTCCCCGGCAACTGGAGGAAACTGTCTATCTAGACCCGTTCCAGTCCGGTTTCCGGCCCGGTTACAGCACGGAGATGGCTTTGGTCGCGTTGGTGGATGATCTCTGGAGGGCCAGGGATAGGGGTTGCTCCTCTGCCCTGGTCCTATTAGACCTCTCAGCGGCTTTTGATACCATCGACCATGGTATCCTGCTGTGCCGGTTGGAGGGATTGGGAGTGGGAGGCACCGTTTATCGGTGGTTCTCCTCCTATCTCTCCGATCGGTCGCAGACGGTGTTGACAGGGGGGCAGAGGTCGGCCCCGAGGCGCCTCACTTGTGGGGTGCCGCAGGGGTCGATTCTCTCGCCCCTTCTGTTCAACATCTATATGAAGCCGTTGGGTGAGATCATCAGTGGCTTCGGTGTGAGGTACCAGCTGTACGCTGATGACACTCAGCTGTACTTTTCCACACCGGGCCACCCCAACGAAGCTATCGAAGTGCTGTCCCGGTGTCTGGAAGCCGTACGGGTCTGGATGGGGAGAAACAGGCTCAAGCTCAATCCCTCCAAGACGGAGTGGCTGTGGATGCCGGCATCCCGGTACAGTCAGCTGAGTCCGCGGCTGACTGTTGCGAGCGAGTCATTGGCCCCGATGGAGACGGTGCGCAACTTGGGCGTTCTCCTGGATGAACAGCTGTCTTTTGAAGACCACCTGACGGCCTAACAAATGTTTTATATGCTCTGGTCAGTAGCGTGGTGTTTTTTTGAAAAGAAGCTACGTAAAATTAAGTTAACAACTCTTAGAGCCTTCTTAGCTATATAGTTGCAGTGGGCTTTAGAACTTAAATCGTTAGATATAAAAACTCCAAGGTCTTTGACAGGGTGGGGGTCATCTGCGAGGCAATGTCCATCAAGCATGTACTTTGTGATTGGGTTTTTTCTTCCAATATGCAAGACTGAGCATTTACTGGTTGAGATTTGTAGTTGCCAAATTTTAGACCAAGCAGTTAGATGATCAAGGTCCTTTTGAATTGTGGATGTATTATCAGTGGTATTGAAAAGTTTGACATCATCAGCAAAGAGAACACAGTTACTTGAGATATGATTACAAAGAACATTTATGTATATTATAAAGAGAGTAGGACCAAGAACGCTGCCTTGAGGAACACCACTCTTGACAGGAACAGGATTTGATAGAGCATTACCAATTTTAACTATTTGTTGTCTGTTTGACAGAAAAGCAGATATCCAGTTGTGTAAGGGTCCTGAAATGCCATAGGATTTTAATTTTAGGAGAAGTTTATCATGTACTACTGAGTCAAAAGCTTTACAGAAGTCAATATATATTGCATCTATTGATTTACCTAGATCAAGATTTGTTGTCCATAGGTTTTTACAGTGGAGAAACTGTAAATTGCAAGATAATTTTTTCCTGAAGCCAAATTGTTTATTTGAGAGAAGGTTGTGTATTTCAAAGTGTAAGGTAATGGATTGGTTGATGATGGATTCCATAACCTTGCAGGCGACGCAACATAGGGAAATTGGTCTGTAATTATCAACTAAGCTGGGGTCGCCTTTTTTGAAAACTGGAATGACTGTGGCTAGTGACCAGAGACTGGGAAGGGAACTGGTAGTAAAAGCTATTTTAAAGATTATACTTAGGGGTTCTGCTAGATTACTAGAGAGTTTTTTAAAAAAATAAGCACAAAGTCCATCAGGTCCAATGGATAGAGATGGCTTCAATTTACTTAGAGCTTTATCAACATTTTCTTCTGTAAAATCAACATTAGTTAAGTTGTCATGCTCGTTGCTTATACAATTAGGAAATGTGGGATGAGTGCCATCACTGTTGACAAAAACTGATGCAAAGAATTTGTTAAAGAGGTTTGCTCTAGTTACTTCATCATTGTGTACATTGCCATCAGAGTCTTTTAGTGGTGGCATGCATCTAGAGTTTTTAAGCTTGTTGTTGACAAAATTATAGAAGGCACGACTGGAATTAGTGCGCAGAAGATCCTCTTCTTGCTTGGTGTGGTAATTTGTGCATTCAGTTTTTATTTGGTTACATATAGATCTGTATCGATTTTTAAAATTAGCTACATAGCCTTTTTGTTTCTTTTCCAGAGGGATCTTTTTTTAGATTGAAGCTTTTTTATTGATATGGGTAGTTTGCTTTTCCTGATCTTGGTGGTAGTTAGTGGTACGTATAGTACGATGACTCTGTTGATTTCAATTAGGAAAACTCTATAGTGGTCTTCAGCAGTTATACAGGTTGAGAACAGATATTGCCAGTCCAGAAATGAAAGATCATTGTTTATAAGGTCATAATTGGCTTTTTTGAAGTTGTAGATGGGAATGCTATTGATATGATGATTTAAGTGACAACGTATATTAAGATGGAAGTCAATCATGCAATGATCACTGTTGGAAAAGGGTTCTCTTATTTGTAGTCCATAAATGGTATTGTTGTTGTTGCAGAAGATGAGGTCAAGGCAGTTGTTTAGTCATGTCCTGAGTCCTTCGGGAGATAGGGCGGTATATAAATTTGAATAAATAAATAAATAAATAAATAATGTACTGTTAGTTACAAGTTGTTCAAGACCTAGGTTTGTAACAGCGTTGTATATTGTAGTGTGGATTGGATCAGTAGTACTTTCGTTTGTTAACCAGTTGATGAGAGGTAAATTTAGGTCACCCAGGAAGATGAGTGGATATGGGCAAGAGGCAGGCCACGTTAGTAATGAGGTTAAAATATTAGCATGAGTAATATCATAGTCAGGGGCTCTGTAGCATAGAATGAATCGAAGTGAGGTATTAGATGATAGGTCACATACAATAGTTTCAGGAAGAGAAAGTTTGTGAGCAAATTGAATGTTTTTTAGATTCAGTGACTTTTTATAGAAAATAGCCATTCCACCACCTCTTCAGTTTTCACGATCTGAACGGTGAACTTGATATTCTTTGTTTAAAATGATGGAATCAGGGATGGATGAGATTAGCCATGTTTCACAAATAAATATGATATCAAATGTACCACTGTTTAGCAGGAGGATAAATTCAGGTAATTTGTTAAGAATACTTCTTGCATTCATCAATTTACATTTAAAATCTGTAGAAAGAGGTGTTAAAGAGGTAATACCTAGTTTTGAATGTTAATTGGTTGAGGGATATGTACAACTGGTGGTGGTATAGGAGGTTGGATGAGTGGATGGAAGTTTTGGGCGGAAAGTGCTTGGATGTTGGGTACTTGACTGTTTGTTGATATGGTTGGTTGGATGGCTGGTTGAAAGGCTGGTTGAAAGGTTGGTTGGATGGATGATCGGATGGCTGGTTGAATGGTTTGTTGGATAGCTGTACGGATGGCTGGTTGAATAGTTTGTTGGATGGCTGATTGGATGACAGTTTCAATGGATGGTTGGTTGATGGGTACTTGATTGGTCGTTGGGATGGCTGGTTGGATGTTATGAGTGATGGGGGGTTTGGTGGTGAGTTTTTGATTGTAGGATTTAATTTTAATGCAGTTGGCACGGTAATCAATATATAGGTTTGATTCACCATCGTCTTGCCTTCGTTTAAGTTCAGTGCGGAGTTCACGAGAACATATCCGCTGCAGGAAAGATAGATCAGGGCGTGATCTAAGTTTACTGTAGGCAGGATTTGTTTTAGCAATAGAGTTGATGGTATATATGAACTTACGTTTGCTGCTCTCGTTTATGCAGATGACTCTGCAGAATCTTGGTGCTATTGATCCGTCACTGTTTTTATATTCAGGACCATCTCTGGAGACTGCAATTATTTCATTTGGGGAGATGGATGATGAATTATAATTTCCAATTATGTTGTGAATTTTGGAGATATCGGGTTCGTTTGTGTTTTCTAGACCAAATAATATTGCATTATTTATTTTTTGACCTCTCTCCAAGGCATCTCTAATAAGTTGGTCAGTAGTAAATTGTTGTTTAGGTAGAATTGAAGGATGAGTATTATGTAAAGGTAGATGAGTTGGGAAGAGATTTAGATCAGTCGAGAAATCATTTCTTTGTGTTGTAATTTGTTTTATCAGATTGGTGAAACTTTGTTCTATAACTGTTAGGATTTTGTTTTCTAGGTTTTGTTCAATGGCTAGTATTCTTTTTTCTAGGTTTTGTTCAATAGCTAGTATTCTTTTTTCCAAGTTTTGTTCAATTGTAGCTATTATTCTTGTTTCTAAGTTTTTATCAGCGTTGGATTTTTTGGCTGGCATAATGATGTATTTATTTATTATTATTAATTATGAATAAATTATGTGATAAGTAATGAAGCGGTATCTTACTTATTACTTCTATTTTATTTATTGAATAATTTTATAATTATTCAATAATTGAGGAAGTATCTTTTCTTAAACAATCTTTCTCAACTTCTATTTCTCGCACTTTCACTTTCAAGGGTATTAAGTTTGGAGTAGGGATACTGGAGGTTGCAGAGAAGGAAGTGATGTGAGAATGGAGAAAGCAGGGATGGTAATTGTGGATGCTGTGAACACTATGTTTATGGTGAAGATTGGCGGGAGATTTAAAAAGTCCTTTAGGTATGGAGGCAGAAGCAGTGTGGGTGGTGCTAAACCTCCTTAGCAACTCACCCGGCACAAGGGTTAATTGAAGCTTGGATGAAGTTCTGGTGGTGCTGGCTGCTCTGGCAGTGACAGCTGCAACAAAATAGGTCGGTTGTCAAAATTGCCGATGGGGCGTGGATCAGCGGTGGACAGCAGCCGCGGCTGTTTGAATCACGGCTTCTACAAATTCAGGTCGATCAGGTGTGGGCGGAGGCGGCTGACAAAATTGCTGATGGGACTTGGATCAGCGGTGGACAGCAGCCGCGGCTGTTTGAATCGCGGCTTCTACAAATACAGGTCGATCAGGTGTGGGCGGAGGCGGCTGTCAAAATTGCCGATGGGACGTGGATCAGCTGTGGACAGCAGCCGCGGCTGTTTGAATCGTGGCTTAGCCAAACCTCCTCAGCAATTCAATCGATCCCTAGATGCAGTTTAGGTGGTGCAGGCTGCCCTGGCAGCGATGGCCGCTGCAAAAACTCAGGATGATCGGATGAGCTGTCAAAATTGCGGCGGCGGCGGCTGACAGAACCGCGGCTCTAGCAGCTGCCCGGCGGTCGTCTGTATACCGGCAGTGGAGGGGGCAGCAGCAGCAAAAGCCTCTTAAATCAGGATCTCCCGAGTCCACTGGGTCACCAGAGATGAATCAGCGGGGCAGGTGGACGTCCGACGATCGTCCGTATCCCGGCAGCAGTGAAGGGGCAGCGGCAGCTTTAGATTAGATTAGATTAGATTTCTGAGAGCGGCCGTTACAAGATGGAAGAAGTAACGGCAGTTGAGTGAAAGTTGCCGGTGATTATAGAGGAGCAGTAAGCTGAAATTATCCCTCTTGAAATATATCGCAGGGATCCTCAGGATTTCGTTAAAGTGGGGATACCTGTTTGTCCTAGTAGCAATGGGTATTTAAGTAAAAGTTGTCATCTACAAATGGCATCTTTGAACTGACATATCTGTCTTTGGTGTGATCCTCCACAACTGGCACAGCCATCTTTTCGGTCCCCGTCATGGTGTTTGTGTTTGTCTGTCTTGAAGAAGTCTTTGTCAGTCTCATCGCTGCTGTTGGACTGGGTCACCTCTTGATGTACCGGGGCCGATTCTGGAGTTGTCTGGGGTGGTGCTGGTCGCTGCAGCGTCTTGGCAGCCTTAGTCGATGACTCGTGTGCCCTTGCTTCATCCAATGCAATATGCAGGGTCAGATTGGTTTTGGCTAGCAGCCCTCTCTGGAGGCGAATATCTCTAATGCCGCAGATTAGTTGCTCTAGGAGCGCATCATCAAGGTCTCGGTACTCGCAGTTGTTGTGGCTTTGTGCAGGGCGGCCATGTAAGCGCTGATCAGTTCTCCCTCTCGCTGCAATCTCTGCCAGAACTCGTACCGGTGAACAAATTTGGAGGGAATTGGGGCGTAATGTGCCCCTAGCATGGTCTGCAAAATCTGCCATGGCACCGATTGCACTGGGGCGGCTCTGATAGCGACTCAATGATGTCGAAGACTTTGGGGCACAGAAAGTAGGCTCTCTTCCGATTATCAGACAGGCCTTGAAGATCGTTAGCTTCGAGGAAGCATTCAAACCACGCCATGTACGATCCCCACTTTTCTTTCAATGGATCGAATGGAGTTGGCAGCATGTAGGCAGACATCGTGCCTGTTGTACTAGGCTCTTTCTGCCCTGTCCTACTGGTTGGATTTGAAGGTTGTCAGCTCTTTTTGGTCTACCTATCTATCTCGATCCCACCTTTGTCGTCGGTGTTAAGTTGGGCGATTGAGGAGACAGGAGACAGGTCTATGTGAACAACAGCTCTTTATTGTACAGTGAGAATCCAGCAAAATATACAGTGGTACAGCTCTCTTTATATAGTTTCTTAGTCAGGGTGTTAGCCAATGATCTTTCAGCTTTTTCTTGCTCAATTTTCCCTCCAAAATTAGATACATAACAATAAACGTATCTATTTATCTGTATAAGTTTATACTGTACAATATTTTACAAGAAATGTGTGCATGAACAGCTACTACTTGTGATAACAAAATTGAACATTAAATGAATAAAAGCTGATAAAGCTGATATAGTGAATACTACTGTCAAAAGATACATACATGCATGGTTCTTGAAATCCAATTCTTGAAATATCCAGCTAGTTAATATTAGTAATAGGAACTGGTAGAAGATCTTCTAATCTCATCTGTCATATACCAAACTACCTCATATTACCTATTAATAATATATGCATACTTAAAGCTCTGCCCTCTCTCTTATCAATGCAAAGAAAACAGAATAGTAAAGGTGTGATGCTAAGCAGTTTGTTTATGTTGTATACATTTTATAGTTATCCTTTAAGTCTGTTAATAGACGGTTTAAATAATGGTAAATGATGAAATAAATGAAGAATTAATCCTGGTTGCTGTGAATGAAGTATAGTTTAATTTATCCATAGGTTCATCAGGGATAGTGGGGTTTAATATAGAATTCTTACATCAGGATGAAATAGGAAGATAAGTGCCTCTGGAACACAGCATGAAGTCATCAACAAAATAATATTCCAGTGCCAAAGTTGAGAGATAATCAAAGGAACATGTATGTTTTTATGTATCTGGCAGAATATTACCTTCTTTTTGCTGACTTTGGAGAATTGCTACTGCTGTCCCACTTTTTTTATTTAATCCTGCAGACTCCTCTTCATTTTTCTACCCAGTTTCAGTATGGGAATTTCTGCCTCTTGCAAACTAGTTGCCCCATTCTCCAAATGACAAGGAGAAGGGATGAGAATTTTGTGAATGTGGAGGACTCATGTCCTAATCTTCTGGGAAAGAATGTACTGAAACTCCTGCCCTCAGCTTTCAGGATATTTAACAGAAGATGATAATAATAATGCAGATCTCTGAACACAGTGAAATCCTGCAGAGATTGAATTTGTGAACTCCTTTCCATATACCAGAAGGAATTGGTTTTTCATATGTATTTAAGTGGCTCTTAGAAAATTCTGGACACAGATTTTAGGTTTGAATGCAGAGTTCAAATTCAGATCACACAACCTGGCCCATGTATTTTGCCACGTGCTAGACAGACATGACTTCCCAAGTAAGGAAATTGGGGAGAGGGACAAAAATCTGTCCAGGAACAGATTATTTTATCCTGCCCACATATACTTGAATATAAACAATAGTGAAATTTCAGGATCATTCAGTCATTAGGCAAATTATAATTTAAAAGCAGAGCAAAGTGACTTAAATATACAATGCATGCTAGTTTTCTGAAAACTTTACAAATGCTAGCAGGTTAGGGAAGCTTTGACACCAGAGCAATCATCAGCTGTTCATATTTTCTAAAACATAACAATTTCACAATGTACATTCTGATTTCCGACTGTCTTTCCTAGGGGTTCATTTTGTATTATGTGAAATGTATCAGACTAATTTTCATGATGAAGAAAGCATTATAAGCTTCCTTTCCCCCTTAATTGATCCCCCTTTGATTACTTCTAAACCAGTGTTTCTCAATCACTGCAGGCTGGGGAATTCTGAAAGCAGATGCCCACTGATCTTAAAGTTGCTGAGGTTGAGAAATATTGTTTTAGACTTTTAAAGTAATCCAGCTATTGAAAAGAACAAATAATAAAATTTTAAAATTCCCTTTTGAAAGTAATATATATTTTGAAATCTATCCTTATGTAAACAGATAAATATAGGGAAGCCATCTTATCTATAGAAACATTTAAAGAATAAATACTCATTTAGCTTACGCTATGAACCTTACCCAGAGTTCCACAAGGCTTGTTTTTATATGTGCAGATGTCATATCTGTAAAGAATGAAAATAGATATATTTATAATAAATTCCTCTTAGCAGTGCTGTTTTTAAATATTGATCAGATTTCTGTAATGAAACTCCAGTTGTCAGACTGCAATCACTGTAATTATGTGCAGCCAGCTGGAGTGTCAGCCCTACAATCTTGTATAATAAACTACAAGCTTCAGTATATTCGTAACTTCTGGTCTCAATCCATAGAGAGACCTTCCAGGAAGAAAAAGAGATTAAAGTGGACCTTTGTAATTTCTGGCCTTAAAAAAACAATGTATCATTTTGTTTGGTAGTTATAGCTATATGTCTTAAAAATATTAGTATTCAGGATTCAGGATTTTCAACAAAAAAAACAATAATTATTCTAAATCTATTAAACCTGTTCCTTCCTAAATATTTTAGAATACTGAGTAGTAATGTTTTATCTTACTATTTCACATTTTGTTTACTTTTAAATGTATGTATTATCTAAAGCAGAGCCATATTAAATAATACCTTAAAGAGATGATGACTGGTTCCTGATTAGTATGATTCATGGGTAACAGAATATCAGTGAACCCCCTATAGTACCAGCTTATCTCTCACTTCCTTTTACTTTAAAATAAATCATATACATATAACATGGAGATTGTCCTATTATGCTCCAAGTGCAGTGGACAAATATTTTAACACAAAATCATTTTTAACTTTAATAAATAACATAAAGAACGAATACTATAAACATTAACTACATATTTAATATCAACTATATTTTACTAATGTAGTTCAAATGTTAGTGAACTAATGGTTAAAATTAACAGGGTAAAAACTTTACAAACGCAAAAATGGTTGATATCATATTTAGTGAAACAGATAATGAACTCAAGTAAATATAAGAGGACTGTTGAATTTGTATGGAAATTATAGGAGAAATTAAAAGATTATGAAGTATTCCATCTCAGAAATAAAATACTGGGGGTTTTGTTCAGATTCACCCTTTATTGTTATAAAAATTGATATAAATTATATGAAACTGAGCATTATCTATGATGAACAACGCATTAAATAAAATAACATATCGAGCAATATTTTGCAATTGAGATTTTTATATGGGAGCTGGGAATCCAATCCAGCTTCAGCTCATTCAGGGAATTTGCTACGTGTTTGTGAACTGTTTCTACTATCTACCAAATAGTAAACAGGAATGCACAAAACATCCCAGTTTGAAAGATTCTGACCTTAATTTCATTATTATCAGTATTTCCAGCTTGAAGACAGATGAAGTATTTTGTTTCACGCTTTTAGAGGAAAGTTCCACAATCTCAGCAACTTTAATGTGGTGTCTGTTCCCAGAATTCTCCAGCCAACATACTGGCTGGGGAATTCTGATAGTTAAAAGTTCAAACATTTTAAAGTTGCTGAGGTTGAGAAACACAGTTTAAAGTATTGCACCATCCTCTTTCTTGGTTTTATTTTTAATTTAAAAAATAAAAAATAAACCAAAATTTAACGCTAAATTTTCCCAGTTTAAGCCAGGATGGTCTAAAACAGATTACAATTCTGAACAAATTGAGCATTCAGTAATTAAAATGCATAACACTAAAATAAGAAAGCAAAAGCATATCCCATATAATTAAAACAGTTATAGCAATATATTTTAAATCAATATATTAAATGATTATTAAAAGCATTATTACATTAAAAGATTATTAAATAAAAGCATGTTTACCTAGTATCAAAAACCAAAAACCAACATAATTGGTATCAAGTTTCTCCCGTCCTGGAAGGACATTCTCCATTCCCCCTTCCAAAAAAAAACACCTTCCACTGAAAAGACCCAAGTACAGTCCCATGCTATAAAAGGCTTTATAGACAAATGCCAACTTTAACTGAGACAAGATACAAATCAAGAACCAAGGAAGACTGGCAGATCATAATGCCATGTTCCAGTCAATACTATCATTTTATACTTTCCAAACCTTTCTCAAGCACAGTCACACATATAACTCAAGAAGTAACCATGGCATGCATTACTGTAACAAGATTATATTTATCTAGGTAGGACTATAACTGGTAGATTTGTCAACCTAAACTGATTAAAGGTGCTTAATATTACAGAGGGCACTGATGCTTCTATTGACAAAAATGAATTTAGACTGTTCCAAAACTGCAAACTTAATTCTTAGGAAACTGAGGAAACTGTATCCATTTCCAAAAACAAAAGAAAGTTGAACACTACACATATAGGTAGATGGATCATCCACTAAGAGCACCTCTATCTTGTCCTGATTAAATGACAGTTTGTTGGCCATCATCAGTCCATTAGTATGACCATGTTCTGATTCAGTATTTCCACTTATGACAAAAAGGAGAAACTGAGATGTTATCATCATCTCACTGATGATCTTCAGTTCAAATCTCCAAAAGACCTCACTTAGCAGTTTCATGTAAATGTTAAACACGGGGATGTAAAAGAATCCGATATTGTAAACACCTTAGACTTGAGCAGAAACCTTCTGTGAACATTTGTCCAGGAATGAATGAGCAGAACCAAACATAGGTGTTCCATCCATACTTAGTTCAGATAATTTCTCCACCAGGATGGCATAGTCAATGGTATTGAAAGTCAATGAAACCACCAAGGAAATCAAAATGATGCATTCCCCCTGATTTTCTTCAGGCAAACATTATCCTGCAGTATGACAAAGGCATTTTTAGTGCCAAAACTAGACATGTAAAGAGAAATATATAGTCCCCCGTAACCAGGTGAACACTCCCATCTTACTAGACTGAATAAGACATGGGATCACTGGGAAGTTGGCTATAGTCTATCAAGCACAATGATCCTATCTTCATTTTAAATTCCTTCAAGTCAGTTAACTAATAAAGCAGCAAGAACAGATTCCATCTCTACTATCACCAGATGAAAGTGGATAAGAAAAGAGGTAAAGATAAATGATAGCCAACTTGTTGTCCATATATATTCTGACTGTTCTTCCTTCTTTTGAAAGAGGTTACAAATGAACAACTAAATGCACTGTGCAGCCGATACACATTATACATATTATTTATTCTGTTGTGTTTTCAAATAACAAATGCAAAACGCATGTTAATTTTCTAGATTATTTATACTTCTGTAGAGAAGTATATTTTTCATTTTCCTACATTGCTCTTGGACCATGCTGAACTGAATGTGTTGCTGTTGCTTGCTACTTTCCAAGCTCAGTGCTATGATTCTGTGCATATCTATATGTTCAGGCAAATCAGGATGCAAAAAGCTTAATTGTTTTTTACTTTTTTGGTAAGAATGTGAAACAGTTTAATTGGGTTATATAATATTCTTTGTAATTTTAAGAACTGTGTGGTAGATAGTAATTAGACCAGATTAAAACCCTAATTATTTTTTTAGTCTCACAATGAGAAATGAAGGAATCAGGATTTAGTTTTGAATTCTTATTATTTCTATAAATGCATAGGTAGCTATGTATTTGTTTGGAGTATATTATTCAGGAATAATTCACTGGAAACTGTTTGATATATATATATAGGTCTTTGGTTGTTCGGGTTTTCTCCCGTGTAAAATTGGAAGTGTCTTGGCGACGTTTCGACGAAGTCTCATTCGTCATCTTCAGGCTTCAGCTTCGTGCTTCTGGGAGCAATGTGTGATTGCAGCTGTTTCTTCCTTTTAACTGCTAGTGGGGGTTTGAACTGATTGGGTGGGAGCTTGGCTGTGCTCTGATTGGATGGGGGGGGGGGGTTTGTGCTCTGATTGGCTGGGTGTGTGTCCTGTGTTGGTGGGGGCTTGTTTGTGCTCAGTTTAGTCTGTGTTGCAGGGGGATTTGAGCTGGTGAGCTGCATAGCTGTTGTTTGGCTTTGTGGTCGTGCTACATCTTCATAGTGGGTGTCGGTCTGCTGCATGTATGGATTGGAAGGGTTTGAAATGGCTAATGTTGCAGCTGCGGTCTGGCTTCTGGTCCTTGGTCGTGCTTCATGATCAGTGTGGGTTTGGGTCTGCTTTCTGGGTGGATGTGCGGTGGTGACATCCTGTGAGGACCTCGTGAGTGTGGGTCTGGTGTGCTGGGTGGTGGTGTGAGAGTGCGTGCAGATAGCGGTTTGTGTGTGTTTTCTTCTGGTAGATGGTGTGTCCTAGGGAGCCATTGGGTTTTCTGTAGACCACCACCCAGCACAGATCAACTCCGTAGCCAAGACACTCATCTCCAGAACAAAATGCTTAGCTGATGAACAACACCTAAAACCCGAACTAGACACTCTCACTAACGTACTAACATCCAATGGATTCCAAAGAAATAAGATTACCAAGCTAATCCAAAAAGAACCCCCCACTAAAATCCAAGACAGAGAACAAGAAAACGGCACAGCCCTCCTCCCATATATAAAAGGCACCACAGACAGAATCAGCAAGATCCTCCACAAACACAACATCAAGACAGCATTCTGCACAAACAGAAAAATATCCACCATCCTAAGAAACCCCAAAGACAAAATTGAGTTAGAAAATCAAGGAGTATATGAAATCCCATGCACCGCCTGCCCCACCACATACATTGGACAAACCAACAGAAGAATAAGTGCACGCATTGAAGAACACAAGAACTCATTCAAAAAAGAGGAACCAACTTCTTCCCTGGTCCAACACTTTAAAGTCACAGGACATGATATTGACTTTAAAAAGACCAGAACTATCGCCAAAACTGAACACTTTAACAACAGAATAATCAGAGAAGCCATTGAGATAGAAAAACGCCCACACAGCATGAACAAACGAGATGACACCTCCCGCCTACCAGCCATTTGGAAACCCGCCCTTATTGACAAACGAGTCCCTAACACGAGGAATGACACCAGACCCACACTCACGAGGTCCTCACAGGATGTCACCACCGCACATCCACCCAGAAAGCAGACCCAAACCCACACTGATCATGAAGCACGACCAAGGACCAGAAGCCAGACCGCAGCTGCAACATTAGCCATTTCAAACCCCTCCAATCCATACATGCAGCAGACCGACACCCACTATGAAGATGTAGCACGACCACAAAGCCAAACAACAGCTATGCAGCTCACCAGCTCAAATCCCCCTGCAACACAGACTAAACTGAGCACAAACAAGCCCCCACCAACACAGGACACACCCCCAGCCAATCAGAGCACAAACCCCCCCCCCATCCAATCAGAGCACAGCCAAGCTCCCACCCAATCAGTTCAAACCCCCACTAGCAGTTAAAAGGAAGAAACAGCTGCGATCACACATTGCTCCCAGAAGCACGGTTGAAGCCTGAAGATGACGAATGAGACTTCGTTGAAACGTCGCCAAGACACTTCCAATTTTACACGGAGAAAACCCGAACAACCAAAGACCTATATACAAACACCTGTGAAAACCTCAGAAAACAAATATTGCACCTCTACGGGGAGGAAATCCACCATCTGACCAGGACCTATGAAAAACTAGAAGTCCAAAGAGCTTCCATTTTATGTGACCTCGCATTCCTACGAAACTCCCGCGATCAAAATTTAATCCCAAATGCTTCCAATTGAAATTCCACTCCAACTCTGCAGCCACCAAACGCATCCTAAAAAGAACAGAATTGGCCTTAATCAGAAATGAACTTCACACAAAAGATTCCTCCTAGATCAAATCAACAAAGATCTCCCCACACTTCACCCCAAACTCAGCAACAAGATGCACCCTGCACTTTGGGACAAATCCAAACAACTTGCCGTCTGGAGAGCCGAAACACAGACCACCCTCAAGACAGACACGCACACCAACAAACTCCGAAGACTACAAGAATGCCAGAAACAAACCCTCCACCCTCACAGCAACACATGAAACAAACAGTGCATAACATCTCAGATAGGATCCTCACCAAAGCTGAAACCGATGTCCTTTCCAAAGGATTCAACTTTGCAGTCACTCCCAAATACATCCCCACGAAACCATTATATGCGGAGTTGAAACCAGCCTGACCAAAATCAACCCCGATGACGCTAACAAAATCAGACTCGAGATCTCCAACATCCTCTGCACCAGCAAGCCACCCAAAAGCAACTTACCCAAAGAGGAACAGACAGCACTACTTAACCTGAAAAAAGATACCAGCATAATAATCCTACCAGCAGACAAGGGCAACGCCACGGTGGTTATGAACACATCTGACTACCAAACCAAATTAACCAACCTACTCCAAGACCCTGCATACAAGCCCCTAAACACAGACCCCACCACCTACCTAGAAAACCACTAGATCCAAAATAAAAGCCTCCCCCATCAGCGAAGAAATCCAACAAAGAATCATTCCCAGAGAGAAATCATCCAGATGCCCTAAGCTCTATGGCCTCCCCAAGATACACAAAGAAGGAACCCCACTCAGACCCATAGTCAGCTCCATAGGCTCACCTCTACAAAACCTAGCCAAATTTCTTGCCAAACAACTACAGCCCTATGCAGAATCCATCACCTCACACGTAAAAAACTCATTCCAGTTCATAGAGATCATAAAGAAACAAAACTTACAGCCCAGCGACCTACTCGTGAGCTTTGATGTCATATCCCTCTTCACCCAAGTGCCAATCAAAGAAGCCTTGACAGCTATCCAAAACAAATATAACCCCCCCAAGCACATCCTAGATCTGACCAACCACTGCCTATCCAACACATACTTCATCTATAATGGACAAAATACAAACAAGTAGAAGGAGCACCCATGGGATCACCCTTTCACCTGTCATTGCCAATCTCTACATGGAACACTTTGAAACCCAAGCACTAGAAAAATCTGATCACAAACCCAAACTCTGGCTCAGATATGTAGACGACACCTTCATAATCTGGCCACACGGGAAAGAAAAACTTGACAACTTCCTCACACACCTCAATAGCCTACACCCCAAAATACAGTTCACCATGGAAACAGAAGTTAATAACCAACTTCCTTCCTGGATGTCTTAGTCTACAGAAACCCAATGGCTCCCTAGGACACACCATCTACCAGAAGAAAACACACACAAACCGCTATCTGCATGCACTCTCACACCACCACCCAGCACAGATCAACTCCGTAGCCAAGACACTCATCTCCAGAACAAAATGCTTAGCTGATGAACAACACCTAAAACCCGAACTAGACACTCTCACTAACGTACTAACATCCAATGGATTCCAAAGAAATAAGATTACCAAGCTAATCCAAAAAGAACCCCCCACTAAAATCCAAGACAGAGAACAAGAAAACGGCACAGCCCTCCTCCCATATATAAAAGGCACCACAGACAGAATCAGCAAGATCCTCCACAAACACAACATCAAGACAGCATTCTGCACAAACAGAAAAATATCCACCATCCTAAGAAACCCCAAAGACAAAATTGAGTTAGAAAATCAAGGAGTATATGAAATCCCATGCACCGCCTGCCCCACCACATACATTGGACAAACCAACAGAAGAATAAGTGCACGATTGAAGAACACAAGAACTCATTCAAAAAGAGGAACTAACTTCTTCCCTGGTCCATCACTTTAAAGACACAGAACATGATATTGACATTTAAAAGACCAGAACTATCGCCAAAACTGAACACTTTAACAACAGAATAATCAGAGAAGCCATTGAGATAGAAAAACGCCCACACAGCATGAACAAACGAGATGACACCTCCCGCCTACCAGCCATTTGGAAACCCGCCCTTATTGACAAACGAGTCCCTAACACGAGGAATGACACCAGACCCACACTCACGAGGTCCACACAGGATGTCACCACCGCACATCCACCCAGAAAGCAGACCCAAACCCACACTGATCATGAAGCACGACCAAGGACCAGAAGCCAGACCGCAGCTGCAACATTAGCCATTTCAAACCCCTCCAATCCATACATGCAGCAGACTGACACCCACTATGAAGATGTAGCACGACCACAAAGCCAAACAACAGCTATGCAGCTCACCAGCTCAAATCCCCCTGCAACACAGACTAAACTGAGCACAACCAAGCCCCCACCAACACAGGACACACCCCCAGCCAATCAGAGCACAAAAAAACCCCCATCCAATCAGAGCACAGCCAAGCTCCCACCCAATCAGTTCAAACCCCCACTAGCAGTTAAAAGGAAGAAACAGCTGCGATCACACATTGCTCCCAGAAGCACGAAGCTGAAGCCTGAAGATGACGAATGAGACTTCGTTGAAACGTCGCCAAGACACTTCCAATTTTACACGGGAGAAAACCCGAACAACCAAAGACCTATATACAAACACCTGTGAAAACCTCAGAAAACAAATATTGCACCTCTACGGGGAGGAAATCCACCATCTGACCAGGACCTATGAAAAACTAGAAGTCCAAAGAGCTTCCATTTTATGTGACCTCGCATTCCTACGAAACTGCCGCGATCAAAATTTAATCCCCAAATGCTTCCAATTGAAATTCCACTCCAACTCTGCAGCCACCAAACGCATCCTAAAAAGAACAGAATTGGCCTTAATCAGAAATGAACTTCACACAAAAAGATTCCTCCTAGATCAAATCAACAAAGATCTCCTCACACTTCACCTCAAACTCAGCAACAAGATGCACCCTGCACTTTGGGACAAATCCAAACAACTTGCCGCCTGGAGAGTCAAACACAGACCACCCTCAAGACAGACACGCACACCAACAAACTCAAGACTACAAGAATGCCAGAAAACAAACCCTCCACCCTCACAGCAACACATGAAACAAACAGTGCATAACATCTCAGATAGGATCCTCACCAAAGCTGAAACCGATGTCCTTTCCAAAGGATTCAACTTTGCAGTCACTCCCAAATACATCCCCACGAAACCATTATATGCGGAGTTGTAACCAGCCTGACCAAAATCAACCCCGATGACGCTAACAAAATCAGACTCGAGATCTCCAACATCCTCTGCACCAGCAAGCCACCCAAAAGCAACTTACCCAAAGAGGAACAGACAGCACTACTTAACCTGAAAAAAGATACCAGCATAATAATCCTACCAGCAGACAAGGGCAACGCCACGGTGGTTATGAACACATCTGACTACCAAACCAAATTAACCAACCTACTCCAAGACCCTGCATACAAGCCCCTAAACACAGACCCCACCACCTACCTAGAAAAAACTAGATCCAAAATAAAAGCCTCCCCCATCAGCGAAGAAATCCAACAAAGAATCATTCCCAGAGAGAAATCATCCAGATGCCCTAAGCTCTATGGCCTCCCCAAGATACACAAAGAAGGAACCCCACTCAGACCCATAGTCAGCTCCATAGGCTCACCTCTACAAAACCTAGCCAAATTTCTTGCCAAACAACTACAGCCCTATGCAGAATCCATCACCTCACACGTAAAAAACTCATTCCAGTTCATAGAGATCATAAAGAAACAAAACTTACAGCCCAGCGACCTACTCGTGAGCTTTGATGTCATATCCCTCTTCACCCAAGTGCCAATCAAAGAAGCCTTGACAGCTATCCAAAACAAATATAACCCCCCCAAGCACATCCTAGATCTGACCAACCACTGCCTATCCAACACATACTTCATCTATAATGGACAAAAATACAAACAAGTAGAAGGAGCACCCATGGGATCACCCTCCCACCTGCCATTGCCAATCTCTACATGGAACACTTTGAAACCCAAGCACTAGAAAAATCTGATCACAAACCCAAACTCTGGCTCAGATATGTAGACGACACCTTCATAATCTGGCCACACGGGAAAGAAAAACTTGACAACTTCCTCACACACCTCAATAGCCTACACCCCAAAATACAGTTCACCATGGAAACAGAAGTTAATAACCAACTTCCTTCCTGGATGTCTTAGTCTACAGAAACCCAATGGCTCCCTAGGACACACCATCTACCAGAAGAAAACACACACAAACCGCTATCTGCACGCACTCACACCACCACCCAGCACAGATCAACTCCGTAGCCAAGACACTCATCTCCAGAACAAAATGCTTAGCTGATGAACAACACCTAAAACCCGAACTAGACACTCTCACTAACGTACTAACATCCAATGGATTCCAAAGAAATAAGATTACCAAGCTAATCCAAAAAGAACCCCCCACTAAAATCCAAGACAGAGAACAAGAAAACGGCACAGCCCTCCTCCCATATATAAAAGGCACCACAGACAGAATCAGCAAGATCCTCCACAAACACAACATCAAGACAGCATTCTGCACAAACAGAAAAATATCCACCATCCTAAGAAACCCCAAAGACAAAATTGAGTTAGAAAATCAAGGAGTATATGAAATCCCATGCACCGCCTGCCCCACCACATACATTGGACAAACCAACAGAAGAATAAGTGCACGATTGAAGAACACAAGAACTCATTCAAAAAGAGGAACTAACTTCTTCCTGGTCCAACACTTTAAAGTCACAGGACATGATATTGACTTTAAAAGACCAGAACTATCGCCAAAACTGAACACTTTAACAACAGAATAATCAGAGAAGCCATTGAGATAGAAAACGCCCACACAGCATGAACAAACGAGATGACACCTCCGCCTACCAGCCATTTGGAAACCCGCCTTATTGACAAACGAGTCCCTAACACGAGGAATGACACCAGACCCACACTCACGAGGTCCTCACAGGATGTCACCACCGCACATCCACCCAGAAAGCAGACCCAAACCCACACTGATCATGAAGCACGACCAAGGACCAGAAGCCAGACCGCAGCTGCAACATTAGCCATTTCAAACCCCTCCAATCCATACATGCAGCAGACCGACACCCACTATGAAGATGTAGCACGACCACAAAGCCAAACAACAGCTATGCAGCTCACCAGCTCAAATCCCCCTGCAACACAGACTAAACTGAGCACAAACAAGCCCCCACCAACACAGGACACACCCCCAGCCAATCAGAGCACAAACCCCCCCCATCCAATCAGAGCACAGCCAAGCTCCCACCCAATCAGTTCAAACCCCCACTAGCAGTTAAAAGGAAGAAACAGCTGCGATCACACATTGCTCCCAGAAGCACGAAGCTGAAGCCTGAAGATGACGAATGAGACTTCGTTGAAACGTCGCCAAGACACTTCCAATTTTACACGGGAGAAAACCCGAACAACCAAAGACCTATATACAAACACCTGTGAAAACCTCAGAAAACAAATATATATATATATATATATATTTGTTTTCTGAACGAAGCTGAAGCCTGAAGATGACGAATGAGATCTCGTCGAAACGTCGCCAAGACACTTCCAATTTTACACGGGAGAAAACCCGAACAACCAAAGACCTATATATATATATATATATATATATATATATATATATATATATATATATAGCTATGGATATGGTTGGAGTGGATATAGTAAAAATAAAAAATTGGTAAAAATGCCTATTGACACTCTTTCTCACACATTTATGTGATGATATCCTAGCATGCTTGTCATTATTTTGGTGTTATTGTGGTTTGCTACAATGTCATGTGTATAGAATCAGTGCATGCTAGTCTTCAAAGAACTTATATTTAGTTTAGGACAAAAAATGTACTTGTATTGATTAGTTAATTCATTCTAAAACTGAAAATAGGTCTATTATAAAGAAATTATTTCAAATGTTAAAAATTAAAAGAATATTTCTATGTTTGAAAAAGAGCCAAGATATGTCTGTGTTAACTTAATTTATTTGGGTAGATGCTTCTTGGTGCCAAAATCATACCCATTCATCCAATCAAAATACAGAATCTTAATTGTAAGTGCTAAAGCTGCTGGATTTTCAAATAAATTTCATTTATAATAATAATAATAATAATAATAATAATAATAATAATAATAATAATAATAATAATAATAATAATAATAATAATTTGTATACCGCCTTTCTCCCGAAGGACTCAGGGCGGTGCACAGCCAAAATAAAATACAAAAAACAACACATACAATACTAATAACAACCCTTAAAAAACATATTCAATTGGCCACGTTTAAAATACAATATCACCCTATAAAATTTACAAAAATTTAAAACCCATAAAATCGATTTAAAATTTTAAAAATTCAAGCCAGTCCAGCAAGGTGGAATAAATAAGTTTTAAGTTCGCGGTGAAAGGTCCTGAGGTCAGGTAATTGTTGAAGTCCAGGGGGAAGTTCGTTCCACAGGGTAGGAGCCCCCACAAAGAAGGCCCTCCCCCTGGGGGCCACCAGTCGACATTGCTTGGCTGACGGCACCCTAAGGAGTCCCTCTCTGTGAGAACGCACCGGTCGCTGGGAGATAGAAGATGGCAGTAGACGGTCCCGTAGATATCCCGGTCCTAAGCCATGGAGCACTTTAAAGGTAGTCACCAATACCTTGAAGCGCACCCGGAAGACAACAGGCAGCCAGTGCAGTCTGCGCAGGATGGGTGTTATATGGGAGCTCCGAACTGCTCCCTCAATAACCCGCGCAGCCGCATTCTGGACTAACTGGAGTCTCCGGGTGCTCTTCAAGGGGAGCCCCATTTAGAGACCATTGCAATAGTCCAAGCGAGAGGTAACGAGAGCATGAGTGACCGTGCATAGGGCATCCCGGTCCACGAAGGGACGCAACTGGCGGATCAGGCGAACCTGATAAAAAGCTCTCCTGGAGACGGTCGTCAAATGGTCTTCAAAGGACAACCGCCCATCCAGGAGCACACCCAAGTTGCGCACCGTTTCCATCGGAGCCAATGACTCGCCCCCAACAGACAGCCGCAACTGCAGCTGACTGTACCGGGGTGCCGGCATCCACAGCCACTCCGTCTTGGAGGGATTAAGCTTGAGCCTGTTCCTCCCCATCCAGACCCGTACGGCTTCCAAACACCGGGACAGTACTTCAATAGCTTCGTTGGGTGGCCTGGGGTGGAAAAGTACAGCTGCGTGTCATCAGCGTACAGTTGGTACTTCACCCCAAAACCACTGATGATCTCACCCAGCGGCTTCATATAGATATTGAACAGGAGAGGCGAGAGAATCGATCCCTGCGGCACCCCACACATGAGGCGCCTCGGGGTCGATCTCTGCCCCCCTGTCAACACCATCTGTGTCCGGTCAGAGAGGTAGGAGGAGAACCACAAATAAACGGTGCCTCCCACTCCCAAACCCTCCAACCAGCGCAGCAGGATACCATGATCGATGGTATCGAAAGCCGCTGAGAGGTCTAATAGGACCAGGGCAGAGGAGTAACCCCTATCTCTGGCCCTCCAGAGATCATCCACCAACGCAACCAAAGCCATTTCCCTACTGTATCCGGGCCGAAAGCTGGACTGGAACGGGTTTAGATAGACAGTTTCATCCAGGTACTGGGGTAGTTGACGTGCCACCGCACTCTCTACAACCTTCGCCTTAAAGCGAAGATTGGAGACTGGACAGTAATTTCCTAAAACAGCTGGGTCCAGGGAAGGCTTCTTGAGGAGAGGTCTCACCACCGCCTCTTTCAAGGCAGCAGGAAAGACCCCCTCCCGCAAAGAAGCATTTGTAATCCCCCGGAGCCAGCCTCGTGTCACCTCCTGCGTGGCCAGCACCAACCAGGAGGGGCATGGGTCCAGTAAACATGTGGTGGCATTCAACCTTCCCAGCAGCCTGTCCATGTCCTCGGGAGTCACAGGGTCAAAACTATCCCAAACAGTCTCAACAAGACGAGTCTCGAAACTCTCGCCTGGATCTACCCAATTTTGATCCAATCCGTCCCGAAGCTGAACGATTTTATCGTATAGATAACCGTTAAACTCCTCGGCACGCCCTTGTAATGGGTCCTCCCACCCCTCCTGTTAAAATAGAGAGCAGGTCACCCGAATCAGGGCGGCCGGGCGGTTATCTGCCGACGCAATGAGGGAGGAAACGTAGGAACGTTTCGCATCCCTCAATGCCACTAGGTAGGTCCTTCTATAGGACCTAACTAGTGTCCGGTCAGCCTCAGAATGGCTGGATCTCCAGGCACTCTCTAGGTGTCTTCTCTGGTGTTTCATCTCCCTCAGCTCCTCGGAGAACCAAGGAGCTGGTTGAGACCGACGCCGGGTCAGAGGCCGCAAAGGCACAACACGGTCCAAAGCTCCAGCCGCAGCCTGTTCCCAGGCTGCGACTAGCTCTTCAGTCGTGCCGCGAGCCAGATTATCGGAAAACGGCCCAAGCTCCGTCAGGAACCTCTCTGGGTCCATCAGGCGCCTGGGACAGAACCAACGCATTGGTTCCGTCTCCCTGCGGTGCTGGGTAGTGGTCTGAAAGTCCAGACGAAGGAGAAAATGATCTGACCATGACAAGGGTTCAACAACTAAATCATTTAAAATCAGATCATTCAATCACTGGCCAGAGATAAAAATCAAATCTAGGGTGCCCCCCCCGATGTGGGTAGGGCCGTCAACTAATTGAGTCAGGTCCATGGCTATAGTTCATGAGATGTAATGGGTGGTTGTTAAATTGAGATAGAACTATTCTGGGGAGTGGAGATGGGTAGACATAGAAATGTTTGTTTTTTCTTTCTGTGTGAGACCATAATAAAATACTGAAGCAGCACTAGGGAAAATCCTTTTAAAAGCATTGCATTTTATATTTGTTATATATAGTGGTATCTTGGTACTCAACTGCTTTGAAACTCATCTAATTTGGTACTCATTTGGTACTCATACAATGCATTTTGACACAAACATTTTGTCCTGGTACTCATTGTTTGTTTGGTTCTCAATGCACAAGCTAGAAGTTGTTGGTTTCGACTGCCTTGTGACTCATTACATTATTCCTTATAGGAAAAATTTGTTTGGTACTCATTGGTTTTGGTACGCATCACACCTCCTAAAACCAATTAACGATAAGAACCAACCTACCACTGTACCTGTTTCATAAAATATTTGATTAGTTTTGCTGAAGAATTCTTCAATGACATTTAGATGCATAAAAAGCATAGGTTACATTAAATTGTATAATATAGTGAAACACCATTTAACTTTGATCCATATTTTAAAAATGACATGGCTTATGATATTAGTTTTGTGAGCAGCTCATTTGATGAGTGTCATTAAATGCAAGATACTTATTCTTTTTCTCCAACAAGAAATTCTTATTCATAAAATCATACAGGACCATCTTTCCACAGTTGTATCTACCCATTCTGCTAGATCAGGGGTGTCAAACTCAAGGCCTGCAGGCGAATCCGGCCAGTGTGATGCTTAGATCTGGCCTGCGGGGCTGCCCTAGAAATCGCGAAGGACCAACCTGCAGTCTCCCCCAGTGAAAATGAAGCTGCTACAGCCTTTTGCAATCCTCTGCCAGTGAAAATGGAGCTTGGAGCTCGGGAGGGCCACATGCGGCCCTTCCAAGTTCTGCTTTCACTGGCAGAGAGCTCAGGCCATTACAGGCACCCCGATACGAATGATGTCAAGCTGGCCATGCCCAGCCAGCCATACCTACCCCAGCCCCCTGAGGTCAAGCACAACCCTAATTTGGTCCTCAGTGAAATCAAGTTTGACACCCCTGTGCTTGATCTAGCAGAAGAGGCATGCTCTTAATCCCATCCATTTCAAAATGCCATTGGTGAGGCTCAGGAAGAGAACATTTTCTATTGTGGCATTCACCCTCAGGAACATTGTTCCCTGGAGATCAGACAACCCCATATCCTTGTTTGTTTGTTTGTTTTTATTCATTGTATGCTTGCACTATTATCCCAATGACAGTTCAGGTAATCTGCTTCCTTCTAATCCATAACTTTCCAAGAATCTCTGCTAAGGAGCATATTAAATGAACATCTAATTCACTTAACATGGTCCTGGGCAGAAATTCTTAAAAATTTATGGATTGGAAGGGAACAGATTATCTGAATTGTCACTATCATTGGAAATAATAGTAGAAATTATTTTGCCTCTCTTTAAATTATGGCAAAAAACCTGTGGGCAGTAAAGTGTACAATGGTTTTATGATTTCACTTGCTATATACTTCCATGTCCAAGAAGAATACCAAGAGAAAAAGCCCTGTGTTTTGGTCTCGCTTTCTGCTGAAGTCAGGGAAAGAAAGTACCTATGTTTTACGAGATTAAGCATGGAAAATTTTATACTATAATTGTAATGCCATCAAAATATGTTCTGTTGGATGTGAATATATTTCATCACTTTGAATTCCTGTACAACATAAATAAAATGAATAATGCTTTGTCACAAGAAAAAGTTAAATGTATAGCTACAGAATCCATATGCTTGACTATAAACATCAAATACACCTGTTTATTTCCTAAATCGCAAAACAACACTCTTCAGTTTCCCTTCCCTTAAAGCAGTGTTTCTCAATTTTGACAACTTGAAGAGGTGTGGACTTCAACTCCCAGAATTCCCCAGCCAGCACAGCTGGCTGGGGAATTCTGGGAGTTGAAGTCCACACCTCTTCAAGTTGTCAAAATTGAGAAACTCTGCCTTAAAGGCAAGCAGAAAGGAGATAGGAAGCATTTGTTTCCTAAAAAACATTAACTTCAATTTATTTTATGCCTCTAATTAATTTAGACTATGATTTGTTGAAAAACAAGAATCAAATTATGATATTTGCTCTTATTAAAACAAAGTTTACACCAACCATTATTTTTAAAAATTTAATGATAAACTATAGTTTTTGTATAACAGGAACCACATGTTTCTAATCTCCACCTTGCAACTCTGCCAGCTGAGTGGAAAAGCATGTCAGTTTACAGTTTGTGCAATGTTATTCATATAATGTTATATTTTGAGCCAATAGCCCAGTTTGAATATTCAGTTCTTAAATTAACAAGGTAACAACTTTAAAAAAAGTATTATGTGTTGTATGTTTGTCTGTGTGTTATGTTTATATGAAAAAGAAAAGAAGTTCACTTTTTGTTTCTTCCTACCATTTTTCTGCAACTGCAGGACCTGCATTTTGACAGGAATTGACACCCTAGCTTGTTGCCCAAGCTTGATGTTATGGGCTGAAAAAGAGAGACTGACTGGTACAAAGTTACCCAGCTGGCTTTCATGCCTAAGGTAGGACTAGAATTCATTGTGTCCTAGTGTCTTAACCACTAGATCAAACTGGTTCTTGAAAGAAGTCCACAAAAATAATTCTCTCTCTCCACAGACACATGCACGAAAGCATACACACACATACATACATACATACATACATACACACATCTTATAAAATTCAACTTTGTTCACTTCTATGAATTTTTGTTTACAAATATGTTGAGAATTGAAATTATTAGAGTATATTGGAACAGTGTATTAAATATTTTACAGTAAGCAAAACTTGAAACTTTGGGTTTATCTTGTCTATGATCTCAACTTTTGTTTAATTAATAAAATTTATAAACCCAGTCTTCTGACAGCCGTTAAAGACTGACCCCAGACAAGAAGCACAAACCATAAATACTAACACTATCTTAGCTGTAAGATTATCATAACAGACACTTACAACTCTCAAAGCTTCTTTCTCTGCCCTTATTTTTATTCTCTAGACTTTCTTCTTCCCCATTTTTTCCTTGGACTCAGGTTTTGTTTATTAAACTATTATGTGGCTGTGCTTCTTCCTTCTGTCTCCCAAAGTCATTCTCACAATGTTACCATATTAAAAGCCAGTATTTTATAGTGGTTACTATGCTAGACTGGCATTGGGAAGACCAAAATTCATTTCATCTTTACCTCCAGAAAAACTTCTCCTTTTTTAAAAAACCTCCCTTTCTTTTATTAAATATTTTTCTAAAAAAATAGAAAAATAAAAAGGCTACACAAAGCTATGAAAGAAAGGGAAAAGCTAAAAAAGAAACAAAATCATACTAGGTGTATAGTCACATATATACATACATATATAAAGTTGTACAGTAAACTTTTCAATGAATGGAAATACAAGACAAAATGTAGACAATAACTTTTCCCAAATGGAATCAAGTGTTGAACTGTAGAAATATTTAAATAAATCATTAATTTTACTACATCTCCATTTACTCAGGATTTTTTAAATAATGTAAGGAAATAATTTCTGAAATATCATTTTTCATTGTAAAAATGTAATCTAAAGTCTATTAAACATACAAACAAAAAAAGCAAAAACAAAGAGAAAGGAAAAGGATACACACACAAATAATGGTTATATAAAAATGTTTCAAAGTTAAAAAAACAAAACAGATAGATAGATAGATAGATAGATAGATAGATAGATAGATAGATAGATAGATAGATACATACATACATACATACATACATACATAAATATATATAATATAAATATATATAAACCCGAATAACCAAAGGCCTACGTGTGTGTGTGTGTGTGTGTGTGTGTTTTCTGAGGTTTTCGCGGGTGTTTGTATGTAGGTCTTTGGTTATTCGGGTTTTCTCCCACGTAAAATTAGAAGTGTCTTGGCGACGTTTCGACGAAGTCTCATTCGTCATCTTCAGGCTTCAGCTTCGTGCTTCTGGGAGCAATGTGTGATCGCAGCTGTTTCTTCCTTTTAACTGCTAGTGGGGGTTTGAACTAATTAGGTGGGAGCTTGGCTGTGCTCTGATTGGAAGGTGTTTTTTTGTGCTCTGATTGGCTGGGGGTGCGTCCCGTTTGGGTAGGGGCTTGGTTGTGCTCAGATTAGTCAGAGTTGCAGGGGGATTTGAGCTGGTGAGCTGCATTGCTGTTGTTTGGCTTCGTGGTCGTGGTCGTGCTACATCTTCATAGTGGGTGTCAGTCTGCTGCATGTATGGATTGGAGGGGTTTGAAATGGCTAATGTTGCAGCTGCAGTCTGGCTTCTGGTCCTTGGCCTTGCCTCTTCATCGGTGTGGGTTTGAGTCTGCTTTCTGGGTGTGGTGTGGTGGAGACATCCTGTGTGGGTCTGGTGTCATTCCTCATGTTAGAAATGGCTGGTAGGCAGGAGGTATCATCTCGTTTATTCATGCTGTGTGGGCGTTTTTCTATCTCGATGGCTTCTCTGGTTTCCGGCACTCCTGCATCCATGAAGACCAGCTGGCCAGCGTGTGTTTGCATGCCGGAACCTGGAAGAGCAATGGGCGATGGCTGGCATGCCCAGAGAGATGGCTCTGTGTGTCATTTCCGGCACGCGTGCCATAGGTTCGCCATCACAATGCTAGGACAACCAGAACTGCAAATATCAGATATTTTCCCACTGGTGGCAGCAAAAAGCAACAAAAAATTCTAACATTTTGCTGCCATCTGTCGGTCACCTGTATATTTTCATCCACACTGGATTGTCTTAACAGATGTAAGATAATGCAAAAAGAGCCAGATATGAACCCCAGAAACTGATTGAACTATTTCAGGCAAGTAATTTTCTTTTGACCTATCCACAAAGCAACTGTGAGGTCAGCATAGTACAATTCCTATTTACATGTGCCTGAACTCTGTGATAGAAACATGATCAATAAATTAAAAAGTTATCTTGAAGTTCAGCAACTAAAGACCAAGGCCTCATTTCTTTCAGCAGTCAGCCATAAACCATGTATACAAAGCAAAAGCTATCTTCCATTGATATACCCCATGATCTAAAACTTGTTTGACAGATATATCTATAAGATGATTCCAAAAGTCAAAACTACAGAAAAGATAGAAGAATGGACATCTTTCAGAATTCCATGAACAGGAACTTATTAGGGTCTTGCTCTTGATTTGTTCTAAAATAAAAATCTAAAATACTTTTAAACCATTAAACATACAATTATATTATTTCATTTCATATGCAGTAGGCTTTATGCTTTATCTATTACTGACAGAACTGTATGATTTATTATTGAATATTGTATTATTATGTTAACATAAATAATATTTTCATCTTGATGTGATTACTACAAATATTTATATTTTAGTATTTTTTAAAAGTACAAATAAATGAGAAACAGAAAGGAGGAAAAAAAATCAGTGAATCATACCTAGTAATAAGGACTGCATTATCATGGTGGGCAATTCCATTTTCTGGAATGGTGTTTCCATCACTTTGGTGAGAGAGAATGGATTTCTGCCACTTACAGAAGCTATCAAGGGACTTGTCTGCATGGTGATTTATCTCCAAGTTTGGCTGCAATACAACATGCATACCAGAAATGTTCCAAACAAGTTACTAGGGTCAGCGGTTAAGACTTCTGAAGTCTAAATATGATCTGTAATTAGAAGCAGTGATTTCTAGGAATAATTTCTTCTTGCCAATTTTTATCTCTGTTAAATCTGCCGTACAGTATGTTTTGTGCATGCATCTTAAAGATTTAATTTCAAACTTCAAATTGATTTTGCCAAAAGTAAGGATTATAGAGTTAGTCCAATATTTATCTTTTCCTCCCTTACAGCAAGTACTGTTATGCAGAGGAAAGTGCTATTTAGAAGGTTTTTACAATATCAAAATTCAAGACCAAAGAACAAGTTATGACAACATTTTAGAACTCCAATCTTTCACTTATGTTATTTTCATGATATTCAATTGAACTAATATTCAATTATTTAAATAATACTTTATTTGGAGAGATTTCCTAATCTCTCCAAATTCAGAATAGTACTGCAAATGACTCTTGGTAATGGTAAATGTTTACCATTAAACATTTTTTCCAAACAATATTTAGGCATATTTTATTACATTTAATTTGTATAATTTATATTTTAGACATCTAAACTTGCTTACCTGATCTTCTGTGAGGACAATTAAACGAGTTACTATAATATTCACAACGTTTCCTAGGCTGGAATCACGATAAAGTTTGGCAACCTGACCTCCAGAAAAGAAGAAAAGACATAAAGTCAGACAAATAAAAAACTGTTAGTTTTGAAATATGTCTGATGTCTCATTTAGTTTTTATTTTAAAAACATTTTTATTTTATCATAACATTTAGTACATAATATACTATACATAATAGAGTATATTATTTGGATATAGTGATATTTATCCAGTATAAACTGTAGATTATTAACACTCTAAGAATTAGGTAATTTAAATCTTGAAAAATAAGGAAAATGTTTATATTAATATTAACTATGGTACTCCTCCTGAAATGTTACATTCAGTTTTGATATATATATTTTTTCAGACAGTGTTCCATTTTACTTTTGCAAGAAAAGATAAATTTGGCTACAGTAAATTGTGTTTCAATCACCTCCCATACAGATTAGTATAATGTGCTCTATATCTGGCTGCCCTTGAGAAAAGCAACTAATGTAAAATGGCCCTAAATTTCTCACATTTGTTTTGTTCTGGGCACAGAACTAAAATATCACTGAGAGCCAATTTGCTCTAGTGGTTAAGGTGCTGGCTTACAAATCAGGAGATTATGACTTCTAGTACCATCTTGGGCCATGAAAAACCAGCTGGGTGACTTTGGACCAGCCACTTTTTCTCAGCCCAGCCCATCTCATAGTGTTGTTGCAGGAAAAATAGGAGGAGGAAGGGTTATTAGATATGTTCACCGCCTTGAATTTTATAAAACAATAATAAAGACATGATGAAAATTCATATCAATCAATTAATCAATAAAATAAAAATTGCCTGAATATATCTATAACTACAGGGAGCTCTCAACTGAAGACTGTAATGGAGCCTACTCACTACACTTGTAAGTTGCGATAGTTATAAAGAGGGTTAGCCATGGGACTCAATTTTATAAACTTTGTTGAGTGGTGGTTAAATAAAAGCCATGGTCATTAAGCAAAACGTGGTAACTTCAAACAGTCACTAAGTGACCTGTTGTAAGTCGAAGACTACCTTTATTGTATCTGAGGGGTCCTTCGTGCTCTCTAAGCTTGCATATTTTCTTGCAGAGGTTTCATTACCCTAACTAGATAAGTAACATCATCAGTGCTTTGGGTACTGATTGTTTATTGCATCTAAAAGACTGCATTTGGTGGATTTCTAGCACATGATTGGTTCATATTTTACAGACATTTTTCCAAAGAAGTAAATAATATATTTCACTGACAACTGGGATACATTCATAGAAAAAAGTACCTGAAAAATAACATTTTTACTAATATATCTTTATATTTTAAATTTAATAACATTACAGCCTGTAATGTTAAAATAAGTTACATGAATATTTATTTATTTTTATTTATTTATTTATTTTGTCAGAAATATGTAGAAGGATAAAACTTACAATATTCATAACACTCAAAATATAATGTTCAATATCTTTTCGCCCATGGTATCCCACCATCATTTTGTCTGCTACTACCAGCGTCTCCACAAAACGTTCAGTGCTTATTGATCTCTTCAATCGATGATGATTGTTCAAAGTCTGATTAATTGGTAGAAGACTTGGAAAAGCAACAGTATTGTTCAAACACCAAGGTTTACTGTTTCCTGTGAGTTCTTCTACGAATCAAAATAATTAGTGACATGACTGAATGCTCTTTTAATATATATTTATATATTATATATCATGCATACATATAAATAAATGTGTTTTTAAATTATTTTGTTCCAATTGATTAAACAAACTGGTATTTTATTTTTAAAAATTTTTTTTAAAATTTAAAAATTAAACCCTAACACAAATTATACAAATTAGAAATTTAAAAACACTAAATTACCTAATTTTGTATAAAACAATAAATATAAATGGTGATGGTGGAATGGTTAGAATGTTAACTCTGCCCACAGCCAGGAGTTTGATCCTGATTGACTCAAGGTTGACTCAGCCTTTCATCTTTCCAAGGTCAATAAAATGAGGACCCAGATAGTTGGGGATGACATGCTGACATTTATAAACTGCTCAGGGAGTGCTGTAAAGCAGCATTCCCCAACTTTTTCAGACCAGCAAACCAGTGGAGATGATAGTGGTGGCAGGGGAGGAGAGATGAGTTTCATGCGTATCTGCATGCTGCTTTCACAAATGCAGCTGCATGCACAAGTGCGGGCGCGCGGGCGCACACACACACACACTTGCCTACCACTTCCACAGCCCAGTTCCCATAGTTCCCACTATGGAGCAATATATAAGTCTAACTGCTATTGCTATTATTCACTAATGTGATATTCACATAGATATGTAAAAATCTTCATATTTGGAAACCCAAATTTTGGATACTTATGTTGGGCTGAAATTTTGAATGTTTCCAATATTTTGGAAATCTTTCTCAAAACATGTTGCAAATAGATTCTTAACTTGCAAATCTAAATTGATCATATTAATCTATTGGTTATAGTGAATTATTCTATTATTAAATTGCATCTACTATTACAATATAATGTTGCTTTGACTTATACCAAAGATAAAAATACAAATATTAGTTTGAAAAAAAATCTGTATTTATACAGAATATAAAAACAGTATTTACAAGGTGTGCATACACACATATATATCCGCATATGTACTGTTTAGATATACACACATAGTTTACTATATTTATCACAAGATTTGTTCAACTATCAGCACATTAATTACTCTATCAGGATACCAGTACTATAAATATTTCTATTAAGGAAAATGCTTTAGAACATGGGTATCAAACTCGCCGCATCATGTTGCTGTCATGTGATGCATCACAACAGTTTTCCCCTTCACAGAACTGGGGTGGGCATGGCCCGCGCATGATGCATCCAGCCCATGGGTCGCCAGTTTGATACCCCTGCTTTAGAAGCTATAAAATAGTTTTGTACCTTTTCCAAAACATCTCCTGCATTTCTTTAAAATTAAATGTGCTCGTGGCGATTATTTAGTGGGTTCGGAGGTTAGGGGGGGGGAATGTTTTCCTTTTTGTGAGGGTGGTTCCATTTGCACGGTAAGTGGGAGGGGCAGATATGGCGGAAGGGGGGGATCGTATCGGTCTAGGGGGTCACGCGTTCGATGTCTGCAAGCGATCGCGTGCCCCGATCCCTCTGACTTTTCCCGTTCCCCGGATGGTCAAGACCCTCAGAGCCTGGGCCTTCGTCTCATGTTATGCAACGCACGGTCCGTGGCCAATAAGGCCCCCCTAATATACGATCTTATTCAGGGGGGCGCCGCAGATCTTATAGGCGTTACGGAGACCTGGTTGGGCACTGAAGGGGGCGTGCCCCTGGTCGAAATGTGCCCACCGGGTTTCCATGCATTCCATCAGCTGAGGGCCCAGGGTAGGGGTGGGGGGGTGGCGGTTGCTATTAAAGAGAGTCTAGAGCCGAGGGAGACCACTGTACCTCAGATTGCCGGGTGTGAATCCCTCTTTGTGAGATGGGGTCATAGGTGTCAGATGGGCTTGCTGGTCACGTACCTGGCTCCTTGCTGCGTGACAGCTGCCCTGCCCGAGCTCCTGGAGGTGCTTGCCGGGGTGGCAGTGGAGACCCCAGACTTTTAGTCATGGGGGACTTTAACTTGCCATCTGCCGCCTTGTCATCGACAGTGGCTCGGGAGTTCATGGCTTCCATGACGGCCTTGGACCTGACTCAAGTAGTGGATGGCCCCACTCACACTGGGGGTGGCACACTGGACCTGATTTTTATCTCTGGTCAGTGGTTGAAGGATCTGGATTTGAGAGATGTAGTCATAGAACCTTTGTCATGGTCAGATCACTCTCTCCTTCGCCTGGACTTTCTGACTGCCACTCAACTCCGCAGGGAGACGGAACCACAACGCTGGTTCCGTCCCAGGCGCCTGATGGACCCAGAGAGGTTCCGGACGGAGCTTGGGCCACTTCCTGAGGGTCTGGCTCACGGCACGGCAGAGGAACTAGCCGCAGCCTGGCAACGGGCTGCGGCTGGGGCTTTAGACCGTGTCGTGCCTCTGCGGTCTCTGACCCGGCGCAGATCCCAACCGGCTCCTTGGTTCTCCGAGGAGCTGAGGGGGATGAAACGCCGAGAAGACGCCTAGAGAGCTCCTGGAGGTCTAGCCGTTTAGAGGCTGATCGGACACTAGTTAGGTCCTATACTAGGACCTACCTAGTGGCACTGAGGGAAGCGAGGCGTTGCTACGCCTCCTCCCTCATTGCGTCGGCAGATAACCGCCCAGCCGCCCTGTTTCGGGTGACCCGTTCCCTCCTTCACCAGGGGGAGCGGGATGACCCGTTGCAGGGACGTGCTGAGGAGTTTAACGGTTATCTATACGATAAAATCGTTCAGCTTCGAGACGGTTTAGACCAAACTTGCGGCGATTCAGATGAGGCGTCTGAGGGTGGTCTTGGTGATATTTTCTGGGATGAGTTTGACCCTGTCGCTCCCGAGGACATGGACAGGTTGTTGGGTAGGCTGAATGCCACCACGTGTTTACTGGACCCGTGCCCCTCCTGGCTGGTGCTGGCCACTCAGGAGGTGACACGAGGCTGGCTCCAGGCGATTACGAGTGCCTCCTTGTTGGAGGGAGTCTTTCCGGCCGCCTTGAAAGAGGCGGTGGTGAGGCCCCTCCTCAAGAAGCCCTCCCTGGACCCGGCTGTTTTAGGTAATTATCGTCCGGTCTCCAACCTTCGCTTCGCGGCGAAGGTTGTTGAGAGTATGGTGGCATATCAGTTTCCCCTACACCTGGATGAAACTGTCTATCTAGACCCGTTCCAGTCCGGTTTCCGGCCCGGTTACAGCACGGAGACGGCTTTGGTCGCGTTGGTGGATGATCTCTGGAGGGCCAGGGATAGGGGTTGCTCCTCTGTCCTGGTCCTATTAGACCTCTCAGCGGCTTTCGATACCATCGACCATGGTATCCTGCTGCGCCGGTTGGAGGGATTGGGAGTGCGAGGCACCGTTTATCAGTGGTTCTCCTCCTATCTCTCCGACCGGTCGCAGACGATGTTGACAGGGGGGCAGAGGTCGGCCCCGAGGCGCCTCACTTGTGGGGTGCCGCAGGGGTCGATTCTCTCGCCCCTTCTGTTCAACATCTATATGAAGCCGCTGGGTGAGATCATCAGTGGCTTCGGTGTGAGATACCAGCTGTACGCTGATGACACCCAGCTGTACTTTTCCACACCGGGCCACCCCAATGAAGCTATCGAAGTGCTGTCCCGATGTTTGGAAGCCGTACGGGTCTGGATGGGGAGAAACAGGCTCAAGCTCAATCCCTCCAAGACAGAGTGGCTGTGGATGCCGGCATCCCGGTACAGTCAGCTGAGTCCTCGGCTGACTGTTGGGGGCGAGTCACTGGCCCCGATGGAGAGGGTGCGCAACTTGGGCGTTCTCCTGGATGAACGGCTGTCTTTTGAAGACCATTTGACGGCCGTCTCCAGGAGAGCTTTCCACCAGGTTCGCCTGGTGCGCCAGTTGCGCCCCTTTCTAGACCGGGATGCCTTATGCACGGTCACTCACGCCCTCGTGACGTCTCGCCTGGATTACTGCAATGCTCTCTACATGGGGCTCCCCTTGAGGGGCATCCGGAGGCTTCAGTTAGTCCAGAATGCGGCTGCGCGGGTGATAGAGGGAGCCCCTCGTGGCTCCCGTGTGACACCTATCCTGCGCAGACTGCACTGGCTACCTGTGGCCTTCCGGGTGCGCTTCAAGGTGCTGGTGACAATCTTTAAAGCGCTCCATGGCATAGGGCCGGGCTATTTACGGGACCGCCTACTGCTACCAAATACCTCTCACCGACCCGTGCGCTCTCACAGGGAGGGACTCCTCAGGGTGCCGTCAGCTAGGCAGTGCCGTCTGGCGACACCCAGGGGAAGGGCCTTCTCTGTGGGGGCTCCCACCCTCTGGAACGAACTCCCTCCAGGACTTCGTCAACTTCCGGACCTCCGAACCTTTCGTCGCGAGCTTAAAACACACCTAGTCATCTGCGCGGGACTGGATTAGATTTTAAAGAAATTGGTTTTAAGGGGTTTTTATTATTTATATTGTTTTAAAAATTTGGCTATAGAATAAGTTTTTTTAATTGTTGTTTTTAATCTGTATTTATATGTGTTTTAACTGCCTGTGAACTGCCCTGAGTCCTTAGGGAGATAGGGTGGTATATAAATATAAATAAATAAAATAATAAATAAATAAATAAACATATTGATTCTATTTTTATTTATTTATTAATTAGTTAAATTTATATGCTGCCCATCTGGGTGGCTTATACTTTAATAAAAAGGTGAAAAAGTATAGAAAATAGTTAAAATTAAGAGTATTAAATAAAAAAACTAAAAACCAAGAGGATGGGTGGCATGGAAGTGGGGATCTTCTTTCCACCACATCAGCTACCCTCCATATAGCACACCCCTATCAGGGCCCCAGGCCCACCAGCAGAATCAGGTTTTAAGGCTCTTCTGGAGGCCAGTAATGTGAGAATCAACCTCACCTCTAGTGTGAGAATATTTCAAAAGATAAGGGCCACAGCAAAAAAATTTTTTCTCCTTAACCTCTCTAACTGAAATTCTTTGGCAGATGGAATCCAAAGTAAGTCTTATCACTGAAGTGAGTGGGATGAGCTAATCCTATTGAAATGAGATTGCTCCAGAGATACCCTGGACCCATTCCATAAGGGTTTTAAAAGTAATGATCAACAGCTTGAATTGGACCGGGAAACAAACTGATAACCAGTGCAGCTCACACAACAGTGATGTTATATGTGCCACCCCAGGGACTTCCAGAACTAACAATGCCCCTGTGTTCTTAACAGTTGTAGCTTTAGAATACTTTTCAAGGGTAGACCCATGTAGAGTATATTTCAGTAATCCAACCAAGAGGACTAGAGAATAAGTGACTGTGTGCGGGCCTCATGATCCAGGATTCCATCAATATTGATTCCATCAATATTTAACAACATGTAAGAACATAAACATATTTTATCAGGTTTTTTCCTAAGAAGCACATAAAGGAATTAATAAATGTAAAGAAACAAGATTAGTAAAATTAAATCCTCTCAAAACCAAGACTTACAATATGTACATTTAAATATCATAATAAAAGAATCAAAATCAATTTAAAAACTAATAAAATAAATAAAACCATAGAGAAAATTATTATCTTCATCTTAAACTGGAAAACCTATTTCTGTGGGTATCTTAATCTGGTTCTGATAAGAAAGGCTTTGATTGAGAACTTGAAATAGATTTACAGTTTGAACTGATAAGGAATTTCCTATTGATAATTGCATAGAACTTCCTATTTGATAATCATTTAGCTGCTTTATAGAAGCTGAACAGATAGCAGTATTTTGGATTTTTGCTCTGAGGGTCCAAGATATTCTTGAAAAATAGTAATACCACAAAACGAACTATAGCAAAATATACAATTGTATTTTTCTTTGAATGAAAAATTAAAATAGCTAGGTATTTTTTCACAATTGGTAATGAAATTATTACTGGAATTCTGACCTATTTACCTGAAATATCACAATGGGTATGATCATAGAAGAACTGATGATACAGTGAAGATTTTTTATAAATTACATGTGGATGGCCAACTTCAAAATGAAAATTATCAGACTGTTCACTTGTATTCCTTAGGGGTTCAATAAAATATTCTTCATCTTCTGTAGCAATTATACCATGCTTAAGGAAAAAAGAAAAGATGAATCTAAAAGTTATCTAAAATATATAAAACATTTATTTTAATATATATAATTTAGTCCCCCAATTAAATTAAACTTTTTAATTTCAATAAAATATTTCAATATAAAAGCAAGCATATAGAATGCTATTAATAAGCACAAAACTATGCATGCATAATTAACATTTAATTTAAAGATTCATACATATCTCCCATAGACATATATATTCTCCTATAGAAAGAGTTGCCACCAGTTTAGACATCCAATTTTATATAATACACAGTTTTCAATGTTGTACAGGCATGGCAACAATTTAAATATGAACTGTGAAAAGAGCAAAAAAAAAACAACCCCAACCTTTCTTGAAATCACTGTCATCCTTAATAATTAGATCCAAAGAAAATATCAACATACAGATATTATAGTGGCATATACTATAGCTTATTTACTATAATATACCATAAAAGATTAAGTCTCCAAGTTGAATTCAAGTCTAAATGACTTAATGGATACATGCAATGGAGGTGTTTTGTCATTATCTTCTTCCAAGATATTTTCCAACTTCTCATACCAGCCTATATTTTAGTATTGCCTCATCAAAATACAAACTTGACCATATTTAACTTCCAAACTCAGATAATGCCAGTCATATATCAGTATATTAAAATCAATATATTAAAATAGCTACAATTATAATACATTCATAAGATACTGTAAATATTTGAATTACAAAAGTATTCAAAGCAATGTATTAAAAGCAAAATGTATTGTTTTGATCTAAAACCATCTAATCAACAACCACCAAAATTGCTGTTATTTACATTGCTTATAGAATCTGTTTAAATTTGAACCACCATTACTGCACAAACCAGCACATCATCAAAATAGAGATGTAATCCTCAATTTCTGCAATAAACTGATAATTTATGTTTAGTTTTGACTGTTACTGTTTGAGTGTTATAACACAGGGAAAACGTTCACTGATAAGCACAGAACATAAAAAGTGAGGGCCATGACTTCAGTCCAGGCTTTTTGATGTAGAAATGTAGAAAAGTAGAAAATGTTTTGGCTTGTTCAAGAATATATTTCAATGGTCTTCTGTTTCAATTAAGCCATGGGACTAACAAGTGCAGAAAATGTTAAGTTCTGGAAGTAACGAGGCTGGAGACCAGGGTAGTGACAACAGCTCTTTAATATAGGGTGAACCCAGCAACCAAGCTGGGGAAAAACCTCTCCTTATATACAGTTCTACTGGCGGCTTCGTCCAATCAGCAACGTGCTGATTTCCCACCCAAATATTTAAAGGTACATACATGAATACATAACACTCCTCCCCTCCCAGAAAACACTTTGCTTCCATTTACATATTATTTACATGTTATTTTTCGACGTAGTCACGCAAATAACCTGGGCGTCTCCTAATTCTTTCAGACCTGCGCGGTTCAGTCCTGGGTGGTGTTTTGAGCTGGTCGGAGGGGCTGTTTTCTCCTCCCAGCTCTTTCTCTAGGCCATCGGGCCCTGGATTACTTGCAGACTCTTTTTCTTGGCCATCCGGCCTTGGATTACTTTTGTAATTTTCCCTGCCGTTTCCCTCGGGAACCTGATGGCGTCGCTGGACCTCCGGGACCTCAGCTAAGTCTTGCGCCTCCCCCGGGTCATGGTCAGCTGTGGGTTCAAATAAGGAGTGGTCATGATCTGTTTCATTTGGCTCGGGTTGTTCAGTTATTCGTTTCCTTATCTGATCTATGTGGCGCCTCCATACTCGGTTGTCTTGTAACTCGACCAAGTATGACTTTGGACCGGTTGCTTTTATGATTTGCCCTGCGAGCCAACTTGGGCCGTCCCCATAGTTGCGGGCCCACACTCGGTCGCCTATGCCCAATTCCCTTGTTTTGTCTATTTCCCCCTTGTAACCCTCTGGTGTGTAATGGGGATTCAAACGGTCAAGTGGGCACCGGAGTTTCCGTCCCATCAATAATTCGGCTGGGCTTCTGCCTGTAGCAGTGCTTGGGGTTCTGTGCTGAACGGCCAGAAAGAAATCTATCTTTGTTTGCCAGTCACCTGGCTTGAGCCTGGACAATGCCTCCTTAGCGCTCCGGACGGAACGCTCTGCAAGGCCATTCGACGCAGGGTGGAAAGGCGCAGAGAGGGCATGTCGGATGCCCTCCTCTGCCAAGTATTCTTCGAACTGGGCTGCCGTGAATTGCGGGCCGTTGTCGGACACCAGAGTGTCAGGCAACCCGTGGGTTGCGAATAGGTGGCGCAGGGCTGCGATTACTGCCTCGGCCGTAGTGGATTTCATGAGTATGATCTCCAACCATTTAGAGAATGCGTCGACAACCACTAGGAAGGTTTGGCCATGGAAAGGGCCAGCAAAATCAATGTGGATTCTTGACCAGGGCCCTTGGGGTTTTTCCCATTCCCTGACTGGGGCCGTTGGGGGTAGAGGTCTGGACTCCTGGCAAGCCTGGCATTTCCCTACCCTCTCAGCAATCTCTGAGTCCATGAGTGGCCACCACACATAGCTTCTTGCTAGCCCCTTCATCCTTACGATCCCTGGGTGACCCTCGTGGAGGAGGTCCAGTACCTTTCCCCTTAATTTATCCGGAATTACCACACGATCGCCCCATAACAGGCACCCCCCTTGAGCCGAGAGCTCATCACGTTTTTTAACAAATTCCTTAAAACGTTCGCCCGGCGCAGCGGGCCACCCTCTTTGTACCCAACCAAGTACAGTCCTCAACATAATGTCCCGGTATGATGCCTGAGCCACTTCCTTAGATGTGACTGGGCCAGAGTCCAAAGAGTCAATAAGCAGGATGGGCGTCCCCGGAGTGGGGTCTTCGATCGCCCCTGGTAGTGGGCATCTGCTTAACGCGTCCGCATGCCCCACTTCTTTTCCTGGTCGATGCTGTAGCTTGTAAGAATAAGCGGCTAAGAAAATAGTCCATCGAGTCAAACGTGGCGAAAGTGCCACAGGCGTTGGGCGGTCGCCAGCCAGTATTCCTAACAGTGGTCTGTGGTCAGTCACAATTTCAAAGTCTCGCCCAAAAACATATTCGTGGAATTTTTTTACCCCTGACACGATTGCTAGCGCTTCCTTATCTAATTGGCTATAGTTCCTCTCTGGGGAGGACATTGTTCTAGAGTAGAAGGCTATAGGGGCTTCTGTGCCGTTTGGAAGTCTGTGGCTGAGTACAGCCCCCACCCCGTAAGGGGAGGCATCGCAAACCAGCACTAGGGGCAATGAGTTATGATATTGGATGAGCAGGCTATCGCTCGAGAGCAGGTTTTTTACTGCTTCGAAAGCCCTGTTCTCCGACTTTCCCCAAGACCAAACGGTATTTTTCCCTAAAAGCTTATGCAGCGGTTCAGCGACGGTCGCTTTGTTTTTTAAAAAGACCGCGTAAAAATTCACTAGCCCCAGGAATGCCTGTAGCTCTGCTTTGTTTTTGGGCGCTGGAGCCTTTCTGATTGCCTTGACCTTGCTCTCAGTGGGGTGGATTCCTTTCTTGTCTATCCGGTAGCCCAAGAATTCGACGGATTCGACCCCTATCTGGCATTTGTTTACTTTAACCTTTAATCCGGCTGTCCGGAAAATGCCCAGAACCTTTCTCAAACGCTCCCCCAATTCCTCTACGTTTTCCGCTGATATCAAGACATCATCGAAGTAGGGGACTACCCCTGGGAGCCCTTGCAGAAGTCGTTCCATTAAGTTTTGGAACAGCCCCGGTGCCACACTCACCCCAAATTGTAATCGGGTACACTTGAATGCACCCCTGTGAGTTACAATCGTTTGGGCTTCGGCTGTGTTGTCGTCTACGGGCAGTTGTTGGTAGGCTTGGGCCAAGTCTAACTTTGCAAAGACCTGCCCTTGCCCCAAAGAGTGCAGCAAGTGTTGCACCACGGGAACCGGGTAAGCGCTTTTCTGTAAGGCTTTGTTTAGCGTCGCCTTGTAGTCAGCGCAAATTCTAATTGACCCATCTGGTTTTATTGGGGTGACGATTGGCGTCTCCCACTTTGCGTGATCGACTGGTACCAAAATCCCCTGATTTATGAGCTTATCTAGCTCCTTGTCAATTTTTGGCTTAAGGGCAAAAGGGACTCTCCTCGCCTTTAGCCTAATGGGAGCTACCTGGGGGTCTAAGTTGAAGGAAATAGGGGTCCCCTTGTACTTGCCCAGGCAGTCCTTGAAGACATCTTCGAACTCGTTCAAGAGTATGTCTTTCAGGTTACAGTCACTTCTGTAGATGCCAGTCACTCCCATGCCCAGTGCACGAAACCAGTCTAGTCCCAACAAACTAGGCAGAGTCCCCTCGACGATCGTGATGGGCAGGGTCTTCTTGTGAGGTCCGTACTCGACGCGGACAGAGGTGGTCCCTCGAACAGGGATTCGATTTCCCTGGTAGTCGTGGACCCGTAGCCGTTGAGTTTGCAGGTGGCGCTTCGCGACTGATGGCAGTGACTTCGCCAAAGTGTCCCAAGACATGATGGTGATCGCTGACCCGGTGTCCACTTCGAGTCGGCACCTTACTCCTTCTATTTTAGGTTTGGTGAAGATCTTCTTCTCCACTCGGGTTGAGGCGCGGCCTATGACTACAGTCGTTTGGTTCGAATTCGCGCCTTTCTTGTTTGAGCCAATCGCGGGTCGCCTTTCCGATGTGGCGCTCTGATTGGCCGATTTGAATTTTCGGCGGGAAGGTTGGGGCGCTCGACAGACTTGAGCTAGGTGTCCTTTCTTTCCGCACCGCCGACATGTTGCGTCCTTAAACTTGCAGCGTTGGCGCTGGTGTTGACCTCCGCAGCTTCCGCATTCGTCTCGGTCCTCTTTGTCGCGTTTCTCAGTTCGGCAGACCCCTTCCTCATCTTCACCGTCGGATTCGGTCTGAATCTCCTCCTGGTGCACTGGAGTTGGCTTTGTGCTCGCCTTTGGTGGGAGAGGCTTTTGCAGTGTCTCCGCCGCTTGGGTGGACATTTCATGTGCTCTGGCTTCGTCCAGAGCGTTGGCCAGCGTTAGGTTGCTCTTTGCTAGCAGCCGTTGCCGCAAACGGATGTCTCTGACCCCTCGGATGAGTTGCTCGAGCAGCACCTCGTCTAGGTCTCGGTATCCGCAGTCCTTGGACGCTTTCCTTAGGGCGGCCATGTAGTCACCGATGGATTCGCCCTCCATCTGTCTTCGCTCTCCGAATTCAAACCGCCGCACGTATTTGGACGGTGTTGGCGCGAAATGGTTTTTTAGTAAGGTTTGCAGAGTTTGCCATGATACCGATTGTATCGGCGTTGGCTCTGCCAGGGCTTCCGCGATATCGATGACCTCCGGACCACAGTGGCTTAAGAAATAAGCCCTTTTGCGGTTATCTGGAACTCCTTGCAGTTCGTTGGCTTCTAGAAAGCTTTCGAAACGGGTCATATACGTGCCCCATTTCTCTCTGGCTGGGTCAAACGGCGCGGGCGGCGTGTAACTGGCCATTTCCGCGTTTTCTGCCCTGATTCGCTGGGTTCGGGTCTATCGTGCTTCAGCTCGGTTCTGGTTCTCCTTAGCCTCGAGATCCCATCCTCGTCGCCAGTGTTAAGTTCTGGAAGTAACGAGGCTGGAGACCAGGGTAGTGACAACAGCTCTTTAATATAGGGTGAACCCAGCAACCAAGCTGGGGAAAAACCTCTCCTTATATACAGTTCTACTGGCGGCTTCGTCCAATCAACAACGTGCTGATTTCCCGCCCAAATATTTAAAGGTACATACATGAATACATAACAGAAAACATTAAGAATTACTGCACCAAAAAAAAAATAACTTCCCTGAAAGTAAGACATATGGATACTATATTAAAACCCATCACTAGATTAAAATTGTACTTATGTATTTGTCAAAGGAAAATACTGAAAGAACTGAAAACTATGGGTATACAACACAGTTTATGCAAACAATCCTAGTTGTTTCTTTTGGCAATAATTTTATATTTTATGCTGAATAATTTAGTCATCAGAATTTTTAACCAATTTTATCTTTAAAAATATAATAATTTTGTATTCTGTTGTTCATTTTGGCTCCTTTGTTAATTTCTTTTTTATTTGATGTCCAAATCCTCTTCTGCAAGCTACCTCAAGTTATGGCGTACATATTGATAAATGAAACAAACAAAAACCAACCCAGGTTGCACCTTTAGTGACCGTTTCCCAGTCCCACTTGTGGATGCTAAATGAGAACTATCTGTATAATAATTCATAGGGCAGCCTCTGATAGAAAGAGTTGCCTCTTTCTCTCAGCACCACAACTTTCACCAATTCATGAGAGAGGGAAAAGGGGTCCCCTAAAATAAAGGTTTTCTTATGCCTCTGAGAAATCATGTTTATTTTTTAAAAAATTCCTCTCTTTTTCTCTCCTTAGCCTTTTCCAATTCATACAGAGAATGATTAACATTCGTTGAAGGAAAAGGTTACAGCTAAATTAGCACTCTTTAATTGAATATGTTTATGCATTAAGATATGGGGTTTTAAAATAAATTCATCCAATCTACTCACATAGATAGAAAAATAAATCCTATCTAGACAGACCTTTATTTATTCTATTAGTATAATTAATTGAGTACTGACAGCTAAAGCTCGTACAGAACAGCTGCCCTGTACAAGAGCCACACAGCTAAGCACACTGAGACCTGCTCTGGATAAAAATTCATCATGAACTACAGTTTATAGGTTAAGTGTGAAATCATTGCAATAAATCTGTTTTACCTCACAGAAATGTCAGGAGGCAAGTGAGATCATTTATATTGTGCCAAAATCAGGGAAGATAATGAGGTCTGAAGAGAAATTAGCCTCATTTTCTTAAAAGTAAGAGGGTGTAGAAAATACAAATATCAGACACTAAAATATGACTGAGAAGATTGTGATGTCTTAAGTCCGTGTTCCTCAACTTTAAAAAAAATTATGATGTGTGGGTCTCAACTGCCAACGTTCCTCCAGTCAGCAAGCTTACCAGGGGAATTCTGGGAACTGAAGTCCACACATCTTAAAAACTGTTGAGAAACATCATTAATTGACTGCATGTTCCAATAATGTTAATGGGATCCAAGAATGACTATTTAGAGAATGACAGATATGTCCTAAAACCAGTCCTGCCCCTTAAAATAGCCGCACACTATGATTGGCCATAAAAAGGCCACATACATTTTACATTCACTTTTTTTTTAAAATAAGGAAAGCTATTTATTTATTTATTTCCCTTTATTATTTTTATAAACAACTCAAGGTGATAAATATATCCAATACACCTTCTTCCTCTTTATTTTCCCACAACAACAACCCTGTGAGGGGGTTGGGCTGACAGAGAATGACTGGCCCAAAGTCACCCGGTCAGTTTTCATAACAAAGGCAGAACTAGAATCCATAATTTATTAGTTTCTAGACTGGAGTTTTAATCACTAGACCAAAACATTTCACTATCTAAAAAACATCAGATTATCTATTCCTCTTTTATTTAACTTCTTGAATGCATTGAGCTATAATTCTAGAATTCCCAGTCTTCTTCCTTTTTTCTCCTCACGTAAAATGATTCAGAATTCATAAATACATAGTGTACCATTTGAGTGGTATTTTTGTTATTAAAATAGAAAAACTTATTCTTTATTAATCTTGCTGGTGCATTGTATATTCCATCCTTATTTCATGGCCCTTAGAAAGGTAGAGGCAACCTGTAAGGGTGTATCTTCTTCTTCAGGCTAGCAAACTCAAAGCATCCACTTTGGTGGAATTGTTGCTTTGAAAAATAATTCGAGAGAAATTTAATAAAGCTGCAGCTATGCTGATCAGTGTTGCAAAAGAATAAGGGTCAATGAAAAATAGAGAGAAAGCTAATTCTAATATTTTGAAATCATAATGACTAATCCTATTTATTGAAAATTTATGAAAGTTTTAGTTTTATGAAAGACCTATATGCAAACCAGCCATGATTGTCTCACATTATGGATACTTAGATTTACTACAGTAATAAGCACTGTTTCATTCTCCAAACATGGTGCTCTTTTACCATTTTCTAACCAAGTGCTTTAGAGTTATTTTTAGGTTTGAATTATAGTACAACTGTACAAGTCTATTTCCATATAAGACTCACTCCTGAAATAACACAGAATTGTGACAGCAAATTATCACTTACAAAAAATACAGCTTATCCTTGGATTATCCCTTTGGCTGTGATTTATTACCACTAATACTGAAAAAAACAGTTATTTTCCTTCCCAGTTTTCATGTTTGTAGCCAAAGAGTTTTGCCAACAGATTTGCTAGTATTAGGAAATTGCACTGTGCAGTCCGTAAGAGGAGCTTATACTACTTTCTCCATAAAAAGATTCTGTCCAATAAAAACATCTGTAAAATTATACAGATGTTGCCAATGTGATATAGGCATTTCAGATGTTTTCATGGAACATCTGGCCACATCAGCAGGAAGCCAGAGTTGATCCATATAGGAAAGACCTACTGAAAACAGTGAGAGTAATGTAATCATGACTACACCACACCAGAAATGTATGAAAATTGTATCTAAATTCTTACTGCAGGCAAACTATTTAGCTACAATGGATGTTTTATTTGTACAGCATTTTGAATTGCTGGGGAGTCCTAAGGTAGTCCATACCCAAATTAAATGAAAGGAATAATAGTATAAAGATTGAAATGTACATACATGTATACAAACATACATACATACATACAATCACCACATAAAACTATATGGACTATTTTGAATTTTCAATATTTCTATATAAATATGACCTAAAACATGATCTGTACTTAATACATTCTAAAACTAAATAAAGAGAACCTAGTTAAACAAATAAGTTGAAAGCATTATGTTGATTCGTTTACTTATGAAAGTCTAGTCACTCATTCATTCAATACACATTCATTCGATAGCCATTCGTTCCTGACTCCATTTCTTCTTGTTTACAATGGACACTCTTCAATATCCCGCTCCCAGTACATTCAACTTACTTTTCTGTCTCCCGTTAATAACCATTCTTAATATACATAGCCATTTTTGTTATTTTTGATAAATATTAATTCATTGCAACCATGTACTGCCCACTATTTTTCTACCAGCATTTACAATCTTAACCTCTCTCAAAAGGGAATAACATGTGAGTATTAAGTTTATTCCTAGATACATTGATTCATCTATTTAGTCTTATTTTTTTGGCATTTATATATAATTTGCAAGTGTTCACTCCAAAAACCTATCAAACCTAGTTCCTGGTCTTTGAAACATTAATTTTAATTCCCATGAACTTCATCTTATACCCTGTCTTTTTTTTTTTTTTGTTTACATTTATACCCCGCCCTTCTCCGAAGACTCAGGGCGGCTTACAATGTATAAGGCAATAGTCTCATTCTATTTGTATATTTTTTACAAAGTCAACTTATTTGTATATTTTTTACAAAGTCTAAAATTTGCTATCAGCTACTCAGCCAACAATGTGGCACCTGCGTTCAAAAAACTATTTACATTCTGAACCTACAAAACCTCTCTTTATCCACAAGTATTATTTATATATTGATAAATACGTTAAACAACCAACAGGACATCATACATCATTAATTTACTCCCTGTTCAATGTTTATTTATTTTATTATTATATTTGTATACCGCCTTCTCCGAAGACTCAGGGCGGCTTACAATGTATAAGGCAATAGTCTCATTCTATTTGTATATTTTTTACAAAGTCAACTTATTTGTATATTTTTTACAAAGTCTAAAATTTGCTATCAGCTACTCAGCCAACAATGTGGCACCTGCGTTCAAAAAACTATTTACATTCTGAACCTACAAAACCTCTCTTTATCCACAAGTATTATTTATATATTGATAAATACGTTAAACAACCAACAGGACATCATACATCATTAATTTACTCCCTGTTCAATGTTTATTTATTTTATTATTATATTTGTATACCGCCCTTCTCCCGAAGGACTCAGGGCGGTTCACAGACAAAAAACAACAACAACAGAAAACATATAATAGATTAAAAACAGCTAAAGAATAGATAGTTGAATTCAATTGATGCTCTGACTTTTGAATACAAATTTAAAACCTCATTTAAACCCCTTTTTTAAAAATCCCAATTTAAAAAAAAAAAAAAAAAAACTACATTCAGGCTAGTCCTGCTCTTCGAAACAGCAACGTCTTCAGCTCGCGGCGGAAGGACTTGAGATCGGGGAGTTGACGAAGCCCCAGAGGGAGCTCGTTCCAGAGGGTAGGGGCCCCCACAGAGAAGGCCCTCCCCCTAGAGGTCGCCAGCCGACATTGTTTAGCTGACGGTATCCGGAGGAGTCCCTCTCTGTGAGAGCGCACTGGTCGGTGAGAGGCTAATGGTGGCAGTAGGCGGTCCCGTAAATATCCCGGCCCTAGGCCATGGAGCGTTTTAAAGGTGATGACAAGTACCTTAAAGTGAACCCGGAAGACCACTGGGAGCCAGTGCAGGCTACGCAGGAGGGGTGTTACATGGGAGCCAAAAGGTGCTCCCTCTATCACCCGCGCAGCCGCATTCTGGACCAGTTGGAGTCTCCGGGCACACTTCAAGGGGAGCCCCATGTAGAGAGCATTACAGTAGTCCAGGCGGGATGTAACAAGGGCATGAGCGACCGTGCATAAGGAAGCCCGATCCAGAAAGGGGCGTAACTGGCGTATCAGGCGAACCTGATGAAAGGCTCCCCTGGTGACGGCTATCAAATGATCTTCTAAAGACAGCCGTGCATCCAGGAGGACGCCCAGATTACGAGCCCTTTCCGTGGGGGCCAATAGTTCGCCCCCAATGGTCAGTGATGGAATTAGCTGACTGTACCGGGCCGCCGGCATCCACAGCCACTCGGTCTTGGTGGGATTGAGTCTGAGTCTGTTCCTCCCCATCCAGACCCGTACGGCCTCCAGGCACTGGGACATCACTTCAACAGCCTCGTTGGGGTGGTTAGGGGTGGAAATATAGAGCTGAGTATCATCAGCGTATAGATGACAACTCACCCCAAGACCACGGATGATCTCACCCAGCGGCTTCATATAGATGTTGAACAGAAGAGGCGAGAGAACCGACCCTTGCGGCACCCCACATAAGAGGCGTCTTGGGGTCGATCTCTGTCCCCGTCAACACCGCCTGCGACCGGTCGGAGAGGTAGGAGGAGAACCACCGATGAACAGTGCCACTCACTCCAAGTCGCTGGAGTCGGCGCAGCAGGATACCATGACCGATGGTATCAAAAGCCGCTGAGAGATCTAATAGGACCAAGACAGAGGAACAACCTCTGTCCCGAGCCCTCAAGAGATCATCAACCAGCGACCAAGGCTGTTTCCGTTGTGACCAGGCCGGAAACCGGACTGGAATGGATCAAGATAGACAGTTTCATCCAGGTACTGGGGCAACTGTCGTGCAACCACACTCGACAACCTTTGCCAAAAAGCGAAGGTTGGAGTCCGGACGATAATTTGCTAAACTAGCTGGGTCAAGGGAAGGCTTCTTGAGGAGGGGCCTCACCACCGCCTCTTTCAAGGCGGCAGGGAAAACACCCTCCATCAAAGAGGCGTTCACGATTTTCTGAGCCAGCCTCGTGTCACCTCCCGGGTGGCCAATACCAACCAGGAGGGACACGGGTCCAATAAACATGTGGTCGCATTCAATCTCCCCATTAACCTGTCCATGTCCTCAGGGATCACAGGATCAAACTCATCCCAGATAATAACATCAAGACCTGCCTCCCTCACCCCGTCCGGATCCACCCAGTCTGTGTCCAACCCTTCCCGAATCTGAGCGATTTTATCAAACAGATATTGTCCAAATTCCTCAGCTCGACCCTTTAAGGGATCTTCTACCGCTCCCTGATGGAGGAGCGAGCGGGTCACCCTAAACAGGGCGGCTGGGCGATTATCTGCTGATGCAATGAGGTTGGAAAAATACTCCCGTTTTGCCAGCCTCATCGCCACAAGATAGGTCTGAATTTGAGACCTAACTAGTGTCCGGTCAGATTCGGATCGGCTGGCCCTCCAGATACTCTCTAGGCGTCTTTTCCGGCGCTTCATCTCCCTCAGCCCCTCGGAGTACCAAGGGGCTAAACGAGATCGGCACCGGGTCAGAGGCCGCAAAGGCACAACTCGATCTAGAGCGCCAGCCGCCGCCCGATCCCAGGCGGCAACCAGAGCTCCAGCCGAGTTGTGGGCCAAATCCTCAGGGAATAGCCCAAGCTCCGTCTGGAACCTTTCAGGGTCCATCAGGCGCCTGGGACGGAACCAGCGAGTCGGTTCCGTCTCCCTGCGGCGGGGATCGCCGGTTCGAAAGTCTAGCTGAAGGAGCGAATGATCTGACCATGACAAGGGTCTAATAACTAACTCCCCTAATTCCAGATCATTCAACCACTGTCCAGAGACAAAAATCAAATCCAGAGTGTTTCCCCCGATGTGAGTGGGGTCGTTCACTAATTGGGTCAGGTTCAAGGCCGTCATGGAAGCCATGAACTCCCGAGCTGATGTGGATGCTATCCCCACCGACGGCAAATTGAAATCCCCCATGACCATAAGCCTGGGGATCTCCATTGCCGTCCCAGCGACCACATCCAACAGCTCAGGCAGGGAATCTGTCACATAGCAAGGAGCTAGGTACGTGATCAGTACACCCACCTGCATCCCACGGCCCCACTTAACGAGGAGGGACTCACATCCGGTTATCTGTGGTACAGTGATCTCCCTCGGCTCAAGACTCCCGTTGATATGTTGAATGTGAGCATTCATTTATTTTCACTCATGCTTTTTATTTTTATTTATTTATTTATTTATTTATTTATTTATTTTGTCACAACAATATATGTAACTATCATACAGAAAGGTTATATAGTATATAAAGGTATAGAAGAAAAGAAAAACAATAGGACAGGAACGGTAGGCACGTTTGTGCGCTTATGCACGCCCCTTATGGTCCTCTTAGGAATGGGGTGAGGTCAATAGTAGAAAGTTTTTGGTTAAAGCTTTTAGGATTATGAGAAGAGACCACAGTCAGGTAAAGTATTCCAAGCACTGATGATTCTGTTACAGAAGTCATATTTTCTGCAATCTAGATTAAAGCGGTTGACATTAAGTTTAAATCTATTGGTTGCTCTTGTATTATTGCAATTAAAGCTGAAGTAGTCTTTGACAGGAAGGACATTACAATAGATGATTCTATGAGTTAAACTTAGGTCTTGTTGAAGGCGACGGAGTTCCAAGTTTTCCAAGCCCAGGATTTCAAGTCTAGTGGGATAAGGTATTTTGTTGTTTACAGAGGAATGGAGAACTCTTCTTGTAAAATATTTCTGGACACGTTCAATTGTATTGATGTCAGAGATATGGTGAGGGTTCCAAACAGGTGAGCTGTATTCTAGAATTGGTCTAGCAAATGTTTTATATGCTCTGGTTAGTAGTGTAGTATTTTTGGAAAAGAAGCTACGCAAGATTAGGTTTACAACTCTTAGAGCCTTTTTTGCTATGTATTTGCAGTGGGCTTTGGCACTTAGATCATTTGACATGAAAACTCCAAGGTCTTTAACGGGATGGGGGTCATCTGTAAGGTAATGTCCATCAAGCAAGTACTTAGTGTTTGGGTTCTTTTTTCCTATATGTAAGACTGAGCATTTGCTGGTTGAGATTTGGAGTTGCCAAGTTTACTTCCCTTTATACAGTTCTTACTACATTCTGCAACCAAAAGTTTAAACAATAATTTATAATTGCATAAGATTAAACAAATAATTTAAAGTAATCACAAAAACTTAAAAAATACAAAAAGCAAAGCAAAGCAAAATATGTTTCATCATTTTGCCCACCTGAATCAACAAGTTCACAGGACTGTTGCCCACAACAGAAATAATAATCATAAAGTTTCATACAAGTCTCAGTGGGGGACAGATAAAATATGGGGGGGGAAGTGTAACATTAGATAAAATAATCACTTTACTTGCTAATGCTTCACTAAAACTTTAAACTGATACAAATATTCTTAACTTTTTTTCAGTACCATAATGTTGTTAAAATACAGTATGAGTAGGGACACAGAGTCTTTCTTTCTGCAAAATTAAACAATTCAAAATATTAACAAGTACATAATTTGCACTTACCAGACCATTGCAGTTGCTTATTGCTACTTTAGATGTACCATGCTGGCCACGTAAATATCCTGTATAGTGACAGTTGTCTAAAAAATCATGCTTCCATTGAGGTCCATCTTTACCCCAATATTCTACTGTGAAGTGTTTGGAAACCAAATCTGTGTTGAGACTCAAGTTTAAATGAAAGTGCTTGCCATAGGCAGAAAGTTTAAAAAATAATTTAGAAATTGCCAGTTCTTGGTCATAAAACTCAGTACTCCTCTTCTTTCTTCCGCTGGGTTTAGTATTTTTCACAGTAAAACTGAGGAAGGCTCCATTATGGTCAATCCTTATTGGGATTGTTAGTTGATAGTGTTCAAGATAAGACAGGAATTCCTCTTTCAAATCACATGGTAAACCAATCCAAGAAACAGGCATAAAAAAGAAAAAAAGAAAAAAGGATATCAAAAGGAATAATAAAACATTATTTACATGTTATGATATCCAAGCAACTTTAGTTTAAGAATCAACATTTCTTTACAAAAATATTACCTAGTATTAATTTTAAAAAATCTGTTTATCTATTGTATATTTGCTGCTAAAATTTGCATATTTTTGTTGTCTATAAAATAATTTGAATAAAAATAATTTGGTAAATAAATAAAGGTTAATCCAATATTAAAAATTTCCACTGATTTCAAACAATTAGAAATATAAATAATGTCCCAGTTTAATGCCTTATTTTAGTTATTAAAATAAAGTATACAATTGTATATAATCCTTGTGTAATTCTCCATATCACAAAGGATTCCTAAATAAACTGCAGTAGAAGAATTAGATATTTGCAGGTTTTCATATGATCTATACCTTTATTAGGGTTAACTAGGGAGTCAACATACAAACAAGCTTACTTTGATGTTTTATAATGCAGATAGGATCTTTAATGATCCTATTGCTGTAGGATCCTTAGATCTATAAACTAATCACACTTCAATAAGCAAACAAAAAGCAAATGTTTTAAGGCATGTTTTAGACTATAATATTGCTTCAAGTTACTTAGGCAATAATGGAATACTGAGGAGTTATTATTACATAACAAATTAAAATATTGATTTTTTTTCCTAACTAAAAGTTTTAAATGTTATTTAGATGCCCTGAGAGAAAATAACTAAAATCACAATTCATTAAAATTTTCTCTCACAATTAATATATCAATGTTTTTTAAAAAGTGATTTGTACATATGAACACTCAGAAGTAAATTGGGGCATACAAAAAAAAAAGCAATTTAGGACTGCAACCAAATTAAATATGGGTCAAAAGACATTAGCTTAAAACGTTTGATCCCTACCTTGGGAACTATATGAAAGCCTGTTGTCACTGTGATATTCTGATAATACCATAATTAAGCACAAAATCCAGGTCAACGTCTTCCAAAAAATTTCCATAATTTAGAAGATGTAGGCTACCTATGTGCTATAGCTTTAACTCCACTCCAGAACTGCACCATAACCAGAAAATATTATATTTCTTCTGCTACTTCTTGTTCCACTTCTTGATAGATATTTTGAAATAACATAGTTTCTTTCCTATATTTGCAGACATTTTCAGTCAAAAAGGAAATATAAAAATTATTCCTTCATATTTCAGTGAGGCATTGAAATGAATAGTCAACAAATGTCCATTTCTTTACCTGAAAAGCACAAACAAGATTGAAAATCATTATCACACACTATCCTAATCACTGCATTATCAATATTCTTGTTAACTGTAATAGGTCTGCAGCATTTTTTTCAGAGAAATTTTGTTCGTGTTCATTATAATAATTGAGTTCAATATAAAATTTCAAATTCTTCAGAGTTACAACCAAAAAGACCCTGATTTATTGGGCATTTCCAGAAAATATGTTCCAATCTGTTTATAACTGTGTGCCAACCAATCTGGAGTTGTTAGAATTGTAAAATTTAGTATGATGTCTCCTGTATCTTAATAGCAATAGCAATAGCATTTAGACTTATATACCACTTCACAGTGCTTTTGCAGCCTTCTCTAAGCAGTTTACAGAGTCAGTATATTGCCCCCAACAATCTGGGTCCTCATTTTACCCATCTCCAAAGGATGAAAGGCTGAGTAAACCTAGAGCCTGGTGAGATTCGATTTGCCAAATTGCAGGCAGCTGGCAGTCAGCAGAAGTATCCTGCAGTACTGCACTCTAACCACTGTGTCACCAAGCTCTTGATGTTTAGTTCTTGCTGTTTGATGACATTGAAAAGGAATTCTATGCCATCAAAGAGTTCCAGTATAGTTATCAATCATATTTCCTATGTCAACATAAGAAAGTCAACATAGGATGTCAATTCAATTCTTGTTCCTAGATATTAGATTTGTTATAACAGCTTTGGGAGAGTCAAAGACTCTTTCATTGCCAAAGAGTATTTAAAAGGGTTGGAACTTTCCCTACATGAAAAACTGAAGAGGAAGAGTTTGACAACTTCTACAATGAAGGGCAATTTCACTCAGATTCAGATTCATAATTTATTATCTATATTAATGACATTTTTCCTACAAGATTACTGTCATTTGTTCAGATGTGACTCTGGTCATAAAAAATGATTATCTATTTATACATTTTTTAAACCACCCTTCTTCCTCACAGAGGGACTCTAGGCAGTCAGTATACAAATAAAAACAAACCATAAAAACAGTACACAAAATTTAAAATAAGGCAATGATGAGTTAAAAATCAGTGTAAAAATTAATTAAAATGTGGGGACAGGGCTTTTTGGGCACTAGCCAGCCGCACGGCTGTATGCTCCTGTCTGAGTCTCAAGCAAGGCTGCAGAGACATTTTTCACACCTTTCCAGAAGCTGAGCAAAGACCCTTCTAGCTATGGCTGCTACTGGCTGCCACCATGAAGGATGTTTACATTTCTCTCTATTCACCTAAGTATTCATATATAGTAAGCTCTCAGCTTAAGAGATGAATTAAACCCAAAATGTAGTACATGACAAATGGAATTGTACACATATGCAACACCATTTTTCACAATAGATTTTGTTCTTGGTTCCATTAAACCAAGCTCTGATAAATTCTTCTAATTGCTTTTGGTTTTGTTGTTAAATTTTCTTTTTAAGTTCTGTTTTAAGTGGTATGGAATTCTGTGTTTCCTTTTTGGAAACACAGAATTCCATTTTCCATTTTGGAAAATGAAAACTACAACATTGTTTTAGTTATCCAATGTCACTCCTCCTAATCAACATCTTACAGGGGAAGGATGAGCATGGCTCCTTGCTGGAGAGGAAAAAGGCCTTTTTAATAGTTCACCCCTAGTACAGGATAACCCAATCATTGGGACTAAATTAATGTAGATTTGGAGAAAGTTCAGCAGAATGTGAGCTGCCTGCAGTTCTTCTGCCTACATTCCCTAGACTTTTCAGGATTCCAGATATACAGTCAGGTATATTTTACAATTGACATAATGCTTCAACAAAGATATCAGATTCCTCCCCAAAGTAACTTTACTCTAGAATAATGCTGCATATTGTTTGCATGGAAAAAACATCTATATCCAGAAGAGTCCAGGCTTTGGAAGTCTAATGAACAACTTGAAGAAACCATTGGCTTGGTATGGCTTGACTTGGCTTGCCAAGCCAAGTCAGGCCAGAACTCAACAAATCATTCCGGGAAATATTTCACAGAACAGAGTAGGCTTTAAGAAAAAATACAGTTATTTTTGCTTGAAGTTAGTATGTCCATGACAAACATGTCTTAAATACAAGAAGTATATGGACATGGATAACAAAATGATAGACCTCATTCTACAAATATCATATTTATATCTTTATTCATTAGATCAGGGCTGTCAAACTCTTGGACCACAGACCAGATACATCATGTGCTGGCCACGCCCATGCCCAGTTTAGCCAAGAGGAAAAAAGTTCTGATACATCATGTGACGCCACCGTGACAATGTGAGTTTGACACCTCTGCATTAGATTTATTTGCCAACATTTCTGCAGGTGCTTAAGGAAGCATTAGTATTTGCTTCCATTAATTTTTCTAAAAGTAATCTTGAGGGTTGAGCTACAAATGCAGGATTGCTGATGATCCCCTAGGGATCTTGTATGGGTGAGACTGGACTTGAACTTGGGTCTTCTTGGTCACAATCAAGTAACCTAACCACTGTGTTATATCATTTCTCATCTTAAAAATAATGACTGTACTATGTTCTGAAAAACCATCCTACCTTGCCTCCAGCCTTGGTAAATTGTATTTTATATCCTTTACATATATTCCAAAACCAGGATATTCCACATTTCCATTTAGAGTATACTTAAATTTCAAATGGCTTCAGCAATAGAGAGCAGCACTTTCTGATTAAATACTTTTATTTAATGCTGTTATAGAAGCATTATTTGCATATTTTATTCACTCAAAATGTATGTTGACATTTAGCAAGAGAAAAAAGCCATTTAGTCTATTTCAAATTATATAGCCACAAATATTATCAAAAATAATACATATGAAATTTGTATACATGCAATGTCAAGTGCGTATTTAACATGTTTAAAGAGCTGGCTTCGTTATAAATTGTTGACCCTTTTATAACAAAAAAAAATGCTGTAAAACAAAAATTACAAAAAAACCAACCCCAAAATTGTAATTTTGTTTTGTTTCTTTTAAAATGCTGGTCTCCAAGTATTTTATGTTAATACACAACAGCTGTCTAAGACTTGAGAATGTGCAGCTACTTGTAGTCAAAACAAAACAAGGAAAATGTTAAATTAATATTTTAACAGAAACTCATGGTTTCAAATCAGACAATGTCAGAAACGATATATTTAAAATGTCCTGGAGCAGTCTATCTGTGTGTAGAGGATGTTTTGAATTATAAACAATTCTCCAGCATTTTAAAACTCCTAAGCTTGTCTCTTCACAAATCTATCTTTCCTTCCTTCCTTCCTTCCTTCCTTCCTTCCTTCCTTCCTCCTTCCTTCCTTCCTCCGTCCCTCCCTCCTCCACTCTTTCTCTTTCTGCCCAGATATTATTTTACATATCCTGTCTATGAGTATGTTTTATGAAGAAATGTGAGACACTCTTTTTAATGAATGTTTTTAAATTGTGGCAATCCCTACTTTAACAGAACTATTTTGGCTTCTTCCTTTATCTTTCTGTCATTGCTTAAAACATTCTTATTCTGGCAAGCATTTTGTTTGCTAACTAAATTTCAACATAGATTTGAGAGGACTTTTTAAAATTTTAGTTATATTTTAAACTGAATTTAATTGAGTAGACACTTTTTAAAAAAACACAAAACCGAAGTAAAAAGTAGAAAAATGATAAAACATTTTGCATATTACTAGATTTGAAGATATACTAATTGTATGTGCAACAGATTTTGAAATATAATTAAGGACAAAAACAATATATTTAATTAATTTCCCCACTCATGGCATGTTACAGAGAGCACTATAGAGAAAACTCAAAGTAACTTTGACTGTAAAATTGACTGTAACTTGCTTAAGATACAGTCAATTTATTTTGCAATGTTTGAAATGGCATTCATTTTATTAATTCAATTTTTTTTAACTTTTAACAAAACTTTTCTGTGTATTTCAAAATATAAGCTAAGTCCCAAAGACCTTGCCCAAATCAGCAATTCCGAATCCTTTGAGGCAGCTTAGAAAAATATAAAAAGTATATGCAGCCTAGTCTTAGGGATGTTATATTCCTAATAAATTTCAGTTAAATGTCTTTATTTCTAAAATCTGCTAGTCAGTCTGAAGCAGGAGCATTCAGAGCACTATACAACAAAAATCCAGCCAAAAATCCATAAAGGACATAATAAATTATTCTGTTAAAATAATCAATATAAAAGTTGCTGAAAGCAGCAGACTCTATAGAGTAAAAGATAACACTAATTAGAACAACAGATGGCATCAGCAACGCAGAAAATTAAATTAAATGCCCTCAGAGAATAAAAATCTTTGGCACCAAAAAGACAGCAGAAAAAAAAAGGCCAGATGTGCTTCACTGGAAAGAATATTCTAAAGTTAACACGTTGTTAATGAGAAGGCCTGCTATGAAGTTGCCACTTGCCATTATCTCCTTCTGTGCAAACCTTCTGCGCAGGGCCTCAAAAAATGAGCTTAGATAAGAATAGATGTGAAAAGGAGCTGCTTTACCTACTTTGGTCTCAAGCCAGAATTGAGCTGAAAGCAAACTGAGAGTCAGACAGTAAAAATGGCATACTGTACAGTGGGTAAGCCTCTCTGGATAAACATCCAATTTTTTTTAACCAAACTACCATGAAAAATGCACTAAGCGCAGATAAACCAACTCTCAAACTTCTTGTATAGTTTTTCCAATATATTCTAAAGGACTTTGCATGTTTTCATAGTTTGTATCAATAAACACTTTCCAGAACAGATTCTGTTTTAAATTTTCACACTTGATTAATCTGCAGGTGATATATTTTTCACAGTATTTTGGTTTGGCTTATCTGTAAGCATATGGATACTTTTTTTAAAAAAATACTATATATACTTGCAGATAAGCCCTTTCAGGGGATAAGCTGAACCCAATTTTTGGAGTGCATTTTGGTGCCTAACATTCTCAATTTATCCACTAAAATACATGGTAATAATGTATCTAGTTTTCTCAGTTCTTTCTAGTCCCTGTATCGGGACTAAAAATCATAGTCTCCCGGTTTCTAGGTTGGTTCCTTTTCCTCATGTTAAACTAGCTCTCCTCAGTACTTTAGCAACCATATTTTGAACTGTGGACTTTCAGGGGCATTTTCATATATAACTGTAATCTAGAAAGATTCCCAGGGCATAGCTTACTGAAGCTAAACTACCTACATCCATCGCTGACACACCAAACTAATCTGATAAAAGGTGCTCCATGCAACAAAAAACAATTGAACCTTTAATGGCAAAGATGAATCTAAAAGTACACCAGTTCCTTGAACAGATGACCCATCCATTTATATTCTTTGAACTGAGCTTCATATCTTATGTACTTACCATCAAAAGCAATAATTAAGTACCTTCACTGTCTCAACTGAACCTGATGAAAAAGTAAGACAATGTTGAGTAGGATGTTACTGCATATTTCATCTCCAAATCACTTATCTATTTCAAACATAATCCAGGGATAAAGAGGAACTAGTTTGTGCAAAAATCTTTCAATCTCACTTTCTGGAGATAGTCATGCAAGTTTGAGTAGAACTACCACAAAATTCTACCATTTGACAATAATGTGAGGTTACGGTGGTCCTGAAAACTGATGAAAAGTCAAAGAGAATTAATAGTCAAATCACTTTACAATCAATGCCAAAATCAGATCTAAATTTGAATTGAAATGGACCAGAAAATCTATTTCATTTCATTCATCACAGGGTCTCATAAACCACAACCTTTTGAATATTTTGTCCAGGAAGGAAACATTACAACTGGCCTATAATAATTCAGATATATGGAGCTCAATTTTTTTTTTGAGAATTGTCTAATTACTGCCTCTTTTGAAGAGGAAAAAAAATCCAAGAGGGCGGCACACCGAGACATTGTGACTTTGAGCTCCTGGTGTTATAGTGGAGTGAGTGGGCAAAAACTAGTCTATACCTGCAAGGAGTTACTAAAGATTGAACCTTCTAGTTGACTAGATATTACCAGCGACTTCCAACGGTCTCATAATATACCGAGTGACATAGTAAGACTGCTAGTTTCTCCATTGATCACTGTTGGGCCTGGGAGGTGGCACCGACGGCAAAGAGAGCAGAACCAGAGACAAGGATGCAGAACTGGTTTGCTAGCTCGATTACAGAAGCAGCCTCACAGACCAGCATTACCAAGCATTTTTCTAAAAAACACTAGATCCTTTGTCAACAAAACCAAATAACTAGAACTATGGATGGAGGAAAATAAGCTTATTCATGACTGCTGCGTGATGACCTGGAGACCTGCTTCATCCACTCATACTGGATGCATCAGTGGAGCTAACTAACCGCACCACACACCGCTTCGACAGAAACGGCAACTCCGGTAAAAGCAAAGGTAGAGGACTTTGTATTTACACACATAATGACTGGCTAAACCAATTTTGTTATATACATGATGTACAATGACAATAAATGCTATTATTATTATTATTGCATCATCATCATCATCGTTGTTGTTGCTGTTATTGTTATTATTATTATTATTCCCACTTATTGGAAAATATATATAATCTATAGCTATGCTATTTCCTTCTTATTATGCTGTATGTAGTAACATATAATGGATAAAGATTAACCAAACAGATTCTTGACCAAATTATTGCTTGCAGATTTTCCAATGCACCATTTGTTACTACTTCATCATGCCTTTGTTTTTAGTCAGTCTGTACAATCTTCTTGCAGCAACTATCTAAGTGATCCATTGTTTCTTCAGATTCTTTGCAAAGATAGCAATTGCTGCCTGTTCCTGTCTTCTCAATTCTGGATTTCTTCTAGAGGTTTGGTATTATGTAGGCAGAATTAGCCCCTCTGTCTCTTTCTTCAACTTCCCCGCTGGGTTTTTTATATCCTGGTCTTGTAATACTTTGCTTTGTCTTTTTTCTGTTCTTAATTTGGTCTTTCTTGTAGGCCACTTTCATCCCTCATTCAGCAAGCCTTCATGATATATTACCGTAGCTACAGTGCATCTTCTTCATTGTCCTTCAGATATTCTTCCAATGCCCTTTTTTCCTTTTATTTTCCTTTGGGAAAATAACCACTTTATAAACACCTTATAAAAAACCACTTTATAAACACTTTATAAACACCTGGCACAACATAGGAGAACAAAGACATCAGGACTAGATTCAACAATTCATCTGCATTTAAAGGACAGAGGCCACTCTTTTGAAGACAGCAAAGTCCACATTTTGAACAGAGAGGAGTGCTGGTTTGAAAGAGGGGTTAAAGAGGCCATCTATGTCAAAACTGAACAGCCCTTTCTCCACAGAGGGGGAGGGATACGACATCACCTATCACCAATCTACAATATAGTCTTTTCAACAGTTCCAAGAAGGCTGCACACCCATTTGCACCACTCAGGTGACTCTGATGACACAGATAAACTTCCAGATGACTTTAATTACCCACTAAAAGAATGCAAATGACCAGTTGTCTACAAGTAATATAAATTCTTCCATTCCCCATCATCCAGTTAAAGCTGAAGAAGTTTCTTGGATGAGAAGCGAAATATCTTCAAAGAAAAATCAAAATCTATTTTCCTCTTGAAAAAGCACCTTTGGGACACTCTGCTGAAGTATTCATTGCTAATTTTTTTCTTGACTTCAGTGTGCTTGATGTTGTTAGTTTGAACAATGCTATCTGTAGTGATTGTCTTCATCCAGGCTCTTGATATTTTTTTGCATAGGGCATCCTGATTCCTTCAGTTTTCACTATCGTTTTCTGTTTATGGGGAGGGTGGCACATGGGTCCAGTCCAAACTCTATGGCAATAACTTAGTTGTACATTCAATTTCATTTTCGAGCACTTTTCATATAGTATCAAATCAGCCATGTAAAGGAGATGGGATAGCCTGGTAGATGTTCTTTATGTTTGATAGGCATGGCCTGACTTGTTTGGTATTGTTAATAGACAAATCAATGCAATGACAAACAGTAGTGGTGAGAGTAAGATTCCTTGAAAGATTTCTCTCTTGGTGTTAACCTTTCCTGGTCTATCATCATTAACCAACAACTGTCTACCATTCTTCCATTGACCTCTGCAACAAGTTTTCTGATGTTCTGATGTTCCTATTGACTCCTGTTATTTTGGATTGGATTACCCAGTTATGAGGCAGGGAGTTGAATGTCTTCTTTTAATCAATTCATGCTATGTTCAAATTGATCTTCCTTTCCTTACAGTTTTCCAAAATTATCATATCAATGGGGAGCTGATCTTTTGTTCTTTTGCTGTTTGGGAGGTTTCCTTTCTGCTTAAATGGAAAGAGCTGGTTTTCAACTAGATGCTGTTAGGCTGCATCAGCTACCATATTATTTAGCAATTTGAAAGTTATTGGTAAGCATGTAATTTGCCTTAGTTGCCAGGTACTGCTTATTTGTTGGATCTTTCATTATCCGCTAGGCTTTACCAGATGTTAATCAATCTTCAATTTTACTCCCTTGCAATATGATGTTAAACTGCTTGGCAATGAGCTGGTGAATTGTTTCTTCTGTCAGATGTTGACTGGGTCACTGTTTTCCCTCCATTGATGGATTCAGAGAAATATTTCTAACTTGACTGACACTGGAGATTCTGCCTACAGTGTACAATTTGAGTTTCCTATCTGCTGGTTTTCTTGGCTATAACTATTATTTGCTGCTTTATTATTTCTGGTGCTTCCTTTAACTTCCTTGTTAATAGGCGATATTTTTTGATCAGGTATCCTTTGGCTTTCTTCTTATTCAAAAACTGATTCTTCATTTCCATCACTTTCCTAGAATAGACCTAGTAATGGATCAATTGTAATGAAGCGTATGCTGCACATAACCTGAGCAAGTTGATAATATTTTACATGTCTCTACAATGCTTCTTGTAACATACAATGAGGAAAATGATGTATTGCTGCTTTCGTCAATTATGTTGCCAAGTATATTATATGTATATGTTTCAGAAAAAGACAATGACCACCACTTACATATTGCTACCATGGAAACTACATGGATGAATCCTTGAAACCACCAGCACTGAAGCTCAGCTCAAAGGAAACTTTACCTCATTAGCTATTAGTTTATTTAAAGATTTAAAGTCTGTTCATTTGAATATTTTCTTTATTTCTTTCAAATTAAATAATTCTTGTATTGAAATAATTTGCTCAGTGCTTCCCCCCCCCCCTACAGTAGGGTTCTGGTGCACTAAATTCATCATATGTGGTATAACATTTGAAGCCTCCAGCCGATGTTACCAGTACATTAGAGGTTATATCTCTATATTACCTAAAGATCCTAGTCCAATTATATGTTTAATTGGGTGGAGTGGGAGTTAAACATGTAGGAACATCAAGAAAGGGATAATTGACCCTACCAATTAACCTCCAGAAGGGTGGATTTAATCACAAGCAAATTCCATCATTCAAAGCATTACATTAATTCCACCCAGACTGTCATGGAAACCCCTAAAATATTAGCCTACTTTGCATGCCTAGTCTTTCAAGAAAAAGATCAGGATGGAAAAAGTGGCAAAAAATGTCTCACTTGCCATTTTGAATTACACTAGTGGTACAGAAGATGTGTTCCTAATGCTCACTAGAATCAGGGAAATAAAGTCATATTCTCCATTATCACAAAGACTGCTTTTGGCTACATTCTTTAAAAAGTACTTAGAACCAGCAATGAAAACAGGTGGACCCCAGTCCCTGAAAAATCTCAAACATTCCTACATAGTCCTAAAGGTTAAGAAACAAACACAATCTAATAGATATGTAAGCTATGGCTCTCACTACCCAGATTATCTTCGAAAATGGTGCCAGTGACTGTGAGCCTTGCCTAAAAACATCGTTCCATTTTGTGATAGCTACAACCATCATTTGTCAATAGGTGATTCATCTAAAAAATAAGGGGCATTTACCACCATACCATACCTTACCCTTCATAGTTACCCTACACTATACTATTCCCAGAGTACATCAAAAAATAACCACAGAAATACCCTTCCATAGGCAAACATGCAAGAAAAGTTGCACTAATTCCTTCCCACCAAATACAACCTCAAACAACCCATTCTGAGAGCAGAGCAATAGAGATATCCCAGATCCCACAGAATACCAACATTTCAACGTCAGCCCCCTCAGGAGTCCCAAGTAGAGTATGTACATTTTTTAATGGAGTTTATATTCCACCTACCCGGTGACAGCACTTTATCACTTCGGCGTGTCCCCGCTGCAGGAAGTGCTGTGATTCCATCCGCCAGAAATGCTTCTGATTGGTTCATATGGGGGGGGGGTGGAGTTCACTGAGAGCTGCTGAATATGATGCTATTGTCCCAGCCCTGGAAATGACTCTGATTCATGCTAAGTCTTGATTGACAGACCAAGCACATGTTATCCTAGTCCCACCCTCAGAAGCACTTCTGATTGGTGCAAAATCCTGATTGACAGATTGAGCACATGGTGGACTAGTACAATCCCCAGAAATAACTCTGATGGGTCAACCCCGCCAGCAGGAAGATTACATAATGCAAAAGGGGACAGTGCTTACATAAACTAGCAAGTAATAAGATAAAATCATTACTAAAATAAGTTAAGTGAGCCATGGCTTGTTTGTTTGTTTTAATGCTAGGAATTTTGAGCTAGTCCCCTTCTTTTCTATCAGCTAACACAGAACTGCCTGCAGCTGTATTTTATCAACTGTAAAAAAAAAAGCCTAATTTGCAAAATATATTTAAGCATGCATTTTGTCACAATTGTTCTGGGCCACAGTAAAGGCAGGAAAGAACTTAAAAGTGTGGAATCTGATGAGGATCTCACACAAACTCACAGTAAATCAGTAAATATATCTACAGCGGAAGAGCCTATTATGAGTAAAACTAACTAATCTACAAGGGTGGGCCATTCAGAGCATTCATGTTTCTGCCATGAACCTCCAGAGGACAGTTACCAACATGTCAGAATGGTGATGCTGTGCATGTGTGCATGCTGCATAGGCATGTTTGATCAGGGTATGTTTGAATTTGTCCTACAGATGTCATTCTGAGCATGTGCGTTAACAATAGCATCTGCAGATGTTTGTGCATTTTAGCAGTTTAAACCTTTGCCTTCATTTGACAATAATATGGCAGCCTCAGATTTAGATGCTATCCATTAAACCTTGAGGAGCTAGTGAAGTCCTCTTGACAGATTGTACTAAAAGCGGTTGTTGAGTTTCTGATAAAGAAATAGGATACTTGAGACTGATTTTGATTGCCACCTAATGTATTATAATGTTCATGTTGTGCAGTATGTGAAAGCAGAGGACATACTCAGTAATACTTACCAGACATCTTGTGAAATGATGAACAGTTCTTCTTTATCACCCATCCAAGGAACAGGCTTAGGTAAGTAAATGATTTTTATATAGTAAGCAGTAAAACAGGCTGGTGGTGATAGCACAGTAATAGGTTAAGTTTTATATTTTGCATTAACGATGATCTTTCTAAAAGGTGTGCCCATGTGGCAGAAAGGAGTGTGTATTTGCACTTTATCTATTGATGATAATGATGATGGTGATGACAGTGAGGGATATTTTTCCAATGTTAAATTTAGACTCTGAACACTGAATCACCAATAAAAAGCATGTGCTAAAGAGAAAAGTGTGATTGTCAGTAGTGTTTTGACAGAATAAATATGAAAACATTCTAAGGGAAATTTATTATACACTGATTGTATAATATCAGATAATGCCAACTTTCCCAGCTCCATTGTTAAGTTTTTAGAGCTTTCATTCACTTCAAGTGCAACATTTTTTCTACTGAAGCTTTTAAGGGTTTACCGTATGAAAATGTTTTAAAGCTGTACTCTGACAACAATGTTACAAAGATCAAAAGGTTAAACATTTTGTAAAAAAATCAAGCTGGGAAGGAGACTTGGAGCACGTAACCATTATTAACACATGCAAATATGTATGGCTTATCATAAAATAAAGACCAAAAGTTAAGCTCATTGTTTGCTTTACAGTATTTTTATTCATTTTTATAATTTGAACTGGTCACTAAACTTTAGGACACTTGCAGGATTTGACATTGGGGCCTTAACAGGTGCACTCATAACAGAAACAGGAATAGTGTCACTTACATCCTTAAGAGCCACAGACTTTCAGCTTTCTAATTTCAAAAAGTTTTACAAAAAATTTTTTTCCCCCTTTCCTCCCAACCCCCCTCCCTTCACTAATCCCCTCCCCCCTCCCCCCTGACTTCCCGGAACAAACCCAAGGTATAGTTAAAAATAAAACAAACATATGCTAAGAAAATTTTTCCCCAAAACTATTATACCAATTTCCCCTCTCAAGCTCTGACTTCCTCCTAACATAACCAAAATCCTTCAAAAAAAATTAACAATTAACAGTAATAAGATATGTAAAGCAATAGAACAAATTAATCCTAAAGTATTTAAAATCAGCTAAAGCATAAAAATCCAATCCCATTCAGAGAATATCTCCCTTATAGCTTCTATAACCATATACTTTTTCCCCCAGGTCTTTCTTACATAAGATCTTTCGAGAATATTCTATTTAAAATTCAGTACAACACATTATAAAATTTCAATACAGAAAATTACAATATCTATTCAACTTTAGTCCTTCCTCGTCAAAATCCAGTATAAATCCAAATATCTAGTCTTTTATGATAGATATAAAACATATAATCAACCCATTTCTTCCAGATCTTCCTCACATATTGTCTTTCAGGGACACTAATATTTTTGTCTGTTAATATTTCAAAACAACCTTGTTTCAAGGATAATACTTTTGTCTCTTGCCATTTTTTTTGATGCATTAATCTGTCTGTTTTTCATTACTCCTTTTGAAAAGTCAGTCACAATATTTCCTAGTAGTTCCTTATGTCCAAGAATCCACAAATTACTGCCGTATATTTCATCAGTCCAAAAAGAGAACTCTTGGAAAGCATTAACCCTGTGAGTTTTTTCAGTTCGGGAGACAGCCTCCTGTAGCACAAATTCAGGCATTTCATCCAAACTATTTAAAGAAAACTTCTTTACATCAACTTGTTTATTCACGATCATATCTTCATATTTATCCACTTTTGTTTGTATCTCCTCCATTCCATTTTCCAAGTCCTGATTACACTGGTTAATTTCCTCCAAGCTCTCATCCAAAACGTCCCCATTTTTTATCAATTCGTATTTTTGAATAATTAAATACATTCTTTCTGTGTAATCCTGTATAAAGTCACGAATCCATTCTTCTGAAAGAACCTTCATGGCAAAGTTCTTGCTGAGAATCCCCTTATGAAATACTTAAACAACGTAATATAATCCAACAATCCACAGTCCAACACAATAAGATAAAATCTCTATTCAGTTTCGATTTCGCAGCAAGACTCCTTTCCTTTCCCTTCCCTTTATCGCTCTACTTTCAGTTGCTCTCAAATGCCATTTTAAACAATTAAAGGAAGGGGGGGGGGAAATTTCTCTTTTTAAAGAAGGTGGAAGTCAGAAAGTCAAAAATACTTGCAAACCAATAATTGTTCACTCATGCTTCTTCCGTCTGCTTATAGAAATCCACAAAAAGAAATCAATTGTTAGCAGAAGTGGACACCTTCTTCTTTTCCTGCTTTTGCAGAAGCGCACTGAATACTGGAGATTAAAGGAGGATTCAATGGGATTCGACCTTTCGGGACTTTGCATAACAAAAACAAAGCCCCTAGGGGAATCTACCACTCCCCCCCCCCTGCTCTTTCTCTCTCTTTCAACCAGAGAGGGAAATTGAAGCCGGGAACAGCTGTTCGTTGCTGTTTTCACCGGCTTTTACCATATCCAGTGCGGAATGCCATAAATTAGCACCCAGCGATAAAGATGGCGCCAAGCGTAAGTCTGGGGCCAAGTGTAAGTCTAAAACAGCAATATTTTAACAGCAATACAAAACTCAGCAATACTGTTAGAACCTTCATATCGGCCATGGCACTCATAAATTCATTCCAACCTTTAGGGTTTTGTTTCATAGTACGTGCTTGGAGTTGCAAAGCCCCTTTTACCAAGTCTAAAATATTAGTATCAGTAAGTGGGACCTCTTGTATACATACCACAGTAATCCCAAGCAATAATGTCCCAATGCTGTTTCATTTTGTTCAACAAAAGCTCAGCATTTTTCCTATAATGGATGCTCACTCCATCTAGGTTCTCCTTTATTGTTGGATCCTGGGGCAGCTGTTGTGATGATAGTTCTCATAGTCCTGGGGTGATCAAGAGTGTTCTGGTTGGCAAATGGGATTCAGAGTATCCTTTTTAAGACTCATTTTGTCTGGGCAGCCTTAGAAACCTCTGCCGCACCAAGCTATGGAGCTTAAATTTTGATGTCCTCAATCAAATCAGATCTCTGAAGAATGGATCACATGTCATTATTCAAATGATTAGTGCCGGTAGTCTCTAAAGATTCTGCCTTGTAGCTGCTCCATCTGATGATGTGGCACCAACTACATTTTCTTTTTTACCTGACCAATAGATTAGTCACCAGTAGTATAGCAGCTCCCAATAATGGCTCAATAAAGTTTCTTGACTGATGAACGATCTGCTTCTTCTTTTTGAGTGAGGCTGTTCCATCACCCAACTTTTTAGTAAACTCTTTTTTTCCTCTTTACATTCTGGTATTATGAAAACTTCAGAGGCAGGTTACCTTTTAAAGTGTTCAGTCCTATTTTTTTATTTTTTTATTTATTTTTTGTTATTGCCCCTTCCAGGTCATTGTTAGTGTTGTATAAGATAGCCTTTCTATGTTTTGGTCCAGCCTTTATCAAGATTTTAAAAATCCCCCAATTTCTGTGTACCCTCCCAGACATCCTGAATGAGCTGAGATACAGCTGCTTAAGCTACTGTTTTTACCCCTTCTTTTTCATAGTATACACTGCAGGCCAATCAGGAAGAAAGAAACTGTAGTATCCTGGTGTAGTGTCTGCCAGATCAACCAAAATATAAACCATGGGGTTTGCCAGTGGCATCTTGGCATACTTCTAAAACATACCAAGTGTTACTGGGATACATGTGCCCTGACAATGTGACAATTTGCATCAAGTTGCAGAGGCATCAGAATAATACCAAATATTTTGCATTCAGAGCTATTGCTTTCATTTCTTTACCTTGAAAAAACAGGTTTTGAAATATGATAATAATACTCAGATTTCTGTGACAAACATACAGTGTAAAAGGCTTTCTCTCTTTGTTGTCCTTGTCTGAGGCCATGAGGTATCTACCATTGCTATATTGATTTGATGGGGTTGAAACAAGTCAGTATCTTCAAAAGGGGCTAGAGGACTCTCCATAAACTTAATACTGGGATATTTATTAAGCAGTTTTTTGTGCAAGGGTTGCCAATAGTTAGAAACCCATGCAATTAGTTTGACGCATTTGAAATAATAGTCTCACCATGTTCTAACATTTGCTTTATAAAAAAAGATTTACCAGAATTGGACAGACCAATTCTGTATGATACAAGAAAAAGGATGTACAGACTGTGCAGTTTTCCACCATACTTAATAACGATAAGGTAGCACACAGTAATTCTCAACTTTGAGAACGCTTTTATTATTTACTTTTAGAGTTTTTCTGAGCACCTAATTCTACTTTGATCTCTTTCTTCTCTTCCTCATCACATAAACAATAATCATCAGCCGAGTCTTTCAAGCTCTCAAAGTTAACCTTACAACAATTGGCAGTTTTTTGTGTAAATCTTTTCACTTTTAACACTGTCATCCCATTTGGCAAAGCATATTCATACATTTTGGGACCAACTACCACAAACTCAATGATGGTGGTGTTTTGTGGAATCTCATTCATCAGCCGCCTTAATCATCTAAGGGGGGTGTCCACATTCCCTTGCTACATTTTTAACAGAATCAGTGTCATGGTATTGACACCTCTCCCCCAACCCATCAAACAGTCTGTATAATTCCAACTGCACATAAACATTGTAAAACTGGAAATGAATATGTTGATACAAGTTGATTTGGTAGTCTAATGTTTGGCTATTTTCCATGTGACAATGCTGCTGGCAATTTAGCATGTGAATCCACAAATTCACATGCTAAAACTTCATTACAGGACACAAAAAATATTTTAATAATTCTTCAGGGTGTCACCACAAATGTAGTCAATTGGTGCTCTGTCCGAAATTAAATCCCAGTTTAAAAAGAATTTAGTAACCTGCCTTTTAGCGGGACTTCAATATGCTCACACGGTAAGCATACACTTTCCTTCTTTTCATAATCATGAATATATTGTTCTTTATCCTGTTATGTCTTTCAGCAATCAGGGTAAAGCACTGGCCTCCTGCTTTTGTCTGAGACACATGAGATACATATTAATTCACCTGGTATTTCATGTGAAGTAGAGGGTTTTGATGTGGATGGCCTTGGCGCCATAATTTGTTGATCTACTTGTGAAACTGTCAGCATTGAATTCAGCAAACATCTGATCACTTCACCATTCTGAAGGAACACAAACAAATAGTACTTAGGACATAGAATTGTTACAGTACATAGAACTTATTGACTGATGGGTGAAGAAGGAGATTTTCTTTACATTTTTATTATTTGGAAGTTAGGTCACATCAATATTCCTAGTGACTATGTTTTCTAAAAACCTACATGTATGTGAAGTACACACTCTACCTTCTAATTCCTTATCCTGCATTCCACGCAATGTGGATGGCCTTGGTCCCACAATTTGATGAGGCCCTTGTGAAATAGTTCACACTGGACATTTAGCAAACAACTGATCAGTTCATTGTTCTGAGGGGAAAAAGGAACAAGGAAACAGTCATTTGTAACAACTGCTACAGTAAAGAGGGTATACTGATTGTTGGATAAAGAAATAGTCCTTACATTTTATTGTTTGGCGACTAGTTCTCATCACATTCCTAATAACATTTCTTAGATTTCTACATGCATGTGAATTAAATACTATACCTTCTAATTCATTGTCCTCTGTCCCTCATGGCCTGTGTTCCCTTCCCAATGGTATATATTGATACCATTATGAATCTTAGAACATTGAAAAATTGGCAAACACTTCATCTTCTGTGCATTCTGAAGGAAAAATGGAAGCAGACAAGCATCAGTATTGCTATAGAAATAGTGATGTTTCTAAAATTTATATGTGTGAAAGGAAAAAGAATACCTTCACAGGCTTCACATATTGTGATTCTGATCCCGCCTCCTAATAAAAACAACAATAAACATTATAAATACCATTTATGCATTTAAGAAATACTACATTTTAAAAATTAGCTACAAAATTACTTACATTAGTAGTAGCCATCCTGAAGGGGCCTTGTTACTGGGAAATGTTGCAGATCATCTGAAGAAGAAGCCTTCAACATTCTTTCCTGTTTCTATTAGATGAAGTCCCAGGCCCTGTTCTTGATGTAAAATTTGTTGCACCAAAGGCATTGCATTCTTAACATGTATTTTGTTTTTTGCAGAATTGGTCAGACCTTCTTCATCCGTCATATTGTAAATACATTTTAGCAAAAAAGAAATAACTGTTTTTAAACATGCTTTGTAAATATGTTTTATTTGAAATTCATTGGGGTGCACATGATTATTTTTTTGTAATTAATTTCTAGGACATTAATTACATATCATTTTCTTGAGAGACGTAGGAGTCTCATCACGAATCCTTGTCATTAATGAAAGGGGGGGAATTTCTCCTTCTCGGTATACTGTACGAATGTCTCGGCTTCATCCAGCAAGTGTCATTTGAAATATAATTTATTAATTTTGTCTGAAACATTAATGAATATCCATACAATTTGAGGCATAGAAATTTGAAGACACTTTTTAATAATATCTGTTTCATCAACTCCATCCATTTGGGCTTCATGTTGTAGACATCCCATTAAGCAATGATGCAGTATTTTTACAATTTGCCTCAAGAATATTCATAATTCAGTATTAGAGGAACATTTTTGGATTGGATTCACCATTTGATGTCTGACAGAACTGACAATGACAGGGCATGATCATCATATTATGTTTGCTCTCATTAATATTACAAAACTTAACTCTTTTGCTAAATCTGAGACCCCACTTTTCTGATTCAAGAATCAAATTTACATCAAACAAATTGCCATCAGATTCTGCTTTAGCATTCTTTTGTTATACTCTTCATTGGATTCTGAGACTGCCATATTATTCTCAAATGCTGGTGAGGGTTTAAACCGTTGAAGTTTGTATCTGCCTGCAGACACTACTGTTGATAGCACATGCTCAGAATGGTAACCCTAGAACAAGTTTGAACATGCCCTGAGCAAGCCTGTCACAAACATGTCTGCACAGAACACACACATGTACAGTCTCACGACTCTGACATGTCTGTACTTGCCCTCTGGAGGTTCATGTCAGAAATACGAATGCTCTGAATGGCCCACTCTTGTATTTTAGTTACACAGCCTTTTTATTTTATACTTAAGCCACCATCACCACCGATAAGCCTTATGTTTTTATTTGTAATGAAGTCTTTGGCTGCAGATGTATGCTGACTTACTTTACGTTTGTGTGAGATCTTTGTCAGATTTCCTACTCTGCTAATTTCTTTTTTGCCTTACTGCTGGACCAGAAGAATTGTGATAAACAACAAACATAAACGAATTTTGCAAAATAGGCTTTACTTCAATTTCCCCCCACAAATGATAAAATACAGTAGCAGGCAGTTCTATGTACATTGACTAGAAAAGAAGCCCCAAATTTCTAAATACCAAACAAACAAACAAAAAAGGCATTGGCTTGCTTATTTTAGTTATGATTTTATCTGATTACTTCCTGTTTTGTTTAAATGTTGTCCCTCTTATGGGTTAATGTTCCCACTGGCCACTCACCGATAAGAATCATTTCTGAGGGAAGTATTGGGCAACCATGTGCTCAGTCTCTCAGTCATGATTTTGCACCAATCAGAAATCCTTCGGGGTGTATGAGAGAATAGCATCCTAGTCAGCAGCTGTTAGTCAGTGCCCCCTCCTTATGGATGTGGAACCATCAGAAAGGTTTCCAGTGGAGGAAATAAGATGTCACAGCACTTTCAGGGGGGATCCAGAAGTGATAGCGAGGCATGGGTGGAGTATAAGCTCTGTTAAAAAATGGTGTGTACTCATACTACTGCCCCTGCCAGTGTTTCAAACAGAAAGAAAACAGGAGACTAGAGTCCCCATCCTCAATTCTCACAGAGTAAAACGTTAGGTTGAGGTACATATTTCTCAGAGTCAATGTCCACACAAGACCAACTCCTATTCACAATATAAATAGATCATAGAAAAACATGGGAGAGTTCATACACTCCCTAACTTATCAAACTCCTCACCTGTGAAGAGATGTAGGAGAAAACCCAACCTCCACAAAGATGTCATCATGATCTAGATAACAGAGAAAGTAAAAAAAAAAGGACTGTCATCACTTCTACCAACAGGGAAACTGAAAATCTTTTTTAAAAATCCAGGAAGTTCTCAATAAATAACAAAAGACACAGGTTTATACCAAACCCATGGCCATTCTCTTGAAAAATAAGAAGATACAAACCTAAAGTACAAATCTGATTGAAAAATATTGCCTTGGCAATAGAACAAGTGCCACAGAATAAGTGCTTTTGTTCCATGGGCACCGTAGAAACCTCCTACTACCCCACCACACCAGCAATAAAGATGCCAACAGCCCCTCTCCAGCATAGCATAGTCACATTCTGGAGAACCACAAAGCCCCCAGATATCAATGTACTTCTGCCCAATGATCTGGAAGTTACTACTGCCAGCAAAATACTAAAAGGCTAGGTGAAGCAGCTAAATGCCAGGGATATAATGTTAGCCTTTGAGACCAGAATTTAAACAAAACTTCCTATGAAAGAGGATTTAATGTCTCCAGAGTCCTTTTATTTAACAGCAGTCCACTATTAAAAACCCACATAGTGGCCCCAGAGCACCAAAGGTGCATTCATATCAAAGAGAAAAGGGAATGGAAAATTGCAATGTAAATGTCTCCTAGAGCAGCATTTCTTAAAGTGTAGTCCATGAAGTCAAACAAATAATCAATTGTAACATTTCACAATTTTAATTTCTAATACAGCACATACTGGAACATAACCCAACAAAACTCTTTGGGGGTCCTCGTTTGTTTTTAAGAATGTAAAGGAGTCCTGAGACTCCTTTTTGAGATTCCTGTTTGAGAATCACTAGGGGATGGATTGCATGCTTGCAATATGGGGACATGGACAAGGTTTTGTTGCAGGAGCCATTGGATGAAGACTCATCCACTTGGAAGTCAGCAGTTTATGAAAGCAGTTGAAAGTAATCCAGCCCACAATCTATGGCATACATGTGCTTTGTTGAAGAAGAGGCAGTGGGTCTGCATTTTGAAGAAAAAGAAGGACCTAGGAGGGGAAACCAGAGGCTGGGAAAATAAAATATGGTGCTATCAGAGGTGAAATCCAGTAGGTTCTGACAGGTTCTGGAGAACCGGTAGCGGAAATTTTGAGTAGTTCAGAGAGCTGACAAATACCACCTCTGGCTGGCCCTGGGGTGGGAATGGGATTTTGCAGTATCCTTCCCCTGGAGTGGGGTGGGAATGGAGATTTTGCAGTATCCTTCCCCTGCCACGCCCACCAAGCCATGCCCACTGAACCAGTAGTAAAAAAAAATTGGATTTCACCACTGGGTGATATCCATAATTGGATAATCCCTAATATCCATCTTTCTACAAAGTATGGGATCTCTGCTGAAGTAAACAAGAAGAGACAAGGAATACCGGCAGAACTGGACTACAGGAAGGAGTCTTTTTTGATCCCTGAAGAAGCTGATGTTATTTTAAAAAATAAATAGATACAAACACACAAAAATGTCAATAGTTATTATGGAGAAAGTTGATAGGATCTGTGAAGCCACAGATCTAGAGGCAACTATCAAACACAAGGATTTGGATCTGGAGGGCAGGGAGATCTAAGAATGTGGAAGGATTGCATGCTGTTCACAGATTAGTCCACATGCCACCCTTTTCATGCCATAGTCTGATCATGACTTCCAGTATTGGAAGTCCATATCTTTCACCTCATACCTTCCATTGTCTGTTGACAGTAAAGAGATTAAACTTTTGACATGTGCATGTAAAAACTAGCAGAAGAGTCTATGTGATTCACTGTCTGGCTGAAATTTTCTTTCATCGTCATCTACAAATCATGCTTGGGGATCTACCAAATATAGTTTTTTGCTTGTGGACATTAATATGAATCATTATCTGGTTTTTTCCCCAAAAAATGGCACGATGACCCATAAGGTGAAAAATTAGTTGACTCAACCTATTACAACCAGTCAAAATTACTTATGGCTAATTTGTACTCGGCAGCCCTCATAAGTCTTAAGTTCAAACTGTATATTGACATTCCAGCTTTAGATGTAAATCTAGTCATTTCCTCAATTTCCGTACTCCTCCAAACTAGAAAAATAGAAAGAGAAAGGCCAATGTATTTCCAACACATAAAAGGTTGTTTGAGAAGGAAGTAGATGACATTACTATTCTGGAATTTTTCAGAATTTCAGGGATTTAACTCTTACTAAAAAAAAAAGAAAACCTCTAGTGGAGCATAAAAAGACTTCTGGAAGTTCTTGATCATATAGGAGCCTACAGACTAAAATAGACTCTGGGTAAATGCCAATTCTGCCAGACATCTGAAGTGTGTATGCAACTGCGAATTGCCACTGATCCCCAAGACAGAGGTTTCAACAACTTGGCCAATGTTTATTACCTTAAAAGACTTTTCAGTCTTTTGGGAGTTTACAACTCTATGTGATTCAGCTCAGCTTATATTTCTGTAAGGTCTCTTTAATTCTTCATCTTGGACAATGAATCAGAAACCCAGAAATGTGATAACCTAAGAACTCCAAAGTAGTAGTAGTAGTACTAAACAGTATTCAAGTCATTTATGATAGCAATAGGGAAGATGGACTCCTATTTCAGTGTAACTCCCATTTCCCTCATCTTACATGAGTAACATTCTCAGCGTTGCTTTTACATTATGATGCTGCATCATTACAGCTTGAACGACAGTCCTGCCCTATGGTCACATAACAAACAATAGATCTCAGAAGATCTATTAGACACTCACCCTATGGTGAAATTATGGAAGTCAAAGGACGCCCAATCATCACTTGTCCTTTGTTTTAAACTTCCAAAACACATTCCTCTGCTTTTCAGGTACTTTCATTGTCTACCACCTTAGGGTAGTAGTTGTCTACTACTTTTGCAGGATAGCAAAAATCATCTCTAGTAAGAATTGTTACTCCTTACCTATTGCAGCAGCATATAAATAAGGATGTGTTCATTTTATCCTGCCTATTTTACATATAGATTCAAGGCAGCAACACTCCTTTTCCCATTTTTCCCACAACCATCACCCAGCCATTTTTTATGTCTAAACTGGCACTGCAATTCACAGCACTTTAACCACTATACCAAATTTTGCCAATTGACTGAATTATACCTGTATTATATCTAAAAGTATGTGATTTCTTCAGGTGATTATATATACATTTTGCATCATGGGAGAAATATCTGGAGTATAGAACTATAAATCTATAGTTCTCTAACATAGAAGGATACAGATTTTCTTTTCTTATACAAAATATTTGTGTATCATTCTGTCAAATTAGATTCCTTTCTTCAGCATTTTACCTAGATTTTGATTTACTATTATATAATTTGTATCCTAGATCTACATCCATTGCTTTGTAATAAAATCAGTGTAAATATGCAGCATGGCATTTGATTAAAATGAAAGTACTTGGATTTAACTACATTCAGAAGTAACAATCATCAGTGGTCAACTGACATTTTGAATTGCTCTTGAACAAGTTGAAGTTAAAAATGATATTTTTGTCTGAAAACAATTCTAAATAGACAAATCCGGTATCAAAAAACTGCAAAGCCATTCAAGCTATCTTTGAATCTTTTCTAATGTAGTAGTACATTTCAGATATTTCTTCTGTATGTCTACAAGTTTACACTGGCAGCACTTATTTTCATTCAACTTGATATGTTTAAATTATTTCCTAAATTAAAATCTGCTACATCAAGTTTGCATTAATTCCATAACAGAGTGAGAATTATGACTAACTTTCTTTGGGTTAATAGCATTATGGGCCCCGGGCAAAGCAGTGTATTGGGGCCCCTATGGCAACTACTCACAGGAATAAAGATGTAAATGATCAATAAAATAAACATATATTTGCATGTTAGTATTAATTTAAAAATGTAATAAATATGTTGCTGTATTTATATGATACAAGGTGCACTGCATTAGTATGGGGCCCCTATGCTCGTGGGCCCATCAGGCCCATGCATTAAGTGCCCATCAGGCCCATGCATTAAGACAGCCCTGGACCATGATTACTTGCCACAAAATATATACCAAATACATCTCATGTGTCACTATAACATAGAGTGCATTCAGAAAGTTGTTGAAATTCATTTCCCCCCCTCATAAATCTACACCAGGAGTGTCAAACTCACAGCCCATGGGCCAGATGTATCACACACTGCCCATGCCCACCCCTGGTTTAGCAAAGGGGGAAAAATCGTAATACGTCACATGACTACAATGTGACACTGTGAGTTTGACACCTCTGATTTACATTCAGTACCCCATGATGACAAAGTGAAAACAGAATTTTGGAAATGTCTGTAAATTTATTAAAAAGAAAAAACTGAAATATCATATTGGCATAAGTATTCAGACCCCTTGCAACAACACTTGAAATTTAGCTCCGGTGCCTTCCATTTCTCTTGATCCTTGCTGACAAGTTTCTACACCTTGATTGGAGTCCACCTGTGGCAAATTAAATTGATTGGACATGATTTGGAAAGGCACATATCTCTCTATAGAAGGCCTCACAGCTGACAACGCATACTGTAGCAGAGCAAAAGCCATGAGGTCAAAGGAACTGTCTGCAGCAAGGGTCTCCAACTGTAGCAACTTTAAATCTGGAGGACTTCAACTGCCAGCAAGCTGGCTGGGGAATTCTGGGCGTGGAAGTCCTCCAGGCTTAAAGTTCCCATGATTGGAAATCCCTGATCTGCAGAGCTCAGAGACAGAATTATTGCAAGACAGAGAACTGGAGAAGGCTACAATAAAATTTCTGCTGCACCGAAGGCTCTGAAGGCACAGTGGCCTCCATAATTCTCAAATGAAAGAAGTTTGGCACAACCAGGACTCTTTCAAGAGCTGGTCACTCAGTCAAATTGAGCAATTGAGGGAGAAGAGCCTTAGTTTCACTTTATTGTTATGGAGTACTGAGTGTAGATTAATGAGAGGAAAAATGAATTTCAATAACGGTAGAATCAGGCTGCAGCATAACAAAACTGACAAAAGTAAATTTGCAGGTGTTTGGGCTTTAGTTGGATTTCTCAGTTTTTACTCACACATTTTAATGCCAAGAGGGACAATTGCATTTTTTTTCAGTCTTGTTCTCTTTAGAAAAGAAGCCAGTCTATAAACCCTTCTCTGTCACACTATGTTTATTCCAAATTATTCATATCCAAGCATCTTAAAACAGATTATCAAAAACAATTAAATTCCTGATACATATACAAATACAAGACAAGGCATGTCCCATTTGTCATTCTCTGAAAAATATCTGTGAAAATGACTCGAAAAAGCAAAAAAAAAAGTTTAATCACCATTTCTACATAGCACCAGCTAAACAACAGAGGGACTATAAAGGAGGTGTTAGATGAAAGCAACCTCCATCCTCACCCATTCAAGTTCTTTGCACTGTCATCATGCTGATCAAAGGACTCTCAAGTGCTGCTTCTACTTCAGAGGGCCAACACTTAGTACTAAGGCAAGAAACATAATCTGAAAACAAATTTTATACTTTGAGACTCATGTGGAACATTCTATGGAATAAGGATTTTAGCTGTCCATTATGCTTTGGGTTTAGATATTATGCTCAAAAAAAAAATGCACCTGGATTAATGCTAATGGAAAAAGCCTCTCTGGAATAGGAGAAACTAAGAGAAGAAAAGAGGCAATAAATAATGCACAGGGGAATTCCATGAAGGTGCAGGTGATTAGTTTAGCAGCCTTTTCCTGGCTCGCACAAACCTTCCTTTTTTCTCCTTCAATATGCTACAATTAAAATGCTATAAATATATTAGAGGGGAGGGTGTGATACAGTTACATTGACATTCACCTCAGTTTCCTTCTGCAGTGAATAGTTATTTTAGAAAGCTTGCCCTGGCATAGGCTGGATTAAGGACTGTAGGGCCCTTTGCAGGGCAGCCTTGGCTGGTTGGTTCAGTGCTTATTTTTGAAATGGAGAGGTGCCAGAGCCAAAGCCGCCTACCAGCCATGACATCCACTTGGAAATGGCAGGAGACAGGAATGAGTAGTGTCATATTTTCAGTCTCTAGTATACAGTAATATTTTCTTTTACATCTTGTCCCACAGCCAATGAGATCAATCCAATCACATATGGGTCCACCTATATGCCACTGATGAATTGCTATAGGAGTTAGGGTCTTTTCCCATTTTCCCCCCTCTTCCTTTTTCTAAAGGTGTTTCATTCTGATGAATGACAGTTCAGAAAGCTTACTAAAGGCTTGGAAGGGGTATTTTACTTGTTTCAAAGCTACCATGATAGTTATTTTAAGTTTCTAGCTCTCCGTTTCTATCTTCCGAACAAGTAATCCTTGACTTATGATCATAACTGGAGTGAAACCTTGGTCATTGAGTGAAACGGTTGTTAAGTTAATCATTTCATTCCACAGACACAACCCTGGTTCGCCTAGTTGTGGTTGTTAAGCAACAGTACAAAGGAGGGAGGCAGCTCCCCTTCATGCATGGAAGGGAACTCTTGCACTGGGATGGAGAAACAAACAAACAAGGTCTTCAGGATCTAAGCTTTCTTTCTGCAGCCCTTCAGAAGAGTTCTTTTCTCCACCATACATGGAGAGAAACTCCTTCAAGAAGCTGCAGAAAACTTTTGGATCTGATCTGCATTTCTTCAGCCCTTTGGAAAAGTTCCTCTTCCTTCTGTGTGTTCGACTGGAGAAACAAAGCATGGATCCAATCCGGAAGATCTGTTTTATTTATCCAGCTCACTGCACAAGCACCCCTCCCTTCTAGAAGGCAAATCCTGCACTGGGCTGGAGAAGCTAGAGTGAGAATCACAAAGATCCCTGCTTCATTTCTGCATCCCAAAGAAGGATGTCTGTCCCACCCTCATTTTTTGAGGGGAAGGGAAATCCTCCTTCAGACAGCAGCAGCTTGCAACCTTCTCTGCCAACTTCCCCACTGAGTTTGTGGGGAGGCCAACAGAGAAAACTGCAAATGGCAGTCATGTGATGATAGGGCGCTTGGCAAGCAAGTTAAGAGGGAACAGGTTGCCAAACTCCCAGATCACAATCATGTGCCTATGAAGAGAGAGAGAGATTTTATGATGGCTAGAGGTGCTTCACAGATGATAAAGCACCCTTCCAAGGCCATGCTTTGAACTTTGAATGGTCATTAAAGGACAAGTGATGTTGAGGATGACCAGAAGAAAAAAAATATTTATCTCAGGGTCAACTAGTGGGCAAGCAGTACTATATAAAACCAGAAAACTAACCCCACACTTAACTTGCACTGATAAAGTTCCCTAGCTGGGCAATGAAAAGTCTACAAGCCAGCAACAAAGGGTCCAAGGACATCACGATTAATTTTCAACCAGTCACAGGAGAGCGGAAGGGAGAGGGAAAACAAATAGTGGCAACTCTGTGCATGGGCAGTGGCAGTCTCTTATAGGCTTAGGGTACGTGTATCCAGTTACAGAGCAGGAGCAACCCAAGCAAAATTCTTCCTGGCCTCCGACAGCCCACTCCCGGCTTCTTTAAGCCAACAGGTAAGCAGAAGCAGCAGCGGCGCCGCCCGGCTTCCTCTCCTCCGTCCGGACCGCCGCATCCTTTCTTCGGCCCCGCACCGTTCCGCGTCCGCAGCTCATCAATCCTCACCGCCGGGGACCGTTTCCAAAGACAGCGGCTGAGCCGACGGCGGCAGGCGCCTTTTTTCAATGAGCTTCATTCTCCAGCCTCGTCCTCTTTCTCCCCGGGCACCGCTCCCCTTCCTCCGCCCCTTTACCACCTGCAGCCCGGTTACCGCCGGACATTTAGTCGCGCCAAGTCTGGTTCCGGGCGGGGCAAGGGAGGAGAAGGAAAAGGGAGAGACTGACCGGATGCCGCGCTGCGCGTAAGACTAGAGCAAGAGGGAAGGTCACGGCTCTCGCCAGCCAGTCAGCGCTGGACCTGGGGCCCCTCGCCGCTTCTCCCGGCCAGGGCTTCCCTCGAGCTCCGCCGCGCGGCCTTCAGGTTCGCGCATACCCGGCTGGTGTCTGGCAGCTACGCCCTTGGCTAGAGACGCCTACAATCCTTGGCGGGCGCTCCGGTTCCCTACGGGGAGGCCGCGAGAGGCGAAGGCGGCCCATCCCCCCCCCCCAGCTCTGGCTCGCAGGCGAGTCGCAGAGTCTCCTGGCACTGAGCGGGACTCGGGAGAGCTGCAGACTCTGGACGGGGAGAGCTGTGAGAAGCGGCCAGCCGGGGGAGCCTGAGGTTGCTAAGGCGATACCCGGACTGGGGAGGGAGGGAGGCGGCGATATGGGGTAATCGCTCCCAATGCTGTCCCAGGTAACCGCTTGGCCGCCGCCACAGTTTGTCTGCTCTGGGTTCCGCAACCGGGAATTTCTTAAGCTCAAGACGACAGGAACTAAAAACCGAAAGGCGGACCCGGGGATTTATTCGCTCGGACTATCAATTGTCTGTAATTTTGGGAGAGAAAAAGCGAAAGGAAAAGGCTGCCCGGCTGCCGATCCGCTCGGATTTCGGAAATTTCCCGGAATCCGATAGAAATCCTCAAATCAGCAGAGAGGGGTGGGGGGGACGACTGCAGATCTGAGCAGAAAGCGGCGCCTCCTCTCGCCAGGCAGCTCTGGAGATCAACTGCCACCTGGGTGGTGGAGGATGGGGGTGGGGAGAGGGCAAAACTGAACCGATTCGTATAACTTTGCGCCGCCCTCCCCTTTTCTCCCCCCCTCCTCACTCTCAAAGGGATCAGCTGTCATTTTTACTGCTAGAACTCCAGACAAAACTTTTTTAAAAGTTCTCCGCCGCTCCCCCCCCCACATAATCCTACAAAAGAACATATCTCCCCCTTCAAGAGAACTAGAAAGAACAAAAGCCTGCCTCCCCGCCTCCCTCGCCCCCCTTTCCCCCCCACCATCGGAGGGAAGAGTCTGGAGCTGTTCTAATGGAGCTGATCCTAAAGTTAACATTCAGCAGCCCATTTCCAGACAGCAGCGCTAAATCTATTTGGACAAAACGCGTGTAGCCCAGACACTTGGCACGAGGCCCATAGGAGTTGCAGAAGAAGCCCAGCTGAAAACAAGCGTCTGGGTCTGACTCTCTCCGCGCTCCACAGCAATGAAAGGAACCAGCCAATACAAGGAGTTTGGACGCAGAAATTCGTCCTGCACACTCCCTACCTTCACTCTCCGGTCACACACCTTCGCCGCCACCTTTTACCCGCCCCCCGCCCCCATGATCCCTTGGAGCAGCCCCACCGCGATTCCAGAAACTCCGTAAAGGGCTGCGTTTCTCGCAAAGCCCTCCGGATCGCCGAGTAAATCAAAGCTCCGCACTTCCACCTCTCCCATTAGAGTTGGAAGGTCCCTCTCCGTTCAGTGGAGCGAGCCGGCTCGGGCGACCCCATCAACGCCAACCTTGCGTTCCCTGCACAAAAACACCGCACTTGTCTTCCCCATTGCTATAGTATAGACACTGGCGGCCCCCTGCCAAGTAACGGGTTTAGATTAGAAACAAAGTCTCTCAGACACCCAGTTTCACATTCGCGGCCAGATGTTTTGCTGGGTTCTCAGCGAAGCGTTTCCGCTCCTTAGGAGCACACTTGTTAAATCCAGCTGCTTTGCCGCAGAAAGTCTTCGCGCCCCTCGTCTCCCCGCCCCCGTTAATCCTCACCGCTCAGAGATCTCTCTGAAATCATTGCAAATCCAGATCGCCTAGCCAGTGTATTTACCAATCACCCCCACTCCGTATCTATGCGGGAGACAAGAAAATCATAAGGCAAAAAGCCCGTCAAAGCTTTCCTTACCGTTCTCATCTTCAATTTCTTTGCTACAAAGTGATTTTCAGACAATGGCAATTGGACTGGACGGTTCCCGTATTCCTCTCTGATTTCCCCCTCTTGGCAAAAGCCAGCCAGAGGTAAATTCTAGAGCAGAATAAAATCCTCTAGCTTTTCCTAAACTGAGACAAACCGGACAGACTAAGCAGGAAAGAGGGATGCCATAGGCTTATCCAGCCTGTCTAAGCACCCTGCATTTTTTTTTTGTCTTTTTACAACCAAAAAAGAAAAAAGAAAAAGAAGGGGGGGTAGAGAGAAAGGAACAGGGGAAAGAGGAAACGGGGAGAGCGGGGTGGGGGTTTAAAAACTTAATCGGGAGTTAAGGTTTGCTTCTTGGCCACCCTTTCCAGGCAGAAATATGATGTGAATACAATTCAAAAGAAGGAGAGAGGGAAGGAAGGAGGGGAAGAGGGAGCAGGAAAGGCTGGAGAGAAAGTTTTTGTTGAAGTAGCTCGAGATCCCTGCTCACTACCGGCCTTTAGCCAAGTTTAGAGCTGCAGCAGAAGCGGACTATTTTGGCCTGGGAGGGCATGCTGACGTCAGTTTTGCAAATGTGCCGCTGGCACAGCTGCGCATGTCGGGCCATTACGTGGAGGAGGAGGGGAAGGCAGAGGTACAATTAAGGGGTAATGGAGTGGGCTAGGAGGACAATGTAAACTTAACCACCCCCCAGCCGACTGTCTGTTTCTTTTGCGCGCGCCATAGCGCTCTTCCCTCCCCCCCCCTCTCATGACTCTCCCCCAGGCCGCCTACCTCTGCTAGTTCTCTCGGTCAGACGGGCCGTTTCAAAACTGCTCTGCAGAAATGGGGGGAAAGGCGACTTGACTCGGGATGAGCCGGTGTATCTGGAAAAATCTTCCGCGCTCGGGGAACTTAAATGACCGCTGAAACCAGGCGGCTTCCGCGCACTGCCCTGGACGGGGTACTCGAAACTGAGGGAGGAGGAGGAAGAACAAACGAACGGTCCCGGTGTGAGGTTTATCAGCCCCGGTACCTTCGGTCTGCAATAAACTTGCCGCGGTGTTACACAAAAGGTTTACCCGGCCGTCTCTTCAGGAAAAGAACACAAAGCATTCGAGTCTTTTTTTTTAGGCTCATATGCAGCCGAGTGTGCGAATTCATCAGTGGTTACAAATCTGATGGTTACATATTCCCTCCATCTAGATTACTTAAATCCAGAAAAATAATAGATTTTGTCCTTGTGGCCCGAGGTTGAGTCCATCTATAGGCTAGAAAGAAAGCAGGATATAGAAGCACCTACCCCTTATCCATGGAGCTAGTCTATTCGCTTCCAAACATGGAGACTAGGAATCATTTGAGGTAAGCTTTGTGGCAAACTAAGGCACAAACTAAGGCACACATGAAAGGGACTTTCATTGCCTAATTTAATCTGTTCCGGCCACCCACTGTTTAAAGTCCAGGTGTGATAGCATGTTCACCTTATAATGTCTCCACAGTTCCCTTTACACACGAAGTGCATATGAGAGTCCATCTGAGCAAGCGTCCACATGACAACATGAACAGGATGATGATGATGAACACATGGAATTCCACCATCAAAGAGCAAGTTTCCTTAGGCCCCAGGAAGGAGATGCAGGCAGCTGATGGTTCTTGCATGCTGTATCACACCTGTAACATAGTGGCTTTACAGTTTCTTTAACACTACATGTTTACTGCAGTGGTTTCCAGAGATGTGAATTCACATCTTTGATTTTAGGTGTATGTAAACTTCTGCACCAAAGAAATCTTGATGATACTTAAATTTCTGTACTATGCTGATAATCCCACCTTGTCTCATTCTAGGATGGTGGGGCCACATAATGACATATGAGAAGAACTGACAAAAGCAACCACAAATACTCTTCCACTCCTGTTCCATTTCTGTTCTCTGAACTAAGCCGGATTTGTGAAAGAGATTCTGTTTTTCCCTTCTCCCATCCCACATTATTTCCAGATGGGAACCAGAAACTAGCTGACTTTGGAACTGGCAGTTGATACGGTTCTCGGGTTTGGTTTTCTCCCTCCCACCCTTTCCTCAAAAGTTTCCTGTGCGGAGAATATTCATGGCCACGCTGCACCGGTCGCAGCCAGGAGGGAAAAGCTCTCCGCAGATGTGCACAAACCGAGCTGAAATAAAAGCTACGCGTTCCGACTAAAAGTTGCCAAGGCACTTTCGCTTTCATTTAAACTGCTCTTCGCACCTAGGAACAGACAGACGAAAGGGTTGCTTGGAGAGGATCCGAGTGGGAGGGCGAGAAAGAGACGGTAAACTCGGGGCTTATTTTCTCCAAAAGGAGAAAAAGCAGCAGCAAAGCTAGGCGCGATAGAAAAGTGGGCGAATGAGTCAGTTAGCTGGGTCACCCAAACCAAAAACCACCAGCCTTCCTCCAATCGGAAAGCGTGCGAGGCTCCAGGAGGAAGCACAACGGGCGCTTTCACCCACCACGAGAGAGCTCAGCTGGGCACGAGTGGGACAAGCGATTTCTCTCCCTTCTGTTCCCAATACCCAATGGTTTGTGTCGCGGGGCCCGTTAATGACTCTGCGCCCGTGGAGGCGCGATCTTCCCGCAGAACCCACCAGCGCGCCTGAGTGCAAACGTAGGATTCAGCTTAGCGGGTTTCGGTTTGTTCCACAGCCCAAGGGACAACCAACACACACACACCCCCCACCCCACCCCGAGATCCCGGCGAGACTCAGCTTCGCACCGGCAGATGCCGAAAGAAACGTGGCCTTTGGCTGCCCCGTACCAAGGACATAAACAAGCTGAGTTTTGGAGAAAAACTTTCCCGAGATTTAAAAGTTTAGTCTTTAGACAATGGACGCGGGACGGGAGAAGAGGGTCAAACTTCTCCGTCTGCTCTTGGGCTCGACGGGATGAGAAACTCGAATTGTTGGGTTGTTTGCTAAATATGCTTTACCACGCAACCTACCCCGTGGCTTCCAAACCCCGTAAGCTTTAACAACAAAAGGGAGAGAGACTGGAAGCCTCTTTTTTTAGAAAGAAAAGAAAAGAAAAAAAAAAAAAACAGCGAAGTTGAGAAATACTTATTGCCTATTCAAGGAACGCCATCCTGCGGCCAGTGGCGGTAAAGAGCAACTGGATAACGATTTGAATTCGATAGTTGCTGGAACTGAATTTGGCTACTTGTTTCGTGGAAATTGCGGTTTCACTTGCCTATGTTCATTACGAACCGCGGCGGCCTGTCCTCTCTGCTCTTCTTAATATAAATTAAATACCCCCTAGAAGATGTATACAAATAGAGCTAAATCAGGAATGGGCAAATACTGGCTTTCCTTAGATTTGAAACAGTGGTGAAATCTAAATTTTTGTACTACCGGTTCTGTGGGCGCTGCACAGAACCAGCGCCCACTGTGGTGTGGCTTGGTGGGCATGGCAGAGGAAGGATATCGCAAAATCTCCATTCCTTCCCCACTCTGGGGCCAGCCAGAGGGTAGCATTTGCTGGTTCTCTGAACTACTCAAAATTTTTGCTACTGGTTCTCCAGAACCTGCTGGATTTTACCCCCGTTTGAAACCAGCTCTTATCACCTGTATCCAGCGAGGATCCTGTGAAGCATGATGGACATTGCAATCCAAATTTCTGGAAGGCCTCTCTCTCACCTGGATAGATTCCCATTACTTGTAAAATTTGCTGGGATCTACTTGGACTTACTGCCAAAAAAAATAGAACATGCTCTGGCATTCCCTTTGCTTCACTTCCTGCTCATTTTGTTTGAAAGAACTAATCTGAATAGTCTTCATTCAGTCTATCCGAACATTACCCCATTCCAAGTAATCTTTCAAAATGAAACGTTTTAAAAATTAAAATGAAATTAAAAAATGAAACATTTTTTCATCAGCTCTAGGAAATAGGGGTAGTCCTTGACTTACAACAGTTTGTTTAGTGACTGTTCAAAGTTACAATGGCACTGAAAAAAGTGACTTATGACCATTTTTCACACGGCCATTGCTGCATCTCCATGGTCACATGATCAAAATTCAGACGCTTTGTAACTGATTCATAGTTATGAAGGTTGCGGTATCCTGGGATCATGTGACCACCTTTTGGGACCTTCTGACATGCCAAGTCAATGGGAAAGCCAAATACACTTAATAACTGTGTTACTAATTTAACAACTGCAGGGATTCACTTAACAACTGTGGCAAGAAAGATCGTAAAATGGAGTCGCAAAACTCATGTGTCTCGCTTAGCAACATAAATTTTGGGCTTAATTGTGATTATGTGATCATTAATCAGGTTACTGGAAGATCACAGTGGAATTTTCAACCTTTTTCTTTTAGAGGGAAGTTTGTTCTGCCTAGAGATAGTAGAAATCTCTCTCTCATCAGTGTGCTTATTTATTTAAAATATTTATAAATCAGCTTGTGGGACAACTGTCCTCAGAATCTTGCTATCATCAATTTAAATTTTTTAAAAATGACTACTTTACAAAAATCTTTCAGCACTTTACAGTCTGTAGCAACTGTGATTAAATGTAAAATAAGACCAAGCTGGGGCAGGAATCAACCATTTGCAATATCTAAACTACAGATCATTAGCAATGTTGGATACCCTGGCTGAAAAATCTTTTACAGTATATGAAGGGCTACTGGTCCAAGCAAAAAAAAATCAGGAAGAAGCTTTAACTTTGCAGTTAGAAGCAAAGTGTTTCTGCCATCTGCCCCCACTCTCCCAATTTTTAAGAGTAAAAATTGAAATAAAATTGAGAAGGGTCTAATTCAGTGATGGCTAACCTTTTTGCCATTGCGTGCCAGGAGGGGAGGTTGCGCGCATGCATGGCCACAGCTATAATTCTATGCGCCCTGCCCTTGCGCATGCTCGCATGAAAACCCTGCTCCCCCCCCCCCGCTCCTGGCACACAATGGCAAAAAGGTTAGCCACCACAGAGAAGCTCTAGAGGCAGGGGACAGGAAAAAAGTCACTTCCTGTCCAACTGGAAGTTGGGGAACGGGCTGTTTCTGGCCTCCGAGGGCCTCCGAGGGGCGGGGGGGGAAAGGCCATTTTTGCCCTCTCCAAACTCATTGAGAGGCTCTGGAGCCAGAGAAATGAGAGAGAGAAATGGCCCTTCCCCACTAGTCCCCAGGCCCTCCGGAGGCAGGAAACAGCCTATTTCTCTACTTCTGGTAGAGAAAATTAGCTGGTTGGCATACTGCAGCTGAGCTTATGTGCCCACTGATATGGCTAGGTTTGCCATCACAGGTCTAATTCAATTCTGTATCTGTTGTGGAATATCAGTGAAAAAAAGTGGTTACCCAACAAGCTTAATCCAACAGTCTCAGTCTATTTTATCTCTGTTTATAAAGCTTTAATGAAGGAGAGTTTACCACTTCTAAATGCTTATACTTTCATCCAGTATAATGCTTATACTTTCATCCAGTACTTGGATGAAACTGTCTATCCTGACCCGTTCCAGTCCGGTTTCCGGCATTGGTCGCGTTGGTAGATGATCTCTGGAGGGCCCGGGACAGGGGTTGTTCCTCTGCCCTGGTCCTATTAGATCTTTCAGCAGCTTTTGATACCATCGACCATGGTATCTTGCTGCGACGGCTGGAGGGGCTAGGAGTGGGGGGCACCGTTTATCGGTGGTTCTCCTCCTATCTTTCTGACCGGTCGCAGACAGTATTGGAAGGAGAGCAGAGATTGGCTGCAAGGCGCCTCATGTGTGGGGTTCCACAGGGGTCAGTTCTCTCGCCTCTTCTGTTCAACATCTATATGAAGCCACTAGGTGAGATCATCCGTGGCTTTGGGGTGAGATGTCGTCTGTACGCTGATGATACACAGCTGTACATTTCCACCCCTAACCACCCCAACGATGCCGTTGAAGTGATGTCCCGGTGTCTGGAGGCCGTGCGGGTTTGGATGGGGAAAAACAGGCTTCGACTCAACCCTTCCAAGACTGAGTGGCTGTGGATGCCAGCATCCCGGTACAGCCAGCTGACTCCATCGCTGACTGTTGGGGGCGAGTCATTGGCCCCCATGGAAAGAGTTCACAATCTAGGTGTCCTCCTGGATGTATGGCTGTCTTTAGAAGAGTATATAATGGCCGTCGCCAAGGGAGCTTTTTATCAGGTTCGCCTGATACACCAGTTGCGTCCCTTCTTAGACCGGGATTCCCTATGCACGGTCACTCATGCCTTCGTCACCTCCCGCCTGGACTACTGCAATGCTCTCTACATGGGGCTCCCCTTGAGGAGCACCCGGAGGCTCCAACTGGTCCAGAATGCAGCTGCACGGGTAATAGAGGGAGTAACTCGAGGCTCCCATATAACATTTCTCCTGCGCAAGCTGCACTGGCTTCCGGTGGTCTTCCGGGTGCAATGCAAGGTGTTGGTTACTACCTTTAAAATGCTCCATGGCATAGGACCGGGTTATTTACGGGACCACCTGCTGCTACCAATTGCCTCCCATTGACCCGTGCGCTCCCATAGGGAGGGTCTCCTCTGGGTGCCGTCAGTCAAACAATGTCAACTGGCGGCCCCCAGGGGAGGGCCTTCTCTGTGGGGGCTCCTGCCCTCTGGAACAAGCTGCCTCTGGGGATACGACAACTCTCCGACCTCCGGACCTTTCGACGCGAGCTAAAGACATTTTTGTTCCATCGCGCAGGGCTGGCTTAATTTAGTTTTAATAGGGATCTTATCAGAATTTTAGTTTTTCTGGGCCTAATTAAATTAGTCTTTTAAAAATGTTTTTAATTTTTGTGATTTTTGTTTTTACTAGGCTGTAAAGTGCCCTGAGTCCTTCGGGAGAAGGGCGGTATATAAATCCAAATAATAAATAAATAAATAAATAAATACTGCCAAGAAATTCTTCAAACGTTCAGAATCCACTTTCTCTCTCCTCACAATCTTCTCTTCTCTAGGCTAAACATATCCAGTGCCTCTAACAATTCCAATTAGGTTTTTCCTTCCAGACCCTTACTATATTGGTTGCATTCTTTTGGATATTCTCAGGTAGACTTTGTCTTTCCTTAAACATGGTTTCTAGAATTGGATGAAATATTCCAGGCACTTGGTTTTACCTCTGTAGAAGGGAAAGGAGATAATAGAAATTGGGTTTGGCAAATGGATAAATCTGTATGTGCCCTTGTGCCTGCTTGGCACCAGTCTTCATGTTCTGGTTTTCTCCTGCTCTCCTTGGAGGTCCCTACCCGGTAATGTTTAGTTGCCAGTCTGTCCAGCTCTGAGATATAAAATATATGGAAATAGTGGTAGTCCCAATGACGAGCTCTTCTCCTCAAGCAGCAAAATATCTGAAACAGCATTGGATCTTGAAAAAAAGAACAAAATAAAAATATTGATAGAAAGTCAGCGACTAGGTCATACTATTATTTTCAATTATCCAGCAATAAGCCTTTTTTATTAGTAGGGCTAAAGTCAAAAGATCAAAGACAAACACTTAGTGACCTATTGGATATTACTTTATTAAGCTGATGAGTATGCATCAATTATGTATCGTCAAGTCAAAGTTGACTCTTAGCAATTACATCAATACATTTTCTCCATGGCAATTGTCCCCATCATGGTATTCAGGTCTTCCAACAGTGCATCCATTGGTACTCCAACTTAATCCGTCACCTTCCTGTCGGTCAACCTCTTCTCTTTCCTTCTACATTTCCCAGCATTAGAGGCTTCTCTGGAGAGCCAGACCTTCTCATAACTGAATGATATCTTCATTGTCAATTCTAAGGCTGATTATTGTACCTGTGTTTGCCCAAAAATAAGACCTTGTCTTATGTTTTTTTGAACCCTGAAATAAGTGCTTGGCCTTATTGCCATGTGCTCAAAAGCCCGATTGGGCTTATAATGTCTTATTTTGGAGGAAACAGGGTACTTATCTTTATATTTAATTTTAGTCCCTTTTTTTTAAATTTTGCTCCTTGTCTTTTACTATTTGCTTTCTTTTCATTTAGGGCTATCATAGTAGTGCCATTTTTCCGGGCGCACAAGCTGTTGCCCTACTCACCTGCAGCTGCGCATGCGTGCGCAACCCAACTGGTGCTCGGCCCTCTGGTGCGCATGTGTGCAATTCAGGGGACCCAGCTGGTCTTTGGAGCTCTCCTGCACATGCGCACACATTTGTGCATGCACATGAGAGTACTGGTGCGCAGCACACGCATGCATAGATGGCATTCATGGGCGTGCATTGCGCCTGCATAAACCACATGCATGCGCAGTTGGTGCAATTGCATGCACAGCACACGGGGGGGGTGCAAAACTGTGCGCATGCACAGATGGTGTGGTTGTGTACTCAGCACATGGGGGAGGACCCGCATATTAGCATGGATGGCACGCGCGTGCGCAAAGCGTGTGGATCACGTACCTGTTTGGCACTCAGTGAGTAAAAGGTTAGCCACCACTGGTATAGCACATTATTGATGGTTTTTATTTCTCATTTTAGAACCTTATACATCTTCTTCCAAGTTTATCAAACTATCAATAGAAAAATTCCCTCTTGAATTCTGGCCTGTAGTATGGTATTGTCTAAGGTAGGATGAGAGTGGCAGCAAGGGTGTCCATGGAGGGTGATTAAAAAAAAATAGAAATAAAAAAAATGTCCAGATGGCAGCCATGATGGTATGGCTGAAACTCTGCCTAATTTTTTTTTTTTTACTTTGTAATGCGTGTAAAAAAGACAGAGTTCCAATCACACTTTTACAGCTGTCATCTGGACTTTTCTGACCGTATTCTGCAGACACTTCAGTGGTAGGGACAACCTTAGCTGGAAACAGGAGATTTCCTTCCTTTCCTACTGACCTCCCTTAAGTAGACATAAGATCCTATATTTAAAAAGTTAAATGAATCACGTTTTCAACATTCTGGGTACGATGCACCTGGATTCAGCTGTTGCTGTTTCTGTTATAGCCATTAAATGTTTTAAATGTGTCAATAGACAAATGATAGAAGCAGGGGGGGGAAAAAGATCAAATTTTCAACTTTATGAAAAGTTAATGTTGTGGTTCTAGCTGACTTGCATAGCATTCAGCTACAAAATATCTGAAAGACAGCTTGAAATATTGCTTTTCAAGATGCCAGACGGGGGTTCGGGTACAGGAGGGAGAATCACATTCCGTTTTCTACATTGTTGGATTTAACTTTCCTTTAACATTGCTGTAAAGAATTCAGGCCTGACTGAAGCTACAAACATTTCCCTTGCTGAGAATACACATACGGACCTTTCCCCAAAAAATAAACGTTTGTTTTTGTATAAGATAAATTCTTAGCTTTGTGCCAGAAACTATGCTAGCCATAATTAGAGTTGAGATGATTCAAGGTCTCACTTAACATTTCATTGGTGATTATAACAAGGCATATGGAAAACTGTGTATGAGTAGAATTGTAGTGAATACTGTTCATTTATCCATATGCTTGTTTGCTTGTTTTATTTAATGTGCGTGGTCTATAATCAATCTTTTTGCCAACAGATGGCACTCAAGAGGCCTAATCAACTGCAAGCATCAAGTATAAAAAAGATAATGAGCACAACATAAATAATTTACATTATTCTTCTCTTGGACAAAGTTCCAGAGTCAGCCTAGGTGCAGCCATCAAGGAGGCGGCAATTACACTAACATCCAGTTGTTCTCTCCCCACCTTAAGAACATGCCCTAATAATCTTTTTATAATAAGGTAAAGATAAAGTTTCCCCTGCACATGCGTGCTAATCATTTTCGGCTCAAGGGCCGGTACTCATCTCGTTTCTAAGCCGAAGAGCCAGTGCTGTCCAAAGTCATCCCCGTGGTCATATGGCCGGCATGACTCAATGCTTAAAGCGCACAGAGCACTGTTACCTCCCACCAAAGGTGGTTCCTATTTTTCTACTTGCATTTTTTACGTGCTTTCAAACTGCTAGGTTGGCAGAAGCTGGGACAAGTAACGGGAGCTCACCCCATTACACGGCACTAGGGATTCAAACTGCTGAACTCCCAACCTTTCGATCGATAAGCTCAGCGTCTTAGCCACTGAGCCACCATGTCAGTCATTAGCTCTACCTAAATTTCTATGGAACCAATGAAAGCTAAGGTTTTGCAATGAGGAAGCTTATTTTATTTATTTATTTATTTTGTCACACAGTATATAATAAGCATAAGCATGAAATAACTATACAATATATAAGCATATATATAAGTATAAGTATGTAATAACTATATTAATCAGATATAACAAAAGGAAACAATAGGACAGGAACGGTAGACACGCTTGTGCTCTTATGCACGCCCCTTACAGACCTCTTAGAAATGGGGTGAGGTCAATAGTAGGCAATTTTTGGTTGAAGCTTTGGGGATTTTGGGAAGAGACCACAGAGTCAGGTAGTTTATTCCAAGCATTAACAACTCTGTTACTGAAGTCATATATTCTGCAATCAAGATTGGAGCAGTTAACATTAAGCTTAAATCTATTGTGTGTTCGTGTATTGTTGCAATTGAAGCTGAAGTAGTCTTTGACAGGAAGGACATTGTAATAGATGATTCTATGAGTTAAACTCAGGTCATGTCGAAGGCAGCGTAGTTCTAAATTTTCTAAACCCAGTATTTCAAGTCTGGTGGCATAAGGTATATTGTTGTATTCAGAGGAGTGGAGAACTCTTCTTATAAAAATATTATAAAATATTTCTGGACACGTTCAATTGTATTGAACATGTATGAAGCTGTATATCTCTGTGCATTTTTCTCATCAGGAGGGTATAAATTCCCTATCCCAATAGCAATAACAACATTGTTATGCTTTATCAAATCCTGTTCCTGTCAAGAGTGGCGTTCCTCAAGGCAGCGTCCTTGGACCAACACTCTTTATTCTATACATTAATGATCTTTGTGACCTTATCTCAAGTAATTGTGTTCTCTTTGCTGACGATGTCAAACTATTTAACACCACAGACAACACTTCTATCATTCAAAACGACCTTGACCATCTAACCGCTTGGTCTAAAAATTGGCAGCTCCAAATTTCAACCAGCAAATGCTCAGTCTTACATATAGGAAAAAAGAACTCTAAAACTAAGTACATACTAGATGGACATTACCTTACAGACGACCCCCATCCCGTTAAAGACCTTGGAGTTTTCATGTCAAATGATCTAAGTGCCAAAGCCCACTGCAACTACATAGCAAAAAAAGCTCTAAGAGTTGTAAACCTAATTTTGTAGCTTCTTTTCCAAAACACCACACTACTAACCAGAGCATATAAAACATTTGCTAGACCAATTCTAGAATACAGCTCACCTGTTTGGAACCCTCACCACATCTCTGACATCAATACAATTGAACGTGTCCAGAAATATTTTACAAGAAGAGTTCTCCATTCCTCTGAAAACAACAAAATACCTTATCCCACCAGACTTGAAATCCTAGGCTTAGAAAACTTGGAACTCCGTCGCCTTCGACAAGACCTAAGTTTAACTCACAGAATCATCTATTGTAATATCCTTCCTGTCAAAGACTACTTCAGCTTTAATTGCAATAATACAAGGGCAACCAATAGATTTAAACTTAATGTAAACCGCTTTAATCTAGATTGCAGAAAATATGACTTCTGCAACAGAATCATCAGTGCTTGGAATACTTTACCTGACTCTGTGGTCTCTTCCCATAATCCTAATAGCTTTAACCAAAAACTTTCTACTATTGACCTCACCCCATTCCTAAGAGGACCATAAGGGGCGTGCATAAGCGCACAAACGTGCCTACCGTTCCTGTCCTATTGTTTTTCTTTTCTTCTTCCTATATATGTTTATATGTGTATATACTATATAATCTTTTTGTATGATGTTGTGACAAAAATAAATAAATAAATAAAAATAAATAAATTGTGGCCTGTTTCTTCCCAGTTAGATATGCCATTTTCCCCCTTTTATTTGGGATGCAGAAAAGGACATAATGGTAAGTTTAAGATGAATGAACTTCGACTTCCAGAATTTCCTAGCCAGCATTGGGAATTCTGAAAGTTGAAGTCCACCCAATTTAAAGTTGCTAAGGTTTAGAAACACTACTGAAAAGTAGTGTCGAACCAGGAGCCTCTTGCTCGTTTGTTGTTGTTGTTGCTATTGTTTACATATTAGAAGGAAAAAATATTATAAGAATTACTAATTTGAAATGAAATAGAGGGTTTGTTCAAATATAGAATTGTGGAGTTTTACAATATCAATGCCTGCTTTAATTTTATTTGACAGCAAAAGAAGTTTTGAAATGTTGTAGATGCTTCCCAAAAATAATTTTTAAAACCCTGTAATTTGTCGTAAGAACAAATGTTGGAAGAAAATACTTTACCACAAAAAACTGCTAAGAGATTGTTATGAACTTATATTTAGCCCAAATATTTGAAAACTCCAACCTTTGAAATGCCTCTCAAGTTATTTTAGATTAGATTTCAGCTTGCATTAGATTAATGCAAAAATATGGGTCTCTTTCAAAAGAAATTATTCATAATATCTTAATTATATCTGACCCAAACAGTGGTGGGATTCAAATTTTTTTACTACTGGTTCTGTGGGCGTGGCTTGGTGGGCATGGCTTGGTAGGTGTGACAGGGGAAGGATACTGCAAAATCTTCATTCCCTCCCCACTCCAGGGGAAGGGTACTGCAAAATCCCCATTTCCTCCTGATCAGCTGGGACTCGGGAGGCAGAGAATAGATGGGGGTGAGGTCAGTCAGAGGTGGTATTTACCCGTTCTCCGAACTACTCAAAATTTCCGCTACCAGTTCTCCAGAACTGGTCAGAACCTATTGAATACCATCCCTGGACCCAGACTACATCTTTTCAAACAAGATTTTGCAATAAAATGGGAATGATGATTTTGCATAATTTCAAATACAACCTTCTTTAGATACTCCATCATTGGATGTTTTTTAGAAGAGACTGGACAGCCACTTGTCTAGAATGGTAGGGTCTCCTGCTTGAGCAGGGGGTTGAACTAGAAGGCCTCCAAGGTCACTTCCAATTCTATTACTCTGTTCTGTTCTGAGTAATTGTAATTTGGCAGAGAGATTCAAAGTGCCTGAGCAGGATAAAATAATGGCTTAAATCAAACTTCTTTTGGCATTTCCCATTTGACGCTCTCTATACTGAACTATAGTTAGTTGATTCATCAGCTAGCTGGTACTGCATGAATGCAGAACATAGAAAAACCTGCATTTTTTAAAAAAAAACAGTAAAATACTTCCATCGTGGATCTGGAAAATGTTCCATATTCCTACCATTAAGGCAAGTGTGGAATGCATTAAATATACATTTGTTGCTACATATGTATATTATTAAAATGTATTATTTTATGAGTTTTTATGGATGAGGGACCAACTTTTTAGATGCATGAAATGGTTACTTAAACACAGTAATAAAAGAAAAATAATGGGCAGTTGTTCGTTTACAAACTGAGCCCAGAAAATCAGTCAACTTTTGTTATTATTGTTGCAAAATTATTTACAGACCCATCCCTTTTTAAAATCTAATGAGGCTATTCAAAAACTAAAAATAATGAACAGATAGTATTGTTTTGCAATAAACTTCAAAATATAAATCAATAGACCAGGTGATCAATAAATATAACCCATAAACTTCTGGCACATTATCTGATTAGAATGCTAGGGCTGAAGCCTAATAAAAAGGATATAATGGAAAGGCTATTTTTGGCTAATCTATTAATTATTCCATCTTTCTCTTTTGAACTCCCTTAACATATGCAGTTCTCTTTCAACATTTTTTAAAAACAATCTTGATGATTACTTTTTTAAAATCTTCATTTTAAATTAATGATTAATTAATGTGCATATTGGAAAATGTTTTGCTCCTTTTTAATTTAACTTCTAACCACAATAATACATAAACAAGAAACAAAGAAGAAATTATCATGCTGAACAAAGCTAGTGACAACAACTTGTTTTATGGTAAACATGATTAGGAAGCTACTTACATGACTGAGCCTTTCCAAGCTATAGGGATGTCATACCATGAAGTGAATCTTTGATATAAACGATTTGTAAAAAGTATTTATACCGTAATAGTATGATTCAGGTTAGTTTGTATAATTTATTCAATTTACCATAATAGTCTAAAAATACAAAAAAGAGATAAAGAAAAAGGAAAAACAAGTTTCCAGATAAAACATAATTTAAAAGCCAGATGTAATAGCTTGGTTGCTATATTATGATTTTTACTTTGTAGATTACTATTTCAGACAATGTTACTATACTAACCCTGATTTATTTCCCTCCATATGGAGATTCCTAATGTAGATTCCTATGTGGTCACTAGCTTTTGATGCCATTTGCAATGTTAGTTTCTGTTTATTATACATTACACCAGGGGTCCCCTACCTGTGGGCTCCTAGTGGGCAGTGAGGGGATAGCAACCAGGCCACACAAATAGCCAGCGAGCACGCAAACCACACATCCTCACTTGTACAAGCAGTGGGCAAGTGCATGCCTGCGTGCTCCACTTGCGTGAGTGGCAGGTGTGTGTCATGCCACTCTCACAAATGGAGTAGTGTGCATGAGCTCATGCTTGCTGGCCACTTGTGTGGAGCGATCCCCTCTCTCTCCAGTCTGCAAAGACAGAAACATTGGGGAACTATGCACTACACTGTGTTCTTTATATGGTTTTTATGTGCTGCCATGAAAAGTAGAATAGAAACTCATTAAATAAATAATAAATTCTGTTTATTACATCTAAGGCTTGTAATATCAAATTTGCACATTGATTTGATTTAAAAAACAAACAAACCGTATTGGTACCTTAGTATACTGCTAAATTACCCAGAGTGTGACTGCCTCCCTGGTTAAGGGTGGTGATCAAAACCTCCATACGTTCCATTTTTCTCTCTTGATTCAGCTTAACTGTACAATTTTAGTCCAATTTCAAATGTTCTATTTTTGAGGAAAGTGGTCAAGAAAGTAGCTGTTTGTTTCCAAATATGAATGATAGTGATTTTCTGGACCTGTTTCAGCTTGATTTCCAGCCATAAAATAATGTGGAAACTGTTTTATCATCTTAGTGACCTGGCTGCAGGGCAGAGGATGGGGTGGTGGCGGCAAGGGGGCAGAGTGTAACTCTATTGGCTTCCCGAACTTCTCAGTAGCTTATATCTTCAATTTCTGAAGTATCTGGTGGGATTCGATCTGAGGGACTTATAAGGGGGAACCGGGGGATCAAGGAATCAGTCTGTACCCTTGAATGCTGTCCAAATTTGATGATACGAAGAAATGAGCTCAAATTATACTCAGACAGAGGTTAAATTGTTGAAAGAAAAACTGGATTTAGGTATTGAGCTCCAGTTGTTTTGAAAGACTGTATGTTAATGGAGTTTCTGGTTTAATGGACATCTCTTCTGCCTATTAGTCCATTAAAGGATATACTGTAATAATATAAATCAAACTTCAATTTCAAATTGAAATTGAATCATTGGCACGCAGCTGTTAAAAAAAAAACTAGCCGATGTCCCTCTCCCATCCCTTTAGGCTTAGCCAATATTTCTTAACCTTGGCAACCTTTAGAGGTTTGGGCTTCAACTCCCAGAATTCCCTGGCCAGAAATACTGGGCTTTAGTCAATGGGTTTTGTTTTCTCCAGAGTATTCAGTTACATATTCACAAAAGGAACCAGGATGAATAGTTTTGCATTCATAATATACACTGATTACATGGTGATAATGAAACAATTTAGCCATAGATTTCAGAAATTAAACAAAAGCCACAACAGAAAGCAGTTAGTGCTGAAGAAATTAGAAGATAAGGGAAAATATAAGTGTCCCATTAAGTATCAATTCATGGGGAATGTTTTCTGAATGTGAATGATTTTGTGACTTATTTAGAATTTTGGCAGTGACACCACTGGATGATCTTTTCACCAAATGGCTAGCAGCTTAACTCCTTGCCAATCAGCCAGAATTCCCCTGTGTTCTTTTAGCAAAAGAAAGGCTATTATAACATTGGAGAAACATGAGGAACTGATTGAAAAGGAAATGATTTATTATAAATAGTAAATGTCTCAAGTTGCTGCTCATATATATCAAGAATCTCAAAACAGTCATCTAGATTAATTTGCATTTAAACTATGTCTGCAAGAAACAGCTTCCAGAACTCTTTAAATGAGTGCTAAATTACAATAGAAATACCACCAAAATTACATTTTTCTTGGCTTACTGTAATCTTAAAGCTCATTTGGAAGCACCTGCAAATTGTATTCTCTGCCAGAAAAAGAAGGCCAGATTAAATTTCATTTGACATAATATATTTTGTAAAATACAGAATTTGAAAAGTTTTATAAACAAAGGAGTTTCTGGAACTATGGCTGATTATAATTATGGGTAGATCTGCCTGCCGAGGTTCCTTGGAATGTTATTTGTTTAATCTGGAAACAATCTGAACTAAAACAGAATGCTAAAGTTATCTGAGATTAGAAGAGATGCAAGTACAGTGGTTTAAACAATGAATTACTTGGTTGGGTTTCAGTAACAAAACACAAAGTTATGATCTGATCAATTGGAGAAATAAGAGTTTTACCACTAAAAGGATTCAAATTAACGTATGAAACTGTAGAGATGAAGAAATAAATGGAGTTATGGCACACAGGGAATATTCTTCAGGTAATAATCCTCCTTGTCGTAGCTGATGATTGAAAGATAAGTCTTCCCTGCTCAGTAATCATGCTGAAGTTTTAATCAGTTCATTTATCATTTCATTTACACAAATCAAAAATCTATCTGGTGGCTGGAAATTATGATTCTTTACCTGTCTATTCTGTCAATCACATGCTCTAACTCATAGGTGTCAAACTCGCTGCATCACGTTGCCATCACCTGATGTTTTGTGACATTTTTCCCATTTGCGAAGCTGGGTGGGTGTGGCCTGCGTGTGAGGCATCCGGCCTTCGGGCCACCAGTTTGACACCCTGCACTGGTTTATAAATTCCAATTTAGCAAGACAGTTAGAATCAGTATAAACAATTAAATTCACAGAAGTGACTATTCACAGAAGTGACATTTTCAAGATTTTAGATGGGATACTAAAATTAGCTCAAAAGGGAGGTCAGTAGAAGCTTGATCCTTACATCAGATGGATATGTGGTAGATGCAGGTAGACTTTCTAAAAAGGATTATTTGGGGAAACGCTCATTCAGAATGGTTCAAATCACACCTGGAGCTGAAATGTGTATTTTGTTCAGAAACCAGTCAACAACCAATGTGTTGGATTACAGATTTAATCTTCCTCATCAAGTTTAGTATTATATGCATCTGAAGAGTGCTGGGCTTGGCTATTTTAGCAAATGTTTCGGCTACCTTGGGTGACTTGGAGCTGTGATTAACCTCATAGCAGCTGCTACTGATGGTAATCTGATCAATATCACATAACAAGCATCATAGGAAAGATGAAGCAGAAAGCCAGATGTAACTTGATGGAAAATAGCTTTAAAAGTTTAATACATTAAGAAAAGACTAAAATATCTTGTTTTAAATAACCAGAACCCAATAAATTCCCAGACCCCACTTAAACGTTAGAGCTTTCTTGAAGTGCCTTTATAACATGGGCTGCTTGAAAAAAAAAGGACTCTACAGTATTGAGATACATTACCTATTGAGAACTACCTGGGCTGGAGTGTGACATTTTTTTGCAATATTTTTAACAAGTATACACAATGCATGAAATATTACCTCAAAGATAATATAGAATATAAAGACAATAAAGTAATATTCTATGGAAATGGGGACTATACAATAATGGATTTGCTGAACTACCTATTAATACCGTTAGGAATCTTTAAGTGATCAAGACTTAAACCAGCTGAAAAGCAGCAATGTTCTCATGAGTTACAGCTAAAATGACATTACATCCTTGCTTACTCTCACATATATTAAATACTATATATTGTCTACCTTCTGATTTTCCATCCTTTGTTTATACTGATTCATATTTTGCACTATTGTCGCTGACTGTCTATCTGAAGTGATATGTGCATTGACTACAAAATTAGATTTGGGGATGGCCTAATTCAGAACTTCAAGAATTTCTGCTAAGACGGTTGTCATGATCTTGAGGACTAAACTAGAAGCATGTATAGATGAGAGTAAATAAAGATCAAGCTGATGTCTTTGATTATGGCCACCATCTTGGCTTTTTAAATTCTCTACTGTGAATGGACTACAATATGTGTAAAAGATGTATTGTGCATTTTTTGAAACATTCTTTTCTCTCAGACAATTTAGGTCAGTGTTTCTCAATCTTATCAATATTAAGATGTGGACTTCAACTCCTAGAATTCCCTTGTCATCATGACTGGCTGGGGAATTTGGGGAGTTGAAGTCCATCTAAAAATTGCTGAGGTTGAGAAACTGCTTTTGATATTAGAACTTGTAGATTGTAAATGACAATCATTTGTTTAATGACTGTTCAAGGTTACAGCAACATTGAAAAAAGTGACATGACTGGTTTTCATACAACTGTTGCAGCATCCCCATAGTCACGTGATCAAAATCTGGGGCCTTGGCAACTGGCATGTATTTATGACAGTTGCACTGTCCAGGAGTCATGCAATTACCATATGTAACCTTCCCAGCCAGTTTTTGACAAGCAAAGTCAATGAGGGATGCCAAAAACGTTGTAAATTGGGGCAAAACTCACTTAACAACTGCCCTGCCTTCCTTCAGAAACTTGGGGATCAATTGTGGTCATAACTCAAGGACTACCTGTATTCTATTACGTTTTCCATTATATCTTTTTAAATACATTACCAATGGATGAAAAAGTTGGCTAATGATACCAGAATGAAGGCAGATATTTTTCAGATCTGAATATTTTAATGTTAAGTTAATTTTAACTTTTAATGACATCTCCCTTTTCTTTCTTTCATATATTTTCTTACAGAATCATGCCTAATGTCATTTAGAAGTCAACAAGCTTTATTCCTCCCACCATTTCATTTCTTGTGAACAGATGCTCAAGTTTGACATCTGATGATAGGAAAGCTAGTCAAATCATTTGTCTAAAATAATCCTTTAATCTGATCTCTTAACAAAGCCAATAGTTTTTAGAATACAAGCATAATTTACTAACATCAGTAAAACATAAAAAGGAATTGTGACAACCACAAACTTTTAAAAAATGGTTCTGTAGATACTACTTTACAAAATATTGTAGGATTCTGCCTGAAAAACACAAAGTATTTCTATTTAATATTATCTCCTCAGATTAGAGGTTTTTTTAGTCAACTCTGTTCTGCTGAATAACCTTCATCTTAAAATATCTTGCTATTGGTGAAAATTCTCCAGACGTATCTTGTTTGGATCTTCTGGGTGTCTCAATGCAATCCCGTATCTCAGCAGAAGCTCAATGTAAGGTGACCAAAATGATTCACTGATCATTATATATGGATCATGTGGAGTGTTTACCAGTTTATTGATGAGATTCTGGAAAGAGAATGCATTGCAATATGTCAGATTTTAGTCCTCACAATATGATGAGATTGAGATGAAAAATTTCAAAAACCATAACTGTTATTTGAATGAAATATTTTCCAATTTGTTGTATAGAATGAAAGCCGTTTTACATTTCTTACTATATTTTGAATGTTTTCAGTCCATTATTTCTTATCGCACTGAATTAATCCCTGATGATTGAACTTATACAAAATTTCCAATTCTAAATAGCCAGCTTTAAGACCAAATCACAATTAACCTGGATAATCCATTAACTTTGAGACTTAGATCTGATTTGCACATCAAACTAACCATAATCTAGCTTGATACTTCCTAGCTTAACAAATCTACAGTAAAGTTGTTTAGACTAAGAAAAGGATATTGAGTAGGCCGAAAACTACTTTATTAGAACAGCTCTACAGATAGTCTTCACTTACAGCAGTTGGAGCTAACTCTGTTGCTAAGCAATGTGGTCATGAATTGAAACAACACATGACCACTTCAACATATTTCCAGTCAGTTAAGTAAATCAACCAGTCATTAAGCACATCATGTGATTAAAACTTGCAACTTCCTGCAAACACCCCCACTAACTTTATTGGAAACTGTCTATAAAAGTTGCAAATGGTGATCTTGTGAAAGCAAGATACTCTGAGCATTGTAAATATTCACCATTTGCCAAGTGTCCAAATCATGACCACACTACCAGAGGGATGATGCGGTGATTGCAACTTAAAGGACCAGTTGTAAATCTCCTATTTCAGTGCTGTAACTTTGAATGGTTGCTGAATGAGCAGTCACTGTTAGTAAGCATTTTAGCTTGAAAGAATAGGTAACAAATGATAAAAATGTGAAAAGATGTAGCTCTAAATTGGGTCTGAAGTAAAGCTTCAGTTTAACTACTATGTTTCTGAATTCAATCCCATTTTCAACTGGAACTAAATTTAATAAAATTTACTTCAAATAGACTACAAGCAATAGTACATACAGTACTGTATTATTTATTATTTTTCAGTTGAAACACGTTTATGCCTGAAAAGCATTAATGAGCAACAAACAAGATGTCCATAGATATACTAGTAGATATGAAAAACAAGTTGCCTATCACTGTTTGAAATGAAAAGAAATGATAAGGAAGCATGAAATTGAGATTCCATAAGTATTCTAAGACAGTAATCATTAATCTGGAACTCAGCTTTGTTGAACTATAGTTACCAGCACTGTTAATCAACATAGTCTAACTTTCTTACCTCTAAAATTTCATGTAATGATAGGAGCTGCACATCTTCCTCTTCTGATGAATGCTAAACAAAGTAAAAGATGTTTTTATAAGTTAGGTGCATGTTTACAAAGAAAACAGCATTTCAATTATAGTTATGAATTTATGTTTAGAATGCATTTGTGTACCTTTAGACTTAAAATCGCATTTATCTACAACTAGTAGTACCAGAAGTGAATGGGAATGTGTGCCACATTTCAAGGAATATTGTATGAAGAAAAGATAATCTTTTTCATATAGCCACATATATTATATAAAATATTTAAAAGAGGTGCTTTGCAATATATGGAAATTTTTAATATAGCCATGACTATTGGGAATCATCCTTTGTTGTCTCTGCATGCATATGCATACACAGCTACTTTGCTTCAGTTTCTGGTCTGAAGAGCTGGGATTCAAAGATTCAATACAAAGAGATCCTAGATCACATGCTGGGAATTCTGTATACTGCTTCTGTATGCTGTTGACCAATAGAAAGACAGATAAAACCATTGTCCCCATCTAAACATTCATCTATCTCTTTTCTTTCCAACTCCAAATTTGAATTGTTCTGTTGTCAAAATTCAATGTGGCTTCAGCTACAGAGATTGCCCAGGTACAATCTTGTCCAGATTCACTGGTATTTGAAGATATGTCTTACCCAAAGAGGAATCCTTGACATACCAACTTTTAGCATACAAGGCAATTTTGAAAGTTAGCTGTAAGCTTTTATTTATGATAATTATTTAAAAATTTACTGGTAGTCTTGCTTAACTAATGGATTGGAAAACAGACTCTTTGCCCTGTCGTGGATCTATTTTTTCCCCATGAATATTTAATACTTCTATAGTATACCTGGATGTTTTATTGACCATATAGCATGCCTGTCAAAGAAAATATATGGTACATTTACCTAATTTTCTACCAGTTAGATAATAGGTTACAAAAGGAAACTATGCTCTTTAAAAAGCGAACATTCAAAGGTTATCAGTCTCTCTCAAAATATTATAGAAATTTGTTTCTACAGTAAGTACCTCTGAAATAGATTCTCAGAGTCTATGCATATCAGACTTATGCCAGCTGGGTTTGAATAGAAATTTGCTGAGCTCTGTGACAAACCTCTGAATCTATAACACACTTTCCTAATGACAAATGGTGCTAACTCGGCTACCCATTTTGATAGCCTGCAAGACTCACTATTGATATATAACATTAACATAGTAGGAGCTGCACTGGTTACCACTATGTCTAGATGCAATTCAAGCTGCTGATTATCACCATAAAGTCTATGTGGCTTGAAGCCATATAATATCTTAGTATATTTGAGATGGCCTGTTTTGTGTAGAATCTGCAAATCTAGTGCATGTATAGTGATTGATGAGTTTCCCTCCCAATTAAGATGTGCAACAGAAGGGGGCATTCTCCATAGGAGGTCCCATCTTTTGGAATAGCTTGCATTCAAAAGTGTCACCTTTCTCCCCAATTTTCCATGAGACTGTTAAAATCGCCTTAGGATTTTAGGGAATACTGTAGAATAAAGAGTTAAATTAGGAATGTGGCGCCACCTACTGTACTATTGTATTGTCAAAATATTGTTTATTATTGTATTTTTATACTATATGCGGTACTTCAAGTCTATTGGAATTGAAAAGTCTATGTCATAAATAAATAAATCTATAAATATCAAAACCAAGATTTTAATATAAAATGCAAATAAACCTGCCCTTTTCTTTTTTGCAGTTCCACTATTTTCAGGAAGTGGAAAATGTTCGTCAAGGAAATCTCCTAATGCACTCAAAATATCTTCCTTATAAGCTTTTATTTTCAGCATTTTAGCTTTCAGTTCCTGAAAGGCTCTAAGATATAAAAAAAGATTAAGGTTTATGAGCTTTCTAAACAATTAGCGGTAATAATTTTATAAACATGTGCTTATAGAAAAACACAGAATTGCTGTATTAGACAGATAGGTAGCTTAGAAATTTAATAACTAAATCAATAATTAACAGCATGTCTTTGTATCAACTTTTCTACATTTAAATTAATAGGATGAAAGTCCAAATATCAAAGCAGAAATACACTGTAAAAATAGCCCAACAAATAACTGAGTGCTCAATCATAACTCATGAACATATGTTAGGACCAAAAATTTTGAGAATAACCCAAGGTTATAGATTAGGGTGCAAATGCTTTGACAAAAGCATAATTATAGATTCAATTTGGGTTTGAATGACAGAGTCAATTATCCAAAGAATTTGATAATGCAAATTGCTTTATCTTAAATTAAGTTGGAATACCTTTTTTCAGAAATATTTACTACATGATTGCTCATTCTTTCTGTTGTTTGGTTGAGACATTCTATAAGCTGTTCCTGCTCCTCCAACCATTTTTGTTCCCTTTGAAGATAATGTGAGAAGCATAAATAGCTAGTTCAGATTTTTCAGAATTGCAAAACTGTTTCAACACAATATATACCTTATAAAATCTTCGTTTAGTTTTTTGTTCTTTGCATTAACTGTTGATAGCACCATTTCAAGTTCGTGGTCTAATTTCTTCAACTAAAAACAAAAAAAGTGTATTCTAAATTGAATTCTAAATTGACAATGGAAGAAATTATATCCATACAGAGAAAGGATGCTTTTTAAAAATTATTTCTGTCCGGTATTTTGGGATACATTACTGACTTTTTAATTTAAATACTCTGTAAATACTCTGATTTAATTCAGGATAAAATATTGCGTGGTTTTTATTTTATGAATCCATATAGCCAAATGAAACAATGAACAATAACATAATAAAATCATAGCCAGCTGTTTCTGTTATTTCCTGAATGAGGGACTGAGAGACAGTAGAACCATCATAATAACTGTAAAAGGTAATGGACATAATGGGTTTGGAAGGTATTGACTGAAGAGCAAGTCTAGGGTCTATATACCATCTACTCCTGGGGCTTATTTATAAGCTGAATGCCATATCAACTAACCTAGAATTGCTAATTATTGGACTTTATTCAAGAACAATGGGCTAACTTGGCTTGCTGAGACTAGATGAGATACAATCTTTTTTAGGTATTTGAACTGACAAATCATTAGCAGAACCAAGCTTCACTTTCAGTGCAGATATATTAAGCGGCCAGCAGTTGACCAGCTCGATTGTTGCTATCTATCAGGTTTCTCTAAGCAAGGCAGTGGTGAGTCACACTCATTCACTCTCCCTCTCCCTCTCTCTCTCACACACACACACAAACATAAACACACATTTTATAGTTTTAGCTCAACTTTCAGCTTAGAGAAGACTCAAAGAAACAGGTCAGTGAGATTAGAATCTTTATTGTGGATTAACAACTAGCTGCCCAGCACAGTGAAAAGATAGCAGGGATTTAAAATTGTTGCACAAGTGACTCTGCAGACATAATATCACTGCAACTTTTCTTATATGACACCCTAGTGAGCAATGTAAACAATTGCTTCAGGTGGGCAGCAAAAATTAGAATTTTATTTCAAATTCAACATCCTGTTGAATCATAATTATAATTTCTTAACCAGCTGCCTTCCATATGTTGGACTTTATCTACTATCCTATATTAAGATGATCAAAATTTTCTAGATCCATCTTAACACACTCCAATTACTTAATTCTATCTTAATATCATAAGATTAAGATATTAAGAATTCTATTATGATATTTTTTACCACATCACATAGTATACAGTATATTTGTTTAAACATGGCCATAGCAGACTGCTTCTTAGGGAAACTTAGCCATAGGTTCCTATAATTACTCCTAAAATTATAATTTTACAAAGTTACAGCCATCTCATTAACATACATACCTGTTCTTTTCCTAATTCTACCAGGACATCTGGATTTGTAGTAATTACTGAAAAAGAGAACATGTCAGATTTTTAAAGAAATGTTTTTGAAACTTATTTGTCTGTCTACCTATCCAACCAACCATGCATCCATTCAGTCAGTGTTGACTCCTGTGACAGCCTGTAGTTATTGTGGTTTCCTTAGAAAGATTTTTTTGGAAGTGGCTTGCTATTGCCTGCTTCATAAGCAGGAGAGAGGGTGACTGGCCTAAAGTCACCCAGCTGGCCTTGTGCCTAAAGTAAGTCTAAAACTCTTGATTTCTACTCTGATGTCTTAACAATTCTACCAAAATATTATTACTCTGATTGAATCAATAACTCCTTGTTACATTAGTACCTACTGGTACATACAATAGTTATTCAGTTAAAAATGAATTTATGTATTTATATTTATGCAAAAACAGTTGAATAAAACAATAGAATAAATCAATTAAAGAAAACATCAGACCAAAATCCTTAAATGTGCTGTCACATGTTTCTACACTTTGAAACACAAGGTTATTAGTATAGGAAGAGTATGTATCACTCATTATAACTTTAAGCGAATATGAAATACCATTCAGGGGAAGTTTCTTATTACTCATTATTTCTTTCAGGATTGATTATGAAAAAAGATACTGTTGTTGGGAAACATCATCTAAGAGGATTTTTTTTCTTTCTATCAAAAGCTTGGAAAGAGTCAAGTGGAAGAAACAGACAATAAATCATCTTTGATCACTCCTTGTTATTATTCACAGATCTTGCTATACTTGCCAGAAAGTTCTGATAACAGTGGCTATCTGTTTGGAAACATCTCAAGCTGAATATTATCTTCCATTCCACAAGCTGCATTGGTTGCCAATTTGCCAGCTGTGATTTAAGGTACTGGTTTGATTTTAAAATCCAAAATGGAACAGGACCAGGTCATTTAAAGGCTTGTCTCTTCCCAATTAGATATAACTATCCCACCAGTCACACTCTGTAGCATCAGTTCAGAGAAGGTGAGATTAGCCCTATTTTTATTAACCTTCTGGAACAGCGGTCACCAACTGGTGGTCCGTGAGAAAATTTTGGTGGTCCACAGAAAAATTATTTGCATTTTTTATATTGCACTAAATCAGGGGGCCTCAAACTATGGCCCCTGGGCCGGATACGTGCAATGAACGCTTGTGTTGCTGCAGAGAGTCTCCCACTTCGGGGTCTTTTTGTGCGGGTTGGAGGGGGGCAGAAATTCTGACTAGGGATCTGCTTCGGCCTCCTGGTATGGGGCTTTGGGCGAAGTCTAGAGGAAAGCGCCACTGGTGGCGAAGAGCCGGAGGGTCTTGTTCCAGTGGGACTGCCTCATGGCCTGGAACTGGCTGACCATCTCAGCCCGCTGAGCCTCCAGGCACTGGTACCTGGCCTTGCACTCCTGTAGGTCTTCCCTCTGCTTGGAAAGCTATGCTCCTAGTCCTCAGTGAGGTGCTTCTGCTGAGCCTCCTTCTCCGTCAGATCCAATTTGAACTGAACCAGCTGTTTTGCCAATTCTTTCTCATGGTGGCTGCTTAGCTCCAACTGCTTCCTGTTGGGGCCCTAAGGAGCCTGGGCAGGCAGGGGAGGCGTGGCTAGGAGGGGAAAGGTGAGTAGAGGCCAGCGAGGCACCCCTTGATGTGAGTGACATCAAGCTGGTCATTCCCACCTAGTCACATGACCACCTAGCCACACCCACCCAGCCGGTCATTAAGCAGATCATATTAGTGGTCCACAGGATTTAAAATAATGAATTTAGTGGTCCCTGAGGTCCGAAAGGTTAGAGATCCCTGTTCTGGAAGGTCCTTAAAACACATTTTTTTCACCAGCCTTGGGGATCCCAAGGAGAGCCTGCAATATAGCTGAATACATAATGTTTGTTGTCTTGCTTTCTTGGGTTTTGATTATTTATATGTTTACATTTATTTTATTTTTATTGTTTGTAGTTTATTACAGAGTTCTTGTGTTGTATTTATACTGCCCAGAGTCATGTTTGTGATGTAGGCAGCTATATAAATATGCTAAATAAAAAACAAAATATTGTAATCTGTTTCACAGATTTGCTTGTTAGAAAAGACATGAAAGGAAAGGAAAAAAATCTAACTGCTCAATTTAAATTCTGTTGATTACAGATTACTTAAAACTCAAAAATAAGTTGTCAGAATAGTAAAATGCCATCAAAAGTAGCACAAAAAATGAAAGCTTTCACTTTAGTACAGAGCAGGTCATTGAATACAAGACATGACTGGGAGAAGGAGACTATTACTGAGAGTGAAATCAATGTAGTGTCCTATTTCATTGCTAACAAAAACAAAGTCAAAAATAGAGAATTAATTTCCAAAAGATATAAGAATAATAAGGAATAGTGTCTTAAATTTGCTAATTGAAGACAGAAAAGGAGGCATGAAATAAAGAGAATATATATGATACAATACAATTTTATTTATTGGCCAACATATGATAAAATATGATACAACAGATAAAAGCTGTGGCACTAATGTAGTACAATTATTATATATTCTATAGAAGGTACAGTTGTATATTCTATACTTCAGGTTTTATGACTTTGTATTCAATCCAAATAAAAAAAACTTACTTTCTGGTTCTCTTTTCTGCCATTGGTTAAATTCAGCTGACAGAGCCTTGAATCGTTTTGTTAACAACGAAAGCTGTCAAACATGGCAAAATTTAAACATTATCTCAATATGTATTTCTTTTTATTTATTTATGAAATTTGTAGATCACCCATCTCTTTATCAAACAATTTTTATATACAATGCTTAAATAAAGTTTCAAAACTACTCCACTTGAAACATGAGATTGAGAAGCATAATTTCTATAATATTCATGTTCAGGCAAAATCTATGTTCTCAGAACAAAGTTAAAATATACTTGCATGAACTTTACAACCGTTCATGTATTGCTAAACTACAATGTCAGAGTATATTAATATGATGCTTGGAACTCAGCAGAATCAGAATCCTAGAATTAGATTAGATAGTACTCCCTCTTTTTGCTTTTTTCTCATGACAACTACCTTGTAAGGTAGGTAAGCTGTAAGAGTCCTAAGTCACACAATCTTTTGTGGATGCTGGTAATCCAACACCTTCACTATCATACATGCTGTCAATGTATTTATTTATTTATTTATTTTGTCACAACATCATATAAAGGATTTTATAGTATATAAACATATATATGAGTAAATATTAGGAGGTATAAGCATCAATATATATATAGGAAGAAGAAAAGAAAAGAAAAACAATAGGACAGGAACGGTAGGCACGTTTGTGCGCTTATGCACGCCCCTTATGGTCCTCTTAGGAATGGGGTGAGGTCAATAGTAGAAAGTTTTTGGTTAAAGCTTTTAGGATTATGGGAAGAGACCACAGAGTCAGGTAAAGTATTCCAAGCACTGATGATTCTGTTACAGAAGTCATATTTTCTGCAATCTAGATTAAAGCGGTTAACATTAAGTTTAAATCTGTTGGTTGCTCTTGTATTGTTGCAATTAAAGCTGAAGTAGTCTTTAACAGGAAGGACATTACAATAGATGATTCTATGAGTTAAACTTAGGTCTTGTCAAGGCGACGGAGTCCCAAGTTTTCTAAGCCTAGGATTTCAAGCCTGATGGAATAAGGTATTTTGTTGTTTTCAGAGGAATGGAGAACTCTTCTTGTAAAATATTTCTGGACACGCTCAATTGTATTGATGTCAGAGATGTGGTGAGGGTTCCAGACAGGCGAGCTGTATTCTAGAATTGGTCTAGCAAATGTTTTACATGCTCTGGTTAGTAGTGTAGTGTTTTGGAAAAGAAGCTACGAGGATTAGGTTTACAACTCTTAGAGCCTTTTTGCTATGTAGTTACAGTGGGCTTTGACACTTAGATCATTTGACATGAAAACTCCAAGGTCTTTCTCATGGTGGCTGCTTAGCTCCAACTGCTTCCTGTTGGGGCCCTAAGGAGCCTGGGCAGGCAGGGGAGGCGTGGCTAGGAGGGGAAAGGTGAGTAGAGGCCAGCGAGGCACCCCTTGATGTGAGTGACATCAAGCTGGTCATTCCCACCTAGTCACATGACCACCTAGCCACACCCACCCAGCCGGTCATTAAGCAGATCATATTAGTGGTCCACAGGATTTAAAATAATGAATTTAGTGGTCCCTGAGGTCCGAAAGGTTAGAGATCCCTGTTCTGGAAGGTCCTTAAAACACATTTTTTTCACCAGCCTTGGGGATCACAGGGAGAGCCTGCAATATAGCTGAATACATAATGTTTGTTGTCTTGCTTTCTTGGGTTTTGATTATTTATATGTTTACATTTATTTATTTTATTGTTTGTAGTTTATTACAGAGTTCTTGTGTTGTATTTATACTGCCCAGAGTCATGTTTGTGATGTAGGCAGCTATATAAATATGCTAAATAAAAAACAAAATATTGTAATCTGTTTCACAGATTTGCTTGTTAGAAAAGACATGAAAGGAAAGGAAAAAAATCTAACTGCTCAATTTAAATTCTGTTGATTACAGATTACTTAAAACTCAAAAATAAGTTGTCAGAATAGTAAAATGCCATCAAAAGTAGCACAAAAAATGAAAGCTTTCACTTTAGTACAGAGCAGGTCATTGAATACAAGACATGACTGGGAGAAGGAGACTATTACTGAGAGTGAAATCAATGTAGTGTCCTATTTCATTGCTAACAAAAACAAAGTCAAAAATAGAGAATTAATTTCCAAAAGATATAAGAATAATATGAATAGTGTCTTAAATTTGCTAATTGAAGACAGAAAAGGAGGCATGAAATAAAGAGAATATATATGATACAATACAATTTTATTTATTGGCCAACATATGATAAAATATGATACAACAGATAAAAGCTGTGGCACTAATGTAGTACAATTATTATATATTCTATAGAAGGTACAGTTGTATATTCTATACTTCAGGTTTTATGACTTTGTATTCAATCCAAATAAAAAAAACTTACTTTCTGGTTCTCTTTTCTGCCATTGGTTAAATTCAGCTGACAGAGCCTTGAATCGTTTTGTTAACAACGAAAGCTGTCAAACATGGCAAAATTTAAACATTATCTCAATATGTATTTCTTTTTATTTATTTATGAAATTTGTAGATCACCCATCTCTTTATCAAACAATTTTTATATACAATGCTTAAATAAAGTTTCAAAACTACTCCACTTGAAACATGAGATTGAGAAGCATAATTTCCTCTATAATATTCATGTTCAGGCAAAATCTATGTTCTCAGAACAAAGTTAAAATATACTTGCATGAACTTTACAACCGTTCATGTATTGCTAAACTACAATGTCAGAGTATATTAATATGATGCTTGGAACTCAGCAGAATCAGAATCCTAGAATTAGATTAGATAGTACTCCCTCTTTTTGCTTTTTTCTCATGACAACTACCTTGTAAGGTAGGTAAGCTGTAAGAGTCCTAAGTCACACAATCTTTTGTGGATGCTGGTAATCCAACACCTTCACTATCATACATGCTGTCAATGTATTTATTTATTTATTTATTTTGTCACAACATCATATAAAGGATTTTATAGTATATAAACATATATATGAGTAAATATTAGGAGGTATAAGCCTCAATATATATATAGGAAGAAGAAAAGAAAAGAAAAACAATAGGACAGGAACGGTAGGCACGTTTGTGCGCTTATGCACGCCCCTTATGGTCCTCTTAGGAATGGGGTGAGGTCAATAGTAGAAAGTTTTTGGTTAAAGCTTTTAGGATTATGGGAAGAGACCACAGAGTCAGGTAAAGTATTCCAAGCACTGATGATTCTGTTACAGAAGTCATATTTTCTGCAATCTAGATTAAAGCGGTTAACATTAAGTTTAAATCTGTTGTTTGCTCTTGTATTGTTGCAAATAAAGCTGAAGTAGTCTTTAACAGGAAGGACATTACAATAGATGATTCTATGAGTTAAACTTAGGTCTTGTCGAAGGCGACGGAGTCCCAAGTTTTCTAAGCCTAGGATTTCAAGTCTGGTGGGATAAGGTATTTTGTTGTTTTCAGAGGAATGGAGAACTCTTCTTGTAAAATATTTCTGGACTCGTTCAATTGTATTGATGTCAGAGATGTGGTGAGGGTTCCAAACAGGCGAGCTGTATTCTAGAATTGGTCTAGCAAATGTTTTATATACTCTGGTTAGTAGTGTAGTGTTTTTGGAAAAGAAGCTACGCAGGATTAGGTTTACAACTCTTAGAGCCTTTTTTGCTATGTAGTTACAGTGGGCTTTGACACTTAGATCATTTGACATGAAAACTCCAAGGTCTTTAACAGGGTGGGGGTCATCTGTAAGGTAATGTCCATCAAGTATGTACTTAGTGTTTGGGTTCTTTTTTCCAATATGTAAGACTGAGCATTTGCTGGTTGAGATCTGGAGTTGCCAAGTTTTAGACCAAGTGGTTAGATGATCAAGGTCTTTTTGGATGATAGATGCATTGTCTGTGGTGTTAAATAGTTTGACATCGTCAGCAAAGAGAACACAATTACTTGATATGGTCACAAAGATCATTAATGTATAATATGAAGAGTGTTGGTCCAAGGACGCTGCCTTGAGGAACGCCACTCTTGACAGGAACAGGATTTGATAGAGCATTGCCAATTTTGACCACTTGTTGTCTGTTGGACAGAAATGCAGATATCCATTTGTGAAGGGGTCCTGAAATGCCATAGGATTTTAGTTTTAGGAGAAGTTTATCGTGTACTACTGAGTCAAAAGCTTTGCAGAAGTCTATGTAGATTGCATCTATTGTTTTGCCTTGATCAAGATTTGTAGTCCATATGTTTTTACAGTGAAGAAGTTGTAAGTTGCATGATAATTTTTTCCTGAAACCAAATTGTTTATTGGAGAGTAGGTTGTTAGTTTCTAAGTGTGAGGTAATGGATTGGTTGATGATTGATTCCATGACTTTGCAGGTGACGCAGCACAGAGAGATCGGTCTGTAATTTTCAACTAAGCTGGGGTCTCCTTTTTTGAAGATAGGGATGACTGTGGCTAGTGACCAAAGTTTGGGAAGGGAACTGGTAGTGAAAGCTTTGTCAAAGATTATGCTTAGGGGTTCTGCTATATTAGTGGAAAGTTTTTTTAAGAAGTATGCGCATAGTCCATCAGGTCCAATAGATAGCGATGGTTTCAAGTTATGAAGAGCTTTTTCAACATTATCTTCTGTGAAATCTATATGGGTTAAGTCATCATACTCAATGGTAGTGCGTTTATGGAATGTCGGATATGTGTTATTGCTGTTAACAAAAACTGAGCCAAAGAAACTGTTGAAGAGGTTAGTTTTAACTGTTTCGTCATTGTATTCTTTGTTGTTAGAATCTTTTAGTGGTGGGATGGATCTTGAGTCTTTAAGTTTATTGTTCACAAAATTATAAAAGGCACGATTGGAATTTGTGTGCAAAAGGTTCTCTTCTTGCTTGGTGTGATAATTTGTGCATTCAGTTTTTATTTGGTTGCATATATTTTTGTAGTGGTTTTTGAAATTTGCTACATAGCCTTTTTTGTTTCTTTTCCAGAGGGATTTTTTTTTTGATTGAAGCTTTTTTATTGATATGGGTAGTTTGCTTTTCCTGGTCATGGTGGTCATTTGTGGTACATATAGTTTAATGACTTTATTGATTTCAAGAAGGAAGACTCTATAGTGGTCTTCAATGGTTGTGCAGGTTGCAAACAGATTTTGCCAGTCCAGAAATGAAAGATAGTTGTTTATAAGATCGTAGCTGGCTTTTTTGAAGTTGTAGCTGGGAATACTATTATTACGATTTAAGTATGGACGTATATTGAGACGAAAATCAATCATGCAGTGGTCACTGTTGGAAAAAGGTTCTTTAATTTGTAGTCCATAAATTGAGTTGGAGTTGTTGCAGAAGATGAGATCAAGGCAGTTGTTGAGTCTTGTGTTGTTAGTTACAAGTTGTTCAAGGCCTAGGTTTGTAACAGCGTTGTATAGTGTAGTATGGATTGGATCGGTTGTACATTCATTAGTTATCCAGTTTATGAGAGGTAGATTTAGGTCACCCAGGAAGATGAGAGGATATGGGCAAGAGGTAGCCCATGTTAGCAGTGAGATTAGCATATTTGCATGGGTAATGTCATAGTCAGGGGCTCTGTAGCATAGTAAGAATCGAAGAGTAGTGTTGAGGGATAGATCGCATACAATAGTTTCAGGAAGAGAAAGTTTTTGTGCAACTTGGATATTTTTTAGATTCAGTGACTTTTTGTAAAAGATAGCCACTCCACCACCTCTTCGGTTTTCACAATCTGATTGATAAACTTGATATTCTTTGTTTGAGATTATAGAGTCAGGAAGGGATGAGTTCAGCCATGTTTCACAAACAAAAATAATATCTAATGTACCACTGTTTAACAAGAGGATAAATTCAGGTAATTTGTTAACAATGCTTCTTGCATTTATCAATTTGCATTTGAGATCTGTAGTAATTGGTGTTGTAGAGGTAAGGGGCGCATACCTAGTTTTGGATGTTTGTAGGTTGGGGGTTGTGCACAATAGGTGGTTGAATAGATGATTGAATTTGTATCAATGAATTTGTAACAATGGTAAATTCAATCCCTATTGCCCTACTTTCTGACATTCTTGAGTAACAGAAATCCAAACACCCCAATTAGCCTTTTGACAATGTTTCATTGCTTAGAAAACTTCTGAAACTTTACTCTTACCTTGAGATCTGAAACTGGAAGAGTTTCAACACTTTGAAGAGATAATTTAGTATGGCACTTCAAAGGAGAAAAGGATATAAAAAATTAAATGTAAGCTTATAGTAATAAAGCATATTATTAACTCCATTTAAAAAGTTTATTAAAGATACAGATCCGTTTGATGATTTATCTCATAGGGGATTAAATACAAAACATTTTAGATTAATCGTGTCTAAGTATTTAGTAAATAAATTGATTTATATTATGTAATGCTTATAGTTTTAAAAATATTCCTAATATTAAAATAACTTTAAGATACAATCCACCTCCATTTATAATTTATCCCATGCCATTATTTAAAAATAATGTGAGAACTAACACTTTGGTTTTTCTAAAAGGTTTTTTGGGAATGGTTATTTGTATCTTAAAGTTAATTATTTTCTGTAATGATAGTAAAGTTCATCTTTCTGCTTAGGCTGAGTAGGAAACAAAGAAAATAACAGCAAATATTCAGATGCATAGCTTCACTTATCTCATAAATAAATGCAATTATTGCCTATTACCTCCTCCACTTGTTTCCATAATTCTTCACATTCTTCTATGAGTTGTTCTTTGGGATTTTCTGAATCTAATAACATGCTAGCTGGTCTTGGCACATCTTCCTTATCTGAAGAAAAGTTCTTGGCAAGTTTCTCAGCCTAGGAACGGTATTATTTGTATTTATTTCTGACATGCAGACATACATAAACGCACTCCACCTGACTGTGGTTTCATCCCCAAATCCCCAAAATTTTAACCTAAGACTGTCTACTGTTGACGTCACCCCATTTCTAAGAGGTCAGTAAGGGGCGTGCATAAGTGCACCAGCCTGCCTACCGTCCCTGTCCTAATGTTCCCTTTATTTGTATTCATTTCCTGTGTTCAAATCATGTTTATACTTATATATATTATCTAATACATGCTTGACAAAATAAATAAATAAATAAATAAATTGTCACTAAAAGCAGGACATAAAACAGTTTAAGCAAAACCAGTGTACACATCAAGAGTTGATACCTAAATATATATTTTTTTCTTTATAACAAGTGTTTTTTTAAAGAAAAAATAAAAAAACCCAGGTACAAAAAAAGCTCCGAAGAAGATATTACAAAGGAAAATATAACTAATTATAAACAGTACTAGTGCAGTCCTTTAGAGCAGGGGTCTCCAACCTTGGCAACTTTAAGCCTAGTGGACTTCAACTCCCAGAATCCCCCAGCCAGCTTTGCTGGCTGGGGGATTCTGGGAGTTGAAGTCCACCAGGCTTAAAGTTGCCAAGGTTGGAGACCCTGCTTTAGAGCTGGGATTAAGAACCTACGGGCTAAATCATAGCTCCCCCCCGGCCTTATCCTAAATGACCAGGGCTGCCAGATGTTGTTCAACAACATCTGGGACACCACACGTTTCCCCAAGCCTAACCCCTAACCTTTCCGGGCAGACAGCCGTTTCTCATTCTGTCGCAGTCCGTTGTTGTTGAAACGGACGGAGGCGTTCGTGCCGCTCTACCGTTGCTCTATATTGGAGAGGGTGACCCTGAGAGCTGTATGCAACTACCGGTAAATTTCATTTTAATGTATACCGATTAGTGTACATTTATAGTGACATAGTCAATCTAAGTCTTCTACCCGGAGATGCACCGCCTCCCATCCGACATTACCATAGCAATAGCTCTGCTCCTTCCTTCGGCCCCTTTTTCGCCTCACGGGGAGCTCCGACTCTCGAGGACGTCCTCTGGCGTCCAAATCCGCGCGGGCTGCGTTCCCATTGGCCGCTCGAGAGGTTAGCGGGCGAAGGCGTAAGTGCGTCACGACGGGATGGCTCTCGGATGGGCCTCGGCGACTTACGTCCGATGACGTAAGGCAACATGGCGTCGGCGGAATGTGTTCGCAAAAGAAGGGCTCGAGAAGAGGAGGAGGAGGAGGAGGAGAAGGAGAAGGAAGAAGAAGAAGAGGAGGAGAAGAAGAAGGAGGTGTCTGAAAAACATGAAGGGTCTGGGGAGGAAGGAGAGAAAGACCAAGAGCGTTGGGTTGGGCCTCTACCTGGGGAGGCTGTGCAGGCGAAAAAGAGAAGAGGTAAAGGAGGACCAGGGACCAAGTCACTTGGTTGAGTTGAGTGGCTGTAGAAATTGAATAAATAAATAATAAAAAATAAAAAGTAATAACGACGCGGTAAAAATCTAATCAATTATAAATAAAATTAAAATCAATCCGAAAGATTCAAGAAAGGAGAAGTACCTAGAGCCCCGTCAATCCTAACACTGTGATCCCGGACACTTTTTCTCGGGGAATCCTACTGCGATTAATGTTCTCTAGTGCCAAGTACAGAGTTGCAAGATTGCAGTCCGGCTGGGTTTCCTAGTCATTGTCTCTAAATCACAAGTTCCCACTCGGCACAAATTGATTTAGAGCATTTTTTCTCAGTCTGATAACTTTCTGATCTATGGATTAAATTGATGTCTATTTTCTGGAAGTGGCAAGCCTGTATCTGTACACTTTTATCTATAAACCTTTGCGTTTCACATGATTAAATCCACCTATAGACCCACACATATTATGGCATTTGTCAGTATTAGTACTATTATCAAGATTACTATTTACTCTTGTTATGAAGAATTTGGCGTTATTTTTCCCACTGACAACACTGGGTGTATTATTTGCATTGTTAGTAAATGGGCCAACACTTTTGATCGGTTTTAGGACTTGTTTAGATTTTTTGTATCTTATTGTACATCAAGAACACTCCACTGCTCCATGTGGTTAGCTTGTTAACTGAAATTCCACGTTGCCATTTATTAGCTCTTCTACATGCCCTATTAAGACAATTTATATTACCTTTACTTACCCTTTCCCTTTTTAAACTGATATCAGGTTGTTAAATTAATTACCAGAGTGCCCAAACTCATCATTATTTTTCTTATAAAAGTTTGTTTGCTTATTTATTAAATTTGTAAGGTCCTCAGACTTCCTAGCAATTTAGGTGCTGTAACAATCTTAAAAATAAATTAACAATAATGAAAAAAAAAATACTAAGTCTTCTTGACAAAATGTAGCTAACATCTCTCAACATACAGTATATTCATCATAGGCTCACCATCCAACCCAACCCAACCCAAAGCCTGGCTCCGTGTGTGTGTGTGTGTGTGTGTGTGTGTGTGTGTGTGTGTGTGTGAGAGAGAGAGAGGGGGGGGGAGAGAGAGAGAGAGGCAAGTTTTAAGGCTTCATTTAAATAGGTGGGGGGATATAAATCTCTGGAAGAATGCTTTTCCAAAGGAATTGTGACAGAGGAATTAATTTTGTGGGTCCCATTAAGTTGTGAAAAAATAGGCAGGAATGTTAGGTATGCTTGCTATCTTGAATTGACCAAAATACATTTTTAAAAAGGCAAAATAAAAATATTATCATTATCATTCTAAAAATGAATTAGAAAAGATTTCAGCCATGTGATCCTTCCTACACATATTTCCTTGTTTGTACTGGGATTAAATTATGCATAGCTTTAAGGTAAATAGCTGTGTTTTGAGATCATTGATATTTGTGTTGCTCTGACTAAAATGTATTGTTAAATTTTGCTTTAAATCAAAGCTAAGTGAAGCATTTTCATTAAAAATGTTTCTTTCTTCATAGTTCTTGAGTTTGAACATGTCTACCTTGATAATCTTCCCAGTGCTTCAATGTATGAGCGTAGTTATATGCACAGAGACGTCATCACTCATGTAGTGTGTTCTAAGTAAGTCTAATTTTTTTAAATGATGTAATGTTACCTTGTATATCTCTTTCAGAAAGTGTCTTTTGCTTTAAAGTTACTTTACTTGTATGATTTAGCTTCAGCGTGGTTAGATGAATCCTGCTTCAAATTCTGTGAAAGGTTTTCTGAATTGTTCTCTAGAATAATTATTTGGGGTAAATCCATATCAAGGGACGCGGTGGCTCAGGGGCTAGGACATTGAGCTTGTCAATCGAAAGGTCGGCAGCTCGGCGGTTTGAATCCCTAGTGCTGCCGTGTAATGGGGTGAGCTCCCATTACTTGTCCCAGCTTCTGTCAACCTAGCAGTTTTGAAAGTACGTAAAAATGCAAGTAGAAAAAATAGGAACCACCTTTGGTGGGAAGGTAACAGCGTTCCGTGCGTCTTTGGTGTTGAGTCATGCCGGCCACATGACCAAGGAGACCTCTTCGGACAGCGCTGGCTCTTTGGCTTTGAAACGGAAATGAGCACCATCCCCTAGAGTTGTCAACGACTAGCACGTATGTGCAACGGGAACCTTTACCTTTACCATATCATAATCCAGAGTTCCAAACTCAGTAGAAGGCTTAATCCAAATTGTGTGATATATTCTGAAAGAATTAATGATCTTAGGAAGTATGTAAAATGACAAGGCTTCTCTCAGAAATGGTACCTTGCATTCCTTTCCTTTTGTTCTAGATCCTTGCTCAAGTTTTACAGTTTTATCATACTAAGATCTGAAGTGTGTCTTAAACATCAATATGGAAAACTTTAGATCTAGGCCTTTATTTCTTTTATATGATTGTATTTGCAGAACAGATTTCATAATAACAGCCAGTCATGATGGACATGTCAAATTCTGGAAGAAGGTAGAAGAAGGAATTGAATTTGTTAAACATTTTCGTAGCCATTTAGGTAAATTATTGTGTATCTGCATAGTATAATTTTTATATTGCCTATTTTTCTTTCTTTCTTCTCTGTTCTATTAAATATAAATTTTCAATATTAAATGTTACTATAGAGATATGTGTCAGTCTTAACTAATTTTAAGCTTTTTGTTGGATATCAGTCTGTCTCTTGAGTGCATTATTCAGCAGAAGCAGGCAAAAATTAATACAGCAATTCTAGTAAGGGATTGGAAAGATTATATTCTGCAAAATACAGACATCTGAGAATTTTCTTTTGAACGTCTCAGAATCATAAAGAAAGCACTTCTGAAAATTGGCTTTTCAGGACTGTGTTGGAAGCCATGCTGTGATATCAGAAAACTACGATGGCCCTCAGATCTCCGTCTATTGTGATCTTTGGATACCTGCCATACAGCAATATCCTACAAACATCTCAAAAGTTTAATAGGAAGTGTTCTGAGATAGTTTTATAGGACTATAGCCGTTTTTGAATGTTTATCATACAACTCATTTTTAATCATTTTGTTCAAACATATTCTCAAATGAAAGTTATTTTTTTTAACCACAATAGGTGTTATCGAATGCATTGCAACTAGCTCAGAAGGGGCGCTGTTCTGCTCTGTTGGGGATGATAAAGCAATGAAAGTTTTTGATGTGGTGAACTTCGACATGATCAACATGTTGAAACTTGGGTAAATCACTTAATATTTGCAATTATACTGGTTTGATTACCAAGTGTTTTAGAATACTTTTGCCTAAAATATCATTAGAAATTGATGGATGACTAATTAACTCTTTTTGGTGTATTTTAAGTCAGATTGCACAAAATCACAGGCAATATATTGTTATTATGGATTTAATTAATCATTTATGGTAACCAAAGCATTAAAGTAGGTTTAATTACTTGCATTCTTCTGCCAGTGGAAGGAAAAGAGCTATACATAATTGTGCATTTTAGAAAACAATGACCATCAAAAGCAAAGATGCTTACTTTGGTGAGTGTCAGGATTCTCAGTCCTCCAGGTCTTGGTTGTCCCAAAGGTGCTTTTTCAAGAGGCAACTGTGCTTCCTGGTTTTTCTTTGAAGATGTTTCGCTTCTTATCCAAGAAGTTTCTTTAGCTCTGACTGGATGGTGGAGATTTTACTTTGGTGAGCTTACCAGAATTTCTGAATATATGCAGAGTTGGACTACTTTAAGGATAAAATGAAAGCAGAATATACATTGAATGATTTACTAACTAATAAATATTATTACTAATGAGGCTGTAGTGTATTGTACTTTAGAAATATGTTAATTTTTCTGTACATTTTGATCCTTGTAGTTTTTTATATTTTGTTTTGGAATGTTAAAGAAGAGTCCTAATATTATGTCCATCTCATTCATTCTAGCTACCACCCAGGCCAGTGTGAGTGGGTCTATTGCCCGGGAGATGCTATCTCTTCAGTTGCAGCCTCTGAGAAGAGTACTGGAAAAATATTTATATATGATGGTCGAGGCAATAATCAGCCGCTTCACATTTTTGATAAACTACATACATCCCCTCTTACTCAGATACGACTGAATTCTGTTTTTAAAATCATAGTATCTTCTGACAAGTCTGGAATGATTGAATATTGGACTGGTCCTTCCCATGAATATAAATTTCCTAAAAATGTGAACTGGGAATATAAAACAGACACCGATTTATATGAATTCGCTAAATGTAAAGCCTACCTAACCAGTATGAGTTTCTCCTCTGATGGCAAAAAAATGGCTACTATTGGCTCTGACAGAAAAGTCCGGATTTTTAGATTCTTAACAGGAAAGCTTATGCGAGTCTTTGATGAATCTTTGAGTGTCAGTATTTTTTTTCTTATATTTATTCACTTTCCAATAGTTTCTTTTAATCCTTTCAGTGATGAGATTATCTGTATTTGAATATAAGAATTCTTTTGTAAGAAACGGATTTTCATTTTCATATTTAGCCTGTAGCAGTTTTGTGTTAGCAGTTTGTTGATAAGAAAATGCCACCATTTGGCTCCATTTTCTTTTTCATACCTTTGTGTGGATTACTAGATTGAAGTAAAGATTCTAATAACCAATGCTGTTATATTTAACACTTTGAAAGAAACTTTACAGAAAGTTTATATCATAAAATAATTGAGTTGGATGTAATCTTAGGGGGCATTTAATCCAGCCCGTAATTCAATGCAAAATGTATGCAAAGAATTTCTTTAAAAGATTAATTTATTTTCTAAGGGTTTTTCCCCCGCTAGGCAGCTTTAATTCTTTGATTAATAAGAACAATACAATTCAGTATATGAGCTGATACATAGCAAGATTCAATAAAAAACAAAATAATTACAACTAATACAGAAATAGTAATTTCACCATCAACTCCCTCCAGAAATTATTAAAATAAAATAGTACTGTCACAGTGCTATTATTATGATAATAATAAGCATACTGATGATAGTTCTTAACTAAATGGCCTTCTAAACAACTCAAGCTTTCTTAAAACTCAAGCCTAATGGGGCCATTTGGACTTCTGTTTGAAGGCTGGTTCATAGGTAGGTGCCACTGCTGAGAAACAAGAGGCTCAAGCTTCCCCCTGGACCTCACATAATATGCAATTATGAAAAATCTCACATTAAATAATTCTATATTTTTTAAAAATAAAATGTATGTATATTATCTCTCATACTGAAATTTTCTGCTTCAAGGACAGTCTGGGCATGTAGTTAATGGCAATAAATAAATATATTGACAGTATTGAATTAACAGTAATAAATTTCATAATTATGTTTGTTTGATTATATTAATTGTGAGTTGTTTTATTGTAGTATTTATGGAAACGGTACAATATCCTTGATGGTGTTAGGCATATAGTAAAGCTCAGGTAGATTACCTTTTCCTAATGGCTAAATGTCATGTTTTAGATGTTTACTGAGCTACAGCAGATGAGACAGCAACTTCCTGATATGGAATTTGGACGACGTATGGCTGTGGAGAGGGAATTGGAAAAGATGGATGCTGTAAGGTTAATTAACATCATTTTTGATGAAACTGGACATTTTGTGCTCTATGGGACAATGTTGGGAATTAAAGTTATCAACGTGGAAACAAATCGGTAAGTTGAAATTCTGATTATTTAATTGTAACTAGCATATTTTGTAATGTTGGGAAATTTTTAAGCGATCTTAAAGCATTCAACCTCAGCATTCCTATTTTATTTAACTGTTTCAATTTTGTGTTTGATATAAATATTGCCTCACATAAACACTGCAAACCAGAATTCTGGAGAATGTTGTCTTACCAAATTTAAATATGTACATTTTAAATAATTACTCCAGGATATAGAAAAAATAACAAAAAATAACAAAACACAACAGAAAATTTAAAAAAATGAAAGTGTATCATGTAAAAAAGTTATTCAGCCATTTTAAACACATTATTAAACCTTGACCATTTGGAATAATATCAGTCTTTTCATTATACTGATAAAGAGCTGGTTAATAAATACAAAGTGATCATAGATTATGATTTAAATTGTTTAAGAGTTGTACTATCTTTTTAACATTAAAGAGTATTATTTTGCTGTGTTTCCTGCTTGATAAATCTTTACTTCTTTATATATAACCTTATGGTTATATATAAGGTACATTCACTTATTTACAAAGTGTATTCATATCTTTAAAATGTTTTGATCTTCATGATACCATATTTAAAAATGTATGGAAATTAAATCAAAATGAAGTAATATTTAGGCAAGCTTGTATGATCTCTAAAATAATGAGTTTGACAGCCAACTGTTTTAAACCATCCCTGTTATTGAATAAACAAAAGACAAAATTTTATTTTATTAGTTTTGTCTTACAATAATAAGAAATGTATTATTTTAAACCCTTTGCCACTGATTTTTTGAAAAGATGGATATTTCAGTTATTTCAAAGTTCTTATAAATAGCTGATATCTACCTTAGTGATATTTTTTAATTGTTTATAAAAATATTGTAGATTTAGAAGTATTTAAAACCCATTCTAATGCCATCAATGATTTGGGAATTTTAGATGTGCAAATGCTAATGTTAATTGGAGAAAACAAAGTTGCTATTGGGTGGTATTGTGTTTTCCCCAAAATAAGACCCTGTCTTATATTTTTTTTTGAACTCTGAAATAAGTGCTTGGCCTTATTGCCATGTGCTCAAAAGCCCAATTGGGCTTATTATCCGAGGATGTCTTATTTTGGGGGAAACAGGGTATTAGGTAATCAAATTCCTTTTGCAGTGATTTCATTGATTGAAAATTAATAGATAGTAATATTTCTATTTGTCCAAGACTTAGAAAAAGATGACTTTGTAATTTTCAGACTGGGATTATATGTATGTTTGTTTTATGAATGAAGTCTGAAATTACATTTCCCTCCTAAATTTTCCAGATATGGCTGATAATCCTTAGTGAAGAAAATGCAATAGAACTATTGCTAAAATTAGAACCAAGTCCTTGCCATAATCAAAAGAAATATATAATAACTTTCTTACTATGCTCATAAATACTCTTATTTTTTTTGGTCACTTGCATTCCATAGAATATTTTGAAGTCAAAATATATGAATTGAAAGTCATGAAAATTAAAATCCTAATTATATTTAATTATAATTTAGTTACATAAAAATTGGGTGGGAAGGGTATTATTCTTTTAGATTTTCATGGGGGGCGGGGTGAATTGCACTTCTCATTCTTCCAAAAAACAAAACAAACCAAACAAAACCCATATGTGAGTAGGTATGCATCAGTGTTCAGGGGATCCAATGTGAGGAGGCTGGAGGGAGGGCAGGTAGTGAAGGAAACAGGTTCATGGGGTAAAATGGCTACCATGTCAGACTCTTGATTTTCATTTCTGCTATGTGTATTCAAAGGACACTGGACACGATGAAATATGTATTTATTTATTTGATAAATTTATATAGCCACTCATCTGACATACTTTACTCTGGGCGGTAAACAAATTATTAAAGAATAAACAGAACAAATAATAAAAAAAATAACAAAAAGTATTAAAATATTAAAAGCTGTAAAACCAGTGAAATCATAAATACAATATTCAGAAGAGCACAGTCAGTTTCCCCTAACAATATACCATCTTAGAGATTACATACTCACATTACTGGATACCTAGGCAGATGACAAAGCCATATTTTCAAGCCTTTCTAGAAGGTTATCAAAGTTGGGGCCAATTTGACCTTAGGGAGAATTATATTCCAAAAGATGGGTGCCCATGCAGAAAGGCTCTCCTGGGTCCTGTCAGATGACATTCCTTCATGAATGAGATGCACAACACATCCTTCTTGTCAGACTTGAGTTAAAGCAATATTTTGTGTTATGTTGTTGATTCAAGAGTAAAGACTGCATGATCACTTAGAAACTTAATGGTGATCCTAGATTTTACTTTCTAAATATAGATGTGTGAGAATCCTAGGTAAACAGGAGAATATCAGAGTTATGCAACTGGCTCTGTTCCAGGGAGTGGCAAAGAAACATCGTGCTGCTGTTACCGTTGAGATGAAAGCATCTGACAATCCAGTTCTTCAGAACATCCAAGCAGATCCAACAATAATCTGTACTGCCTTTAAAAAGAACAGATTTTATGTGGTATGTTTTATTTTTTAACTTACTGCTTTATGTATTGCTATAATTTCTAAGGAAAGCCAGGACTTAATAATAGAAGTATAAGAAATACAACAATATAAGCACTGTTCTATAGTCTCAAATCCATGTTAACTCCTGGTGATTGTTTAGACAAGTCCTCATCATTTTCTTGGCAAGATTTTCAGTAGTTTGTGTTGCTTCCTTCCTAGGGTTGAGAGGGAGCAACTGGTCCATATTCATGGTTTATGCATAATATGGGACTAAAAATCACAATCTCCTGATTTCTAGCCTGTTATATTAACCATTACACCAAACTGCCTTTACATATTGATATAGTTACCTGATATGCAACAGATAACTGATAAGAACAATACACAACACAACCGTAGCTATGTGCCAGATGCTCTCCCAAAAACAATATTCATCTTGACCAATTTCCAGAATGCTAACTAGGTGGATGCAAGCCTAACCATTCAATGGAAGATGTTTCATATCCAATGGAAGTTCATCAATAAATATTATTAATGGCCTTAGCCATTTTCTCCTCATGGAAGCAACTTTTCCCAGGATATATGGAGGAGTGTTTCTGGAATCTAAGCATATAGAGATTTATTGGGGCACAACCAAAGTATTGAAAGATTATTACCGTCACCTGCCAATAGTTAGGATGCTGCATTTTGCAGAAATTGCAGTTTGTGAATTGTGTTCAAAGACGAACCCATGTAGAACATACTGTGTTTATTTAACACAGACAGGTCCTCCTGCTTTAAGTAGAGCTGTAATGTGACGCCAATGACATTGGGCTCTCCCTGGCCACAGCTTCACTTGCCTATTCAGCAATAGTCATGAGTCCGAGAGAATCTTTAAATCATAGACCTGTTCCTTCAGGAATAATACTTCTCCATCCAGAGTTAACACTGGAGCTTACAAAGAACCTTTATAAGCAAACAGTTTCTGGGATTCTGCTTCGACCTGTATCATCTCATCCAAACCCAAACAGCTTCCAAATGAATTAGCATCTACCACCCTCCACCCCCACCCCCCCAAATAATATGTCTTGTCTTATGTGCTTAAAGATATGGTTCCAATTCCAACTTTTGTATATGCATCCCATGTTGAATTGCGAATTTCCTTAGGGCTAGATACTCTAGGTGATATTATACAAAATTAGCTATTTTCATACATAGTTGCACTAGATTCAGAGAGCTTGTCATATCAGTAAAATGTTCCATGTTATTTTAAACCAAAAATAACCGCATTTTGTTAAAAGTTAAGATGTACTTAAATCACAGTTGATTTCTGATTTCTGCATTCATGCACTTTTCTTTGATGGTGTTATGGAAACAATTAGCTATTGCTATCTTTGAGGATGTAGTCCTTTTTCAAGTTTATCTGTGTATTTTTCTACATTTGAGTTTTCACATAATAAATTTCTTGCAAATGTAACACCAAATTACCAGTTCTTAATGTTGTAGAGGAAAAAAGTCAATCCATCAGATATTTATATCCTAATCATTATAGAGCTTTATATGCCAAATCCAGAATGTAGAAGTTGACTCAGTAGCAGATTGATTATAGAACTTTTTTAGAAAAAGTGTAATACTATAAATTCATAAGAGTTTTATACTTTTAGATGTGTAACAATAGCATTTTATACCAGGAATCTTGCTGTATTGTAACTCCAAGCAAACAGAAATGTGTATTATTGAGAGCTTTGCTTTAACAAAATCTGAAAGAATACAGTTTATCTAGATACCAGATGATGATGATAGTGGTGGTGATGACGATGTTAATGATGTGCTATCAAGTCATTGTTGAGAGGAGAGGTCTGTTTCTGTTTTGATGCTTCAGCTCCTCCAATAGTGAACTCATTGCTACTATAACCAAGTTTGTTCACTTGCTGCCGGTTGTCCTCTTCTCTTTTACATTAGAGCCTCCTGCAGAGGTCTAGGTCTTCCCAAAACTAGACAGTTTTAGCTTTGTAAACTTTAACATCAAGAATAAAACTGGGATTCATCTGTCTTGTCTTTCAGTTTACTAAACGTGAACCAGAAGATACCAAGAGTGCAGATTCCGATAGAGATGTCTTCAATGAGAAACCATCTAAAGAAGAAGTCATGGCAGCCACTCAAGCTGAAGGGCCCAAAAGAGTTTCTGATAGTGCCATTATTCACACAAGCATGGGAGATATCCATGTCAAACTGTTCCCTGTTGAGTATGTATATGAAATTTATTGAGTTCCCTGTTGAGTATGTATATTTTAAATTTATTATCAAACCTTTCACCAACCTAGTGGATATTCCTTTTGTTCCAATCCCTTAGCTGCTTTCTGGTGTGCCATAGTTATCTGAAAAAAAGATTCTCATTGAAAGCTGAGGAAGGTGTTCATTCTGTTTCTCCTCAAATGGGCACATCTTCATTTGTACACTCTTTCTCCCCTTTGTAAGATAATCAGAATCACACTTCGACTTTAAAAGAAGGGGAATTGTCCTTATTTTTGTTCTCATATATTGCAAACTACAGGCAAATCTTATAAACAAAAACGAAGAGGCAATGTTAGCACTATGCACAGTTAAATTGATGGCCCCATAAGTACAAGATGTAATGACAGACAGTGTAATAGAACATGCACACAAATGCAAACCTGCCTGGGATGTAGTGGGTTGTCCTTTTTCATTCCCTTAAAGTGGGGCATCCCTAAAACCTTAACCGCAATTCCTCCTGCTCCTCCACATTTCTGGGGAGAGCTTGCTTGGAAAATGCAGTTACTACAAATCATCTACTTTACTCTGGATGTGATGGTGACATCTTTCTCTGCCTTCCTTATTTTGTGCTTCTGTTTGATTGGGGAGTTAAAGGTACAATCTTTTCAGAAGGAGAATGCTGATTCAATAAAAATGTATGTCTTTATTGTGTGGTTTAAGGAACTAGATGGAGATGAAAAGGTGAAAGGAAGAATGGGGAAAAAATGAATGCAATAATTACCTTCAGTTGCTCTTTCTTCATTCAGAAATATGCACCTGATGCATGCACACACTCCAACATACACCCACAGAAGAAAGACAGAATGAAATAGAACAATGTATAACAAAGGCACCCAAGTATAATTCATTTTCCATAAAATAAAATTCTAATCCTTATTCCATTGGAAGCTGGAATTGTAACAGCTGACTTATCTGGCTTTAAGACAGTCCAGGAAGACATGCTCTTGATCCCCTTATGAGAGAAGAAGCAAAAGGGAAAAACAAAATAGAGCTGGACAATTTTTTAAAAATCCCACCTGTAGTTGAATTTTTCCTTTTCTTACTGGCTTTCTAGCATTTGAATTCCTTTCATTCATTATTCACAAAGTTAAAGAATGGAGATTTAAACTCTTTAATGTAGGAAAATATTGTATTAATTATGAAGGTGACTCTGATATTGCATTATTTCTGAGTATTAGTGTTTGCGAACACAAGGGTTGACACTGCAGTCCTGTTCTGTTTACAGCCTTTCCACTAGCATTGCATTGCTCATTGTAATAAAAAAAAATCCTACACTAGATTGGCTCCTTCTTAAGTCTAAGTGAAAACATTGGGTTGCCACGCTTTATGTTAACAGGACAACTCTCTGACTGCAGGTGCCCTAAAACAGTAGAAAACTTCTGTGTACACAGCAGGAATAGTTACTATAATGGACATACCTTTCACCGGATCATAAAGGTAATTGATGGCTATTCATTCCTTTCAGCATTTATAATATACGTTCATACACTTGCTTCAGCAAAGTTGCTGTAGCTTTGATTTACCTAGTTAATTATAGCCCTTTACATGTCATAAAGAGTTTTGTATTTCTGAAGTAAATCTGTGTCAATTTTTTAAAGTTGTAGTAAAAAATCCATTTAAAATGTTTGTACATTGTTTATATGAAGTTGATACGTTGCTTTTACTTTATGGGTGAGTCTAATTCGGGAATCAAGCCATTAGATAAAATAACATTTTTTAATAAAATAAAAAAAAATATTTTTAAAATAAAGCTTAAACTCCATCACTGAAACTGTGTAACTCATGCAATGAAATATTGAAACAATTTTAAGGCAATTACATGTAATCCTAGACTTACAACAGTTCATTTAATGACCATTCAAAGTTAAAATGGCACTGAAAAATGTGAGTTATGACAGTTTTTCACAGTTACAACCTTTGCAGCATCCCCATGATCGTGAGATCAAAATTCAGATGCTTGGCAACTGGTTCATGTTTATAACTGCTGTTGTGTTCCAAGGCCATGCGATCACTTTTTGAGACCTTCTCACCAAAAAAGTCAATGGGGAAGCCAGATGCATTTAACAACTGGTTTTCTAACGTATCAGCTGCAATGATTCACTGAACAACTGTGGCAAGAAAGGTCATAAAATAGGGCAAAACTCACTTATCAAATGTCTCAAGAAATGTTGGCCTCAATTGCGGTCATAAATTGAGGACTCCCTGTATATGTTTGGAATATGTGCACAGGTTTTAATGTCTAGGCAGTCCTTGGTCCTATGAGCTTGGTTGTTTGCTTGAAGTCATTTCATTACTCAACTGGATAACATCTTCAGTTCAAGTGATGCAGGATTTGCACTCTGTAAATAGTAGCCTACTTGGTGAGGATGTGGAGGTTTTTTCCCCTTGGTACTTGGGGTGCTGTTTTCTGTTTGATTATTTGTCTAGTATTAGTCCTTGCTTATCTAGGTGCTGGCAGCTTGAGAGGAGGCTTTCTGGAGTTTTTGTTTTCTTCTTAGCTTTTTTTATTGTCTCAAATGGGTGTAAATATGGTTTATTTCTATGATGGCAGATTTGATGGATGATTTGTCTGGATGCCAGGCTTCTGGGAATTCCCTAGAATTTTTGGATTTAGATGGCACTAGTAGACTTAGTTTCCCAGTTGAAACCATGGTTAAGCTGACAACGTGGTTTGACTGCTAGTTGGTGTTCATAAATGGGCACTGCTTGTCTTCTGTTGTCTGTCTTACCTAGTATTACATTCCTTACACTGTATATTGTAGATGACTCCTGGGATGTTGTTGTTGTTGTTGTTGTTTTTAATAAAAAAGTTTTATTTTTAAGCATAGGGCCGGGCTACTTACGGGACCGTCTACTGCGACCGGATACCTCTCACCGGCCCGTGCACTCTCACAGAGAGGGACTCCTCAGGGTGCCGTCAGCTAGACAGTGCCGTCTGGCGACGCCCAGGGGAAGGGCCTTCTCTGTGGGGGCTCCCACCCTCTGGAACGAACTCCCCCCAGGACTCCGCCAGCTTCCAGACCTCCGAACCTTCCGTCGCGAGCTTAAAACACACCTATTTATTTGCGCGGGACTGGACTAGTTTTTTAAATTTTCTAATTTTAAATTTTTAAATTTTATGGGGTTTTAATTGGTTTTAATATCTATATTATTTTAATAATCAGGCTTTTTGAATATGTTTTCTTAATGGTTTTCTTAATTTGTATATATATGCTGTTTTATTTGCCTGTGAACCGCCCTGAGTCCTTCGGGAGATAGGGCGGTATATAAATTTGAATAAATAAATAAATAAATATTTCCATTTTCCAACAACCTATTCAATGTACAGTCTCTTATTCAACATTAGTCATTAACTTTCATTTGTTACTTATTCGGACCTGCCCAGCTACCACTTCCTTCCTTAACACAACCTTTCCTCCTCCCTTCTCTACTTTCTTCTACTTTCTTCATCCTTCCTCTCCTTCGCTTTTCTACTTCCTCTCCTCCTTCCCCACTCTTCTCTTCCACCCTTTCTAACCCTCTCTCTTTCCCCTTTCTTCTTCCTCTCCTTTCCCCCTCTTCTACCTCTCTCTTTCCTACCTACTTTCTTCCTTCATTCTCTGTACTCTGGTTGTTGTTGTTGTTGGGCTACTGAGTCTTCGGGTTTACTTAAGATGTCTTGGGGTTTATGTGCTACAGTGTTACTGTACGGTTGTAATAGCTTGTTGTTGTTCCTGAGATGTTTTTGATGTATGGTAGTTACTCTTTCCATAGCTTATGTTGAGTTCCATAGCTGCAATAGATTGAGTGGTCAGGAACTTTTTTATTGCTACACAGCTCCACTTGTGGGAGGTTAGGGTGTTTTTCAATAGAAATGTATTTCTGTTTTGCTGTAATTTCTTCTTCTGATGAGAATATAAAGGAAGTGTAGTGTATTGCTTTCTGCTTCCCTTGTGATTTTATTCCTTTTAAGATGTTGTTTCATATGTCTTCTCTAACTGTGGCTTTTTTATTACGAGAAAGGGGTCATTTGCATATTGGTTCCATTATTTTGGTTGTACATGTGTGAGTGCTGTGGTTTCCAGATGCTGCATTAGTCTCTGGAATACCCCACACTAGCTGGCACTGACATTACCTAGTTGGGTAACAAAACATCTGCAAGCAAACAACCAAGCTCAGAGAGCATCAAGGACTTCACAGTTAAGCCATGAGCTACATATATTCTCTCTCAGACTTATTTGGTATGGTTAGTTTAGAAATACACTTAACAGATGACCTATTGTATTAGAGAATTAAAGAAGTATTCTTGCTATGGGGAAGCAAAGAATATTTTCCTTCTTTCAATGTTATATTTCATACATTAATTATCTTATATCCAGGATTGCTAAAAACAGTGTTTCTCAACCTCTGCAAGTTTAAAATATATGGATCTCAACTCTCAGAATTTCCCAAGATGTTGGCTGGGGAATTATGGGAGTTAAAAGTCCACATGTTAAACTTTCAGAGTTTGAGAAACACTGACTTAAAGGACATACTTTTTACGAGTTTGTATTACGAGACTGTATTTCCCAACTTTTCATGAGTTGTGAAATTTATGTGACAGTATGTGGTAACTCTAGAGGATAGTATTTGGAAAGATTTCATCTCTCACTAACTAGTAATCATGGTACTTCCCCTGAATGCTAACTGCTTAGGTCTCAAAGGAGTGATTTAATACTTCATTCCTGGATTTTCTGCTTGAGAATTTCTCAGGGAGATCTGATTAATCAGTAGGGTATTCTGGTTGGAGAAAAATGGGCAGTAAATTGAGGCATAGGACTGCTGTTACATTATTAAAATGGTAATGTTAACTTAAGACCATATATTTTGCTCAATGCAGGGTTTTATGATTCAGACTGGTGATCCTACTGGCACTGGCATGGGAGGTGAAAGCATCTGGGGAGGAGAATTTGAAGATGAGTTTCACGCAACTTTACGACATGATAGGCCGTATACACTTAGTATGGCCAATGCAGGACCAAACACCAATGGCTCACAATTCTTTGTAACAGTAGTACCAACGGTAAGTAACATGTCAGCTATTTGTCAGTTGTTCAGGCTATATTTTGTGGAATGAAGGGCTGCCATGGGCTGTGTTGCATGTTGCAAACTGAATAAAAGCAGTATTTTCTAATTATCTTAACCTTATTTTAAGAGTTACTTTGTTGCATCTCAAGAATAAATGTCAATAGAAATTCTCAATCATCCAGGTTAGTTTCCTAAAGGTGCTTTTTCCAAAAGACAACTGGACTTCCTTGGTTTTTTTCTTTGAAAATGTTTCGCTTCTCATCCAAAAAGAGTAGTATGAATGAGAAACAATAGAGTAGTTCTTTAATGAGAAACAAAATGTTTTCAAATAAAAAAACAAAAAAAGTCCAGTTGCCTTTTGGAAAAAGCAACTTTGGCACTTCTCAATAGTAGCAAGGCACTTTGCTAGCATTTTTGCTGGCTCTTTGAGGATCACAGAAAAGGGGCTTGAGAGCTTTATGTGGCCCTTAGGCCTCATTGCTCACCCTTAATCTAGCTCAGTGGGGCAATTTGATTTTTAATGGGGGCAATTGGAACCTTGTTTAAACCAAGTTAACGGCCTTTTAGGCTTCCTCTGCATGACTAGTTCATTTTTTGAATAGTAAGAATTAAATGTCACGGGGGCGTGTGTGTCAGGATTTTAGAGATGCTTAGGTGGGGCATGGCAAAAAAAGGTTGGGAACAACTGATCTGGCTGAAATGAAAACAATTCATGTGAGAAACAAAAAGGATTGAGATAGTTGATCTGAACAGGAATTTTAAGGAAGTTTAACTGGCTCTATATGTTATCTGCTAAGTGATTAAGGTGCAATCCTGAGAGTTTTCCTCAGACTATAATAGGAAAAATCTAACCACTCAAACACTCTTGCTGTTTACTGGTAAATGAAGGCAACAAGAAATCTAAGCATTTCCCAATATAATTTAAGATTGGAATTGAATCAAATCCTGTGATGACCATGGCACTAAGTAGCATTAATTCAATTGTATTTTTTTCCCATTTGTTTTGAAATAAAATAATTGTATTATACTGAATTGTTATATTTTATATTGCCATAAGAATCATAAGTAGAAATAGAATCCAGGTTAATAAAATCAGTCATTTCCCTTAACATACTTAGCATACTTATTTTTTTCTCTGAACTGCTATCCATTTAGAAAAGAAACATAAACTACTAAATAGCTTTTTTCTCATGATTCCTATGTAGTTTGGGATATATCTATATTTGTCTGCATGCCTGCCTCTTAAAAGGCCAAGAGCCAAGAAGCATTTTTATATTTATGCATGTTCCCTCATTTACAGATTATAGGATCAATTTGTCAAAATTGTTACTTTCAATTTTAATGTTTCTCTGTTTGTTTTCGCATGTCAACTAATTACAACCACATAACAGCCATGGCTGGATAATAAGCACAGCGTATTTGGAAGAGTCACTAAAGGAATGGAAGTTGTTCAGAGAATTTCAAATGTGAAAGTTAATCCAAAAACAGATAAACCCTATGAAGATGTAAGCATTATTAACATCACTGTGAAATAATAGTAATATTAATTTTAACAAACACCTCAGGGACTTCAATGGAACTTATGGACTTATATGGAAATCTTAAGTATTTCTGGCATAAAAAGTTCAGAACAAATTTCAGTCATATCTTCAAAATGCTCTGAAAAATATTTTTAATGTTTTTAATAAAGGTAAAAAAATCATATTAAAACAATCATATTTTGTTTCCTGTATATATATGTGTGTGTCTTATGTGGATATTAATTGGTATCCAGGCTTTTTTGAATGACTTGGCATGGGAAGCACATGCTATTCCATTTTCATATTGTTATGTTACTATTACTGGTATGATCTACAGTTGGGGACAAAACATTTTATTTTGTTTACCAACAACTCGCCTTGTCTTTTTGCAGATGACTTCACAAAAAAATTAAATTAAAATTAGATATTTCAGATCTGGTTAAAAATATTTTAGTAGTGTTTGGTGTGTCAAGCAGGATTGTTAGTAAATGCAGGTTCATCCAGTTGCCCAAACTATAGTTTTATGTGGAAATCAGATCAGTATTTAAAAAAAGTCTTCGCAGTAACACTGTGAACTTATTAAATTGGGTAGAGGATTATTTGCATTTTAAATGTAACTCTACTCAACATTCTCTCTTATCAGATATCTCCTTTCTATAACCCATTATTTCATTTTGTGGGATGAAAAGATAGGGCAAACTGAAAAGCTAGCACATTTTTATGATCTTTGAATTAGCCTAGTACAATAAATGACTTAATAGAAGACCTTTGTTATAAGAAGATATTAGCTGGGAATGTTAGATTTCTTGAGAGTGGTTTCTTTAAGTCTGTATTTTCAAAGCATGTACAAAAGATGAGACCAAAAAGTGGCACAGCGTAAACTAAGCATAATTTTCGGAAGCAAATATTAGATACAAAACAGAACCTATTCATATGCCACTGTAAACCTGATTACAATATTATAGCTCAGAATGGAAGTGAATGGAAAGAATATTGAATTCTTGTTTATATATAAATTATAATGTGGTTCCTATGGTTTTTAACTTAGCAAAAGTATTAGGTCATGTTCCCTTAAGGATAAATCTGAAAAGCTCTAACTACTGGCCACCAGCTAAGAAGAGAACATGACTGAATCATGCTATTGCCAATTTTGAGTTCAGTTCTGTTAAATTTAATCTAGACAGTTTTATACAGAGTATCCCGTAAAATCTATTCAGAGGCTCTCCAAACATTGCCAAAATTCCAAGTAAAATTACATTAAATATTGATGATAGGTACAATACAGGAAAACTTTGGCACATGGGACTAAAGATATTATGTCTGTATATCAATTTAAGAAAAATAAATTCTGCAATGTAAAAATTCTATAATTTTAAAAGTATCATGACAATTATAACATTCTTTTATGTTGTACTATTATTCTATATTAATTTCTTCTAGCAACTTCTTACTCTTATTTTTCTGCATTATGTGGATGCTGACTTTTGTTGCTTTCTATTTTTATAATAAAGAATATGGTTTAATTGTGGATTCAGTATTGGAAGATTAAGTAATGTTCTCTTTGAATCAAAGACTTTCTGATTACTTCATGCACTCATCCATAAAATTTTCTTAGCAATAATATAGAAAGGGTTTTTTGCCACTGTCTTTTTCTGAGATTTTTTAAAATCTCAATTTAAAGTCTATAGGGACATATTAATGATCTTTTTAATTTAAATACTAATTAAGTCTGATCCTGCTTAACTTCTAAAGACCTAATGACTCAAATAGAAAGGGAAATGCCAATTTCTATATGTGTGTGTGTGTAAACACACACACTGTATTTTTCAGAGTATAAGGCACACACACACACACCCGAGTATAAGATGCACCTTAGTTTTTGGGAAAGAAAATAGGAAAAAAAATTCTGCCTACCAAGTAGTCTTCTGGCTAGTCCTTAGCTTGGTCAGCTTCAGCAAATTAGTTCGCCGCTGGTTTTGAGGTTGGGGCTGGCTAGGGCTAAAAAACAGCTTCTAAAGCACAGCTGATTGTCTGAGAGAGCAGCAATTAGAAAAGCAGGCAAAGCACGGAAGATTGCTTTGCTTGTGTTGGGGCTGAAAAACAGCTTCAAAAGCACAGCTGATCCTAAAAGCAGGCAAAGTGCAGAAAGGGTAAGAGAAGGCAGCAGCTGTTCCGGATAGCCATTTTGGGCACTGCGCAGGGTTACATTCAGAATATAAGACGCACCCAAATCTTTAGCCTCTTTTAAGAGGGAAAAAAGTGTGCCTTATACTCAGAAACATATGGTATATATAAATTTACAGTATGGTCATTCAATTAGGAATATTTCCCTTTCACCATCATTTAGATAAATGCCATAGTCAGCTTAATAAATGATGGGGTTTTAACCTGCTCTGAAAGAATTCACCAAGTATTAGTTCAACCACACAGAGAAACAGACAGACTCACATTTCTGACAAGAATAAGCTTCAAAGAAGAAACAGTTTGGGTGAAATAATTTTATTACTATGATGCACTATCACAACTGTTAAATATTTATTTTTGTGAGCTATTTTACATCTGTTACAGGTGCAGAAGATGGATATTTTTATGCAATAACTCCTCTTGCTTTGACCTATTCCTGTTTGTAATTAGAAAATAACCCATGACATAAAGTTAGAAAGATACAGTGTAACTGGGTATTGTTGCATATGGTATTATTTTTATATGTGATACCATATGATACCTTTCTTTATCACTGTTGAACACTGCATTTAATCAAAATTCAACTATCATTATTTTACAAAGATATCTTCAATCAAATACAGTCCACTCTTAAAACAGTTTATATGAAGCTCTTAAAAATTTATTTGCAGCTAAAACAATTTTAAAAACTTGCACTCATTAGTACACTAAAGAAAATTAAAGGTCAATGATGTATGAAACAAGTTTTAATTTCTGCTTGAACAAGTTATATACAATACAAACAAGAAGATTCTAAATGTGGTAAAACTTGAATCCAGCCAACTATAATAGCTATATTCACAGTAACTTTTGTGAGTTTCAGTTAAATAATACTTTTATACAAGTACACTATATTTGCAGCAGAGCTCAACTTTGTCAATATTAACCAACAAATATTTCTGCACATTCTCCTAAAATCAATACCTTCAGAATTTTACATGAAGCAAGCGATAGCACTTAAAGCCACTGATAAAACAATTTACATTCAGCCTTTTGAACTGCTATATATTAAGTGATATCATGCACTCTAATAGCATTAAAATGAAATAAAAGCAAGCAATACAGTAGCAGAAGTCTGACTTCACTAAAATATAGTAAAACCTTTCAAATTACTTCACAGACACAGGCTTTGCACCTACAACTTAGCTCTTCAAGACATCTAAACTTGCAGTGTATTTTGACAAGAGTTGAAGCAGGTAAATGTTTGTGACAAATAACCCCTACTTTTACAGTGTTTAGTTTTCTATAGCCAATTATTTTAATACATTAAAGGTTTCCATTAATGCATCAATGCTACAGAATGCTGAAACATGCCTGTCATCCAAATATACCCACCAAAGGGAGGGAACCAATGGCAGATATTTTATCTCAAATAGGTAGGATTTTTTTTTTACTTTTAAGACAATTATATGCAGCATTACTTACTACTTCCAACACAATATGAAAAAAAACCTTGATGGCTACCGTTTAAAAGATCTTTCACTGACCCTGTTTCAGAAAAGATTATGTTTTAAAGATGAATTGATATTTCAGTAAGCTGACAAAACTATGATCCTGAAAGTTATTTAGGATTAAGCTCCACTGAGCAGCACAACACACAAACATATGCTTATGCTGTATAATAACATGATTCAATCACTTCAGCAATTATATTTTGAAGAGGCAGGCACACTTTGTGCCAATAGTATTAATTGGAAAGTATTAATAGGAAAGTAGGAGAAAGCAACAGCATAGTGCCAAGATTGGGTTGTAAATGACTGCACCTTCCATTATTTACAGTCTACAGACTTTAGAATACCATTCAACAAGGATCTTATCATTAGGCATCCAAATTCTGGGCTGATCCTTCACTGCAGCCTATGCACTAATGAAGCAAGTAGTAAAGTCTCAAGTCAATCAGTAGAAAGAAGTAACAATGCCTCCTTTTGCAGTCTGAATGAACTTCATGCATGGCAGCAGGTTCTCACCTTTTTATGTATTCAATGACTAGACCAAGAAGGAACTCTTAGTTTCATCTTCCCAAGGGTTCAAACTCTGGCAACCTTTCAATACTGCTAATTGTTTTCCCCAATTCTGCTACATACTTCCAATCGTCAACGCAGCTTCTGGACTCCTTGTTCTCAGCAGCTTCATTTTTAATGAGATAAACAGGACTTTTATTGATCATCTATTATTGATGATGGAGCATGTTTAGATATTTGCTATCTAAATCCTGCTTTAATTGTCACTGGATTTTTGGTGAACTATTGCTTTGGTAACAAACATTCCATTAAGGAAATTCTGCTTCTTATGATAGCTATAGCTTCACCCTTTGCAGTCTTAAAACACAGAACTACTGATTGCAGCACTCAATCAGAATTCTGAATTTGAATGTTTACTTATGTATAAACTAAATAGAGGCTCTTCAGGAAAATTAGCAGGAATTACAAATATGCACTCCTAGATTTCTCAGAAAATTATCAAAATTTTCAGTCTAGAACTAGGCTACTCTAGTTACTCTATCAAGTAGTACTCTACCTTAAAATTTAGTGCATGTCAACATGAATGAATTCAAGTATTAACATGAAATTATTAACCATGGTAAAGCATGACCCTTCGAATGTGTATTACTTGATTAAAACATGGTCAAAGAATTAATATTAAACATCAAAATTACCAGTTCATAGAATTTTTCCCATCAATAAGCCAACTAATATCAAGGGGGAAATGAAAAATTATCTTTATAGAATCACAGTAAAAAAAATTACTGTAATCTGAAAGCAAATCTCAGTTCAAATTAAAGTAGAAACAAATGTGCAGTCTGTGGCACTAGGGAGATAGTGTGTATGTATGTATGTATGTATATATATGGAAACTAAAGGATCTTCAACTTTCCAAGATTTTCTCATAAATCAGATTTTGAATAATTAAATATTAAAGAGAAGCTAAACCTGATCTTAAATGGTAGAGGGACATAGTCATGTATCATCAGATTAGAATGAACTGTAAAGCCTAACAATCCCCAAATTCTGATAAGGATTAAGATGACAAGGAAATGAGAAGGGATTCTGAGATGCAATCTCAACTAAAAAAATGCTAAGATGCCAAGACAAAGGCACATTGAGTCTTTAAAGAAAGTCTGATTTCCATGTACCAATTCAAGCAAATACCAGTAGTTGTAAATTCTGAAACATTTGTTATATAATTCCAAATAGCATCTGCCATATATCTTACTAATAGCTTTTCTGTAAGGCAGTGCTGTTTTTTTACTCCAATAACATCCCAACTGAGATAAGAAAAGTAGAAGACAAACAATCTGTGGATAGGGGCTTGCTTTTCATGAGTTTTTATGGCAAGAAATTTAAGAGACAGCAATCTGTCAAAGATGTAAAAAACCAACTCCTATAGAGAATTCTGGTGAAAAATAGGGTGAACAGAGAAAGAAGCAAGAAAGGCATGTGGCAGAAGCAGTCTACATAAAATGGAAAAGGCAAATAAAGCAGTCAAGACACTTTTTATCTAAGCTGGTATTTGGATGGGCTGATACATTTCCCACAATTCACAGCGAGAATGTGTAACTTTGACATCTTCGTAAATAATTAAGTTGAGAAATGCTGCTCTTATCATTATAATATTTAAGAGACTGCCTTCATTTTCCTCTCCATTTTTATTATAACACATTTTTTTTCTGGGCAAAAATTTCCTGCCCTTTCTAGAGTTGAACAAATGGTTTGCTGAATCTTCAATTTTTGCTACAACCTGCACTATTAATTTTTAAACTTCTCATCTCAACATTAGTGGAAGTCCTATTTCACTACTGTTATTTATTTCTGCATTTTCAAGGCTGCTCATAATTTATCGAAAGCACACTAGTAACAAGCAATGTGTGCATGAAAAGTTAACCATAATTAATAGGCTATATGATTTCAACAAGTTAAAAAATCAGTAGATCGTGTGCAGTTAAAGCACACAATATATTTATAAACAGGTCATAGAATAACTTCAAATCTGTCAGATATTCTACTTAATGCTTTCTTAACTCTGAATGGATGGAATATTTGTACATTAGAAATTTCTAAATGTATCTAAAAATTAATATGAACGTGTGTCGCATTAATGCAATTTTAGAGGCAGCCTCAATGTATACTTTGTAAGCCACATTTGCAGAATAATAACAGTAATAAATAAATCTCTGATTAGTACAACAGTTTTTCCAAGATACAGACAAAAAAAATCCTATGCTTATAGGAAATTTTACTTAAATGATATGTGCAAAAGTGTATAATTATTTAATATCAGAGAAGAGTTTCCTCAAAAGCAGCATCCAAATTGAGTAAAATAAGAATAAAGGAAATACATAAAAGCAATAGTAAAGCTATAGCACAAGTGGAAAACTGTTGTTAGTATACTAGTATAGATATGGGCTTGAATTTTAAGACAAGAGCTATTGACCAGAACCAAGCATTTGTGCAGTCAGTTCCTGCTTCACTTGAATATATAGCGAACTATGTTGGTAATGTGAAATAATGGTTATACATGCACCCAAATCTGAGAGAACAAGTGAATGCAACAAGGCCATCACTGAAAGAAGTGAAATTAAATAGATGCTAAGTCCTGAGAGAAGTATGTTTAATAGGGAAGGCTGAAGATCCTCCGTTCAAATTTCTTTAAAAGAAATTAAGGCACCTTTCCCACAAATACATTATATCACTCTATTTGGTTACTGTAATTTACACAAGTTATACCTACACTGTGCTTCAGTCTAGCATTCCAACAAAATGTTTTTAAGGAGTAACAGATTTAGATGGAAGTTCATATCTGACCATATCAATTCACATAAATAAACAACTAATCTTTATGCTTACTGACTCTCTTAAGCCACATCCAATACACCTGCAGCTACCAGGTGCCTTGAAAGCCAATCCAGTCCTTCGTAAAGTCCCATGCCACTTCGGGCATCACAGCCTTGAATATACCAGCTACGACCACAGCAAAGTTTGTGGAGATTCAGTAATTCTGTGATTTCTTCTACTGAAAGTGCCCCTGGCACATCCTGTAAAGAGAGCCCCATAGCATTAGTATGCAGACAGATAATAGTTTAAAAGGTAATGTTCTTATTTAAGAATATGGTGTTTTCTTTTTACAGTTTGGACATATAGCACAATAGGGAGGGGAAATGCACTTAGGACATTGAGGAGGAGAGAAAAGACAGACCGCAACTTTTATTATAAAAATATTGCTACAAATGTCATATAATAAGAAATGCTTAATCCAGCCAGTCTGAAACTCTTGGAACTCTTGGAAGAGAGATAGCAACACCATATAGCATTTACATTGTTTCTGTAACGGCATTCAAATTATTATAAAGATTCTTCTTAAGGGAGAGATCCTTCCAATCAACTTTCAACCAAGGATCTTGCTTTAAGTTCCAACCATTTGCAGAAATAAGTGGAAAAAATAAACTCAACACAAGAAACCAGACACAGATAACTACGAATGGCCAAAAAAATTAGTGTTAGAAAGCCAAATTTATTTTTAGCTCTACTAATTATGAGCTAACGTAGGTTCATATCAGCCTTTAGTGTGGTTTATTGATAAGGTAACAAGTTAACACAAAGACCAGCATTTTGGAGGATTGATATTGGTATTCAGTGAATAGAGATAGACAGAATTTCCTTTTTGTTCTGCCCTCAATCCATCTTCTGATGAACTGAAGGAAGAGAAAGAAGGAAAACAGAAAGTCACCCTCCTCACAGATGGCATCCCATTCGGCCACTCAGGTAGAGAAGGAATGAAAGTAAAGATCAAGTTTTAAGTGAAAGCTGCAGATAAAATAATTGTGGCAAAAAGATTATTATTTTTAATAGAATAATCTAATACTTACTTTATTTTTGACTGATTGAGTAATTGTGTTCTTAAGAATTGTCATTTAAATTGCAACAGTTTTTGATTTATTCTATATTTTCTCCTATTTTATACTGCCAAAATGAAAACAATGGAAATGAAACAGAGGAAACAATGGGCTATATTACCTGCTTGTTGGCAAAGATCAGTAACAAAGCATCACGCAGCTCCTTCTCTGTTAATAGCTTGGCAAGTTCACTGTGTGCCTCGCTGACTCTGTCTCTATGGCTGCTATCAATGACAAAGACCACGGCTACAGAAAAGAACAATAATGCAATTATATTTGTTACGAATTTGTTTCTTCCTACTAAAATTTTATTTTTTGAGGTCAGGAGGAGGATTAAATTTTAAATTCAATTTGAAAGCTAGGGCTTAGTACAAATTTCCAAACTGGCATCTACTTGAAGCAAACTCATATATTACCAAAAAAAAATGCAGCCTCCTATGTGGCACCAGAAAACTTTAGAAATAGCTTTCAGGGTTACGCAAAAGTGAACTTTGTTACTTGAAGAACCAGCAAATGGAATGCAAGGAATGACCTGCTTAACCAATCTAAAAAATTTTGCTCCAATAGGATAGCACTAAGAAGAGGATGAAAAAAATCAGTGAAATTATCTATATTTCCCTATTCCATTGTGTATGTGGCAATAGTAGAGACAGGAAGTTCTGTTGGATCCAGTTCAGCCATGAGAAGAAACTTAAATTCATGGAGAAGTAACCATGGATCAAACCTAATGTCTCAAGTGTTAAAGATGGTCCTAATTTGACAACACTTGTTCAGTGACCAAATTTGCAATTGTGTTGAATGGTAGTTATATCTGTTTCTCAAAGTCCTCAGAGTTCTGTGGTCACATGATCACAATTTACAACCTTCCCTGCCAGCTTCCTACAAGTAAAGTCAATGGGAAAACAGGCAGGAAGTAAGAAATTGTGATCACACGAGATCTTCACTTAACAATTCACATAGTCTTTGCTTAACAACAGTAACCGGGACTGCTGGAACTGCCACAGCTAAGTAATATGGTCATTTTATGTCATGCTTTACAACAACTACACCACTTAGCGATGGAAGCTACATACCCAGTTACTATTGTTAATCAAGGGCTACTTGTAATTGAAATTGTAATATGGCTAATTGCAGTTACATCATAGTGACACATGTACTTCTATGGATTTTTGCATTATGCTGTATAAGACTGTTTATGAAAAGTACTGGAACACTATAATTAGTTCAGAATATTGCAGTTCACAGGAACTCCGTATAAGGAACATATGAAACCGTGATACTAAATTCCAATTTAATTCTTAAAACAATGCAAAATATTAAGAATGACTTTCAAAGCCTTGAATGGAATAAGATCAAGATACCAAGAAGGACTATCTTCTTCCTCATGAAACTACCTGTCTACCAAGATCATCTTTGGAAGTCCTTCTGGTATGTCCTACGTGATTAGGGTCTAGAGAAAAATATTTCAGTGACTGCACATAGGTTCTCAAATTTCAGTCCAATGATTGAACTTCCTCCCTCAAAAGTAAGAGAAAACGCTTCTTTCTGAGGAGGGTCTTTAGTATATCATTTTCTTAATTTTGTTGTTGTTGTGGCTGTATTGTCTTTTATGTTTCTGCTTTTCAGAGAAATGCTTTTACTGTTATTTGCTAAAAGTTGCATAGATTTCTGTGAAGGATATGTGGGATATAATTAATTAAACAACAATCCCATTATCATTTAAATACTTTTGCAAATCCCCCAGAAATTATAAGCAAACAAATATAAACATTATCTTCACCTTAAATATTTATACTTTGAAGTTAAATGAATTTCCATGGAAGTTATTTTACATTAACTACCAAAACCTTTGGATGAGAGATACAATTATATTTAAAACAATTAGGTCACAAAGCACTGTAATCTTACCTTGTGTATTAAGATAATAATGTTTCCATAAAGGCCTCAGTTTGTGTTTTCCACCTACATCCCAAATGGTGAATTTCAGGTTTTTATATTCTACTGTCTCAACATTAAAACCTAAGAGAGTAAAAGAACTTTAATTATACATTCCTAAAAAAACATATCCAAAAAAGTCACAATTTTTAAAAACTCTGTTACCTATGGTTGGAATGGGTTGCATGAACTCATCTTGTTTTAGTTTAAATAAAATAGTAGTTTTGCCTGCTCCATCTAATCCAAGGGTCACCACTCTAATCTCCATTTTTGGTCCAATGTGTACTCTGTTGTCCTGCAGCAGAGAAAAAAAAGAGGTTTGCTCATTTTAGAGGCTAACATTCAAAGGCATTCTTACATGTCAGCCAAATATCTTAACCCTTTTGTTATAGAAGTCAGGAATTGAAGGTTGAGAAAGTAATTTAACTATCTTGTCAACATCCTCCAGCCTTAACAACTTGATATTTCGTAAGCAACATTGATCAGTATTTTACAAATCTCTAGTTTTAGAAATACACTGAGATGTGACACTGCCCATATTGTGGTAGATAGGCACAATTTTTAAAATAACTTTCTTAGAGAAGACAAAGGAGGCTGAAATGCAACTGTGGTAGTGGTGGGGTAATATGTGTGTGTGTGTGTGTGTATATATATATATATATATATATATATATATATATATATATATATATGTAGGTCTTTGGTTATTCGGGTTTTCTCCCGCGTAAAATTGGAAGTGTCTTGGCCACGTTTCGATGAAGTCTCATTTGTCATCTTCAGGCTTCAGCTTCGTGCTTCTGGGAGCAGAAGCACGCAGAAGCTTCGTGCTTCTTGCTCCCAGAAGCACAAAGCTGAAGCCTACAACATTCTTAAAGCCCACTCGAGTGGGTTTTACTAAGGGAGAAGTACCTGGGCATTTATGTGTATGAACCTGACTACAATTGCCTTTTCCTTCAGTGCTATCCTGAAGAATTCTCCAGCTACCACTACCAAGTCTTCCACCCAAAAGGCTATCTATCCTGAACTTGTAACATATAATGTTACAATGATGATTTGTAAAAGATGATTAATGTTGAAGGTTCCATATTTGATATATTACAACACTGGAAATCAAACTAATGTTTTGCTTTCCTGCCAATAGTTTAAATAGATAGGTCAATGCCTATTGAAGTTCATGAATATACCCACTGTCAGGCCTATGCAAATGAAAAGCTGTGTAGTCTTTCATTAGCAGATAACGGTTCAACCAAATACAGCTTGAGAACTACTTGGCTCATGGAGGGCGACAGTCAATATGCTCTTTGTTCCATCTGGGATAGAACATAAGCAGAAGGAATGAATGGAACTCAGCGTTCCAGGTTCCATTTTTAGCTACAGATCATGAACCAAATTAACCTTTTAATTGTAGTTTTCATCTTATCCCAAATATAGATTCTTGTATCATACAGCAGACTATTTCAAAGTTGCCTAAGTTGTTAGTGGGAGAAGAATAAGAACCAAACTCATGCTCTGAATCTTTAAACTAGAGATTAAAAGAACTATACCTTTGTAAAAGTAACTGGAATGCTAGCATCAAGTTGAATGTGGTCTGCAAGTTCTGTGAATTGTTGTTGTTGTTTCTGCAATGTTTCTAAAAGCCTTGTAATCTCTTGTTTAGCCAAAACAACTCTACAGTCATCCTAAAAAGGGAAGCTAAATTTAATAGTGTAATAAGCACAGAATCATCTAAATATTAGCGTTCTCAACATATAACAGAATGGGAAATTGTTCCAAGATGGGTGAATTCACAGTCCTTGCACAGTAGCTATTTCTGGCCAGCAGGCCCTCAAATCCTTTTTCCAACATTCAGTAATAGAATGGTTGAATTTCAGTTGCATTCCTATCCCAACCCCACCTAAAATAAGTGGAAAACTCATTTTTGTTCATTTTGGTAAGGAGATGATGGTGAAGGAGGAGAATGGAAAAATAATTAGAACAGGTGGTTTACAATACAACTAAAATGATATATTCAATAAAACTGCAAATTAGGATATTGATCAGTAAAAAAACAACAACCAACAGGAACAGCAATAAAAATGCAATCCAGTACTAAAGCCAACTTAATAACAACTACAACTACATTTCGAAAGTCTTATAAAAGAATTCTGACTTCATAGCCTTACATAAAAATTCCAAGTTAAATGCTGATCAAATCTCTGGTGGGATGGTATTGCACAAGATACCTCCACAGAAAAGCATGGCTTCTGGGCCCATACTAGTCTTACTTCCCACATGCTGGTAACTAAGCATCTTAGAGCCAAGATGTGTATAAAACAAATCAGGTGTCTTGAGAGAGGTGAACATCTGGAAACCAAACCACATAGTTCTTGAAAGGCCTCTCTGAATTCTTCCTATAAACCTATCGCAGGTCTATGCAGCAGTCACAATTCAAGTATTACATGGTTGCAGTGACTCTCACCCACCTGTGCAGGCTGCTGCACTTTGCATTAACTGCAGTTTCTGAAAAGTTATTCAAATGTCCCTTAAAAAGAGCACTGCAATAATCTGTTGTGATTATGAGATGTGAATCACAATTAACAGGTAACCAGATGGCCTATGGAAGGCGGACTCTCAATTGTTGAAATATTGCCCATCTCTGAACATACAGCCCCTCCCCAAACATTTAATTTTATGGCTTAATATAACATGGAACTTATACTACATAGAAGGAGAGATCTGTCCTGATTTGCAGCAACAGATTACTGATATGCATTATCTGTCAACATCTGAATCAGACTTTTCTTCATGGCCTCTTTATCAAAAAGACTTTCAAGCAACATTACATTTTTGAAATTACTTTGCTTATAATATATGTAGTTCTTCCTCCTTTCTTTCCATATATCACCAAAGTCATATAGCTCATAGCTATGCTTATTAATTTTGAGATTATAATAATTGTTTAATGCTGTTGTATATATACATTTTTTCTGATGGATTAGATTACTGTTACAAAGCAAGAAAAGATCTGTATGCCACTCCAAAACTGGTTAAGAAAAGCATATTTAAAAAATGAAACTTGAATGCTAGCATTAAATTATTTTGCAACAGAAATAAATATAACTGTTTCATAATACATTAATATAAAAAACTACGAAGTCAGTACATTGTTTATAAAAACTTTTGTCTCTTAAAGATCAGAGCAGCACCCTACTAGAAACAAGAAAAAAGGTTATATGTTATTCAGTTGAAAGAATGCAAGCAAATTGCTCATCAATACTCAAAATGTTTTTAACTAATTTCTTAAACAGAAAACGAAACCAGTTAATTTTAGTTTACTTCTTTTATACATTTTGGACACAATGGTATTTAAATTTTGTTGAATAAATATATGTTTTAATAATCAAGTTTAATATCATCCATAAACACTTTTACCCATGGGAATCCACAAAGAGGCATATGACATCTGTAATGAGGTCATCACACAAATACCATAACCTATGTATTTGCATCCAACATTATTGTAATATACTGCAGATGCCGATGCTTATACTTCGAAGCCAGGTCTAATATGTTTTCTTACATATTTATATCACTTTTCAAATGTGGGGTCTCAAACATTTTAATAAAAAACAGACCATGAATAAAACTCAAGTTTTAATTTGAATTTGACTTCGACCAGTTGCTTATGACATTTTTGGTTCCTTCAACATTTTTGTTATGTTTTTTGTCTGGAGGATCCTGTCTCCCACTGCTATTTATGCAGTCAAGATTTTCAGTAAAGCCAAGTTATAATTCAATAACAGAATCTGTAACAGAATGAATGCAATTTGTCCAATATTTATTATTTACAAATTGTACAACAATGGTATCTGAGAGTTGGCATTTCAAGATAGATAGATATATCCACACCTGTCCCAATATTGATTTTGGTTATAATATTGATTCCCTACCTGCTGTAAAGTCTTTTCACAGTGAAGACATGCTGTTGAAACTTGTGATAACAGGATAGTCATATCTTCTTGCTGTTGCCTAAGCCAGATCAATTTTTCTCGCACATGTGCATCTACCACACTAAGTGCCATTTCTTCTTGGCGGCAAAGAGTCTCGTGAAGGTCAGAAAAATAGGCTCTGATACATGACCGAGCATTCTCTGCAGTGCCTGGAACCTGAAGTGAGATTATAAAATCAAACAGAAAGGCTGCAGAGGCATTACAATTATACTAAAGCAGTTTTTGTCTTGAATAGTACTTCTCTCTGGTGTAAGCTCAACCATATACATCATCACTTGCTACAGAAGAGTATTCATTTTTAATATGTGACATTCCTGCATTATTTGGAGGAAAGAATAAAACACTAAAAGCAGCAGCTTTTTAGTATTACTGTACAAAAAAATCAAAATGCATGACTTTCAGATTTCACAATGTATTTATATCTCCCATGTTAAAAATGCTGAAACATTAGAGCAGAGTGAAATCAGAGAAACCAAAAAAAAGTTTTCAGCCATGAATTAGCACAAAAAGGTTTCTTTAAAAGTTTGTTTAAAGAAATGAATGAAAATCCCACTGAATGTGCCTTTGCCATAGTTTTAAAGGAGTTCTCTGCATCCCAGATGTTTTTTCATTATGTTTTCAAATTCTCCATAATCAATTATCTCCTAAATGCTCTTGACATCTGTTTTATCCTACAGATAAAAGTTCCTGTAAGAACTATCAATTTTTTGGGTGTCTGCCATAGTTGGGGTTATTTACTGGGAGGAGGCACAAAAAAGTTCATAAATCATGTAACTACTATAGTATGTAACATATCAGCACTTCCAAAAGAAATCTAAAATTAGGAAATGAATTTATAATAAAGATTATGCATAAACTGAAGAGACTACAAAATTGTTTACATGTTCTGTATGGGTCATTCCTATGCCATCTTCAAAGAGCTGTTCTCCTCCCTCTATTTGTTGTACAATTCCATCTAGTTTCCGAGAATAATCTGAGATTTCTTCTGTGAAAGTTCTTATACAGTGAGCCATATCTAAAATGGAAGCACGGATCTGATTTGCTTCTGGTTCCAAAATACTGTGCTAAAGGAAAAACAAACAAACAAAGCAATGAACATCCTTTCCTGAAATTCTTCTGATCTGCATTACATTTCTCACCCATTATAAAATTGGAAACAGAATGTTAGACATTCTGCTTACAAAAACATAGAATGCAACAGATATGGGAAAGCGTATTTTCCAAATTCTTTAACAGCATTAGCTTTAACAGCATCAGGAGTCTGTATCTTTTGTTTAGTGATATTCTGTATTTTAGTGTTTTTGTTCTCCCCTTGTGTTGTAGCTACATTTTGGGGTATATGGACACACTGTGAAGCACTCTAGATCATGAAGGACGAAGAGAGAGAGGGCTTAGAATGGAACAGGCAGAGACATTTCAAACTGCCACCCAACTGGCTTTCCTGAACAAGTGCATTGGGAAAACACCTCCTGTAATTTTTTCTGTATTTCCCAATTCAATCTTTTATTGTTTTCTCCTCCCACACCAATTTGGTCCCATTTTATTTAGTTTTTGGAGTGTGATCCTATCAACAGACAGAAATAATCTCAAGGCATTTGTCATAAATTATTTCAAATATCCCATTGGATTGAAGATAATAAAAAGGGAGATGGTAAACTTAAAGAATAAATCTACTTTTCTAAAAGTTTTCTGATTTTGATTTAAGCTTTAAAAAGGACTATTTTATACAGATTGGTTGCTCATAAAATATTACAGAAAGAAGCAAGTTAAACACTGTATACAAACAGCGTTTCCAATAAAATTACAAACACTCATGCATAGACATCCTACCATATTACTGCAGACAAGCAACTTTAAAGTGATGTTATTGGAATGCATATACATATTACCCACTCAGTCAGTCATGTATTAAGAGCCATGGTGGCACAGTGGTTAGAATGCAGTATTGCAGGCTACTTCTGCTGTCTGCTGGCTACAACAGTTCAGCAGTTAGATTCTCATTGGCTCAAGGCTGAGTCAGTCTTCCATCCTTCTGAGGTCGGTAAAATGAGGAGACAGATTGTTGAGGGCAATATGCTGACTTTGAAAAGTTAGAGAGGGCTGTAAAGCACTGTGAAGTCTAAGTGCTTTACAGCCTAAGTGCTATTGCTATTAACACAGATGGAAATCAAAAATGAAACTTACTTTATGACCCTGGTGTTTTCCGTATTCTTTGCAAACACAACACATAAGAGGACTGGCCTGACAATCTTCTTCCAAACACACAAATTCAATGGCATGCACTTGGTGCTGAGAACACATCGTCTTTTCATGTGGCTTATCAGCAAGGGGCACACGTCTGTGTTTTGCTAATGTCTTTGTAGAATGTGTAAGGTGGGAACAGTCTGTACACAGGTGAGTAGCACAAACAGTGCAGTACACAGAAGCCAGATGAGTGTCGTCTTCATCACATCGGATGATGCACTAAAAATAAAGAAAAGAACAGTGATTTAAAAAAAAAATCTAAATATTTATATCTTCAGTTTTTTTAGATGAACCCCTACAAATATAGTTAAGACAGTCCAGCTCTTAATTTGTTTTTCAAAATCTTTCTTAAAGATCTGTACCAGATTTATTATATATAAAGAGATGCAGAGAGAAACTGGGAGACCATTACTAAAAAAAATTCCTGTCCTTCATTTTCACCAATCTAGCTGTTCTAACCACCAAATAAGAGTAAAGCAGGGGCCCTCAACTTTTTGGGCACCAGGGACTGGTCCATGGAGAGGTTTTTCCATGGACTGGAGGGGGCGTGGTTTCATGTACTGCCTGCATCCAGCAGATGGGGCTTCGCTTGTTTGCACAGCCTGGTTTCTGGCATGCGGCAGCTTGGTGCTGGTCCATGGCCCAGGGATTGGGGACCCCTGGAGAAGAGCACTTGATATTAATTTAAGAAAAGTGGGCAGGATTGTCTTGTTTAGAAAATGTGGTTCCAAAGCCATTTATCCAATTAAAACAGGGTAAAGAACTTGTGATCATCCAAATTTTGCTCAACTGCAGTTCTCAGAATTTCTCACCATTGATGGCACTGTATAGGGCTGCTAATAGTAACTAAGGAATATATGGAGAGCCACTTGTTCCACAATCCTATTCAAAGGTACTTTGCTGTATTTTGAAATCATTCTTGATATGAAATTAGGATCTAAAGTGGCTGATATTAAATGGGAGCAGGATAGTCACATTTTCTGGCAGGTACATTTTGCATTAATTTGTGTTTCTGAGATAGATTCAAGGCAACACAATCAAAATACATTGCAATAATCCATTTTTAAGGTAATATAGCTAAAGAATAAGTTACTGCAACTATGCTTCAACACTTTTATATAGGGTCTCCACTAGAACATTATCTTTGCCTAATATAAGGCATTCCTTGTGAACTTTCCAATAGATTGTATTTCAACTTAGCAACAAATACTCCTTGACCTATGTGGTCATAAAGTGCAACTGCATTGCTAAGTGATGGCAATCCTTGCAGTCCCAATTGCCATCATTAGCCAAATTCCATGGTCATTAGCTGAGGCAACTCCCCACAACCAAAGTCAATGAGGAAGCCTGCAGGAAATTGAAAATCTTAGGCCTGCAGGCAGGTAATTAACTGCTACAGGGTGAGGGAGGAGGCCAGGATTTGTGGGGAGTGTATGTATGGATCAAAGGGGATACACAAGGGGCTTGTGTCAGGGATGGGGCATGGAAGGGTGCATGAGAGGCACTTCATCACATTCTTGATGAACACCAGTCTTGCACCTTCATGCACCTTTCTCAAATTACACCTCTCATGCACCTTCCATGCCCCATCCCTGACACAAGCCCCTTGTGTATCCCCTTTGATCCATACATACACTCCCCACAAATCCTGGCCTCCTCCCTCACCCTGTAGCAGTTAATTACCTGCCTGCAGGCCTAAGATTTTCAATTTCCTGCAGGCTTCCTCATTGACTTTGGTTGTGGGGAGTTGCCTCAGCTAATGACCATAGAATTTGGCTAATGATGGCAATTGGGACTGCAAGGATTGCCATCACTTAGCAATGCAGTTGCACTTTATGACTACATTGCTTAGTGACAGAAATTCCAGTTGCAATTGCCATTGTAAGTCAGGGACTATATGTATATTATTAACAATATCAAATAGCCATTTCTGAATTCCTAACTATTTAAACTGACAATGGAATTGTACGGTGGGTGATACAGTAGTTATTGCGCACATTTTAGGATGGGCTACTAATAGAAAAAGAAGCAGCAAACAAGAATATTTTGGTCACATTAGGCAAAGGCCCATTCCCCTTGAGAAGCCAATAACAAAGCAGAAAGAAAGAGAAGAAGAAAATGACAAACAGTCACATGAATGGGTTCAATTATAATGGAATTGAATTAACTACTGAAAGGCCAGGTTGGGAGGGATCCACCTGGAGAAACTCTATGTGATCACTAGGACTGACATTGATGTGATTGCACATAATGAATCAATCAAGCAACAAAACAATTAAATAAATAAATCAAGGTATCTGACTACACTCCTCTGAATGTGACAATAAAATAAATAAAATGAATTATTATTACCTCTCCAGATAGGCCAATAGTTTCTTCAATTGTTCCACACTGACCACCCAATCCATTCTGCAATCGCTCCAGGAGTTCCAACAAAGCAAAGTTTTTTTTCAATCCCCACACACCAGAATCACCTATTTGGGGGGAAAAGGCAGAAATCACCACATCTTGTCACTGAAATACGGTCCTGTATTTTTATTTATTTAATCACTTTTCATGGTCATCAATCTTGTAATGGCAACTCTAGTTGGCTATCATTGGTTTAAAAACTCAATATAAAAGAACAATAATACAAATGGCAACTGAGAACATCACAAACCATCAATAAATGAATTGTTTCAAATACAATTATTTCCTGTCAACCAGCATCAGTAGTAGTGAAATCAATGCTTCGTCACATATTTTCCCATCCTGGACCAAAATATACTTTGTATAGTCTTGCAGGCCTAGCATCTTGCATTCTTTCTAAAACTTTTAGAATCATTCTGATCCAAACAATAGGCAAAAATGAAGCTCCTTGGATTTTCATTAACTCATCTTGGCACATGCAACACAGGTAATCCTCATCTTACAACTGATTTCACAGGTATTTGGGTCAACAAATTGGCCCAAGGTCACCCAGCTGGCTGTTATGGCTAATATATACACGCATACATATGCATGAATATATATAATCTGAATAAAATAGTTGAGTTCAATTTACTCTTCCACTTCCTAAACAGCAAAATCTTAACCATGTATCAAGGTTTAAAATACCATACCTAGTTCAGTAACTTGTCGATCAAAAGGACACCGAACTGCTCTGCCATGGAGAGGAAGTCGAGTAAGACAGTCATGACAGACAGTATGACCACATAAAAGAAGTCTGGGAACTTTGTCTCCTTGCAATGAAAATACATCTTCACAGACTCCACATTCCAAAACCTATAATTAACAGAAGAGAATTGGACATAATTAAATGGAAGGAAAAAAAGTTCAATTTTGAATGATTACGGCTGTCTATGTGGTTTAATCTGATACAATTAAGAGTGGAAAATGAAGACATCACCAATTTCCTCTTAGTTTAGATGATATAATTCAATCTCAACCTGCAACAATTATTCTGTACACCAATCAATCTGGGCGATAGAATTTACACCTCACGTCCAAGAGTATATCAGATCACCAGATTTGATTCAAGTGTTTTTTCAACAACCTTACAGTGAGAATCTATGTCTTTTCAGAGGCAATTTTACATGGGGCTTAGTCCCAGGTAAGACAGTATACTGTATAGAGGATTGCGATTACTAGTCTCAGTTCACTTTTCCTTTAACCCAAAAGAACATTCTTAGATACCTCTTTTTAAAAAAGAGAGATATAAATATACTGCCTTCTGGAGTGAAATAATATCTAGGTTTTAATTATTGTTATTCTATAAAGAGAAAAACCTCAATTTACTAAGGAGATTTCCTCTCTTCATATATTCATAGTTCCAATGACTTGAGAGGAAGACTATATTTACTACATTTGTGAGGGGAAAGACGTTTTCAAGAATTACATGCCAAGAATAATTCAATCTGAAAAGGGCTGATTGTATTACTGTCTCCATCACTCCATTTTCCTGAAGTGTTTCACTCATTTAAATTGTATCCAGTATGTCATCCTGAAAGCACAAAGATCCCCTCCCTGGCAGCAAGAATACTTATCCTTTTTCCTTATTCAATCTATGAAGAAAATAGGAAGAACTGATGAAGCTTCTTGGGTGAAAAGCAACATGTCTTCTTCTTCAAGGAAAAAAAACAGTCCAGTTATTTGCCTTTTGAAAAAGCACCTTTGAGACAACCATGACCTGGATGGCTGAGAACCTCCATTGACATATGAGAAAAATATAAATATAAAAATATCTGTGGGAAATTCTATTACTTTAAAGCACTCGTTTTATTAAGATGGGAGAAAAAAGGTGAATTCATCTGATCTGATGGCATAGACAAGGCGGGGCGTTATAATTAGCCCCCTTTTGCTTCAACACCGCCTGCGAGAATCTACCCAAAGAAATTTCCAGCGATTCTCGGGGGATGCTTCAGAGAGAGAAAAGAGAAGCGCCAGACGGGGAAAAGGACGGATCCTCTCAGTTTTCCATCGCTCGATCCCTGCAGAAGCCAAAATGAAGGACCCGCCCTCTCAGGTTCACTGTCCTCACCTTCACAACAGGCCCCGCCGGACTTCGGCTGTGCCTGTTCCCGGCATCCATCCCAGCGCCAGACCCGATTTTGTTTACACTGAGTGTTGCCATCTTGGACAAGGAAGGAGACCGCCCGAGAGAAAGTGGACTCCACTAGGGAACCTACAGCGGAGGTCCCCCTGGAGACAGAGGAGGGGGTAGGAATGCGCGAAAACGTCACTAAAGAGAGCCGGAGGCAGGCCTACTATGGAGACGTTAAAAAAAAGGCGTTTAATTTGGGCCTATGGGCCTCTTAGCACTACGCATGTCTGTTTCTTCTCAGGACGCTACGGGACGCCATAATTTAAAAAAAAAAAGTCAAGCTTCACCGGAACTCCAACTACCAGAATGCATTGTTTTGATAATCCGTCTTGCTGTCGGTAGCAATAAAAAATAATAATAACGTTCGAACCTACGGAAGGCGAACCGCGCGACATAATCGCAAGACTCGTTGGGAATTGTAGTTTCGGAAGAAACTACGGTAGTGATCTGTCCTCCGCGAAACGCTATTGACTGAAAATAACGGGCCAGAAACAGGCGCATTTATTATTTTTTAAATAGAGTGGATAGGGAGTGATGCGGGGACGGCCCACTTCTAATCTTGACTGAAGAAGGGAAGGCCCAAGTGGCGTGGCTGAAGCAATGGATGTGACCCAAACCAAGCAAGAACATCTCTTGGCCTTGAAAGGTACTACTAGGTTTTTGACTCCTTGCTACTGTTAAGCTATTTGCCGCACCTGGTGCTCGTCGTGCTCTGATTTTCATCTAGTTTAGAGGAGAAAGGCCTAAGCTTGGTAGTATAACCGGTGTCCCACAAATGCGGGATCGGTTTTTCTCCTGTGGGGTGCAAGGGCAGAAGTAACGCCCAGCTTCTTCCCACCTTTTGTGATACCTTATTCGGGGCGGACGGTGGGGGAGGGGCAGGGATGATTGGGTAAAATGGGGAGGTGGGTGAGGCGCAATTCATCAACCTTGTTTCCTCCCCCCCCCTCCAATTTGATCAGTGGGAAGGATCATGCTTCCTATGTGGCTGTGCGAGTTCTGTAAACGAGGCAGAAGTTGGCTCCTGGTGCTTCTTCTCATTTTAGCCATAACAGGAACAAGTCTGATGAGCAATTATACTATGGTTAGTTTATGAAAATAAAGCCAGCAATTTTTCTTGATCTTTTTAGATAATTATCTTTTTAGATAATTTATTGGATAAGAAACCCCAAATAAAGATCTATAAAGCAAATGTCCTTAACCTACAACCTTTCATTTAACTACGGCACTGGAGAAAAGGGATTTATGACCATGTTTCACACTTACTACCATTGCAGCATCCCCATGGTCATGTGATCAAAATTTGGTCACCTGGCAACTGGCTCATATTTATGACGGTTGCAATGTCCCATGTGTCATGTGATTTTGCAACCTTCTGACAAATGGAGTCAATGGGGAAACCAGATTAATAATAATAACCTTTACTGTCATTGCACAACATACGTACAATGAGATTGGTGGAGCTCCCTCAGTGAAACCCCCCAACACAATAACATTCACAGTGAAGACAGAAAATCCCTAACCCAATAAATCATATTAACAAACACCATCTTAGCAACCATGTTACTAACTGAACAACTGCAAGAAAGGTTGTAAAACTGAGCAAAATCCACTAAACAATTGTCTCGCTTAGCAATGGAAATTGTAGTCATAAAGTCAAATACTACCAATATCAAACAATTGCCTTCTGCAGTACGACTTCACTCTTTCACCAAGCTTTGTACCGGGATAGAGTTATATATGTTAACTTATGGATATTTCCCCAACTTACTACTCTTGAACAAAACAAAATGCTTTTTTATTGGTTGGAAATGCATAATTATTTGTTTATGTTAGAATTAAAATAATATATATATTATTAATATGTGATAATATTACTATTATTATAGTAGTAGAACTAAGCAGTATTAATGCAAAAATTTGTTTATACATATACCTTTTTCTTTAAAATTATTACATCTTCCAAAGTTTCCTACTCAGAAGGCAATTTCCTGATGGGAAAACAGTATAACTTGGGATGACAAAATGCTAATGTGGAGCACATGCATGGAAAAATTAGTTCCTTATTTGTGTATATTCTTTTCATTCACATTTTATATGCATGAAAATAAAAGTTTTCTGCTGCTTTTTTGATGATTAGCATACCGATACCACGGTAATAGTTTTAGTGAGTTTAAATAATAAGTTTGTGGAGATTATGGGAAAAATTATTTAAATGCCTCTTTTAAATGCCTATTTTCAAATTATTGAAAATTTAAGGTTTAAGGCTAGAATCACTTTTTCAGGGTTGTTGCCTCTAAAACCCTTCTGCTCAAAAGCTAAGATAATTTATACCGAATCTTTTCAAAAATGTACAAATAGGTTGTATTTTTTTTAGTGTGCCTATACTAATGCTTAAAGCAGCTTGTCTAGCTTGTTAATTTTAGGTTGTCTGTTCTGGAACTACAGCTCCCAGAACTCAAAGCCAGCATAAATAGAAAATTGTTGAATCCTCAATTGGAGAAGAGTAGCATAGAGAGGAAATTGTATGACATAAAACTTAGTTTCACATAATATGTGATGATTAACATAATGTATATATCCAGATATTGTACTGTTTTGATCATCCAGGAAATATCTGAACATTGAAAACAAAAGATAGTTCCAACTCATTTGTTTCATATTGGTAACATAGAAACTCTTGTGGTTTCAATGACAATAATAGAACTGGGAAGAAGCTGTTAAAACGGGTTTAAAACTGAGGGTATCATATACCATATGAGGTATTTTTCCAAAAGTATATATTTACGGTAAATTTGCTAGAGTATCTTATTACTTCTACTCTAGGTCCTGTTCTCAGCTGCAGAGCACACAGAATAAGATTCTTTTGAGAAATAACATCTTGTTTGTTGAGACACGCCTGCCCAGAAAACTTTTAAAATAAGACATGGATTCCCACTGTACAAGGATGGAAATGGTTCTGCACTACCGAGCTCAGGAAAAGGACCCTGCAGCATTACAAAGCATTGCAGAAGAAGCCTTGAAGAAATTTCCTAGGCGGCAGCTGCCAGTCTTCATACCCTGGTTTCCAAACACTTCATGTAAACTGCCTGTTAAACCTAAAAATGCTCCTCCAGTTGTTTCTGTTAGGGAAGTAGAACAAGTGAAACAATCTATTGCTACTTCAGAAACTATTTGCAACGCTTCCTTATGTTATAGTGCAGAAGGGCTTAAGGAATTTGAACCTAACATAAAAGCTGAACAGACTTTACACGATGAACATGAAGAAACTGACTTGACCAATTTGGGAAAGCCATCAGGACATGGCAGAGGCAAGCTAAGGAGAACTTGGAGTGTTTCTCTACCCAGCTCCAAACTTAAAGGCAGCATTCTTCCTTTATCTCTAGAATTGCAGAGAACTTTAAAAAAATTAAAGCTGCATGTATTCTATAGAGCATGGTGGATAATAGAACCATCTATTTGTAACAACCAAGTTTTGGAAGATGTTTGGATAAATCTTAATGGCATGATCAAACACAATGAACTTCCATCTTGTAACGCTACAATCCAGAGACATGAAAACCAGATTTTGATTTTTTGTGATATATTATACTGTGAAAATATTGCAAACAGGCTTAGAAAAAAATTAAGCATTAAGGGAAAGATGAATCTGCTTGTTCACAAATATGGGATTATACATAGTTTCTAATGTTTAGCTAAAGCAAGGCAGTCTGCCACTTGGGATCTGATAAATCAAATTAGCACATTTGCTGCTGTATATTTTCCAAACACACACCATTCACCACTCTTCCCAACAAAGGACTAAACAGGAGGTAGCATTTACAGATGGCTGGTTGAGCATTAAGCTCAAAGCGATCTATTTCTTCTATTCCCTATGAAGCTAAAATCTAAATCTAAATGTTTGTGCAGGCAACAAGCAAGGCTGTATTTTTAAATATAATGCTAAATAAACTACAAATGGAATTTATGGATTTATTTGCTGTGCCTTCTGGCAGGATAAATCAAGCAGAAGTAATCATGAAGCATGTGCTGGTATAAGCCACTTTAATATTACATTTGGTGAATCATACTTTCTTATAAATGATACCAGACAAATACAAGACTGTTTATGTTAAATGTTTCTAGTTTGTTCTGTAGGACTAAAAATACCAATATTTTGTTGAGTGCTAGAAATCCTTATCGTAGATCCTCACATCATTTCTGAATTTATTGTTTAATTAAATGATTTTCTTAATATGACTCAGTATAAGTGGTCAAGTGGTGATAAAACGTATTTGCAAATGAATTGATTTCTACAAAGATGTATTGTACTACTATAAGTTTTCCAAAGATACACAATTATTTCAGAAGATGACATTTGGGAGAATAATTCTACATATTAATAATTATGTTTAGAATCTTCATTACTAGATCAATAAAATATTTGTGTATAAATATTAAATAATAAATACAAATGTTATTTGTATCAATATTTCTGAGTTTTAAAAAAATGTTTGTAATATATTTCATCCTAGCATTGGATTATTATTACAGAACTATTAGGATAAGTAAGTATAGATAATGGTGCTGGCAGTAAATTGAGAGATGACAGAATTACATGCTGTGAGGCCTTATTTAAGTTTTGTTGAATGTTCATTTTGAGTTCTGCCTCAATTTATTTTGTTGTTCAAAAAGTTTTTATTGGTCAAAAAAGGTTTATACAAATACATATCAGGTATGGTAAATTTTCATTTTTCTTATGCAAGATAAGAATTTTACTCAAATTTTTAACACATACAACAGCCATATGGCAAGCAGGTGACACGAAGTAGCTAAGTTTACAAATCTTACATACGCAATAAAGAAGGGTCAAGAATAAACAGAATATCATACAAAAGAGAATAAGGAAAACCAACACAATACCAAATATCTTTATCACTTCCTAGTTTTGGATCTCAGAACTCTGGGTTCAGCCTGACCCAACTCCAGGGCCGCAACAGCGGCAGCCGCCTCCGCCCCATGGTCTATAACCTCCCCTTCTTCAATTCCTGGGTCATCTGATTCCAGGGGGGCTTTGTGTTCCTCCCCGGAGGCCGTAGCCTCCGCAATTGTACTAATTTTTTTCGTAATGCCCTCCCGGAAAATCATCAATCCCTCTGGCATCAGCCATCTGAAGCCTACTCCCTTCTGGTACAATTTGCTTGACAAAAAGTAATATTTCTTTCTCATTTCACGTACCTGTCTGGGAATCTGCCTCAGAATGGCTATCTCCCTGCCCCTGTAAGTCAGTGCCCCACTCCTATGTTTTCTAAGAATTTCATCTCTCGTCTCTCTTCTCACAAATTTGACATGAACCTCTCTGGGAACTGCATGCGTGCGTGCATATTGTGAATTAACTCTATAAACTCGATCCACATCCCAATTCATGAAATCAACACCTCTCCCAAGAAATTCTCCCAACAATTTAGTCACAACATCTCTCAAATCTTCTTGGTCCACTTCTTCCAAATTTTGAAACCTAAGGAAATAAGACATTTTATCCATCTGTAGTCCAAGCACAGCATTGCCTGTCGTCTCCTCTCTTTTCTGCACTGCCCGCATCTCACCCTCCAGACCTTCCACTTTCTGCTTGTTTTCTGCTGAGACTTGTTGAGTATCCTTTAAATCCTTTTGGATAGTCACAATTTCTACTCTTATTTCCGTTTGGCCTCTTTGCAAGTCATCCAGTTTCTTGTCCATATTGGATAACTTTTCCAGAATTCTCTCCATCTCTCCAGCAGTTGGTCTCTGACCTTTTGCCATTTAAAAAAAAAATTCAAAATCCTCAGGCAAGCACAGTATCCTTGTAATTTCCTCCGGATCCACCAGGGGGCACTCACAGGAGCAACGAGTCCAGAGTACAGTTAGTCAACCAGGAAGCCGAAGGGAAGTGATGTCATCAAGATTCTCATAGTGAAGGCGGAAGCTGGACGCCACCACTGTTCCCCAGAGGGAGGGGGGGCCTCAAACCCTCCCTCCTAAATTTCTCCATCACCTCTTCTCTCCAGAGCTCCACAAAACCGGTAATCTTCTTATTTTAAGTTCTCCTCTCTCCAGAATGACTCGTGCTCCTTCCAGCCGCAGGGGAGAAAAACCCCCCCGCACTCCGGAGCACTCCACTCGCGTTTACCGATATCCCCTTCCCTTCTCCATTCCTCAATTCTTCTCCGTTCCCTGTTCACCACCAGGCTGCTGCAGTTATAAATCCAAAGCCCCGGTGTCACCGGGCACAGCGGCCCAGGCGACGACCAAAGTAATGGCCGTGGCCCGTGGCCTCCGAACCCCGCCGAGCCTAGGACGCGCCAGCATCGGTCCCACCAGTCCTGTATGTCGGCTGGGAGACCCCTGGCGAGCCGTCCGTGCGGCAGGTGTCCTTTTCGGAACACCTGGCCCCTGGGGGCCTCGGCGGCGGGTTCGGGCACTGGAGGCAGGAGATATGCTGTGAGGCCTTATTTAAGTTTCCTTGAATGTTCATTTTGAGTTCTGCCTCAATTTATTGAACATTAGTATGCTTACTTTTCCTTGGCCCAAGCATGTATTTTTTTTATAAAATGTACAATTTATCTGAATGAATACTTCATTGCAATTTAAAATACAAACTAAAATGGTATTAACAAAGATTAATAAATAAAATGATTGTAATGGCAGTATTTAGGTTTTAAAATGTAAGTCAAAAGTTCACATGACTACTGTAATTCACATAAATCCTACAGAAGTTATAAAACTGCATTGTGTCTCCATAGCTGTAAAACAAAATTTTGCAACCTGATACAAAGTTTTGGAATTTCTGTATGCCAATAGGTACTGAATGTAAAGTGTATTTTGAGTAGTCTCATTAACTTTTATAAAGTCCTTTACCAAGAGTAGGTATATAAAAAAAATCTCAGCATAAAACATGGAAAACTGTCTCAATCTTACCTGAGTTGATTGGTGTAACCTCTAGGGAGCTGAGATCTTAAGATACCTATCTTCTAAAAGTGCTGAGAATAGAGAATTAAGGTGAGCTGAAGAAAATGCCCACAGTTGGATTATATTTTGTTTTACTATCATAGGAAATGATAATACATATTCAGATTAGAGTCTGTAGAAGAGAGTCTTGTTTGCAATGCTCTTTTATTTTTGACGTATAATTGCCTGATGATACTAATTAGAACTGCCCAGTGTGAGCCATGTTATGTCTTTTATAAGCAAATAAAATAACTAGCCAATTTGGATTTGAATCACTTCAACTTCTCATTTCAGTCTTTAGGAGACAAATTAGGGACAAATCTAAAGATCAGATAAAGAGACTGTTAAAAAGGCCCACAATTAGAATAAAAGACAGTTGTTTTCTATATAATAAGTTGTGTGATGATTCTTGCAACAAATAATATGATAGACACAGATACAGGTTAACAGAGCTAGAAGGGACCTTGTAGGTCATCTAGTCCAACACCCCACCCTCCGCCCAAGCAGACCCTACACCATTTTTGACAGATGGCAGTCCAGTCTCTTGAAAACTTCCAGTGATGAAGCTCCCACAACTTCTGGAGGCAAGCTGTTCCATTGGTTGACTGTTCTCACTGTCAGAAAATTTCTCTTTACTTCAGGTTGAATTTCCCCTTGATCAGTTTCCACCTATTATTCCTTGTCCACCCATTATTCCTTGTCTGGCCTTTTTTAAAAAAATTTTTATTTGAATTTATATCCCGCCCTTCTCCGAAGACTCAGGGCAGCTTACACTGTGTTAAGCGATAGTCTTCATCCATTTGTATATTATATACAAAGTCAACTTTTATTGCCCCCAACAATCTGGGTCCTCATTTTACCTACCTTAGAAAAGATGGAAGGCTGAGTCAACCTTGGGCCTGGTGGGACTTGAACTTGCAGTAATTGCAAGCAGCTGTGTTAATAACAGACAGACTTAGTCTGTGTTAATAACAGACAGACTTAGTCTGCTGAGCCACCTGAGCCACCAGAGGCCTTCAGGTGAAATGGAAATTAGCTTGACCCCCTCCTCTCTGTGGCAGCCCTTCAAATATTGGAAGACTGCTATCATGTCTCCCCTAGTCTTTCTCTTCACTAGACTAGCCATGCAGTTCTTGCAACCATTCATCATGTGTTTTAGCCTGCAGTCCTCTAATCATCTTGGTTGCTCTTCTCTGCACACTTTCTAGAGTCTCAGCATCTTTTTTATAGTGTGACCAAAACTGGATGCATTACTCTAGGTGTGGTTTTACTAAAGCTTTATAGAGTGGTATTAGTACTTCCCTTGATCTTGATTGTGATTTGCTTAACCATGGCAAAAGAGATCATAAAATCGGGCATGATTCTCTTAACAACTTAGCAACATAAATTCTGACCCCAGTTGCGGTTTATACGTTGAGGACTACCTGTAATGAGTTCTTCCCACTTGGCCATTCATTGTCTTACAATTATGATATAACTGTTATATTATTCATCCCTACAATTAAGAATGAGGATGATAGAGGACAGGAAGGCCTGGAGGAACGTTATCCATGGGGTCACAATGGGTCAGACACGACTTTGCAACTAACAACAACAATTAAGAACAGGCCTTAATGATCTTCATAGTTTAGAGCCATTGACAAAAGTGCCAGGAGCTGCTGGAAATCCCAAAGGTGCTTTTTCAGGAGGCAGCTGGATTTTCTTCTTGTTTCTTTTGGAAGGATAGTGGGGAATGGAAGAGCTGAAGAAGCTTATTGGATGAGAAGCGAAACGTTTTGATAAGAAAAAACAAGAAACAGTTTCCTCCTGTCCCACCTTTGGGACAATCATGACCTGGATGACTAAGAATCTCTACAGACTTTAAGCTGCTGCAAATTTTCAGCCCAATTTAAACTACAGAGGGAAAACTTTTGAACCATTAATTTGGAGCACTGATTTAGCATTATCGGATTTAAAAAAAAACCTTGGCATTTGGATCATTTGTCTTACATTTTACTAGTCAATTACATGAATGGTTGCTGCATTTTTATACAGATAGTCCTCAACTTACAACAGTTCATTTAGTGACTGTTACAACGGCATTGAAAAAGGTGACTTATGACTGTTTTTTACACTTACAACCATTGCAGCATCCCCATGGTCATGTGATCAAAATTCGGATGCTTGATAACTGGTTCATATTTGTGTTGGTTGCAGTGTCCTGGGGCCATGTGATCCCCTTTTGTGACCTTCTGACAATCAAAGTCAATGGGGAAGCAAGATTCACTTAGTAACCGGGTTATTAACAATTGCAATGATTCACTTAACAACTGTGGCAAGAAAAGTCATGAAATGGGGCATGAAATGGGGCAAAAATGAGGACCCAGATTGTTGGGGGGGCAATAAGTTGACTTTGTAAATATACAAATAGAATGAGACTATTGCCTTATACACTGTAAGTCGCCCTGAGTCTTCGGAGAAGGGCGGGATATAAATGTAAACAAAAAAAAACCTCACTTAATAAATTTCTCACTTAGCAACATAGATTTTGGGATCATTTATAGTCATAAGTTGAGGACTACCTGTATGCTTGTACTTACTTTCTTGTTTTCTTTCTTCGTGAACTTGCTATCAATATTAAGCAAAAACTAAAACCTGTCAAAATGTTATCTTTCTGTGTTTTGATTATATGTATGTATGTATGTATGTATGTATGTATATAATGCTGCTCCTTGGATGATCTCTGTTAAAAAAATATATCTATGTTTTAAGGCATTCTAATTTACAAAGGATAGGATTTATATAAAAATAAAATCTTCCAAATCTCATTGTGATGACAGATATTGAAAGACAAATTAATCAGATGCGTATATTGATGCACATGAATTACAACTAACTTATGATAATTCCCAGTGTTAGTTGTCACCACTAACCACTGTGCCACCAGGGCTCTAACTGATAGAATGTTATTAACAATAAAGAAAATTTTGTTAATAATAACAAATATAATAATAATAATAATAATAATAATAATAATAATAATAATAATAATAATAATAATAATAATAATCTTTTAATTTGTATACCGCCCTTCTCCCGAAGGACTCAGGGCGGTGAACAGGCAAATAAAATACAAACAGAAACATACATCATAATTAAAACAACCCTTAAAAAACTGATTCAAATTTGCCAGAAAATTTAAAATAACATTACACCCCATAAAATTACAGAAATTTAAAACCCATCAAAGTTCAATTAAAATTTAAATTTAGAAATTAAAATCAGGCCAGTCCAGCCATACGAAATAAATAGGTTTTAAGTTCGCGGCGAAAGGTCCTAAGGTCAGGTAGTTGTCGAAGCCCAGGGGAAGCTCGTTCCACAGGGTAGGAGCCCCCATAGAGAAGGCCCTCCCCCTGGGGGCCGCCAGTCGACACTGTTTGGCTGACGGCACCCTGAGGAATCCCTCTCTGTGGGAACGTACCGGACGCTGGGAGATAGAGGCCGGCAGTAGACAGTCCCGTAAGTAACCCGGTCCTAAGCCATGGAGCGCTTTAAAGGTGGTAACCAATACCTTGAAGCGCACCCGGAGAACAACAGGTAGCCAGTGCAGTCTGCGCAGGATAGGTGTTACATGGGAGCTCCGAACCGTTCCCTCAATAACCCGCGCAGCCGCATTCTGGACTAGCTGAAGTCTCCGGGTGCTCTTCAAGGGGAGCCCCATGTAGAGAGCATTGCAGTAGTCCAGACGAGAGGTAACGAGAGCATGAGTGACCGTGCATAGGGCATCCCGGTCCAGGAAGGGACGCAACTGGCGGATCAGGCGAACCTGATAAAAAGCTCTCCTGGAGACGGTTGTCAAATGATCTTCAAAGGACAACCGACCATCCAGGAGCACGCCCAAGTTGCGTATCTTCTCCATCGGGGCCAACGACTCGCCCCCGATAGACAGCCGCATCTACAGCTAACTGTACTGAGGTGCCGGCATCCACAGCCACTCCGTCTTGGAGGGATTAAGTTTGAGCCTGTTCCTCCCCATCCAGACCCGTACGGCTTCCAAACACCGGGACAGCACTTTGACAGCTTCGCTGGGGTGGCCCGGGGTGGAAAAGTACAGCTGAGTATCATCAGCGTACAGTTGGTATCTCACCCCAAAGCCACTGATGATCTCACCCAGCGGCTTCATATAGATGTTGAACAGGAGGGGTGAGAGAATCGATCCCTGCGGCACCCCACACATGAGGCACCTCGGAGTCAATCTCTGCCCCCCTGTCAACACCGTCTGCGTCCGTCTGTTCTCTTAATGTTTAAGAAACTATGCTGTCTTTTATGTTTCTGTTAATATATTCATCACTCATTATTACCTAGCTTTGAATACTATTCAGAAAAATGGAATCATTACAAATAGATTTTATATGGAAAAATGTGCAACTTACAGTCACAACAGTCAGAAAACAACGACATACTATTTTTATATATGCTTTTTTCGATGCCTATTCTTGGGTTTTGTTTATATCTTTTCTATTTAGCTCATTTTAGAAATTATTTAACAGGGTGAGAAATGGACACCGTTCATTAAACAAAATATCTATTTCTCTTCAATTTGCAGAAGACAATACACATGCTTACCTAATTTTAGCCCTACTTTTTAAAATGCCAAGCCAATGACCATTCAGTCTTATATTTTTGAAGATTAGGATTCCTTTAATATTTATATTCTGTATTAAATTGATTTTGCTTTTTATTTTCACAGTAATGAGATTGACCAAGCCTACGTTATTCACCAATATACCAGTGACTTGTGAAGAAAGAGATCTGCCAGGTAAATAAAGTTATGTAAAAGTAGTTAAAAGTGATATTAATTCATTGTTTTTATTTATATACTAGGTTCTTAAATTCTGAAAACGTAGTTTGGCTTTTACTTTAAAGCAGTAAGCTTTCTCAGGCTCTGCTGGAATATGTTGTCTACTTGTTGTCTACTACAGACAAGTGCAGAGTGGATGGGAGTGGATGAGTGGACAGGGAATAATAGACAAAGCAAGTAATATTCATTCCCCAGGGTAAATTATCCTGCTGTTTTTCACTGTCAACAAAGAAGTATAAATATCTTTATTAAATAAATTTAACGTGTTAATTTTGAGTTAGATTGTATATAAATATCTGTAATAAATAAAACAAAGATAAAGTATTTTGGTAGGGGGAGAAAACCCAGTTGCCTTTTGAAAAGCATCTTTGGCACAACCATGACCTGGATAATTGAGATAGCTTTTCCATCTATCAAATATGAAATCACCCTGGTGCTGGCACTTTTAGTTTAAACATTGACTTCTATAATTAATACTCTGTGTAGGTGTTTAAATATATGTGGAGTCCTTGAGCTTTGTTTGCTTTCATTTCATTAGCCAATTAGATAACATCATCAGTGTTAGTGAGCATAGGGTTTGTCCCCTCTTTAATAACTTGCCCTGCTAATGTTGGGAGGGTTCTCCTTGGTAGTTTCTTGATTTTGATATTTTGCCTGATGTTAATTTCTGCTTATCTGGATCAGAGGTGGATTTCAGCAGGTTCTGACTAGTTCTGGAGAACAGGTAGCGGAAATTTTGGGTAGTTTGGAGAACCGATAATAAAAATTCTGACTTGCCCCACCCCCATCTATTCTCTGCCTCCCAAGTCCCAGCTGATTGGAAGGAAATTGGGATTTTGTAGTAACCTTCCCATGGAGTGGGGAGGGAATGGAGATTTTACAGTATCCTTCCCCTGGATTGGGGAGGGAATGGAGATTTTACAGTACCCTTCCCTGCCACACCCACCAAGTCATGCCCACAGAACTGGTAGTAAAAATAATTGAAACCCACCACTGATCTGGATATTGGGTGTTATCTGCTTGAGAATATGTGTTCTAATCTTTTAATTTTGTTCTTAGGTTTTTTTTATTGTCTCTTTTGAAAAAAGTGTAATATGCTTTATTTCTGTGTGTCTGTTGGTGGCTGATTTGTGTGAATGTCAAACTTCCAGGAATTCCCTAGCATGTTTGGATCTAGCTTGATCTAGAGTATTTACAGCTTCTTGGTTGAAACTGGCTAAGGTTGTTCATATGTTGTGAGATTAAGATTCCATTGTGTTTTCTAACTGCTAGTTGGTATTCATAAATGTGTTCTTCATTTTTTATGCTGTCTGTCCTATGTATTGATTGTTTCAGTCCTTACATTATATGCAGAGGTGGTATTTAGCAGGTTCTGATCAGTTCTGGAGAAACAGTAGTGGAAATTTTGTGTAGTTCGGAGAACCGGTAAATACCACCTCTGACTGGCCTCACCCCCATCTATTCTCTGCCTCCCAAGTCCCAGCTGATTGGGAGGGAATGGAGATTTTACAGTATCCTTCCCCTGCCACACCCACCAAGCCATGCCATGCCCACCAAGCCACACTCACAGAACCAGTATTAAAAAAATTGAAGCCCACCACTGATTATATGTTGTAGATGACTCCTGTTTTTTTCTTCTTAGGCTACTGAGTCTTCCGGTTTACTTAAGACATCTTGAAGAATTTATGTGCCACATAAATTGTATGTTTGTATTAGTCTGTTGGTTGTTTCTGAGATTTTTTGCTGTATGATAGTGTTATCCTTTTCATAGCCTGTGTGTTTTATAGCTTTAACACATGATCACACTAATGATGTTACCTAGTTGTGTACTGCAATTGATTGCAAACGAAAAAACAAACAAAACCCAAACCACTCAACAATCAAACTCAAAGCACCAAGGACTCCACAGTTCAGTTGTGAGCTACAGATATTTTGTTTTATTGGTATAAATATATATAAAATATATTTAATTAATTTGCATTCTAAATAGAGCTGACCTGACATAATTCTGTATTCTTCAGGAGATCTATTTAATCAATTAATGAAAGATGATCCTTCTACTATAAAAGGAGCAGAAACATTAATGCTTGGAGAAATGTTGACGTTGCCTCAGAATTTTGGGTAAGAATTTGTACATAGATTTATGTACATTTATTGAATTAATTATGCTTTCTGACTACAGGTAGTCCTCGACTTGCAATAGTTCATTTAATGACCCTTCGAAGTTACAATGCCACTGAAAAATGTGACTTATGATCGCTGCAGCATCCCCATGGTCATGTGATTTACATTTGGATGCTTGACAACTGGTTCATATTTATGATGATTGCAGTGTCCCAGGGTCACGTGATCACTTTTTGTGACCTTTTGACAAGCAAAGTCAATGGGGAATCTAGATTCACTTAACAACTGTATTTGTAACTTAACAACTGCAGTGATTCACTTATCAAGTGTGGCAAGAAAAGTGGTAAAATCGGGCAAAATTCACTTAACAAATTTCTTACCTAGTAACATAAATTTTGGGCTCAATTGTGGCTGTAAGCCGAGGAGTACCTGTACATACTTAGTTGCATTTTTGAGAAGAGAAATCTCATAAACTAATTCAAATATTATTTTTCCAAGACTATAAAAAGACTGCATAGGTTACTAACTTTTCAGCACAAGAATATCTGTTTTATTTCTGGTTAATATAATTGTTTGTTATAGTTGTTTTCTACAGTCAATAAAAAAATTGAATCTTTATATTCATTTTAGTAATGCAGTGAGACTGTTGAGATATTTCAACTTTTTAATATTTGGAAGCTGTTGGATCAGACCAAAATATCTGGCATCCTGTATCCTGTAGTCAACCAGTTGCAGCTTGGAAGTTCAAAAACTATTTATATCGTATGGTATGATGGATCTGATATAAATAGCTTTTTCCTTATATTGTTTCCTAGCAACTGGTGTGCATGGGCAAGAGTATGACTAGTAGCTTTATTTTCCATATGTGTTTAATTTTTTTAACATTTATGCTAATTCTCCTTGTATTCATCTCCTTGTATTAATTCTGCTTTTTCTTAATTTATTTTCAGTTGGTTTTGTCATTCAACAAACTGCTATAACTAAAATCTATATAAGATACAGGTTCATAAATAATTACAGATTTAATCAGTTTCATCTGTACTAACTGCATTAGCATAGCCTTCCTGCGCTTGCTGTTCTTCAGGTTGTTGGGCATTAAATGTCAGAATCTCTAACCAATGACATTTTTTGGGAACTTTGTTGTCTTGCAAACCAACATATCTGTAGGTCACTGACCTGGAAAAAGTATTATAGAAACTTTGGAAATCTTTCAGGGGTGAATTATCTAGTGACTGAATATAAAGATGAATCAGCTAGAGAAAGAAAAAAAAAGATTTTTCTGTCTTTTCTCCTTTCTGTTTGAACAGAAATATATTCTTAGGAGAAACGTTTTCCAGCTACATTAGCGTTCATAATGACAGTCACCAAGTTGTAAAAGACATTTTGGTAAAGGTATGTTTCATTTTGTATAGTCACTCTTAATACGTTAAAATTCTTCTATTTGTAATTTGTAAATTTATTTTGTCCACAAAAGTGAGAAATTGTAAAGGCATGTTTCTTCTGTTTGTAGGAGAATTTTTAAAGAAAAACTGAAAAATACTTTGTTCTGCACTTTTCTTTCTTTTTAAAAGTGTAATCCATTGGAAGTTCTATGGTGCAAGTTTTATGTGTAATAAAACATGACAGGGACTGATTGGCCTCAGTGATGTTTTTATAACAGATCTTCCCAGTACATTTTGCCCAAGAATTTAATTATGGGTAAACTGATGTGTAAAATGCTAACAGTTCAGTAATCTTAGTAATCAAATTCAGTTATTGTTGGAATTCGGATCTACTTTGAATGAGAATTTTCTACTTAGTGAATATTCGGCTTTTGAGTTTATAAATTATTTAGATTTATTATATATTATTTAGATTTATGGCCCACCTTTCTTTCACGAATATAAGGCCGCATAGTTACCATTCTTTGCACTTATTTTTCAGGTGGAGCGGAAGGGAAGGGGCTTTCGCAAGGTCACTTAGGAAATTTCTGTGGTTGAGTGTGAATTTAAGTCTTGTCTCTCTGGTGTCATTCCAGTACTTTAATCCCTATATCTCACCTGTTCTGATTTAACTATGACTGACATAAATGTAGTAGCCAGAATTAATATAAACTATATAGTAGATACATGTCAATTTGACTATTTAAACAGGCTGGGCAAACTACAGTTCTGGGATTATCTGTGTTTCATGTGTCTCCTTTTTTTTGTAATCTTCAGAATCCTAATTCAATGTTGTTGAATTAACAACATTGCCACTTTCAAAGCAGTAGTAAATGCATGATAACTGTGCTGTAAATTGTAAAATAGACATACTGCTGCAATTAAAAAAAAATAAAATGCCACCAAACTACCCAGCAAACCCAGCCCTGCCAACAGGCCATGGGCCACCTGCCAGCCATTTGCAGAGGTACAGCTCTTCACCACCAAATGCCTGTTTGTTTTTAGGCCAGGAAAAGTCAGGTTTCATAATGAAGGCAAATCATACTTATTGGATGATCTTAGTAAAATGTTATTGAATATGTCTTATTCCATCTGTAAAATGTGAAGATGAGAATTTTCTAATAGAACAGTATTGACTTCTGTTTTTCTCTGAGCCAATCTACAATTGTGATACAACACTGTTCATTTTTATGGGTGTCTTCCAAAATTTATTTATTCTTTTATTTAATGTGATTTTTGTTCTTTTTTTCCCTTTGTTCCAATTTCCAAGGCTGACCTACAGACAAGTTCACAACGTTTAAACCTTTCAGCCTCTAGTGCTACAGTGGCAGAACTGAAGCAGGACTGTTGCATTGACGATGTAATCCATCATGAAGTAAAGGAAATAGGGACACATATGTGAGATATTTATTATTTTCTTATATTCATAAGCACATACCCATTGTTTATATTTTGTAATAGATAGGCAGGCAGGCAAATATATAACAGTTATGCATTGTCTCTTACCCCAAATAGTTAAAATCCACTGAACTCTTTGTGTCTTTCAGTTTGGTATGTGCCGTAAGCTATACTACACAGACTGGTGAAAAGATGTACTTCCGAAAGTTCTTCAAGTTCCAGGTATTGAAAATACAGCTAGGGCTTACATTGTCAATAGTATCTCTTTATCCCCCAATCTCTCTTTCCTATATTCTCAACGTTGTATCGAATGTTTATAAGATAAATCTGGGAGGGGAGAATGTTCAGAATGTTGTATTTAATATTAGACTTGTCTGCACTACTTTGTATCAGTCCTAAAATAAACTACCAGGAAAAGGGTTTGATGCAGGGGTCTCCAACCTTGGCAACTTTAAGACTTAGCTAAGCTAAGCTAAGCTGGTTGAGGAATTCTGGGAGTTGAAGTCCACAAGCCTTAAAGTTGCCGAGGTTGGAGACCCCTGGTTTGATGCACATGAGGAGGGGAATCCAGAAGAGTATTCAGAGTTGGAACAAAGATCCATGATTGTGCTGGTGGGATAATAAACAATTTTCATCACTGTGTTATTCACTATGTGAAGCTCATACACCTGGGCTGCTTTTCAGATTAATCATTACATTTTTAATCACTACTTAAACATGGATGAAGACAGAACAAAATTAGATTACATTTAATAAAAACTAAAATTGCACGTTCTCATTCTCTTATATCCTAGAGTCAACTCATTTAAGTCTGGAAGATGCTACCCTCCATTGAGACTCAGTAACACCGTGTTTAGGAAATCTCTAGATTGTGTAACTGTCTCTACAAAAATAGTATAATATTTTCTGAAGATGATTGAAAACTTCTATCCATACTGGTACTTTTTTCAAATAAGCCCAGTTTTCTATGACATGAAAGTTTCATGAAAAGCCGGGCTTACTTGAAGCAAACCTTATTGAACCAATATGGATAAAAATGCTTGATCTTTGTATAAATCTTCATAACTGTTTGGAATTGGACAGCTTTAACTTTGTGAGAATGCTGAGGAAGGGAGCACTGACAAAAAAAGGTCCCTGATGAAGCACTTCTTAAGTATAGGGAGGAATTTTTCCCCTCCCACATCTTATTGAAAGAGCAGATATTAATGAGAGAAGACAGCCTTGTAGCTCCTGGATCCTGCAGGGCTTTAAACGACAAAATCAGTACCTTGAATTGCACCAAAAGTCAATTGGTAACTAGTAACTCTAACAACTCTAAAGATGTCATGTGGGAATATAAGGTAGAACCTGTAGCTGTTTGAGCTAGTTCATTCTGCACTTGCTGTAACTTCAAATGTTTTGAAGGGTATCCCTTTCTACAAGAATTAATAGTACTCGTAAGATGGTCAAGGCATGAATGACTATGAGGAGGATCCTTTTGATCCAAGAAAAGTTGCATTTGGTACACAAGATGAAATTGTCTGAATTTAGCTCTTTGACAAGCAGCTATGAGTTCAGGAAAACTTCGAAACTGCATACCAGTTAAGCATGGGAGAGCACAACCCTTTCTAAAATTAAAGGAGGAAATTCATTGGTCTTAAATGGCATCCAAACTCACAGCTATTCTGTCTTGCTAGAATTGTGTTTCAAACTGTTGCTCTCCATCCAGATTCTTACAGTCTCCTTAATGACATCTCCTGTTTTACTCAGATATATAGTTGGACTTAGAAAAGAAAAGCCAGTAAATAAATACCAGTGAAGGAATCTAGTAAGCTTTCTGTTAGTGTTTATTATTTTTTTCTGCAGGTCCTTAAACCACTAGATGTTAAAACTAAATTCTACAATGCTGAGGTAAGTAGAAAATTTTGGTGCCTTTAATGTGCAGCAATATAAGGAAATTTCTCTTAGGAATGGAAACTGTAGTGTCAGGATTTTTCTCTTGCATGAGAGAAACAAATAAGCCCAGGTGCTTTTTTATGAATCCGTTCATCCAGCATCTACCTGTACTTAGGCACCTTCTTCCTATCATAAGGATAGTAAGGATGTTTTGAATATACTGTAATTACTTTTATGGACTAAGAGAATACCAAATGATAATATCAGAAAACTAGGAAGAACATCAGACAAAAAGAAAAATAAAAGAATGGTTTTAAAAGTAATTGAAAGAACAGTTCATTTAAATATACTTAGAGCTTATTTTGTTTAAATCTGTGTCAGATATCCCCAGCCATTTTTGGCCCAAAGAGCACATTTTGAAGTTTGACAGCACATTATGTCACATTCACAAAATGTGAGGTGTGGTGTCCCTGCCTAGTGATAAAGTATCAGGGTTGCTGAGGTTTTTCCTGAGCATCCTCAGAGAAGGAAATACAAAGGGTTTGAATGTTGTGCTTTTGAAACCAGCAATCACTGGACTTGTTATTATTAAGTTTTGCTAACTTTTCTTATATAAATATATGTATCAGAAATTATTACTGTACATTCTTCTAACTTGGTTAAATGATTCAGGTGCTAACTATGGGGTACAGCCTGATACCTCAGAAAATACCATACCCTTTACTACCTCGGGTTTTTTTCACCCTGACTTTTTCAGCATTGTATTTTAGCCCCATTTTAAGAATGCTTCTGTGTGTATACAGATCCAGAAACATTCCTGTAAATAACAAATTAGCTTATTCACTTTTTTATATCCAAGAATCTAAATAATTTAATTTTAATTGAAAGAATCTAAATAATCAATACAACATGGAACCTGAGGGGCATCAAAGGTGTCTGTGACACAATGGATCCTCTGGGAACCTTCGTATGAGGTTGCAAGTGTGAAAGATGTGCAAAATGGCGGTGTCAGTCCTGACAATAAGTTTATGTATGTTGATTATATAAAATAGTTACCTAGTAGGTGCTGTGACAATGCAATGTCTGTTTGGGTGAGAGTGGGGAAGTGCATGGAAGGGTGGATCCCTATTTATAACTGAGCAAAAATTGCTGAGTAAATACTATTTACTCACTCCTTTTTTAATCTCCCTATTTATAATTGCTATTCTGATACAATTATGTGTTTTGATATGGGAGAAATGTTACAAGTATTGAGTATTCCTGCTCAACACTTCTCCTCAAAGGTGGACCCATATTCAGAATTATTACATAGAGAAAACTGGTCTTAGCAAGCAAGAAATAACATTTCTGTCATATTTCTCAACTCTTGCCTGTTCCATAGCATTGCTGCCAATCCTTATAAGGAAAGCTGCACCTGCCAAATTAAAGAGGAAAAAAAACTGGGACAGGTGACAAAAAATCAACAGTCATGCTCTTCTGGCATCAGTCTGTTAATTTGATTTTCATCGGTTTTCTGCATAGTATTTGCAGAATATGGAATGAGTGAGTGAGTAAATGAATGAATGAATGATAAACAACAGCTGCATACAGAAAAGGGAAATATGCCTCATCAATCTAAAGTAAGTTGGGAAATTGAAAGCAGTTTCATGTTTCGATGTATGCAATTGAGTGGAAGGTGCATTTTTTAAAATTACATTTCCTCAACAGTGCTTCCTGCAACTTTGCACTTGGTTGTATGCTTTAGAGAGGGAAATAATGTCTAAACAGATTTGGTTTCTCTTATGGACACCTTCCATGTTGAAAGACAATGTACAAGACAAAACCCTAAAAGAAAAGAAACCCAGATATTTCCCACATAGAACCTCTTTCCTGAGCATGTACTAGTTTACCAGTGTGTTCACTGTCTTTACCATTCCACATATTTTTTTCCCTTCATTAAACCATTTGCTGGCACAAGTCTTATTTAGAAGTCAAATGTCTTATTAGTGATCCTTTTCATTTTACTGCAGTGTACATTTTTCTCTTACTAATGCTGTCTTGTTTAAATACACAAAAAAATGCAAAAAGATGCATTTTATTTGAAACGTGGTTATCCTCCTCTTTTCTTTAACATTTAACCCTAAATTCTCTAATGTTTTTCTTTTTATTTTCCCATTAGAGTGACCTCAGTTCTGTGGTAATTTTTATTTATTATTTATAAATATGTATGTATGCTTGTCTTCTGTTTGTCTTTCTGCTTGTTACTAACATTTTGTTCAAATATAATGGAAAAGCAATGTTTGCTGTACTGACCCATAAATATTGCCTTTTGCTTTTTTTTATTCTGGAGTTTAAAAAATGTTGGGTAAAGGTGGGGAGAAAGAAAAAACACCTCTCCAAATGCATTAGCTCTTTCCTTGTTATCCATTGCTTTCATTAGTTTTCAGTAACATGCTCTCAAAAACAATTTCCTTTTTTTTTTGCTTGAACATAGAGCAACACATGATATTCTCAAGGTACCTTACACTACTGCAAGATTATATACATAAGGCTGTTTGTGTTACATGGAAAACAAAATAATTTTAAATTGGAAATAAATTCACGTTCTCTAGAGAATATATGCCTTCATACTTTTTAAGTATTTTAACACTGGGAAATGTCTAGATTCTACCTGAAAAATTCTGAAGCCAAACAGGAATTTGAATAAAGTTTTGCTATTTGATAATAAGAACTACTCGTCTTACATTTTACATGATCCTCTCATGACTAACAAAGCCAGAATAAATTAAGAAAAACAATAAAAAATGTATGTAAAAAGATAGGGTGGAAAACATTAGCAAGGTTTTTGTGCTGACAAAAATAGAATGTTTGTGTTGTGGGGGCGTTTTTCACAAAAGATTTTTCCTCCTCCCCCAGTTACAAAAGATAAAGATTTGGGGCAAGCTGAAGCCTAAAATCTATTATGAAACATATTTTAAGAGCATTGTGTCAAGCAGAAGTTTTTTTAAACAGAAATCTGTCAGCCATTTTACTTCCTCTTGTAATTTTTTGAATCCAGCCAAGAATCCAAATTTCTTTTATGTATATATCTTGCAGTTTGGATAGCCTAAGGAAAAAGGTGTGTTTTGTTTTTTTGAGTAGCATGAAGTACATGCAGCCCATCATATAGACTTACATCATATTACATCATGGTTAGTTTTCTATTATTTACTTTTTTGTGAAGACACTGGATTGGAGGAGAGAGTCTAAGATCTGCTGCATTTTTCTTCACATGCTTACGCTGCTTTCCAACTCCTAAACGCATGTGGCAATGTTTACTATAACATTACTGCAGTGATTTTATTTCAAATTTTAATAGAGGTCGTCGAATCTACAAATTTGCTATGAAACATTTTGCTCTAATAAAGCTATTATTAAGATTAATCAGTTCTTGCTTCATTGTATTCTACTTTGCTTTTTCATTATATTACTTGATTTTGCTTTCTTCCCTCAACTGAATTATTGCTAATTTTTTTTAATCGATTCTTTTTAAAATCTACTAGAGGGAAATATAGAAACCCCAGAGATTAGCAGTGAATTTATGAGATATTATTGCAGAATAGTAGAATGTTCTAAATATCAGATACTGGAATATGTGTGAGCAATTAAGCTCAAATGCTTAAGAAGCAAGATAACTGAATTTGTCACTGGTGTTTTGCTTGACAAAGGCTGCATTCAAACATAGCTCTCCATTTTTAGTATCTTCATGACCTCTTGAAAGGTCCCCAGTTTCTTGAATTCTTCCGGTGAGGTTAGGAAGGAGACAGAAATGACCACATTTTAGTATGACACCCAAATCTTCATTAATCTTAACCATGGGTAATGCAAGTCAGCCATAATTAATGGTGTAAAATTAGATTGAATCTCATAACTGTAATTAATTTGAAGTAACTCAGAAAACACATGGATTGTGTGCTAATCTAAAATGGGAAGAAGAGCTCTGAACAATTTCAAGGTGGACCTGAAAGGAAGGAGCCTGCAGTCCCAGAACCATATGCCCTGCAATTGTTTTGATAAAGTTAAATTTGGATTTAGTATTAAAATCCAAACTGAACCTATTTTTCCTTTTTTGCTATGGTATCATGTCAATATGCCTATGCCAGGGATATTTGTTGTTGTTCAAAGTTGTTAAGTGATATCTGACTCTTTGCAGTCCCAAGGACCATAACCCGCCAGGCTCCCCTGTCTTCCACTGCCTCCTGGAGTTTGCCTGAATTCATGCTCATCCCAGGATACCATAGACTAGAATTTATTGTGCAGTTTGCTACAATTATTCAACATGCTATTCTAACTATTTTTTTACACATTGGGACTGTACAAATCCTTTAAAAGAGATGTTTTACAATGCACGGGAGCACATAGGAACCTCTTTTTTTTTGTGAATCCTCAAAGCAATGTGGTCTTTTTACATGTATGAGAGACAACCAGAAGCATCTTATGAAACAGCCGTGTGACAAGGGTTACTGCAGATTTCAAAGACCTTTTTTCAAAAAAGGATTTGCCTAGCCATAGAAAACATACTGTCACATTTTCCCTGTATATGTTTTGAAGAGCAGGGAAGGAGACTTGATCAAGTAGCTATTTTCATCTCTACCATGCTAGCTTCTTTAATCACCAACGGGTTTGGATTTCAGCTTGAAAAAGCTAGCTTTTTTTTTTTTTGCTTTGTACCACTAAGCTCTTAGAGAGAATGAAAACATAAAGAATTATTTTTGCTGCTAAGAGGAATCATGCAGTTCACATGCAAACATCCATGAATCTCTGCATACTGCTATATAAATTATTATAATTATTTTTAAAACAGTGAATCACTTTTACTTGTCACTTAATGATTTATAAATATTTCAATCCTGAAGATGAATAGTTCTTGCTTATTTTTATTACCCTCCTCTTGTGTCTCCTTTAATTTCAAGTTTTATTTTGACATATAATTGAAATGATATAATTTATTGATGAACTCTGTTCATTAACTCTGTTAATGAACTTAATTAAAGATATTAATATCTGAACTAATTAATATAAGGAGATATATTAGATTACATTAATGCTACTCAAGTACTTTTGCATTCTATCTGTGAAGAAACTCAGGCTAATATCCTCTGCACATTTACCTAGGGAGTTGATTTAATTGAAATTAGATCAAGTTGAGTTCACACACATAAAGACTGCATCTGCTGCATGGATTTTACAGTATGGCTTTGTCCATAAATCTTTGTGAAAAGTGAGAACCAGCTTGGGTTTTTAAAATATATGTATTTTAGTCTTGAAACTGACAACTAATCTCTTATGCTAAATTAGTCGTTTTGGCAGAGTCCACTAGTGTCCAACTATTCAGTCATGGAAATAAAAGTAAGATCAGATGCTTATTGTTAGAAGTCTTAGAGCAAGAACTAACAGTGAGATAATAAGAAAATTAACCTATGTGACAGGGCTCTTAGGGCTCCCTATAAGAGCTTCAGAAGAAATTCATAGGAATAAAATGTAAGAGTTAATAGTGGTTATAGCATTTACGGTACCAGAGCTTCTGGGATAGTTGGTGTACTGTCAGGAACAGTGGCAAAGCTCCCCCATTAATAATCCCATAGTTTCTTCATATGCAGTCCAATGCGTCACTGGCATGGCATGTGTACCTATGCATTGCAGTCATTTCTCATTTCTTCAACATACTTTCCTTTTTTTGACAAATTCTGAATTGATGTGATTGTAGATCGATATGCAGACCTTATTACCGTAAGCCAGGATAATGTAAGAAATTATCCCACATCCATTGTTCAGCACAATTCCAGTCGACTAACTTTTTTGCTTCTATTGCTCTCCTTTGGGATGAAGACTTTTCTCGCATTTAATTACTGTTACTTTGATTTTTCAGGCATGAAACTAACTGCGTATGTGGTTTAATGTTTTTCAAACCTTTAAAGTGCTGGAACTTTTCTCAGTTCAAACTACTTGTTATTTAAGCATTTTTTCTTGATTTTTCAGACTGATGAAGTGTTTTTGGAAGCTCAGATTCAGAATATCACAAGCTCTCCAATGTTTATGGAGAAAGTATCCTTAGAACCTTCTATTATGTACAATGTAGCAGAACTAAATACAGTCAACCATGTGGGGAACAGGTAAGAGACTTGTTTGTAGCCAGTCTTATTTGAGAGTGCTGTATTCACCTATAGAAAGCAAAAACATCTATGTCTAATTAGAACTATTTCAATATATGGGCTCTGTATACTGTGTGTTCCTGTATTAAGAGTACCGTGTTTCTCCGAAAATAGGACATGTCCCAAAAAATAAGGCCAAGCCTGATTTTTAGGGCGGGCGTAAATATACACCCTCCCCCAAAAATAAGCCTTAGTGACTGGGTGGGCGTGGCCAGCACAGGAGGCAGCCCTTCCCTTCCCGGTCACCTCAGGGCTTCTTGGCCCCTTAATCAGATTAGCTGAGCCGCTCAGGCCGCCATTCACAGCTGATTTGCGGGTGCCACTCAGGCCGCTGCCTCTAGCAAGCGCAAGCGCTTTTGCAGCCAATTGCGGCTGCAAAAGAAGCCGGAGGCCAAGCAACACACCCCACATGCCTCCTACTCTCCTTACCTAATGGTGACGGTCACAGCAGGCAATTCTGTCCATGGAACAGCTGCCTCATGGGTGCTGCTCTGGCCAGAGCCTCCAGCAAGCGCAACTGTTTTTGCCATGGATTGCAGCCACTTCTGCAGCAGGAGGCCAAGCAATGCACCCCATGTGCCTCGCACCAGCCTTCAGAAGGGTACTGTAGCAGCAGCTATCTACAATTTTTTTTACCCTTATTTTGTCACAACCATACTGGGTCACATGGGTCGGGACGAAATAAGGGTTAAAAAATTGTGGATAGCTGCTGCTACAGTACCCTTCGGAAGGCCAGCATGAGGCACGAGTCTCCTGCTGCAGAAGTGGCTGCGTCCAAGGAGCGCTTTTGGGAAGAAGGCTCCCGCCTCTCTGCCAGGTGACTCCTGGTAGCCCAGATGCCCAAAGCCCGAAACCCACCCTCCCGGCTCCCTTTTCCACAGTGCCTGGCTCTTTATCAAGGGGGGTGGCAGGTGGCATGGGGGAAAAGTGAGCGAGACAGGGCTCGTTCCTCTCGACGTCTCTTCTCCCACTCTCACTGGGCATGGCAGGGCTTCCTGCCCCTGCCCAAATTGGATGCAATTTGAGGGTGGCAGGTAGGGATGGGTGGGGTGGGGAGATGTGAAATGTGTCTTACCTGCCTTGAAGCTCCGTTGCATGTCTCACCATTGTCTGCAGGCAAACACGTTGTAGGGTAAAAAAAAACTTGCAAATTCAATCAAACTTCTCGAACTTGTGAGAAGTTTGGTTTTACCCTACAGTGTGTTTGCCTGTAGACAATGGTGAAACACGCGACAGAGCTTCAAGGCAGGTAAGATGCATGTCTCGCATCTCCCTGGCCCCTGGCGAGGGGGGAGAAGAGACGGCAAGAGGAGCAAACCCTATCTCACTCCACACATCTTGCTTCTCCTTCACCCCACATGCCACCCACCTCAATAAAGAGCCGGGTGCTGTGGAAAAGGGAGCCGGGTGGGCGCAGGCTTTGGATGTCTGGGGCTGCCAGGGTTGCCCTGCAGAGAGGCGGGAGCGGGGTGGGAGTTTGCAGGCAAGGGGGATGGATGGATGGATGGGAGGCGGGCAAGTGCGAAGAATGCCAGGGAAATTCCCACCTTTGGTTGCCCCAGCGAACAGCTGATGAACGGCTGTGTTACACTGTTACAGCAGCGCAACACAGCAGTATCCATGAGGTGGCCACACTCACCTCCTCCTGCACCCCCAAAATAATAAGACCCCCCCCCCAAATAATAAGGCCAAGCCTTTATTTCAGGGTTCAAAAAAATATAAGACAGGGTCTCATTTTGGGGAAAACACGGTACTGAGGGCAGTTTAGCATCAAATTGTCTATTTCTCCTTTAGATTTTCTTCTTTTCTCTAGGTTAACCTTCTAAGAATCACAAATGTTATGGTTGCGATTTTTTGGAACCCCCTTACATAAGTTTGCAGTTGTGAAGAACTTGGATTATAAAAGATATTGATCTACATAAAATGGACTGTTATGTAAAAACCTTAACTGCTTAATTAATTAAACGTTTTTTAGGATGAAGTGTCTCTTACTGGTATCAGAAATAAAAATGTGTTTTATATTTCTAAGCATTAATTTTTTTACCTGTGTAAGATGTGATACAAACTTATTATTAGTGCCATTCTTCGGATTACGGTACCTTATTCAGACAGAATAAATTTTATGTCTAAATACTCTGCATTTGTTAACATGTGAGGAAAACTAGTGTTTTAAAGGTTTTTTAAAAAAATAAATCTTTAAAACTTGGAATTCTTTTTGAAAACTCCTTAATTGCCACCATCTTTTAAACTCAAAGATTGTATTTAATATAAATATGACAAACAGACTTTTAATATTTATTATGTGTTGGTTAGCTATTTATCTTGTCTTTCATTCAGGAGCACAAGACAACATGATACAATGTTTCATCTTCCTATTTTTTTCTCTTAAGAGACACTTTGTGAGATAGGTTGGTGTTAGCTTTTTGAGGTAGAACAGACACGAAAAGGGACCAGATGAACTCATTCTATTTTACTGTAAGCCTGTAATGTAAGGTTTACCTTAACAGAAGCTTGCAAGTCTGAAAAGGGAAGATTCCTTTTGAACCTCATTTGCCACCTTTTATCATTTCCTAGGCAGCATCTCCTCTCCCCCTGCCCCACCGCACTTCTCCCAAGGCATTTCCACATACCTTTACAGTTGGACTGAGAATGACTGGCCCAAAATCGTTTGGTGAGCCTCCATTGGGCTAGAGAACCTTTGTTTCCTTATGCCAACCCAAATATTTAACCACTAAAGCACAAAGGCTTCCAATTTAACTTTGAGTGATTTTGAGTGATTTTGTTTTTCTTTTCCTTGTGTCAATTTATTTGCCATATTTGTAGACCGATTCCTAAATGAATTATCTAGAAGTCCAATTCTGAAGTATACGCTGAGGTGAATTTTTACTTTCCCTCCAGCTTGTCAACTTTTGGTACAAGAACATATTTACAACCAATGGATACACGCCAGTATTTATATTGTCTGAAACCCAAGCAGGAATTTTCAGAAAAAGTTGGTGTTATTAAAGGTGTAACAGTTATTGGGAAGCTTGACATCGTATGGAAGACAAATTTGGGTGAAAGGGGAAGGTTGCAAACCAGCCAACTTCAAAGAATGGCAAGTCCTTTTTTATGTATTCTCTTTAAAAAATACTAAGCTGCATTTTCTTTGCTGGAAAAAATGAAGGATCTGTTCGCTGGTAATTTATACTGGGTGTTGAATATATGTTTTACATGATAAATTAGTGTCTTAATATTTACCTGTATGTTGTTTCAGAAAATGCCTTTTTAGGTATATCTGAACATCTTTATCTTCAATAACAATTTTCAGAAGTAGCAAAAAGCAAGTGATATATGCTTTTTTCATTTGTCATCTGTTGTTAAAAAGTTGGATGAACATATCCCTTATTCTTAATTATTTCATTGTTTTCATTATCACAAGATGGCTCTGTAGGATTATGGCCATTTGCTTAAGTGCTTTTAAAAGGGATTAGACAGATTAATGAAGCATAGAACTATCAGTCTGTAATAGCTTGGATGTCTCAGTGGAGCCTCTGTATATAGAATCAATATCAGATGCTAGGAGGCAGCTAGTAGGAGAAAGTTATCACCTTTTTGCCTTGCTTGCAGATTTCCCAGAAACCATTAGATAATCTAATATTTCCTAGTCCATTGAAAACATAATTGAAACATTTTACTAGTCTCATGCAAATGGCAGTACAATATTCTTAAAAAGAATTAAAACTTAATGCTATCTTTAAAACATAGTCCATCAGGAATAATAGCAGCTGGAGGATGCCATTAAAACGAATAGAAAATATAAATCTTGTAAATATTATATTAGATGTCTCCCTTTGTAAGAATGTATAGCTTGCAACTGGTGACTAATGCACTATTTCATGAATATATATGATATGATGCTAAGTATTTTTTTAAAAAGAATCTCAGGCAAGTTCCTCCTGCTTATAGCTAGCCAAAGCAAGGTATTATGGTCTCTCAATGACATTTGCAGAGTTAATTTAATTTCTTATACTTTTATCCAAAGTACATAGAGGTTAGACAAAGTGCACAAAGGTATTTTTATTATGCTGTGTTTTTGCTAGGAGTTGAAAATGACTTGATGGCATGTAAGAATGATCAATCGTGCTTTGCTAAGCTTTTAATACTCTTTAGGCTCCAGGTTACGGTGATGTGAGGCTTTCATTGGAGACAATACCTGACACAGTGGGCCTGGAAGAGCCTTTCAACATCACTTGTAAAATAACAAACTGCAGGTAATGCAATACTTTCCCTTGCTCATTTGGACTTTCAGAATGCGATCCTTATGTACAGAGATAGCAGTACAATAGCATTATTATACCACTTTACAGTGCTTTACAGCCCTCTCCAAACGGATTATAGTCAGCATATTGCCCCCAACAATCTGGGACCTCGTTTTACCGACCTCAAAAGGCTGAATCAACCTTGAGCCTGGTGAGATTCAAACTGCCAACTTGCAGTCAGCCGTCAGAAGTAACCTGCATACTGCATTCTAACCACTGCGCCACCGTGGTGTGTATGTCTCAGTATGTTTTGATTATTATTTTTAGATGCACAGTCCTCACCTAATGACCAGAATTGGGACTAGCAAGTCTGTCACTAATCGATTCACTAGTTAATCAGATATCAAGGGGTCCATGACTTGTAATGTTACTACCAACTTCTCCATTGACTGTTAGTCAGAAGCCAGCAATGAAGTACACAAATGTCTATCATGACCACGGGATGTTGTGGAGTTTGTAAATACCTACTGATGGCCAAGCATCTGAATCTCAATCACATGATCCTACAACGGTCATAAGTGTGAGAACTGGTCAACGTTACTTTTTCAGTGCCGTTGTAAATTTGAACAGTTGCTAAACTGGGCTGTTGTTAAGAGTGGATTGTTTGTACTGAAATATTAATGTTAGTATGACATTCACAAAATATATTCTTAATATTATGATTAAAACTATTGAAGCAATTGGCTCTTAGAAATATTTTTACAAATAGATTGTCAGTAATCCCACCATCAATCTTTCAGATTTAGAAATCAGAAGTGATTTATTTCAGCAACAATCTTTGAGCCATATGTATTAATTAGGAAGGATAAAGTTGTGTTCTAATTTTTTTTATTGGCTGCGTCCAAAATTAGTTTAATGTGATAACTTTAGTTTGTAGCATAGCTAGTGTAATTGTAGCTTATTTAATAAACTATATCAAGTCATTTGCTTAACTGTGGTTCATTGTTTAATAAGCCACAGTGGCTAGATGCATATACCACACTAAGCCAAAAACAGTATGATTTAGCATATTTGTAAAGAAGACTGGTATTTTTGCTGAGCTTTCCATTGGTTTGTACAACCCATTAACTAAGAGATGGATGTTTGTAGTTTAATATGCTGTCGGAATCTAGCCATGTTTCGTGAACCAAGCTTTCATAGACATAATGTGTATATGTGACATGTATTCTGTTAACAAGACTAGCATTTTGTAGGAGCTAAGACACTCTACCCCTTGCTTTAATACTTCATATTTAAATCAATTAAAATTAAAAGTTTCTAAAATTCACTGCTGGGCAACATATAAACTAAGCTGGGGAATGTCTACTTCATCTGCATCCTCTTGTTATTCAATTTTCTTTAATACATTTACAAACTCATAACCAAAATACTAACTTTCTGAGGTCTAGATGGATGGATATGAATTATTAGATCAATATTATTTATAAAAGGCCATTATGCACAAGAGAATCTAGAGGCACTTGCCCAACTGCGAAGTGATTCCTAGAAAAGACTTCTCAAAATAGTGCGGTCTTTAGATTTAAATTTTCTATTTCTGCCCCTGTAATTGAAATTCAACATCACAGAAATGTGTGCATAAGATGAATGAATCAAGAGGCGTACCATTTAAAATTGCCCAAAAGAAAAACTGCTATAGTGAGAAAAGTAATATGAACTGGATCTTCTAAAAGCTGATATTTGTATTAAATTATATGTGTACATTTTATCTAGCAGTGAAAGGACCATGGATCTGGTTTTGGAAATGTGCAATACTAATTCAATTCACTGGTGTGGTGTGTCAGGAAGACAGCTGGGCAAACTGCATCCTACTTCGTCACTGTATTTGACACTTACGCTGCTATCATCAGTACAGGGACTACAAGTAAGATATTAAATTGGCTCTGATTTTAGCCTTACTTTCTCTCCAATCACTTTAATCACTGTGCCTATCCTTTTTGTTCCATTTTAGAGTGTCTCTGGTTTAAGATTAACAGATACCTTTTTGAAAAGAACATATGAGTATGATGATATCGCTCAAGTCTGCGTGGTTTCTTCAAAATGAAAAAAAATATTTTTAAAAAAGTTCTTAAGATTTGTGGACCAACTGTCTGACAATACTCTAATGAATCCAGAATACATCTAACTGTATCCAAGAAGAAAAAATGTTATTTAATAATTCTCCCATAAATGAATGTGACACTTCTGGAACGTTTAAAAATAGCTGCTAAGAACCAACCAATAATGTGTATTTTAATCTATTTGGAAATAAAGACTTAGGCAACTTACACAACTATTTAATTGTGTTATATTTTTGTACAGATCATTTTCTAATATTTGCAGTATGATTTGTAATTTTTGGGGAAATAATTATCTACATGGGAAAGGGACTAGAAACTTTTTCCCAGTCTTCATTTGGAAAAAACAGGATTCTATAAATATAGGAACACAGATTTATAACTGATATTTTAAGATTAAAGGATCAGTGGTTTGAACTATGTTATAGAGAATTATATAACATACCGTATATTGCATGAATCTAGCTTTATACAGTTTTAATGCATGTGAACATAGAGCTGGAGAAATAGGTGGTTTGGAAAACAAATTTGATTTGGGAAAGAAACAAACATGTACATTTGAACAAAGTAAATTCTGAATCAGATAAAACATCCATCTAATATACCATTTTCTTTTTCAATAAGTAACCAGATATCTCTGGGAGTCAAGGGATGCTTGAAATTAATAGATAGTTCTCATTGTTGATTCTTAGGAACGGTATATATGTCCTGGCACATACGAAGAGTTTGATGCTAACCAAAGGATAACAATGGTTCATTAAACAAATCACAATCTCTTTGTTCATATATAACCCTAAATTATAATATAGATGCATATATAGCTCTAACTCAAAGGAGACGCATCATATTATGGGACAGAGGTACTGCCTATGAACCAGAAGGCTTTTTGATGAATAATAATCTGTTTGCCCTTTAAAACTGATCAAGCAAGCTCTCACTGGGTTTCTCTTCTCTCTGATTTCTCTAGTCACTATGGCCTTCTCTCTGGACTGGGTCCATAACCTGTCAGAGTGCGCACAGTATGACTATTTTGAGACAACCCAGGAGCAAAATACAGTAAACAGGCTTGTCTTTCAAATAGTGGTTATCTGCAAGGAATATATACATACATGTACTAGGCAAAGCCAGCCTTACAGCAGCTGTTCAGCTATTAAATCATTACTTTAACACATCTCCTTGACTACATCTAGTGATTCACTAAAAGTGGGGTTTGATAATTAAATATTCAGATTTGTAGACCAAATAAAAAGCATAAAGAGCTGGGTATAACAAGAAAATTGAATTATATCAGCTTACTAGTACTGTTTTCTATGGTGATTTTTGTTACTTAGCACAATCGTTGGCATTTATGAAAGCTTAACATGAACTCCAGCATGGCAATCTTTACTTAGGAAACAAGTTATATTAAACTTAATAAGAAGTCTATCACTTAGTAGCAATGACTAAATTTCTAAACAGAATATATAGCTATAAGTGTAAAAACTTTAGAAATGCAGTTACCTCTACAAATATCCCTGGTTTAAAATAGCTTGAGACATGCGAATCAACTTTTTCCTGAAATAAAGAATGAAAAGAAAACACCACAGACAATACTGTATGAAAACGGCATATTTGTTTTATTAAACTTATTCCAAATAACAGAGGACTGATCCATTATCTGTCCTTGAAAAATTGAGATAAGTACCTAGAATGGAATGTGAATATTATTTAAATGTTACTTTCTGAAATATGTATTCATTTGGCAAATACTCCACTGTGAATATGAAAGTGCTAGTGCTGTATTATGCACCTAATGTTTTGGATTTGAAATACAATGAATCAGGATATACAGGACATTTTAACACATGCTTATAGAATGGGTAGGATAGCTAAGAAAAACATGGAATCTTCATTTTAGAATTAAAACTAGCAACAGTAAGCACTATAATAGCAATTTTTAAGTTAGCATTGGAGTAAATTTACCAAATGATTTCAGAACATTACACATAGTATAATTTAGAACAGTTTTTAGAGTTAATTATTAACACCTGGACTACAAACTTATTCTAAATTATTATTTGTTAGTTCCTCCCACTTTTAGAGTATACACTTAATGTAGTTAGTTTAATCTGTTCTAGTGCCAACAGAACTTGTTAAACACAGGTGGGAGGAACTTTTGTGGAAAACTCAAGATAGTTCAGTGGCTCCACATATATTCAGAATAAATGTTTAACAAACTGTTGCTTGGAGAAGAAGGTTGTCAAAGTTCTTCCACCCACTCAATATTCCAGAATATCATCCCCTGAAAAGTTTTCTAAATATATATAACATTATACTGTGACACTGAAAGCTTTCTCCTGAATGAACTGCTCTATTCCTGTAGAAATGATTTAAGTAATTCTGTTCTGCATTAAAAAAAAATGGGAAGAGGGAGAAAAGAAACAAGGAAAAATAATAACGGTGGTGATGAAATCAGATTCATAATAGAGGGATAAAACTGCGATGAACGCAGTTCTTTATATAGTAGTCAATGTTTTAAACCATGTACCTAAGTATGCCATCTCAAATTCTTAAATGGATTTGTAATGTACAATCAACCTTCCTGGACTATGCAAGCAGATAGATGACAAATACAGTTGATACCATGCGTATAAAATTATATTAATATAGAACATGGTATCATTTTATTAGAAAGGTCTTTAGAATTTCCATATGCAGATTGTCCCCATTCTATATTCTCTGGAGCTTTCTCTTTAACATTCCTTTATGTACCACTTCTGGACATCCATTCTAACTTCATCCTTCTACTAACCATTGAACACAAGTTATGTGGAGACTCCACTGCTTAATTATACCTCCTAAAGGTGGAATTCACAACTGTCTTCTCCCATCCCAATAGTATAGAAGATTTGGATGCTAATCCTTTTTGTAAAACAATACGGAAGAGCAAGAATTTTGCTATATCTTCTTTTCAAACTCAGCAGTTAATCAATAGCAATCACGACAAACTGATTTGGCTGCCCTCTTACATTATAAATGCAGCTTAATATCTCTGGTCCACTTTCTATAACCACACCTATCCATCTGTTCACTCATTGCTTTTCTTTCTTCTGCCATATTATCTGATCCTAAAGCAATTCAAACAGTCAGGCTGTCTTTGCTTTCAACAACTCCAATAATCAACCATACTTTGTCAAAAGTGAACCCTTTTATGTTTATTGCCAATTAGACATGCATAATTGTATATGTACCCCACAGCCTTGTATTGGAGGGCAAGAAACAACCTTATCGAATATAATTTATACATAACCTTTATACAGGAGTGATAGCCCATCTTCTATTCCTCTGACATGCACCAGCTGTTTTTCAGTGCACAGTATGCTGCAAAATCCATTCTCTCAAAAGAGAATGAAAAATCCACATGCTGTTGCTTATTAATATAAAGATGCTCCCCTGACACAGAGATTGTAATAAGTCAACAGTTCTAATTATAATCCATGTACAAAGGCATCACTAAACATACATGATATGTTCAAATCTGTGTGCAATGATCTGTTTCCAACAGACAATAAGGAATACACACAAAGAATTTTCTATCTCATGTCTGAGAAGAAGTACAATGGTGATATTTGCTACAAGCTACAATATGCCTTTTGGAATTAGTGGAACAATATTTTAACTGATGTTTCTTGAATCAAGAATGCTCTTCAGTGCTACCACTGAAGGATCTGCTTCGAACATGGTTTCGCAATTGCTCAATGAGCTCTGGATTTTGCTGCTGGATCTGCTGGGCAAATTGCTGTCCCCTGTACAAAATGTGTATTTTTAAAAAACAAAGGTCAAATAAAGACAGTCACTATCGTGTAATACTCAAAGATGAATGAAATAATATTATTCAAACAGAAATTGTTGTTTATCCTAAGAGAAAAACACATAAGCATTTGAAAATTCTCTCTAACTTAATGTTAACCTAAGGATGTACAGGTAGCCCTTGACTTATGACACTAATGAAGCCTGCCCATTATGGTCATAAATTGTGATGACCATAAAGCAAGTCAGCACATGACCAACTTTATTTTACCTTTTTAGCAGCTGCCATTATTATAGTCATGGTAATTAAGTGAATCCACGGTCATTAAGCAAACCCGTTGTTTGCTATAGGGTGTTTTGCTGAAAAGTTGACGTAAATGTTGGTTTTTATCAAAAACATCATAAATTACAGTTACATGACCTTGGGATGCTGAAAACGGCTGTAAATGTGGGCCATTTGGAATACATCTGAAATGTCATGTGACTGAAGGGGGGGGTCAGCTGTCAGAACCAGGCCATAACTACTTTCTTGGGGGTGGGGTCCATCATAACTTCAACTGGTTGCTAAATGACTGTCATTTAAAGAGGACTACTGTGTTAATATAAAAACGATAAAAACAACAAAGATCAATCTTTATTTCTGTGTTATATGTCAATGTACATTATATTTTGTAAAAAAAATCTAAAAGATTTAAGGTTACACTACATTAAGCCATAATGTGTTTTGGTTGGCTTTGGCTTAATTCGTATCTAAACTCTGCCACACTTGATATGTGTGAGAGCAAACCGCCTGGTGAACTAGTCATGGGAATAAAACGAGCAGTATGTGAATTCAGTCTTGGTAAGAATTGCTAAAAAAAGTTTTCAGGAAGTCTAATATGTTTTTACTACAGGTAGTATTTGCAACAATATACTGTATCAAATGAACTCTCAAAGCAGTGAACTAACGGAATGGGTATTAGGGACAAAAAAACCAAAAAGAGGTTTTCATTCTGGGAGTTAGCACACACCACAGATATGGCACTGTGCAAGTTGATGAAAAGAAATGGCTTATTTAAGGAGATACACGCAACATATATACAATAAGCAGAGCCTAACACCCAAGCTCTTTTCAACTTTGGATCCAGCTGGGCCAGTCACTTACTCTCAGCCCTAAGAGGGAGGTAATGGAACACCACTTCTGAAATACTGGCAAGAAAACTGCAGGGACTTGTCCAAGCAGTTGCCAGGAGACAAAACCAACTCAAAGATATAAACAAAACGAAGTAAAGCAAACACCATACTACGTTTATTTACTGTAACTACAAATCCTTCATTAATTTATTTCCAGTATTTTTAGTCATTTTGATAGCCAGAAATATGTATACAACATCTTAAACTTCTTAAAGCTTAACTTTTTCTCAAATGGATTAACTTGGGGCATCAAACTCAAGGCCCGTGGGCTGGATCTGGCCCGTGGGGTGCTTAGATCTGGCCCCCAAGGCCAGTCTGGAAACAGCAAAGGACCAGCCCGTGGTGCCTCTGACAGTGAAAATGGAGCTCAGGAGGGCCACACCCACCCTGGCCACGCCCACCCCGCCCCCAAGGTCAAACACAACCCTGATGTGGCCCTCAAATTGAGTTTGACACCCCTGGATTAACTAAATGGATTAAACTAACTAACTAAACTGAACTAACTAAATGGATTAAACCATATATACTCACGCGTGAATTAGGCTTGAGAGATCAGTGAGACCGCCAACACCTGCAGCAGGACCACCAATGGCATTTGTCATCATTCCTGACATTCTAAAGGGAACAGATATGACACTGATAGAGAGAAATACAGATTTTCAAATCCATTGTTATTAACTGTCGTGTTATATTCTTTTTCTTTAAGAGACTACAAGTAAATGTAAAGCCTATTTACACTGAGAGTGGGATATATTAATGCAAACAATTTCCACTCGCATAAATTCAAATAAGAACAGTGTGAGTTTTTTAAAAGTACAGTTGCCTGTTTACCATGAAAGTTGCTATCACTTGTGATTGCTGCAGAAACCAGGGGGAACCGGAGCAGTTATTATGATCCACCTCAGATGTTTTATGGGTAGAAGTGGTTTTCAACAGGATTTTAAAGACTTCCCTACAAATCTGGTGATTAGTTTGGCTCTTTACTTAGTTAATCTCTGCAACGGAGTGAACAAAACTATTGTGTAAGATTTCCCTCCCCACCTTCCATACACTTCCCTCTGGTTGCTGATCCAAGGGTGCTCATGGTTTAAGGAACAGCTCAAGGAAATTAAATGTAGATTTTACAGATTCTAGATCAGGGGTGTCAAACTGGTGGCCCGCGGGCCGCATCCGTCATGCACTGGCCACAGCCATGCCTGGTTTAACAAAGGGGGGAAAAGCCGTGATATGTCACATGATGACACAAGTTCGACACCCCTGTTCCAGATAGTAAAAAATGAATAAATATGACTGAACACTGGAATGAGTCTAGGTTTGGATCTACACTGTCTGCCTGCCTGCCTACCATTCATCCCTCCATCTATCTATCTATCTATCTATCTATCTATCTATCTATCTATCTATCTATCTATCTAATTTATCAGCCACCCATCTTACCTCTGAGTGGTTTACAATGTTAAACATTTACTTCGCTGGTTAAGGTGGTGAAATAGTTCTGTCTGTGCCCTTATTATGTCTATCCATCTCACAGCTCTGTCTAGATAGACTGACATGCTGTTAGGGAATGATAGATGAAAAAAAAACTTCAGGCTGCTGGGAGTTGTTTATCAGGCATTTTGGAGATAAAAATCACTTGAATTTGCAAGTTGGACACACATAAATTAAAGGCAAATTCAATGCCATAGCTGATGCATTGGCTTCTAAGGTTCTCTAGAACTGTTTCAAACCTGCAGAATCTTTTGGAGCAGATTTTTTCCCCTTCCTAGACTTATATAAGCAGACAAGGAACAAACAGGCAACTGGGTTTGAGGGATGGAAAATACTTCTTTAAAAGAAGGGACTATACCAGTCACTTTGAAGAGTGATCCCTTGATTGAACAAATACCACTGGGCTTTTAACTGATCCTTTCTACATAAAGGCTGAGAATGTGATGACGATTTGGCTAGAGAGAGTCCTGGATGAAGTGGATTTTAACCTGGGCATGTGATCAAAACATCCTGATCATCACCCAGATGGGTAGAGTGCAGTGTTTCTTGCTCTATTGGACCTCCCAGCAACATTCAAAACTATTGACACATTCTGAACAGCAGATGGAGGTTTAGTCAGGATAACCTTTACTCAGCTTTAGTTGATGTGCCCGAGTGACAATTTTTTGAGCAGCAAATTCTGCTCAATAGTCACTGATGCTCTCTTTATCACATACTGCTTAAGGCTACTTCTCAAAACTACTTATAAGCTTTATATTTTGTACTCTATTACCTAGAGTCTAAAAGTGTGGTGGAATAGAAACCATGTCACATAACACACATGTACTCATTTTATTAGCATTTGAATTTCAGAAACTCATGAATTTTCTTTGAACCCATCAAAGAACAAATTCCACTGCCAGATTTTCTTCTTGAGTTCAAAAGCAGACCTATAATCTCTTCTTCATTCTAGCCTAACAAATGGAAAAATCATTACTAGAAAGAAAATTGTTCAGTGAAATTTCAGCACTAGGTGTGTTTCCTGAAAGTGATGTGTGCTCACCCTAATCCTCTATGTTATGCTTGCTTTGTCACGTCTATGACAACACAGGTGGCCTGTGTTGATACTTACAGTTGCTGGACTTGAGGATTCTGCATTAAACTTGCTGCCTGAAATAGATGAAATAATTTCAGCCATAAGGAAACCAATAATTAGGGAGGATAGTTTTGTTAGCCAGTAGTATCGAGTAATGGTGAAACTTGCACTTTCAAAGTCAAACTTTGTTGGGATTTAATTAACCTTAACATCAAATGACTATGGTATTTCAGTACTGGCCTATTATGAGTCTTATATAATAATATGTGGTTCTTTTGAACCTGCCCCAACTGTCAGAAGCTCAGCTATTCAAATCTTTTCAAGTATGGGGCCAAACTATGAAAGACTTTCCCAGGGAGCATATCTTCACCCCAACCTCAGGTCCAGTTTTTAGCAAAATATCAAAAACACTCTTTTTCACCAGGCTTTTAGCTGCTCAAGCAGTTTTAATTGTCCTGGTGTTAAGAAAATTGCATTGTCTCCATTGATTTTAATTGTATTGATCTGATTGTTCAGTTTTTGTATTTTGCATTCCAGTTACAGGGTGCTTTGTAGAAGGTGAAAGAAAGGATTTAATTTTAATCAGTGGCATCATCACCTTAACAATTAATGAAAATATTATGTCAAGAAAAGTAAGGAATAGTTAGCCAATATGAGAAACAGTGGAACCCAGGAACAGCAAAAGTAATTTTTAAGTACACTTACCATGCTAATGAAGGCAGGATTGTTTATCAAACTTGCCATATCAAAACTCAGACCAGTCCCAGTCTGAAAATAAATAATGTCAGCTATAAGTAAAGAAGCACTGGATAACTAAAACACTTAAACAATGTATTATTACAAATGGTTTGAAAGCTAACTTACAGGACTGGACATGTCTCTTGATTTCTGTTCAGCTATTTTCAGGTTTGATTTGTAAGATTCATTTTCTGGATCAAGATCCAGTGCCTTTTGGTAACTGTTAATTGCCTCTTGATATTTATTCATTGAAGTCAGAGCCAAACTAATTTGAACAAAGAGAGCCAATATGAGTACAATCTGAATAAGTATTTCTATTTTTTAAAATCTATTCTTTAAAAATATACAGTTTAAATTGTAGGGAAAAGAATGGGCTCAAATCCATTAAAACTATGCCTCAAAGTAATAAAAATGTTAATATTTCCCTGGCTCTATAGCTTTATTTTAAAAAAGCATTCACCGAATATTTATATTTGTTACTTTATTGCTCAGTTTATCTAGTGTCTAGTACTAACTCTCTACTGCCATTTCATACAAGCTTCCCTCTGCCCCTCATCCCAACTACCTGTAGAATTGCTGAGGTGTTTTTGTAGAAGAGGAGGCAGAGCTGTGGGTGGGGGCAGAATAAAATACGTAATCAGATCAGAGTCTTACATTGCCACAAGAGATCCAAGTCTAGCCCCTCCTTGACTTCCTTTGACACTTATAGTGCCAATTTAGTGCTGACTGTTAGTTGACCAGATTGTGTATGGGGTATAGGCTTTATATAGTAAGTAAATGTTTATGCTGCAACCTACATTAATAATTCTGATTCTTTGCACCTGACAGTTTTGTATGCAAACTCTGCGACTAAGGTCCCTTTAAAAGCATGGACCATTGTAATGATATAATGTAGTATATGTGTAGCTAACAGTATCACACCACATTTAAGGAGAATTTTTTTTATTACAATTGGCATACATTTAGAAACTAGGGAGTGGTATATAATTTCAGTTCTGTGTAGTAGGATACTATGAGAATTGGGCTTATCATACAGTTACATCCATATTACACTAACGTCTCACTTAGTAAACTGCTCAAACAGTAAATGGTAAATAGTGTTTGAAAAAGAATGTAAATTTTTTCTGTTTGTAAGATAGCTTTCGGTAGCTTATAGATTAGTTGCACAAAACAATTATCAGGTTCTAGAACCAAAGATAATTTCCTACAGGTTGGGATCAAATCTCACTTTTAAGAAGCTCAAATCTTGCTTATCTGGAAAATAATGAGGGTCAACAGAGAGGGTCAACATGATGAGTCAACTGAAAACAGGCCATTGATTAAAGTACTTCCTATTTTTTTGAAACCATGTTATATAACCCACCAAATATTATCATGGAGTTTAAAAATACTTATTACCCTATGTCTTTGAAAGTTCTCAACGGTCTTGTAGGTAGGTAGGTAGGTAGGTAGGAAGGAAGGAAGGAAGGAAGGAAGGAAGGAAGGAAGGAAGGAAGGAAGGAAGGAAAGAAAGAAAGAAAGAAAGAAAGAAAGAAAGAAAGAAAGAAAGAAAAAGAAGGAAGGAAGGAAGAGAAAGGAAGGAAGAGAAAGAAAGAAAGAAAGAAAGAAAGAAAGAAAGAAAGAAAGAAAGAAAGAAAGAAAGAGAAAAAGACAGAAAGAGAAAGACGGAAAGAAAGAAAGATTAAAATCTTTCATGTAAAGAAAACTTTCTTGATCTGGCTTTTGCTGATTTTTCAGTTACAAGATGGGAGAATAAATTGAAAGTGAAATTTAAAAAATGATTTAAAAATCCATTGATGAACATACATGAAATAGTCTGGGACACTGCAGGTTTCATAAACACAAGAGGTAGAACCTCAAAATTAATTGCTTTGGTTTTGAATTGAATTAAAATCATGAAGCATATCAGAATGAAGTCATGCAGTAACCCAGACAACCCTTTCATTTTGGGGTTATTAATTTGAACAACTTAGTTTAATTAAATTGATTAAATTATTATTATTATTTACTTTATTCATTAAACATGAAACTCAGTCAACTGAACATTCAAAAATGCATCACAAATACCATTGACTGGTGCTAATGGTTGATATGGATTGCTGCCAGCGTCCTAGGTATCAACCAAGTACCTAATTAATTATTATTACTACTATTATTATTAAGATTAATGAATTCAAATCGATCTGTTAGCTTGTTGGTAGTCAAGTAAAACAATATACTAATTTGAGATGTTTGTAAATATTTTAAATATATAGAGCTTTTTCCTCTTACAAAAAATGGTTCAGACTGCTAGGAGGAAGTTCATATTCCTCCTTTTGTGAGAAAATAGAAAAGGAGATAGAAAGAAAGAGAGGAAGAAGAATACCACAGAGATTAGAAAGTCTGGAGAACAAGAGAGAACAAAGGAGAGAAGGGAAAGAAAGAAAGGACAAGAGAAAGAAAAATATGGAGGGGGAAAGAAATGAAAGTGTCAAAGAACGAATTAATAGCACTCTTGTTCCATGACTGTTTTTAATCTTTCACAGCATCATGGTCTAAGGGAATGTAACAAAAAATAGAACAAGACCCTCTTTGAAGGAGATAGGTAGTCCAGAAATGTGAGATATAACAAGTTAATTTGCTTACCCCATTCTTCCATATGCTTTGCTGTATTTTGGATCTATTGCAATTGCTCTCTCACAATCTTTTATTGCTTCACTGTGATTGTTCAGTTTACTTTGAGCAGCAGCTCTACGGTGTGAAAAAAGAGCAAAGCTCAAAAAATATGAAAGTCAACAAAATGATCTCCATCTGACCACCAACCATTAATACGATTATCATGTTGTCTTGTGTTGGAAAAAAAAGTTTGTAGATTATTTTTCCAGCCACCAATTACATGTTTTTGAATAAAAAGAATATTGAGGAAAAAGATCTACCAAAGTCACCTTTGCATTTTGTCAAGAAACACATTCTTCACAAAATTAAGAATACCTTTAGAGCAGCATTTCTTATACTTTTTTGCCCTCAGACCCCTTCCCACTTTTAAAAATTATGGAGGACCCCAAAAGAGCCTTTTTTGTAATGTGTGTGTGTGTGTGTGTGAATTATTTATTGAATCATGTCAAAATAATATACCTATTAAATATTAACATAAATATTTTTCATGAAAAGTCCTATATTTTTAACTAAATAAAACTAATAATGAGAAGAATGATCTTGTTTTAAATTTTTGCAAGTATCTTCAATATTTGGCAAATAATTTCAATTTCTTGGATCTCTGAAGGGTCCTTTGGGACCCCCAGGGGTTCTCAGACCACACTTTAGGAAACACTACTCTAGAGTTTGTTTATTATTATACATGCCACATGATTTCAAAATGACTCTGGACAGTTTACTCTGTGGAAACATAAACAAATGAGTAAACAAGTCTGTATCCAGACAAGACAACCTCCAAATATTATAAATATACACTTGACAGGAGTTAAAAGCCACCCTACTCCAGGCCTAGGGGAACTACTAGTTTTTGTCTGGACAGATGGTATGGTCGAATGCAGTACTTCTCAAATTCAATAATTTCAACCTGTGTGGAGTTCTAGAATTCCTCAGCCAGCATACTGGCTGCAGAATTCTGGAAGTTGAAGTCTACATATCTTAAAATTGCTGAGGTTGAGAAACACTGATTTAAATGGATACCACCTGAGAAAACCACCTCTGCCTAATCTTACCAGACAGACAGAAACCATGCAAGAGAGTCGGCTAGTCAATAACAATATTATGTTACATCATGTTGTTAACTCTTCAATTTCTCCTTAACTCAAAAATATCTTTTCCTGCAATATGCATATGCTATGCAAGGCCAGGAAAAGAAACAGCTTCTTAAAGAATGCACACATATCTTCCAAAGTATTTGTTCTGCTTCAGAACTGAAGAGCTGCACATTCCTAAAACTAAACAAAGACTTGCCAATTTAACTCTACTAAAGTTTTTTCAAAAGAAGTTCCATTTATCCCCACTTATAGCCTTAAATTTCAAATAAAAAGGTAGCTGATGACTGAGCCTAATTAAGGAAGAACAATAAATACAGCAGTGAAATTAACAAACGTCTGGAATAGCATTCTGCAGAACAGTGGCATATACTCAGAAAAGTATAAATATAATTCAGAAATAAATATCCACATGCTTTATATGAACGTCACCTGTTGCAGTAATAGACCGCATTATTTGGATCTAATTCTATAGCCCTGGTGTAACAATCCACAGCAGCTGCACAATTGTCTTCTTTCATGTGATTATTACCTAAAATAAATCATCATAATAAAATGGCCATGAATAATTGAAATGATGAATTGCTGTTTTGAACAATAGCCTTAGGGGTGCTGTAAAATACACACCATAAAAAACAACTTGGTTGCCCTTCATAAATATTTTTTTGGAAACAAATTATTTTGAGCAATGTTATATAAACTGGGACTATTAAAATTTGTCTCCTGTAATTTTGTTTGACACAAGACGGCACATTCCTTGAAAAACTGGCTGAAATTAGTGATCCATTACAGTTCCAACAGCTAGCTAGAGTATCATAGCTGAAATCAAAAGATTTGTGTCCAGATGCTATGTCATGAATGATGGTAATTTTGGATATACTTTAACTTAAATTGGTAATAATAATTACACATAATTACACAGGACAAAAAGTAATAGATTTAAGCCACAGAAAAATAACAGATTTAAGTTATAGTTATAGAACTATAAAGAATACTTTAAAAGTGGAACCAATTACCAATGATCTAAGAAATGGACTGTCTTTGAATGAAGCACTGAGGCAGAAGATGGATAGCCATCTGTCAGAAGTGCTTTAATTTATATTAATGCATTGAGCAGGGAGTTGCTAATTGGAGTAGCAACAAAAATAGCTACTGCTTGCATTCTACTAAACCACTTGAGACCACATTCTTTTGTATGGGAGTCACACTGAATGTACAGTATATTATGATCTGAAAGGAAACAAATGATGTTATTAAAATGAAGCTGACAATGACAGGAGATGCAAATAAAGACTTGATTCATGAAATAAGAAACTCTAAGGATTTTTAGGTTAACACAACATTTTTAGGGTAATATAACCATAGGCTCTAAAGCACAAAGTCTTATATTAGTCTACACACTAGACCAAAATTAAGGAAAATATACTATGCTAATGTGATATGTGATTTAAATGCAATATACCTTTCCAGTCCTAAATCCAAATAAGCATTATACTGATTTGCTGTACAATTATGTTCTTGTGTTTTCTTATCCTTTCACAGCAGCCAGGAGACATTATACTTGAAACACATTGTTCATTCCATATAAGATCACATATTAAACACCAATAGTCTGAACATTTGTAATTCATTCATGAGCTTATCTATCACCATGACCAACACATAAACTACATTATCAATGGCGGAAAGGATTCTTTTCTTCAATTCCTTTTCAGTTTCCTACCTTCATCCTTGAGCTGATCGGCTTTTTCAAGGTCCTCTGGCAAAGAATCTGAGAGAGGCAGAATCTCATTCTATGGGTATTTTAAAGAAAGACAAATATTATTTTCTATAACCCTTTATTTAGGATCATTTATATCACTGATCTTAAACAAGCCACAAGGGGCCTATTCTGCAATAAATATCAATAATGTAATATCAGGAAGAAATCAATGCTATAAAGTAATTTCCTTTTTAGTGCACAGTATGTCAGAGCAGCGACACTATCCAAAATAGTAATCTGGGAGTACTCAAGTCCGCTCTTTCAATCTTGAGTTCCATTTACTATATTAATTTTGAACGCAAGCAGTAGGGTAAGCAATGTATCAATCTATGCTGGATTTTACCATATTCAATCAGCTCTGAATATGTCAATTTTTTACTTCAGTATGTAGAAGAAATGGATCTGATTGCTTTCTCTTGAAAGATTTCTCGTTCTTCCTCCCTTTCTCTCCCTCCCTTCCCCTCCCTCCCTCCCTCCCTCTCTCTCTCTCTATATATATTCATTCATATCTGGATACAGGAAATATACAAACTAAAACTAATTTAAATATTAATCAGCAGTGTGCAACTAAGATGTCTAAAGGTATACAAGGTATTTTGTATGAAGGTATACCAAACTAAATTATAAACATTTATTTATATTTGTACATGAAATGTATATTTCTAATTAAGCTATAGAATCTATCTACAAATGTATAATTATTTTTTGAACAAATCAAGCTCTCAAATACATTTTAAACCATATTTTTAAATCGTAACAAGTTGTCAATAATGTGTCAATAATAGTTCTTGATCTATATAAAATCAAAACCTATCAGAACTTGCAAGAAAGGGATGAAAATAAAAACTATAAGCTGAGTGAAAATCTTTGGGCCAGGCTAACAAAAGTATCATAACTTTTCATTAATAAAGCATTACCTATAAGGAAGGCCATTCTTATAATTCTTTAGTAGCAAACTGGAGCTAGAATTCTCTATAAAAAATGTACCCTATTAAAATGTTTGAATCTCTATATACATACAATAATACAAAAATTAATTTATTTGTACCTTATGACAGGAATCTGCAAATATTTCTATCAAACTTGAAGGTACTGCAAGACGGGTATCCTCTAAATTAATTTTGAAGACTGTCTCCAAACACTGAATTGCCACTAGAGAGAAATAAATTATTTTTAAAAATAATGTGATTTTATCATCATCATAAATTTCATACTGTAATAATTATCTGATCTTAAACCAAAAACCAATAACCTGGGTTTTTGACTCCGATATTCTGAAGGGAAATTAACTTCTATAATTCACAGCTATCATATAACTCAAGAGTCTGATGACCATAAATTGGAATAAGATTGGAATGAAGGATGGATGGAGCCCTTGTTAGTTATATATTTTTTCTCTACGTTTTTATGCAGAACAACCAGATCCCATCTTGTTTTGTTTTGCACTGTGTTTTTGTTTTTTTTAATTATCATCATCATCATCTCTTTTATTCATTAAATATGAAACTCAATCAAATGAACATTTAAAGATGTATCACAAATATTATTGACTGGCACTGATGGTTGACACGGGTTGCTGCCAGCATCCTAGGTATTGACCAAGTATCTTCTTAAAATGTATGATGTTCTGATTAGCACATTTTTTTGCAGTTCCACTGATATAATTTCTTGATTTATTTTGTAAAATTCTTGGACATGGTGCCAAGTGTCCCAATGACAATGGGTATCATGGTCACATTTCATCCATAATTGTGTAGTTTCGATGGCCAGGTCGTGGTATTTCGTTATTTTTTCTAGTTCTTTTTCTTCAACTCTGGTGTCTCTTGGTACAGTGATATCAATAAATTGTATACTTCGGTTTTTGACAACTGTGATATCTGGCGTCTTTTGTTCTAAATGACAATCTGTCCCACAAGATCTTCACCTTCTCATTTTCAACAACTTTTTCTACTTTGTGTTCCCATGATATAGGTGAGTCGTATTTTTTACCTAATGACCAGTGGATAAACTTAGCAACTCGGTCATGTCTAACTTTGTAATCAGTTTGCGCGGTTTTCCTGAACTCACATATTACATAACATAACATAACATAACATAACATAACATAACATAACATAACATAACCGCGAGCTTAAAACCTATTTATTCATCTGCGCTGGACTGGGGTAGTGTTTTAATGTGTTTTAATGGGTTTTAATGGGTTTTTAGTTCCAAATTTTAATTCTGGCCAATTTTAATAAGTTTTTTAATTGTATTTTTTAATCTGTATTTATAGTATTGTATTTTTATTTGGCTGTGAACCGCCCTGAGTCCTTCGGGAGAAGGGCGGTATACAAATGTAAATAATAAATAATAAATAAATAAATAAATAAAATAACATAACATAACATAATAACAGATTTGGAAGGGACCTTGGAGGTCTTCTAGTCCAACCCCGTGCCCAGGCAGGAAACCCTACACCATTTCAGAAAACATTTTCTTAAAAATTTCCAATGTTGGAGCATTCACAACTTCTGGAGGCAAGTTGTTCCACTTATTGATTGTTCTAACTGTCAGGAAACTTCTCCTTAGTTCTAAGTTGCTTCTCTCCTTGATTAGTTTCCACCCATTGCTTCTTGTCCTGCCTTCAGGTGCTTTGGAGAAAAGCTTGACTCCCTCTTCTTTGTGGCAGCCCCTGAGATATTGGAACACTGCTATCTTGTGTCCCCTAGTCCTTCTTTTCATTAAACTAGACATACCCAGTTCCTGCAACCGTTCTTCATATGTTTTAGTCTCCAGTCCCCTAATCATCTTTGTTGCTCTTCTCTGCATTCTTTCTAGAGTCTCAATATCTTTTTTACATCGTGGTGACCAAAACTGAATGCAGTTTTCCAAGTGTGGCCTTACCAAGTGGTATAAAGTGGTATTAACACTTCACGTGATCTTGATTCTATCCCTCTATTTATGCAGCCCAGAATTGTGTTGGCTTTTTTGGCAACTGCTGCACACTGCTAGCTCATATCTAAATGGTTATCCACTAGGACTCCAAGATCCCTCTCACAGGTACTACTATTGAGCAAGGTACCACATATACGGTACCTGTGCATTTTGGTTTTTTTGCCTAAATGTAGAACCTTATTTTTTTCACTGTTGAATTTCATTTTGTTAGTTACCGCCCAATGTTCAAGTCTGTCAAGATCCTTCTGTATCTTGAGCCTATTTTCTGGAGTGTTGGCTATTCCTGCCAGCTTGGTGTCATCTGCAAATTTGATGAGTTCCCCATCTATTCCCTTGTCCAAGTCATTGATGAAGATGTTGAAGAGTACTGGGCCTAAAACAGAGCCTTGGGGTACTCCACTGCATACTTCCCTCCATGTGGATGTAGTTCCATTGAGGACTACACGTTGAGTGCAGTTGGTCAGCCAGTTACGAATCCATCTGGTGGTGATGCTGTCTAACCCACATTTTTCTATTTTATCTAGTAGTAGGTTATGGTCTACTTTATCAAATGCTTTACTGAAGTCCAAGTAAATTATATCGACAGCATTCTTCTGGTCCACTAATTTTGTCAAAGAATGCAATGAGATTAGTCTGGCATGATCTGTTTTTGACAAACCCATGTTGGCTTTTGGTTATTACTTTGTTTGCTTCTAGGTGTTCAATGATTCATTGCTTGATTATCTTTTCCAGAATCTTCCCTGGTATTGAGGTGAGGCTGATATTAAATGTGAAACAGTTGCAACTTTGTCATTGTAAAATCAGCAGTTTGGATTGTCAGTGGATTTTTGTACCTTCACTTGCATTGCATTAATCTGTAGTCCTTGTTCTTACACAGTAAATATTAAACCTTCCATTTCTTTCTTGATGGTTCCCATTTTAAGCCATGCCCATGTCAAATTGTTATCACATTTTCATTAAAAGTTTTTCAAGTGCTGCCCATGCAAAACTTTTATTTTCCATCCGTTTAATCTGTCATCTAGCTGTTTTTCCTTATAATCTGCCTTTGTTTCTGTTGTTTTAATAATGTTTTCCATTTTCACAGCCTGCAGCAATTTTTCTGTATTTTGGTTCACATAGTCAAACTTCACTTTTCTTCTTCTACAGCAGGGGTGTCAAACTCAAGGCCCGGGGCCTGGATTTGGCCCACGGGGTGCTTAGATCTGGACCACGGGGTGCCCTAGAAACAGTGAAGGGCCAGGCCACAGTACCTCTGCCAGCGAAAATGGAGCTCAGGAGGGCCATATTAAGGTCTCCCAAGCTCCATTTTCACTGGCAGAGGGTTGCAGGAGGCCAGAAATGGAGCTTCGGGGGCCCGTTTCACTGGCACAGCACTAGGGCCCCCACAGGCACCCCTGACATAACTGACGCCAAGCTGGCCATGCCCACCCCAGCCCCCGAGGTCAAACACAACCCTGATGCAGCCCTCAATGAAATTGAGTTTGACACCCCTGTTCTACAGTTTGATGGACTTGCAATAGCTCTCTGCCACCTATTCTTCTTGGCAGGTACTGTACAGCCTGTTGACGTCACTTCATGGATGTAAAGCATGGTACATAGTCAGAAGTTTATGTGTTTGAATAATAATAATAGTAGTTGTTATTATTATTATTATTATCATTATTATTATTATTATTATTATTATTATTATTATTATTATTATTATTATTATTATTATTATTATTTTGTGAGCTGTTTAGAGTCAGCTTGGAGCTGGGCAGCAGCTAAATTAAATTCAGAAAAATATGAATCTGCAAGAAATCCAAGAAGAGTGTTGGTCAATAAATCTAGACCAACAATGAGGAAAAAAATTAATAAAGCATCGCCCTTAACCTGCCAATATGATCTTTGTTAATCTTCAGAGTCTCTCAAAATTGTTTGAGATTCATACAGTAAATATAGTATAAAGTATTTACACTATAAATCTCAAACATTTATCTAAGCAGTTGTGCATGATGATCTGACATGATTGCTAGTTTTTGTGTGCCTTTAAATGGAATTTAATAACATCATGTTCAGTTACTACTATTTTAGCAATAACAAACAATGTATTTCTTATTGTTTCAGTCAAGTGTTAATAATACGTTTTATAATTCCACAATATATCTTTCTGAAGCCACACAATATATGATATATTCTGATGATGAAAGTGAATTTCTGCCATCCTTAGTGGATCAAATAATTTTTTTCTTTTTTTTCTTGTAGGTTTGTAGATTATGTTTAAATTGATTTTCTCCAGAAGTTTTCCATTCCAATCTGTAACAGTTTCAATATAAAAGAGAAGCAACTTTGTTTATTTGCCTCTGAAAATGGCAGCCATTACTACTGGCAAATGGTCAGGGTACCCAAAAAATTGGACTGTGGCCTATTAGGTCAGAAGGTCATCACCATTTGACTGATCATGAAAGCCTGAATCAATATATGATATATTGTATTTTTAATAAGATTAAAACATGAAGTTAAACTTATCCTGGAAATTTGAAACAATTTATGTAGAATTTTATATATCTCAAACATGAGGAGTAGCAAAGGGCGTTATTTTATTTATTTATACCAGTGATGGCAAACTTTTTAGAGACCGAATGTCCAAACTGCAACCCAAAAACCACTTATTTATTGCAAAGTGCCAACATGGCAATTTAACCTGAATAATGAGGTTTTACTACCTAAAATAATGATAAACATCAGAATTCAGCTAATTGCTCTAAGAAAAATGTGATAAATGCACTTTTACGTCCCTTCAATTTTTTTTCTGCTTTTGAAATATTACGTTTAGCAATAATAAAAAAGAAAAATGTTTGTAATATTTTCTTTCCCTCCCTTTCTCTCTCCTTCCCTCCTTCTGTTTCTCTCTTTCCCTCCCCACCTCCCTCTCTTTCTCTTTCCCTCCTCTCTCTCTGCCTCTCTCTGTTTCTCTCTCTCTCTTTCCCCCCCTCTCTCTGTTGCGATAGAGAAACGCGATTGGAGCTGGGCTGGAGCGATGGCACACATGCCCACAGAGAGGGCTCTGTTTGCCAAGTCTGGCACGTGTGCCATAGGTCATGGATTTTTACCATTGTTCCAATAAAAAAAGAGCTTCATTCCACTTTAGTGTTGGATTGATAATGTGTGCTGACTCCCACTGGTATATTTCCCCTTGCTCCAGTAGTTTGCAAAATCACCTGCCATCTCAACAGACACCCAAGTAAGGATGCCAGCCAAATATCACTTAACGATAAGCCAAAAAAACAACAAATACCAAGTCTACTCAGACAGGATCTAAATTGTGCAGAATACAAATATTTCAGAAATATTCAAATTAGCATAAAATGGGGGACTTGTAGGAAGTCAGTTTTTTCCTGGTAGTGGAGAGATATAAATGATTTGATCCTAGATAAGCCTTCTTTTGGTGGGGGGGGGGGATTTACTACAGTGGCTTTACATATGTAAATCCAGATTAGAGTAGCTTTAGTCCAAACTGATTTTGGGATATATTTCAGGAAACTACAATACTTTCAATTACTACATTGGAGTTATGTTTACAAATAAAAATGAAATTAAAAAGTGAGGTTGGGTAACTTCTATAAGATATTCAGTAAATCTCTGTTATGATAATGGCTTAGAATTTTACTTCTCTTAATCACTAAAGAGGGAAATGTTTTTACCCATTTGATTTGGAAGAAGTGTTTTATAATATCTTTTAAAATATATCAAAACAGACTTTCCTAATTAAATATTTTCCTTAAAAAGTATCAACATTTTATTGATATAAAATAGAGAAAATCTCAAAGCTTTCAAAGTACACTCGTTGCTTCAACGAACAATACCTCTAAATGTAATTTCATCTGAATATTCTAAAATTAGATTCAATTATCTAGACTTAACAGTAAACAAAATTTGTTCAGACGTAAGCTTCACAATCTCAATCATATGCCTACATTCCCAAATACCTACAGCCTGGCTGGCAAGAATAACTTAACATATGGTAGAAAAAAATATATTTAACAAATCAGCACAATTGTTAGCCTACAGCTACCAGCATCATGATCATGCTGTCCATATATTCAGCAGGAGTTGAACTTGACAGAAAAAACGCTTTTAATGATTAAATTTGTTTTATAATTAAATGAGCATAATTTCATCAAAATGGATGCAATAATAAGCTTGCAATCTCTGCTAAGCAGGACATGGTAGCATCAAGCTGGTCTCAAAAATTAAACAGGGTTCAGAAGGTACTCATTGCAACGTTCTTGGACCACAGAAAGTTACCATGTGATAAGATGGGTAACCAATACATTTTATAAATAAATAAATAGTCTGAGAAGTGGAAAAATAGCTCTGAAGATGATAAAGGCAAAATATTTCAATATTACCATCAAGGAAACTATGTGGATGTTTCTATGTAATTATTATAATTCCCTGGGACATGGAAAATCCAAGGTATTAAAGCAACTGATAGATATATCTTTTATCATCACAAGATATCCATTTACTGGTGGTTAAGTCTGGAACTTACAATCAAGACTGCAGTATTAACATACTGCAAGAAATAATATATCTTTCCCTTTATTAAATAGAAAGCTAAATCTTACCAGTTACTAAATAAATCCTACATATGAAATCTACCCTAGGTTTGTGAATTCTGCCTGCCACAATAATTGTCCATGTGAACTGGGTGCACATTCTGGAATACCAAACATTCCCCTATGACTATGCACCAAAACAGAAAACTGACTGTGTTGAACGATCGTCCTGATTCACCCTTTTACTTTTTAAAGAATGATTGAGGTAAATACAATAAATAAAGTATTAATACTTAACAATATTTCATTTAAATACCAAGTTGCCCCATCTCTACACACCTTCCAAGCTTTCCTGTTCATCTGATGTGAAAGTATCCATCTGACTCTGTTCCCTCAGGAAATGGATGATAGCATAAACGAGGTGCTTCACTGAAGACATTTTCAAATGTGATGCAGTTTTCCTGAATCGTAAAAACAGGACAATCAAAACATTGTTAATGAAGTTAACATCTATTGCACTGAAGAAATGGACAAATGAGAAGTTGTCTAGTTTAATAAAAAGAAGGACTAGGGGAGACATGATAGCTGTGTTCCAATATCTCAGGGGTTGCCACAAAGAAAAGGGAGTCGGGCTGTTCTCCAAAGCACCTGAGGGTAGAACAAGAAGCAATGGGTGGAAACTGATCAAAGAAAGAAGCAACTTAGAACTAAGGAGAAATTTCCTGACAGTTAGAACAATTAATAAGTGGAACGACTTGCCTGCAGAAGTTGTGAATGCTCCAACACTGGAAATTTTTAAGAAAATGTTGGATAACCATCTGACTGAGATGGTGTAGGGTTCCTGCCTAGGCAGGGGGTTGGACTAGAAGGCCTCCAAGGTCCCTTCCAACTCTGTTGTTATGTTATGTTATGTTATGTATTCTGAATTAGATTTTTAACTGACAAATCTCTTTCTTGAAAAAAAGCTTTCAGTCACTTTTAAATATCATGGGCACAGCTCTTCAAAAAGAACTTTTTAGATATTATTTTACTCCTATTAACCTATTAATAGAATACAAAGAATAATTCAAAGAAAAATGTAATTAAAGATATTGTTTAAATCACCAATTTGATGAACTAATTTTATTTCCCATTTTTCCATCTTCAATAGTTAGAATGAGAAATGGAGTCTAAAGCAGGGGTCCCCAACCTTGGCTAAGACTTGTGGATTTCAACTCACAGAATTCCTCAGCCAGCTTTGCTGGCTGAGGAATTCTGGGAGTTGAAGTCCACAAGTCTTAAAGTTGACAAGGTTGGAGACCCCTGGTCTAAAGCATATAGTCTTCTTTCATCCTGGAATTCTGTTTATAAGTTAACAAACTGCTAGAAGTTTCATAACATTCACTTAATCCACAGCTGAACCTGCCTTTGACATTCCTGCCATCTGTGGGCTGAAGAAGCTAGATCCAATCTGTGCATAAACAGATTTGGTTGAACCTGCCCTCCAGCATGCAATGTTTTCATCTGAAGAAGCAAACACTAATGTATTCAATTCAACTGTATTATGGCCTTTAGATAGCAAATAAAATAGTAAAGGAGCAGTAAATAAACCATAACTATACAACAATCAGTCTGATTTTCCACTATGGATCCCTTGCCTGAATCTGCTAAATAACAAAACTTTGCAACATTGTGTGTTGCATGAGAAATATTATCAACGAACAATACAGAAGATAGCTTAGTGACCATGGATTGATCCTAAAATGGGAAAAATAGTTTTGGCTCAATGTTGTATTAAACTTAACAATGTAAACGAAGATGAGTAATTGATTCTACCTACTTCTTGTGTGCAATATGGGCAGAGACAATGAGCCACAAACACTGCAATATTTGCTCTTTAACAATGCTGTAGTAAGTGTATTACAGCACCCTTAGTAAAGGTCCCCTTGGGTAAGTGAGTTAGATGGAGAGCCAGCCTCTCTGATTGTTTTTTGTATCAATCAAAAGCTGGATAATCTCTTTAAATTATATTGCAACTCAATTTCAAATAATGATTGGACAATGAATTATTTTGCCTAAGACCAGCCAACGGTACATAAAATGGTCTGAAAAAGACTATGTGAAAGTAGTATCTGCTTAAGAGACTTCTTAAAGTAGATCGAAAGGAATCATTTAAAACACAAAAAAGAAGCCCAGTAGACTAATAAATAAATTTAAGCCACTAATTATATATTCCTAAGCTTTTGTTTCTATTCTAATCAGCCTTGTTTCTAGCCTGAGCCACATCTGAACCACATTTGGGAGTACCAAAAATAAACCTGAGAAATCTAGTTGCCCCAAATAGTTATTGTACTAAGGCTTTGTCTGCAAAGTTTAATAGCCCCAGATAAATATCTATTTCTTTATGAATAATAATAGTGTATTATTAGTTATATTATTATTATTTCGTTTCCTAGTATAATTTTTGTTGATTGCTTATTTAGTATCCTGTGACTATCACAAAGTGTTGTATCTTATGATTTATGATGAATATATTTTTATTATGACTATGATCATGATTTATCACTTATAGCTTTCATGTACACCGAGAGCCTATGCACCGAAAACAAATTCCTTATGTGTCCAATCACACTTGGCCAATAAAGAATTCTATTCTACTCTGTTCTGTTCTGTTCTGTTCTGTTCTGTTCTGTTCTGTTCTATTCTATTCTATTCTATTCTATTCTATTCTAACAATACTGTAAAATTGCTGTGGTAGTTCTTTGGTAGTTCAAATCAAAGCCCCTTCTAGACTTTGACTGGAATTAAACCCAAGATATATAAACAATTTAACATGTTCTGTCTGGTTAACCATTAATGATTAACTAAAATGTTTTTTTTAATAATTAACCATCAAGTGCTTTTTAGGGAAATGCTGGACCAAGGCAATGATAGCTCTTTTATGACCAATCCATGTTTAGAATGACAGAATCATCTATATAAAGATTGGATATATTGATTTACCAGTTAGGGAGCCAAAATAGCTATAGATTTTAACTGCTGAGGGAATTAATACACATATTAAATAAAACGGGAGCTAGAGCACAAACCTGGTGAACATCCATAAATATCAAATAGATTTATTTTTTTTTTAAAAAAAGCTCAACTGTATCATACACCCAAACTAACCTATAGAAAAGGTGTTTATCAGTTGAGGTGTTGTTGGGTTTGGACCATAGCAAATTACAAGAAATGGCACCACTTTGAAGTCAACAAAAGTAGTAAACTGTTGGTTTAGGACTACGTTGTTATGAAATGAGTGGATAATCTTGGGGTATGAAGAGAAGAGATGCTACTTGGGAAACAATCAGACAAGAAAGACAGGATCCCTCAGTGGCTGAACAATCAGAGAAAGAAAGTTAGGAAGGACCAATTCTAATGGATCAAGCAGATGAAAGTGGCGGCAGGAAAGTTGTACTTTCAGGCTTGCAAAATTCTAACTTAGTCTTACAAAAAAGTAGAATTAATTCATCTACTTTAATCACGTTTCATGTCTGATTTACCTGGGAGAGATGACAAAGTGCAGCAGACATAGCAGATATCTCACTGATGACACAAATGCTCAGATATGTAACAAATGGCTGACCTTTTGCATGTGGATAAGCATTGTGAGAACAACTCCAACTCCCTTCTAAAACTATTCACATTGGTAGCAATCATACCACACCATGATAATGAATTCCACAGGTAAATTACACACTGTATGAAGAATTGCTTCCTTTTTTCTATTTTAAATTTCCTACCAGCCTCACTGTTTCCCCAATGTTTTGAGGTCCCAATGTTTTGAGAATAAGAGAAAAGCTCTTCCCTGTCTTCTTTCTCCAAACCTGTTTCATTTTATATTCTTCAGCCATGTTCTACTGTGCTAAAATTTGGAGGTGAGGGTGTTACATCTTTTACATAAGCAATGATGCTCTTCACTAAAGCAGTAGAGTAAAATCTAATAGCTAATGATTCAAACATCAAAGCAGCATTTGAGATAAAAAGCCTTTTTGGAGTTGGTCTCCCCGTTTATATATCTTTGGAAATCATAAAACGCTGGCTTATAATGGAAGCAAAAGTTCCCCCGTCTATATATTCTAATGTTTTTTGTACTATGATTGTCAAACTTGTCAGGCATGGCAATAAAATTTGACTTGCCAGACATTAAATCCATAATCAGGAATTTGCTTCAGCTCACAGGCACAATACAGCTTTGTATAATTGTTTTATTGCAGACAAGAGAAATAATGTATAATGCAGAAGGATCAGGCCTTAAATATAGCATACATTTGTTTCAAAGTTTAAATAATTTTTTTCCTCCAAATTTTTGAATAAAAGACATTGGGCTGTTCTCTTCCCAGTCTTGAGATTGGAAAACATCTGTTCAATGTTTATTCAACAATTGTGACAAGCCTGATAATTCCTATTTTACTCATCAGCTTCAGCCTTTACACTAATCTGCATCACTCTTTGATAATATTAAATATTCTATTAATTAAAAAATTAAATGTTATTTCATAACCTTATTTCTTTATTCTACCATATCCTTTCTTCTTCTCTGTTGATTTAAAAATATCATGGTTATCCTTTAAAGAATGCTAATTTCCTGCCTACATTATAAAACTATCTATCAAGGTTCTTTTTAATTTCTAATGTAGTACAAAAGTTTGAAGGTTTTTTTTTTTACTTTTACAAGTCAATTAATGGATTAATATCTCTCCTGGATTATTTTTTTCTGATTCACCTGATCCTAGTTTCTTTTAGAGCACTAAACTTGTCTGTTTGTATTTCTGAGTATATAAAAAAGGTAAAGGTTCCCCTCGCACATATGTGCTAGTCGTTGCCGACTCTAGGGGCGGTGCTCATCTCCGTTTCAAAGCTGAAGAGCCAGCGCTGTCCAAAGACGTCTCCGTGGTCATGTGGCCGGCATGACTCAACGCCAAAGGCGCATGGAACACTGTTACCTTCCCACCAAAGGTGGTCCCTATTTTTTCTACTTGCATTTTTACATTCCTTCAAAACTGCTAGGTTGGCAGAAGCTGGGACAAGTAACGGGAGCTCACCCCGTTTCACGGCAGCACTAGGGATTCGAACCGCTGAGCTGCCGACCTTTCGATCGACAAGCTCAACGTCCTAGCCCCTGAGCCACCGCGTCCCTTTCTGAGTATATATGTTCCCTTTAATTTTATTCATTTTATGTATTCAATTCATGCTTATACATATATTATCTAATACGTACTAGACAAATAAATAAATAAAAATAAAATAATATGTATCATTACTGGCCACTCAGGAGGTGACACGAGGCTGGCTCCAGGCGATTACGAATGCTTCCTTGTTGGAGGGAGTCTTTCCAACCGCCTTGAAAGAGGCGGTGGTGAGGCCCCTCCTCAAGAAGCCTTCCCTGGACCCGGCTGTTTTAGGTAATTATCGTCCGGTCTCCAACCCGCCGCGCGAAGGTTGTAGAGAGTATGGTGGCATGTCAGTTTCCCCGGCACCTGGAGGAAACTGTCTATCTAGACCCGTTCCAGTCCGGTTTCCGGCCCGGTTACAGCACGGAGATGGCTTTGGTCGCGTTGGTGGATGATCTCTGGAGGGCCAGGGATAGGGGTTGCTCCTCTGCCCTGGTCCTATTAGACCTCTCAGCGGCTTTTGATACCATCGACCATGGTATCCTGCTGCGCCGGTTGGAGGGATTGGGAGTGGGAGGCACCGTTTATCGGTGGTTCTCCTCCTATCTCTCCGATCGGTCGCAGACGGTGTTGACAGGGGGGCAGAGGTCGGCCCCGAGGCGCCTCACTTGTAGGGTGCCGCAAGGGTCGATTCTCTCGCCCCTTCTGTTCAACATCTATATGAAGCCGTTGGGTGAGATCATCAGTGGCTTCGGTGTGAGGTACCAGCTGTACGCTGATGACACTCAGCTGTACTTTTCCACACCGGGCCACCCCAATGAAGCTATCGAAGTGCTGTCCCGGTGTCTGGAAGCCGTACGGGTCTGGATGGGGAGAAACAGGCTCAAGCTCAATCCCTCCAAGACAGAGTGGCTGTGGATGCCGGCATCCCGGTACAGTCAGCTGAGTCCGCGGCTGACTGTTGGGGGCGAGTCATTGGCCCTGATGGAGAGGGTGCGCAACTTGGGCGTCCTCCTGGATGAACGGCTGTCTTTTGAAGATCATTTGACGGCCGTCTCCAGGAGAGCTTTTTACCAGGTTCGCCTGGTTCGCCAGTTGCGCCCCTTTCTAGACCGGGATGCCCTATGCACGGTCACTCACGCCCTCGTGACATCTTGTCTGGATTACTGCAATGCTCTCTACATGGGGCTCCCCTTGAAGGGCACCCGGAGGCTTCAGTTAGTTCAGAATGCGGCTGTGCGGGTGATAGAGGGAGCCCCTCGTGGCTCCCATGTGACACCTCTCCTGCGCAGACTGCACTGGCTACCTGTGGCCTTCCGGGTGCGCTTCAAGGTTTTGGTAACTATCTTTAAAGCGCTCCATGGCATAGGGCCGGGCTATTTACGGGACCGCCTGCTGCTACCGAATACCTCTCACCGACCCGTGCGCTCTCACAGAGAGGGACTCCTCAGGGTGCCGTCTGCTAGACAGTGTCATTTGGCGACACCCAGGGGAAGGGCCTTCTCTGTGGGGGCTCCCACCCTCTGGAACGAACTCCCCCCAGGACTTCGTCAACTTCCGACCTCCAAACCTTCCGCCGCGAGCTTAAAACATATCTATTCATCTGCGCAGGACTGGATTAGATTTTAAATTTATACGGGTTTTAATGGGTTTTATTATTTATATTGTTCTTTTTTAATTATTTGGCTGTGTAGAATAAGTTTTTTAATTGATATTTTATTCTGTATTTATATGTACCTTTTTATTTGCTTGTGAACCGCCCTGAGTCCCTAGGGAGATAGGGCGGTATACAAATACGATAAATAAAATAAAATAAATAAATTAAAAAAGCCAGGGTTGGGCACACTTGGGGCATGCATGATTTGATTTGATTTTTTTCTAGAATCCCCATATTCATCAAGCATTACCAGTTGTAAAATGCATAGACATAAGATGAAAACTGTCAGATCTCAAATAATTTAAGCACTAAAAATGTATTTTCAGTACTAGTACTTAACAGTTTTTCTACCCTCAAATCCACTCTTGGTTCTTCCAAGCTTTTTTCCTGCCAATCACATAATTTGGGGAATGCAATTATCATAACATTAGCTGTAAGCAATCTGCTGCCAATCATTCAGAATTAAATATATCTGGATCCATCTTATGCTGAGGCAGACCTAAGTGGCTCCTTCCAATGAATCATAATAAAACCTATATACATGAATGGTGCACTGTAATGCAGAATGGCAAAGAGAGGGGTGGTTTGAGTGCTCTGCTGGTTGTACTGTCTTTGTTTTTATTTTGCAGTGCAATTGGTAGTGTTTTCTTTGTGCCACCCGCTTGTTTCTAAGTCTGATTCCCTCTCCTTCCTCAATTTCTTTCCCTTATTCTGAAATATAGAACCAATTCATGATTTCTTTATCTCTGCCACAATTAGAATGCAATTAGATGTCTTAATCCAAAGTCGACAGGGTTCTTTTCAACAGTTTTTTTCTCAGAGTTTAGCTACTGGTTCACAATTCAACTTCTCTGCCACAACTCATCTTTACATTCTAGTCAGGCTACAGGTTTACTGCTACTGGCAATGCACAGAGAGGAAAAAAGGAATTAAATCTACAACAGGAAACCTGCCAGTTTCAAACATACAATGTGTATATAATATCAATCCAAAACAAACTCTTTAACTTTACTTGTGTCACAAATCCTGCTTCTTATTTTTCTCTACCCAACATGTATTCTTGCATATCTCCAGTTCTACCATTGGCAATCATACAAAGTTTTCAGTTTCTTCAAATATTACCATTCTTCCTCTGCCCTCCCTCTCTTCTCTCTTGCAATTATCTTCCTGAATGCATTGTCTTGTTTCCTTCCAAATCCATTTTCTTTGACATTTTTGGCCCAATAACCTAGGAAATGTTATGCTGCAATCCTAAAGATGCTTACTTGAAAGTAAACCCTACTAAACTCAACAGATACACTTCTGATTAGAAATTTACAAAATAAACATAAACATCAAAAATATTTTTTTTTTGCTTCTGCTTGGGTTCTCCATTATCTCTAAGTCTCACTTTATATACACAATGACTTGTTGAGCAATAAGTCAGTGGCAATTGTTCCATGAATTCAGACACAGGACCAATACAACCCATCATTTTGCATGAGTCTAGCAAATGTGATTTATGGAATAATCCACAAAAAAACCCACAACTGACAGTGTGAATCAGAGTACAGTAATCTTGCTGGAAGAACATTTTATGTAGCTTCTTGACCAAATCCATGTTTGTGTTCCCTCCTTTTAAATTTACACTTCTATAAATTGATTAGAGGTTTGAAAAAGACATGAAGACAAACTAGAAATAACTAGGAAATCACACATATGGTGACAGTACCAGGCTAGAAGCCAGGAAACTGAGTTCTAGTCCCGCCTTAGACATGAAAGCTGGCTGGGTGACTTTCGGCCAGTCACTCTCAGCCCAATTCACCTGACTGGGTTGTTATGGTGGGGAAAATAAGGAGGACGGAGAATTATTGTGTATATTAGCTGCCTTAAGTTATTTATAAAAATGCAAGATATCAATAAATAAAGAAAGCCGTAACAGTAAATATATAGCTAAGAACCATTTAGCATTTTGTTTTGTGATGTCAAATGCTAAGTATTTTGCTGTATGGGATACAATATAGCACTTACATAGATATTTGTGCACTAAAAGCTGTATAATCTAAATAAACTTTAAAACTAAAACCATGCCCTTGCTAGCCCTACCTACCAAACCAAAAACATTTTCTATTACAAAGGATGAACTAGGCTTCTCCAAATAGGTTTCTGTCCCCTTATTCTTTGTAACGTTGATTGCAAATTCAGAACTGCCTTCAGTGACATTTAAACTGAATTATGTGGTTTAATTTAAACAATGCATTTAGAAAAAAACAAAAAATTCCGAAGATATATCAAAGAAGGCAAGATGACATCAGATATAGACTCACAAAAATGACACAAATTATAAACTCTCATCATTTCCACAATGAAGTCATAGTGTTAAACTTACTAACCCTTTGTGGGCACCCATGAAAATGTTTTACTTTTCACTTCACTTATAAGCAGCCCAACTTTTCATAAACCTTCATTTTGTAATGAAATCTAGAACATTGTGACCTCAATGCAAACTTGTGATTAGTGGCACATGCTGAGTCAGAGCTTCATTTACATTCAAGATCCCCTGTACCTTTTAGAATTATATAACTTCAATAAAGTATTTTAGCTCAACTTCCAAGGTTCTCCATTTTCTTATAAAACATTTTTTCCCACATTTTATCCTGAAAAATAAGCTTTACACATCTTGAAATTATTGCTGAAAAGACTACAAAGGTTTTTTGTGGTCGTTTTTGAGAATGGTGAAGCAGTGATTGGAGATTTGCAAGAATGGAAATGCAAGTGTTGCCACATAAACACATATTTTTTTTCTTTAACAGGGGCCTGGTCCATTGGAGGCGGAAGCTTGTGGCCACGTAATGCTATTCAAGAAGCATGTTTTGTCCGGAATGGTGGTACAACTCATTCGAAGATGCGGTGCGATTCAACCCCGGGCGATATGCTAGATGGGATTATATAACTGGGCAATCTGATCTTTGAAATGTCACACCTTGGGACCCACACTAAGCAATCAGCAGGCAGATGGGCATCTTTAATGGTCTGGGCACGTAAAATGAGAGCGATCGTGGGTTTTTTTTTGTTTTTTTACACGGGGAACACCTGCCAGGCAGCAGGCGAAAAGAAACGGCTCCGCTCGTCCATCTTTCCCATCCCATCCCTCGAATCCTAAAGACGCCACCAGCCGCGGGCTCCAATCCTTCAGCCTCCCCCCCCCATTAAGGATGCTGGAGAAGGAAAGATAACGGCCGGGGGTGGGGATGGAACCAGGCAAGCCAGGTGCCTTGCCTTGATCGCGGCTAGTCACCCGAGACTGCTCTCGAGGACGCACAAAACAAACCGGGAACCAGATGCGGGTCCCACTCAGTGTTTATCTAGCATATAAACGTTTATATGGCATATAGTTTATACAGCATATATAGTAAAGGCGGCGGCAGCCTCTCGCAAGCGCCGCGGCCACGGCTCCTCTCCTGCTGCAGACAGCGGGCAGCAAGCATCAATCCCCGCGCCCAGGGAAAGCTTAGCGGCCGTCGCTTACCGTGCCGGCAGGAATTGGCGACGGGTGATGGTGTGGCGTGCGATGGTAAACGGCTGGTGGTCAGACGGGCGAGCTGCTTGCTTCCCTCCGCCGACTCCAGGCGCAGCAAACTTCTCCCCGCCGCTGGCTCGCGGGCTCCCGGAAGGAGGGAGGGAGAGAGAGAGGGAGGGGGGAGGGGGAGGGGACGTGATCCGCGCGCGCGGGAGTCTGTTCGAGGGCGCGCGACGCCGAGCTCAGCTAGGGCGGAAGTGACTCCGCCGCTCTCCCCCGAGTCGCCGGCCGAGCTCTGAACGGCACGTGGTGGAGGTGGTGGTGGTGGGAGAGCCGGTGTGCCTTCGCTTGTGGTGAGGGGAAAGCGGTGGAGGCGGTGATTGCGAAGGCTCGGGTCGGCCGGCTGGAACGCGGTTTGGCCAGTTCTCCTCCTTTTTCGCTCGATGCTGTCCTTGAGCATTTCTGCGTGCCGAAGCTTGAGCAGGTATTGGGTGCAAAAGACACACACACACCATACACGCGCGCACCCGTTTCCACCAGCCCGACATTGGTAGCCCAGGTGAAAAGATTCGGGCGGGATCGACGAGGCGGCTCTCAAACGGCTGCAGTGTGAGATTGTCCGCCTCTTCCTTTCCACCCCTTAAAACAGCATCTTTCGTTAGCAAAAGGAGAGGCGTTAAAAAAACGGCTAGGCCAGATTTTTTTTTTTCCTTTCCTGAGGTAGCCTTGTATGAAAACGTTAAATTCGTAAAGCCCTTTTATCACCTGTTGCCAAGAAAGTGAACCGTCTTGTTGCCTTTTCGATATCTGGATTTCCTCCTGTCAGTTAATTGGGGAGAGGAGCAATGGGTGGTGAAATCCCAATTTTTTTACTACCGGTTCGGTGGGCGTGGTGTGGTCTGGTGGGCAGAAGAATACTGCAAAATCCCCATTCCCTCCCCACTCTGGGGCTAGCCACAAGTGGCATTTGCCAGTTCTCTGAACTATTCAAAATTTCCACTACCAGTTCTCCAGAACCTGCTGGATTTCACCCCTGGGGGCAATCCCCAAGCCATAACAATGATCAATGGGGTTATAACCCACAGCAAGAATGATAAGTTGTCTATTTTATTCCTCTTGGATATATTGATTAGTTTAGATTTCTGATGGGTGCTGTGTTGTCAGCAGAACTTGGATATTGCTATTAATCTGCAAAAAAAAACACCCGCCTAGATTTTCTAGAAGAAAATGAAAGAATTATGCAGACAATATTCTGCAGCTTCATAATGTTGGATGTGTCATCTCTTGCGACATTAGGCAGTAAACGTTATAACTGAGATATTCACTTAATTTAAGAAACCCAGTGCTTGCTTCTGTTGAAATAAATTTTATATTAAATATTTTATTAAATCCATGCGTCTCAGATCAACGCATGGCAATTGGAAGATTGGAGCTGCATGGCCTGTAAAGGTGTTAAAACAAATTGTTTTTTAAGATAGAATACTATATGTTATACTATAGTATACTTTTGGAAGAAATATCCATTTGGTTCAAATTCAAAATGGGAGAAAGGCACTGGAGACAAAATGGAGGCTGGAGGCTGATTGGAAAGAGGGTTCATTTATTGATGAAGCAGAACCACCAAGCACTGTGATTCTGGGTAGCTGACTCCATGGAGTTGAGAATTGGGGTATTTAACCTATGGCATGCGTGCCGGAAGTGGAACCATCTCTCCGGCCACACCAGCCGTCACCTGTTGCTTTTCTGAGTTCGGGCACACACATGTGTGTCAGCCAGCTGGTCTTCACACACAGGAACACCAGAAAACCAGGTGGCCAGCACGCATGCACACACCGGAAACCAGAAGCTCAGCTTCCCGTTGCGCACATTCATGCCAGGGAGCTGATCTTCCGGTTTTCTGCGCATGCACTCCAGGGAGCTGCTCTTCCAGTTTCCGGTGCTTCCCCGTGCACACGCTTTCATTTCAGCACTCAGTGCTGAAAAGATTCGCCAACACTGCTCTAGGGAGTGAAGGTTGTACGTTGAAGTAGGATCGAAAGAATATTGATGCTTTTGCTACTTAATGTTGGTGAAGACTCCTAAGAATTCCATGAATAGCCAAGAAAACAAACAAATGGATAATGAACAATTCAATTGAAGCACAAACTACCAGGGTCAAATATTTCAGACATATTACAAAAAGATCTAGTTCTCTGGAGAAGTCTTTAATGTTGGGAAGGGTGAAAAAAGACGAAAAGAGAACTATCAGTAGGAAGTACATGGACTGAATTATAGCAATGAAGGGTACAATGTGGGGAAATCTACAGTACTAGGCTGTGGACAGATTTTCCTGGAGAAAAGCTGTTTGGTCACCCAGAGTCAACACCAATTTAATGGCACTTGACCAATATTTGTGTACCATTGAATCAGAACAACTCACAATGGTTTATAAATAGATGAAACCAAAATACAATCAAATTACAAAAGTAAAGCAATAATGGTAGATATTAGATTCAATTAGCAGTGAGTAAACTTCAAAGGTCCAATAGAAAAGTTTGATTTTGATGGCCAATTGGAATGACATTAAGATGGGTGCCAACTGGGTCTCAAGGGAAGTTATTCCTGCAAAGTATTTTCTGAATGACTCCCATACAGATTAGCTTCAAAGCCCAAAATTTATCAAGTTTGCCACCTTCACAGATTATGCTGATAAAACTTTAGCATAATTATACCCAGCTTAGACTCATCTACATTTATATATCTGCTTAATATCCAGCAGCAAATTGTTGATAGCTGCAAGCCTGACACATAAATGTCTGATGTGAATATATTATAGGAAAAGGTATATAAAATCAGGAAATCCTTGAGTTTGATCCTTAATTGACATTTTATTTCTGCAAAACACATAAACAATATGATGCCATTATAAAATGGAATACATATCTGTAATAGAATGTTGTGAAAAACTCAGGAACATTCTATTTTTGTCCAGTGCATGTTGAACTTGCTTCTGCACTGTGTTACTTAAGCACCTGGCTTCAGGTTTGGAGGACTTGTTTATGAAAACTGTTCAACTTTGCATGGAAAGATGTAGTCTGAGAGGATATTTGACCTGCTGTGAGTAAATGGGAACATTCTATTATTCTCTGGAAAGCTGCATTCCCAGATCAATGAATTTTGCACTGCTTAGTGTATGGAAAGTAATATTACCATTGTATTTTAAAAACTGTATTACTAATCCATATTTTTGGTTACTGTTGGAAAATAACAGAGGTAGAAATAAGTTCTATTATTTCTAATGCTAAATGCATTCCCACATAAACATTTAGCTGTATCTTTTAAAGTAAGAAAATTAATGATATTTAAGCTTAATTGTAGAAGCGGTTCCATTACTTGCTGCCTAACTGTATTTCTAACTGTATTTGCAGAATTAAAGCTAATAATCATTTATCTAGCTGCATGTACTTATTTACTTCTCATACTTACTTTTGAGCTGATAAATGGATAAAAGCTTTTTATATGAAGTGCATTCGCACAATGCATTAAGCCATTGTGGTTTGAAAAGAGAGGGATTTTAGCATCTTTGTTTGAACAAATTCTGCTTACCATGCTGTATGGACATAGAACGTCCTGAGAGTACCTTCAGGTTTTATTTATACTGCTAATGAAAATCTCAGAAAGATTCTTTGCCTGATTAATGGACATAAGACAGGAAGAAGACTCTTCTTTTGAAGTTTGAGTTCAAGCTATGTCATCTTGAGGAATTTATGCCAAAGAATTTAGCTTTAAATGGCTTTAGTCTGTTATGTTGTTACGTGGGATGTAGTGATAGGAAAAAATTCATTCGTGTCTTAGGCATGCTAGGACTCCAGCACTTCTTTGAAGACAAGAATAAAGCCTCGCATTATGTTTCTCTGATGTTGTCTTAATTCCAACCATGACTGTATTTGTTTGGTGTGGTCTTTTAATGGTTAGCAGATAGGGTATTCCTTGGCATTCCACCCCTTACTGCATACTTTGCTCAGATGATGTTTTTCTGTTTTGCAGTTAGAAGAAGAATTTTATACTCTAGAAAAAGAAAAAAAAGATGTGCCCCCTATGAAATAGCTAGGCACTTTTTCTTCATCTCAGATAAGGGCTACTTCAAGGAAAATCTCAAAAGAGTTTGTAAAGTATTTCTGCTAGACTTAGGATGATGAGACAGAACAAGAGATCAAGAATACAATAAAGAGAGGAAAAGGACATTTTTAAAATATCAGAATATAGTATTTTTAAAAGCTTTCTGCCTTTATAGAATAGAATAGAATAGAATAGAATAGAATAGAATAGAATAGAATAGAACAGAACAGAACAGAACAGAACAGAACAGAACAGAACAGAACTTATTGGCCAAGTGTGATTGGACACACAAGAAATTTGTTTTGGTGCATATGCTCTCAGTGTACATAAAAGAAAAAGAAAAAAAATACCTTCATCAAAGGTACAACATTTACAACACAAATGATGGTCATACGTTGCAATTTAACCCTTAATGATAGCAACAAAAAGTTACAGTCATACAGTCATAAGTGGAAAGAGATTGGTGATGAAAACGATGAGAAGATTAATAGTAGTGTAGATTTAGTAAATAGTCTGGAATATGGAATATTACATGGTGGAGAAGTACCTTCGTCATGGAATAGAACGGTGATATCCCTAATTCCTAAGCCAGATAAAGATTTAGAAAGGATTGAGTCCTATCGGCCCATTTCTTTAATTAATCAGGATGCAAAGATATTTACTGCTATTATAAGTAATAGATTAAATAGATTTATAGATAGATATATAAGTTACAACCAAGTAGGTTTTGTGAAGGGTAGATACATGAGTGATATTGTTAGAAGAGTATTAAATATTATAGATGTAGCTGAATATAATGGTGATAAAATTGGTATAGTATCATTGGATATTTTTAAAGCTTTTGATTCTGTACAATGGGAAACTATTAAAGTAATTGTGGAGGCTTTAGGCTTTGGTAATAAGTTTATACATGTTATTTCAAAATTGTATCAAAAAAGCAGTGCAAGAGTGAAGGTGAATGGAATATTAACTGAAGAGATAAAATTAGAAGCAGGTACGAGACAAGGATGTCCCTTGTCCCCAACATTATTTTTATTGGCTATGGAAATTTTGACAAAAATGATAGAAAAAGATGAAGAATTAGAAGGATATAAGGGGTATAAGATAAATTTGTATGCGGATGATACTTTAATTATTTTGAAAAATGTAGAGAAAGACCTGAAAAAGATATATAAGCATTTGAAAGAATTTGAGGAAATGACAGGTCTGAAAGTAAATTGGTCAAAGTCAGAATTATTGATGGATAGTAATGGTAATGAGTGTGAGAATATGCAAGAGCAATTTGGGATAAGGATTAAAAATACATTGAAATATTTGGGTATAGTGCTTTCACTCAAGGTTAAAGAATTGAAAAAACTTAATTATGATGTGGTGATTAATGAAATTGAGAAGAAGATAGACAAATATAAAATGTTAAAGTTGTCTTGGTTTGGTAGAATTGCAATGTGTAAGATGATGTTGCCCAAGTTCAACTTTTTATTCGAGATGCTACCGCTAAATTTGACAGAGAAAGATATTGAAGGATACCAGAAAAAATTGGACAAATTTTGTAATGGTGGCAAAAGACCTAGATTAGTGAAGAAAATGTGGTATCAAAATCAAAGGGAAGGTGGATTAGGAATCCCCAAATTATTTAATTATTACTGTGCGTATGGTATCCGGATAGTGGTAAAAATATTTAAAGGTGAAGATAACTATTGGAGAGACTTAGAGTTAAGGGATATAGAGAAATTTGGATCAAGGTGGTTTTTAGATAAAGCAAACTCAAAATGTGTAATTAGAAGTTATTGGTTAAAGGGATTAAGTAAAATGTGGAATAAATTTGTTAAAATTTTAATTCCGGATATAATCTTTTTGGGGGAGACAATTGGAAATTGGCCGATTAAAAATAATATAAAACATAATGAAGTGATTAAAGAGGAAAATATAGAAATTATTAGAGATTGGATAAAAGTTATGGAAAATGAAAGGAGGAATAAAGAAATTATTGAAAAATTAGGGTTAAGTTGGTTTGAAAAAATACAGATAGAAAAATGGACAAAAAAATTAAGGAAAAATTACTTGATAAATAGATGTGAAACTGAATTTGAATATTTAGTATCTCGGATTATGAAAGATGAAATTGGGCTAAAGGGACTCGTTAGTAGGGTTTATAAGATTATAAATTCTGATGAAAAATTACAAAGAGTGATGAGGACAAATTGGGAAAAAGATCTTAATATTGAAATACCAGAGTCAGATTGGAATGTGAATTGGAATAGTAGAATTATGAGAACTTTATCTATAAGGATTAAAGAGCATAATTATAAAGTTGTTTGGAAATGGTATTTGACTCCAGTAAGATTGTCACAAATGGATAAAAAAATTAGTAAAAAATGTTGGAGATGTGAGATGGAATTGGGGACTTATGAACATATGTGGTATAATTGTGATAAGGTTAAAAGGTTTTGGCAACAATTGGAGAAAATGATATTTGAAATGATGGGGAAAGTAATAATATTGAGAGTGGAAACTATATTATTGTTGGTAATTAAGGAAATAGAATTAACAAAATATGAAAAAGAATTGATTAGAATTATGATTATAATAGGTAGAATTATAATAGCTAGATATTGGAAACTAGATGTGATTTTTAGAATAGAAGAGTGGAATTCTGAAATGTGGAAATTAGCTTTAAATGATAAAATGACATGTGATATTAAAATTAGAAGTGGTGTGTATAAAGAAGATATTTTCTGGAAGGCTTGGAAACCATTTGTGGACTATGCGCTTGGAAAATTGGATCAGTACCTGTACCTCGAGAACGTGGATTTTGGCAATCATGAGGACATATCCGAAGACCCAAATCTTCCTTTTTTTTATGTATAGCACAAGGGTGTAATAATGTATTTTCTTTTTTGTTTGTTGGAAAAAAGTAATAAAAAAATAAAAAAATAAAAATAAAAATAAATTTTTAAATCTAAATTTTAATAATCAGCCTTTAAAATTTGCTCTTTTTAAATGTTGTTTTAAATTGTATATATTTTGTTTTTATTCTGGCTGTACACCGCCCTGAGTCCTTCGGGAGAAGGGCGGTATAAAAATTTAATAAAATAATAAAATAATAATAATAATAATAATAAATCATAAGGATTGCCAGCAACAAGTTATAGTCATACAGTCATAAGTGGAAAGAGATTGGTGATGGGAACTATGAAACGATTAATAGTAGTGCAGATTCAGTAAATAGTCTGACAGTGTTGAGGGAATTATTTGTTTAGCAGAGTGATGGCCTTCGGGAAAAAACTGTTCTTGTGTCTAGTTGTTCTGGTGTTCAGTGCTCTATAGCGTCGTTTTGAGGGTAGGAGTTGAAACAGTTTATGTCCAGGATGCGAGGGATCTGCAAATATTTTCACGGCCCTCTTCTTGATTCGTGCAGTATACAGGTCCTCAATGGAAGGCAAGTTGGTAGCAATTATTTTTTCTGCAGTTCTAATTATCCTCTGAAGTCTGTGTTTTTCTTGTTGGGTTGCAGAACCGAACCAGACAGTTAGAATAGAATAGAATAGAATAGAATAGAATTTTATTGGCCAAGTGTGATTGGACACACAAGGAATTTGTCTTGGTGCATATGCTCTCAGTGTACATAAAAGAAAAGATACGTTCATCAAAGGTACAACATTTACAACACAATTGATGATCAATATATCAATATAAATCATAAGGATTGCCAGCAACAAGTTATAGTCATACAGTCATAAGTGGAAAGAGATTGGTGATGGGAACTATGAAACGATTAATAGTAGTGCAGATTCAGTAAATAGTCTGACAGTGTTGAGGGAATTATTTGTTTAGCAGAGTGATGGCCTTCGGGAAAAAACTGTTCTTGTGTCTAGTTGTTCTGCTGTGCAGTGCTCTATAGCGTCGTTTTGAGGGTAGGAGTTGAAACAGTTTATGTCCAGGATGCGAGGGATCTGCAAATATTTTCACGGCCCTCTTCTTGATTCGTGCAGTATACAGGTCCTCAATGGAAGGCAAGTTGGTAGCAATTATTTTTCTGCAGTTCTAATTATCCTCTGAAGTCTGTGTTTTCTTGTTGGGTTGCAGAACCGAACCAGACAGTTAGAATAGAATAGAATAGAATAGAATAGAATTTTATTGGCCAAGTGTGATTGGACACACAAGAAATTTGTTTTGGTGCATATGCTCTCAGTGTATATAAAAGAAAAGAAAAAGAAAAAGAAAGAAAAAAAACCCTTCATCAAAGGTACAACATTTACAACACAATTGATGATCAATATATCAATATAAATCATAAGGATTGCCAGCAACAAGTTATAGTCATACAGTCATAAGTGGAAAGAGATTGGTGATGGGAACTATGAAAACGATTAATAGTAGTGCAGATTCAGTAAATAGTCTGACAGTGTTGAGGAATTATTTGTTTAGCAGAGTGATGGCCTTCGGGAAAAACTGTTCTTGTGTCTAGTTGTTCTGGTGTGCAGTGCTCTATAGCGCGTTTGAGGGTAGGAGTTGAAACAGTTTATGTCCAGGATGCGAGGGATCTGCAAATATTTTCACGGCCCTCTTCTTGATTCGTGCAGTATACAGGTCCTCAATGGAAGGCAGGTTGGTAGCAATTATTTTTCTGCAGTTCTAATTATCCTCTGAAGTCTGTGTTTTCTTGTTGGGTTGCAGAACCGAACCAGACAGTTATAGAGGTGCAAATGACAGACTCAATAATTCCTCTGTAGAACTGGATCAGCAGCTCCTTGGGCAGTTTGAGCTTACTGAGTTGGCAGAAAGAACATTCTTTGTTGTCCTTTTTAATGATGTTTTGATGTTAGCTGTCCATTTGAGATCTTGCGATATGATAGAACCCAGAAATTTGAAGGTTTCTACTGTTGATACTGTGTTGTCAAGTATTGTGAGAGGTGGAAGTATGGAAGGGTTTCTCCTAAAGTCTACCACCATTTCTACGGTTTTGAGTGTGTTCAGTTCCAGATTGTTTTGGTTGCACCACAAGGCTAGTCGTTCGACCTCACGTCTATATGCGGATTCGTCATTGTCTCGAATGAGACCAATCACTGTTGTGTCATCTGCGAACTTCAGTAGCTTAACAAATGGATCATTGGAGATGCAGTCATTGGTATACAGAGAGAAGAGAAGTGGGGAGAGCACACAGCCTTGGGGGGCCCCTGTGCTAATTGTACAGGTATTTGATGTGATCTTGCTTAGCTTCACCTGCTGCTTCCTGTTTGTTAGGAAGTAGGAGGTTTTGAGTGTGTTCAGTTCCAGATTGTTATGGTCGCACCACAGGGCTAGTCGTTCGACCTCACGTCTATATGCAGAACAACATCCCAACATCCAACAACATCCCAGCCAGAGGCTAGCCTGCAGCAGGATTTCAGTTCCAGAATTTCATACCTACAAATAATCTGGTTCACATTATAAACTAAGCCATAATGTGACATGTTTGGTTTTACAATAAACATTCATGCTAACCAGCAATTGTGATTTGTTAACTGTTTTATAGGCAAGTTATTGTATGAAGCCGGCTGGTTGTTTTAGGGAGGATACCAGTCATGTCTTATCGTGCTGTCTTATCAATAGGCTTGCTATTGAATTCAGACCTGCTTCATATGATATATTTATCTAAGATCTTTCCCTGGCTTCCACTATTCTTTTTTACTCCCTCCTTAAATACATTATTATGTTGAAAGGTGACTTCTCATTTTTCTCTCATGCCTATTTAGTCAATCTGGGACCCTTGATGGATGGGCACATCGCAAACAATGTTGAAGTCTTGTCCTTTAGGCTGTAATTTGTTTTGTTCAACAAAGTGTGCTTGGTAGAAAGAAAGGAATTATGTAAATGTAGACCATCTGCCCATGTCAGTTACCATTCTATTCTACACAAAATGTGTCTGTGGCTCATCCACACAGCTTTATTTTTATGCTCTCACCCCATTGTATAACTGCCAGGAAATCATCTCACTCTAAATCATGCTACCCCCACTGCACATTCTTAACGTACATGTGGAATGGATTGTATGCTGCCCTGTTGTCCCTTTAAAAAAAAATCCTTGAATGATAGGTTAGTTGGATGCATGTTCATTCTAACAACCATTAGATGGCAGCAAGATTTAAGATTTTTTAAAAATAGATTGCCATTTAATGGCTTGTGCAGCCATGATGCAGCAAGTGGGAAAGTACTCTTGGGAGTTTGAGAAATGGGTTTAGCTGTGGAGAGTGATGTAGAAGCTGTAAACAACCCTAAGGACATTGTGGGGAAAGGAAGCAAGAAATCAAGACTCTCCTGGGAGCAGCAGCCACTGGGAGGGGAATTCCCAACTACAGGGATAAAATTGCAGCAGCAAGTTCTTTCATGTTTGCATGTTCATAATTGACATTAAGCCAGGAATGAGCTAATCAGTGTTAATGCTTTGTAATCTGTAGATCTTTTTGATTGTAGATTGTAATAAGTAGACCTTTTTAGTCACTAGGTGGCAGAAAAGGGCTAAAGGTTATTGTGATACTTGACTGCCACCTAGCGATCCTGATAATTTGCATAGGTGACAATGCGGCTGCTGGGTAAGTGTTAAGGCATTCAGGAAAACAGCAGCCACAGAAAGAAATTTCCTGCTGTCAAGCTGTAAAAGAACAAATTCTTTTTGATGATATGTTCTGTTACCTGCATTAAAAATGAATGTAACTTCAAAGTTTTGAGCTATCTAGGTTGACCATTTCACAATTCATTAAAATAAAAAGTGATTGCAGAAGCTGGAATTTTGATTTCCTTTTCAGTGAAAAGAAGCTGGGTTTGCTGAGAAAGTGTGGTCCCACAGGAAACCAATTGAATAGTACAGTTTTCATCACAACATTGCTTTCATCATTTTGATAAGAGCAAGAAGCTTCTGTGGATGCCCATGACTTAGCAGGTTATGTGAACCTATCTGTGGAGTTTATTCAATAAATAGTAGCTAATAAAAGCATGTGTGAACTCAATTATTCTCTCTTTTTCCCAGTACTATAGTTTCCCAAAATGATTTCTTTTTGTTTCATCTATAATGTTCTTCTGGATATATTGTCCGAATACATATTTTCCTTCAATATAATTTCTTAGCAAAATAATAATTATCCATAAAACACTATGATCTTTCATTTCCCCTTAATGGACAGTTACATCTGTTGTCTCTGTTTTCATCTTTGGATTTTGTAATTGAGTATCCTGTAGCATTAATTTTTTGTCTTTTATTTTAAATTGCAGAGCTAGAAACTCAAGGATTTTACTCAAAATGACATTAGGAACAGAGATTACATCATTTCTCAAGGTGTCTTCTTATAGCGGAGCTGACCAAAATTTCCTGAAATGGGACCTCTCACCTGAGCAGATTAGAACAAAAACTGAAGAACTTATCAAGAAAGCAAAGCAAGTTTATGACAAAGTTGGCATACTTGATATGGAAGAAATCACTTATGAGAACACCGTACAGACTCTAGCAGATTTAGAAGTGGAATATTCAGGTATGGTATAGTTCGGCTGAAAACTGTATCAATTGGCTTCATAAGAAGGAAATTAAAATCTGAGATAGAAGAAAAGATTGTGTAATGTAATATTACAGTAAAAGTGCTTATGGCAAAACATTGGTCTGATCACATATAACACATATAACATCAAACAATAATATGATTTCTTGGTAAGTTTTTTGGTGTTTTTAAAACTGATCAACATTGAAAATTTGCCTAGAAATCTGAAGTCACTCTGTGTCTGTTTATTCTACCTTGCTTCACAAGGTAGTTAAAAGTTGTTGTTTTTTTTAGGGGAGAGTTCATTGAGCTGTACTTGGAATTTCTGGATGATAGGAAGGGGACATATAAAAATGGATATTTTAGTATTACAAAAATTATCTACCATATAAACTAATTGGAAATAACTCCCTGCAGATAAACATTTTTCCCTTTCTCATGCTTCTGAATTAATAGGGTGTTCAGTAATTTTTTTTACCAAAAATGTTAAAAAACTATTTAAAATTTTGAAAACTTGTCTTCCAAGAAACTATTGTGCTTTAGAAGCTGCTAAACTTACCATAAATTTAGATAACAGGGCCAGTGTGGAAAAATGCTCCAGGTTCTTCAGGGTTTGAGAGCTGGAAATTTTAGTTCATTAGTTCTCCTGTGTGCTGCTTGGTGAATCCAAACATTGGGGTTCAACTCCTTCTGATTGGCCTGATACTGAGTTACAAAAACTTTGGCCATACCTCCTCCTTCCGGCCGAGCCTCAGTTTTTGCAACTCAGTCAGCCTAGAACAGACCTGGGCAAATTAAGGCCCGCGGGCCACATCCGGCCCTTTGTACGTCCCTGTCCGGCCCGTGTGAGGCCAATCATAAACACCATAAATTAAACTTTTTTTTAAACTTTTATTTTGAAATTTTATTTTGAAAAGCGTTACGTCGCTACGTATGCACGTCGTAGACGTAGCACCTTCACTCGCGTATACACGTGTGTGAGTGAAGGTGATGCTGTTCGCCAGGTTATCCCCAAGATGTCGGCACACCCCAAGAAAAGAAAAGTTGATAACGAATGCCGTATTTTCAACAAAACATGGACTTCCAAATATTTCTTTACAGAAATTAAAGGCAAAGCAGTGTGCTTAGTCTGTGGTACACAGGTTGCTGTGTTTAAAGAATATAATTTGAATCGCCACTACACCACCAAGCATGAAGATAAATACAGAAATCTGTCTGGTGAAGAGCGTGCAAGGGAGTCTGATGCATTGCTTGCAAAACTACAAACCCAACAAGGATTTTTCACTAAACTTCACACTCCCAGAGATGCAGCCGTCAGGACAAGTTATGTCATTTCTCACAAAATCGCCAGAAAAAGTAAGGCGTTTTCCGACGGAGAGTTTATTAAGGAGTGTTTATTGGACTCTGCTGCGCTGATGTGCCCAGAGAAAAAAGGCGCATTTGAGAACGTTTCACTCTCCCGACGCACTGTAACGAGGCAGATTGAGGACATCGCGGGGAACTTAGAACTTCAGCTGAAGAACAGAGCGGCCGACTTTGACTTTTTTTCTCTGGCTTTGGATGAGAGCTGCGATGTACGTGACACTGCCCAGCTGCTCATCTTCTTACGTGGGATAACCGCAGACTTTCAAATCACGGAGGAGTTGGCAGCCATGCAGTCAATTAAAGGGACAACCACCGGTAATGACTTGTTCAGAGAGGTAAATGCATGTATGGACATTTTAGGACTGAAATGGGACAAGCTTGCAGGTGTGACAACAGATGGTTGTCCAAATCTGACAGGGAAAATGTTGGACTTTTAAAGAGAATGCAGGATAAAGTGACAGAAATTAACCCTGATCAGAAATTGACATTTTTGCATTGTATCATACATCAGGAAGTGTTGTGTAAGACAGTGTTAAAAATGAAACATGTCGTTGATGCTGTCACTAAAATAGTTAATTTCATCAGAGCAAGAGCTTTAAATCACAGACAGTTTGTTGCTTTGTTGGAGGAAACTGAGGCTGAACATGGTGACATAAGCTATCACTGCACTGTTAGGTGGCTCAGCCTTGGCAAGGTTCTGAAAAGTGTCTGGGACCTGAGAGACCAGATTCAGGAGTTCTGTATTCAGAAAGGTCATGACATCCCAGAACTTTCAGATAACAACTGGTTGGCAGACCTCGGATTCGCTGTGGATGTGACTGCACTAATGAACGAACTAAATGTCAAAATGCAGAGCAAGGGCCTTTTTGTGCATGAGATGTACAGTGCAGTGAAGGCTTTCATGAGAAAACTACAGCTTCTCTCAAGCCAAGTGAAGGACAACATTCTGACCCACTTGCCAACACTTAAGGAAGCCAAAAGATCAGGTGATCACCTCCAAAAGTACTCAACCATGTTAGAAGCATTGCATGCAGAGTTTTCAAGGCGATTTCAAGATTTCAAAACTCTTGAGAGTGAAATGCACATGGTTTCTTCTCCCTTCAACTGCAGTGTGGATGATGCACCAAGTGAAGTTCAGATGGAACTCATTGATCTGCAGTCTGACACACATCTGGCAGATCACTTCAAGTCAGTCTCACTGCTGGACTTTTACTCCGCACTCAAAGAGGAGAACTTTCCACACCTGAGGAGGCATGCTCAGAGGATCCTAGTCCTCTTTGGATCTACCTATCAATGTGAACAGACATTCTCAGTTATGAAGTTCAACAAATCCAAACACAGATCCTCTATGACTGATGACCACCTCTCAGCTGTCCTTCGCATAGCCACTTCAGACATTCCGCCAGATTTCAATGCCCTTGTTCAAGCCCAGAACAGACTGGATTATTCTCGCTGAAGAGGTAACATGAGGTGGAAAGCATTACAAGTTATTGTTTGTGGAGATTAACAAATTAAAAAATAAATTGCACTGGTTCAATAATTGTTTTTCTTATTTAACCAATAGACCACAGTTTCACATAACCTAATATACATATTTACAGAGTGCTTTATTCTTCTGATTATCAGTACCAGCTATTCAAAATATTTAATTTAAGTATTTTACAATGAAAGAAAGTTGGTGGCCCTCTGACACAATTCAGGCTTCTCATGCGGCCCCTGATAAAAATTAATTGCCCACCCCTGGCCTAGAAAGACATATTCTGAGTTGCTTACTATATTTTAATAATTAGAATTAATTGTCTTTTTAAAAAATTGTCTCTTTAAAAAGTGGTTTGGCTTTAGCGAGCGGCAGTTGTATTCAGCAGCTTAGATCAGCGCTGTGATAGCGCAGCAGGTGCTCTTGCAGTGAGGTCGGCTTCTGGCTTGCCAGACGACCCAGAGACAGCGCGGCAGTTGGAAACAGCTGGAATCATCAGAAATAGCCCGGAGAGCATGGTGGCTTGACGCTAACTACTTTGTATGGTTTCTTTTACTGAAGGCATTTTTTATAAAATAAAGCCTTTTTATTATTATTGCTGCTGCTCTTGTTCTCATTTATAACTCATTTGTTTATTAACTATGTATTTGTCTTTGTAGCAGCTCGATATCCTACAAAAGTTTTTGTGTTTATCTAGTACAGGGGTATCAAACTCACGTGATGGCGGCATCTTGTGACGTATTGGAACTTTTTTCCCCTTTGCTAAACCGGGTGTGGGCATGGCCAGTGCGTGACACACCCAGCCCAGAGGCCGGGAGTTTGACAGCCCTGATGTTCTGTTTCCCCCTCCCACCACTCCCCAAAAAAAGTCAGTCAAAGGCCTTCTCCCAGTTTATTTACAATTGGCTGGATTCCTTCTGGCACAGAGATGTTCTGGACAAGTCTCCCCACAGGCCTGCCAAAATCCCTGGAGATAACCAGAAAATTATAGATAAAGCACGATTCACTCACAAACAGATTCTTCTATCCATGGAACAGTTTGCCTGCTCAAATTCATTGCTTTGTCCAAGACAAAAAGCCAGGATGCTCCGCCTCCTGCTTTATAGTCCCTGTGAGTATCACTCCATGACTCATCATTCTCTGATCCTGTCCCAACGCCTCCTCTGCTGCGCGCGCCGGTCACGTCTGCGCAGTTTCACATCAAGCCAAGATTGTTCTTGGGGCATTGCCAAATCAGAAGAAGGCCGGGGGGGAATCAGGCCTTGCCAGCCCCTCCTCCTCCTCCTGGGTTGGTGCCAGGGAGGGAGAGGGCCCAGGGGAAGCAGGCCTTGCCAGCTCCTCCTCCTCACTGTCTGAATCCTCCTCCTCCAGGAGTCCGAGTCCGGGAACCTTTGTCACAACACCTGATTTAGTAGATGTATTAGCAACCATAGTTTAAAAACTTCAAATGATATATTTGTAATGGGAAGGTCTTCCTTCAAATACTTAAAGTAAATCAGACTACTGTATTTTCTTTGAAAGTTTTTGTTTCTTTCTTCTGATAGTGGAAAGGAGCATATTGGATTTCCCACAACACGTATCCCCTGATAAAGATGTCCGTGCAGCAAGTACCGAAGCTGATAAAAAGCTTTCTCACTTTGATGTTGAGATGAGCATGAGAAAGGATGTGTTCCAAAGGATTGTCCATTTACAGGTAAATTAGAAATAAAGATTACAGGTTATTTGCAGAACTCTTTATAATGAAAAGCATTGCAGTTTGGATAGTCAGTGTTTTCATCATCTTTGTCAAATGCTATCTCTTTGAAAATGATATAGAAGAGACACTACAGTAATATTGTTAAATATCTGAAGAAGTTACGAAGTTGAAAAACTTAAGAGCCTTGCAGTATTAGGTGAAAAGTCCACATAAAACTATAATGGCTGCATAAGTATATTCTTGAAGTTCATAAAACATGCTGAAAGTCGAAGAACAGTGCTCCTAGATTTGATATTTATAGTACACAGTAACATTCAGGAACTAAGATGGGTCTATTAAAATTAATTGTTAATGGTTCTGCTTTCCATTTGCTTGTTTAGTTTATTTTTGGTAGCAAAATAAAGGAAGGGTGTGTGTGTGTGTAATAAATGACTTAGCTAGGGCTAGCCTTCCTAAAAAAATTAACAGTTTCATCAATTAATTGCCCACCCCTGGCCTAGAAAGACATATTCTGAGTTGCTTACTATATTTTAATAATTAGAATTAATTGGCTTTTTAAAAAATTGTCTCTTTAAAAAGTGGTTTGGCTTTAGCGAGCGGCAGTTGTATTCAGCAGCTTAGATCAGCGCTGTGATAGCGCAGCAGGTGCCCTTGCCGTGAGGTCGGCTTCTGGCTTGCCAGACGACCCAGAGGCAGCGCGGCAGTTGGAAACAGCTGGAATCATCGGAAATAGCCCGGAGAGCATGGTGGCTTGACGCTAACTACTTTGTATGGTTTCTTTTACTGAAGGCATTTTTTATAAAATAAAGCCTTTTTATTATTATTGCTGTTGCTCTTGTTCTCATTTATAACTCATTTGTTTATTAACTATGTATTTGTCTTTGTAGCAGCTCGATATCCTACAAAAGTTTTTGTGTTTATCTAGTACAGGGGTATCAAACTCACGTGATGGCGGCATCATGTGACGTATTGGAACTTTTTTCCCCTTTGCTAAACCGGGCGTGGGCATGGCCAGTGCGTGACACACCCAGCCCAGAGGCCGGGAGTTTGACAGCCCTGATGTTCTGTTTCCCCCTCCCACCACTCCCAAAAAAAGTCAGTCAAAGGCCTTCTCCCAGTTTATTTACAATTGGCTGGATTCCTTCTGGCACAGAGATGTTCTGGACAAGTCTCCCCACAGGCCTGCCAAAATCCCTGGAGATAACCAGAAAATTATAGATAAAGCACGATTCACTCACAAACAGATTCTTCTATCCATGGAACAGTTTGCCTGCTCAAATTCATTGCTTTGTCCAAGACAAAAAGCCAGGATGCTCCGCCTCCTGCTTTATAGTCCCTGTGGGTATCACTCCATGACTCATCATTCTCTGATCCTGTCCCAACGCCTCCTCTGCTGCGCGCGCCGGTCACATCTGCGCAGTTTCACATAAGCCAAGATTGTTCTTGGGGCATTGCCAAATCAGAAGAAAGCCGGGGGGGAATCAGGCCTTGCCAGCCCCTCCTCCTCCTCCTCCTGAGTCGGTGCCAGGGAGGGAGAGGGCCCAGGGGAAGCAGGCCTTGCCAGCTCCTCCTTCTCACTCTCTGAATCCTCCTCCTCCAGGAGTCCGAATCCGGGAACCTGGGTCACAACACCTGATTTAGTAGATGTATTAGCAACCATAGTTTAAAAACTTCAAATGATATATTTGTAATGGGAAGGTCTTCCTTCAAATACTTAAAAGTAAATCAGACTACTGTATTTTCTTTGAAAGTTTTTGTTTCTTTCTTCTGATAGTGGAAAGGAGCATATTGGATTTCCCACAACACGTATCCCCTGATAAAGATGTCCGTGCAGCAAGTACCGAAGCTGATAAAAAGCTTTCTCACTTTGATGTTGAGATGAGCATGAGAAAGGATGTTTTCCAAAGGATTGTCCATTTACAGGTAAATTAGAAATAAAGATTACAGGTTATTTGCAGATCTCTTTATAATGAAAAGCATTGCAGTTTGGATAGTCAGTGTTTTCATCATCTTTGTCAAATGCTATCTCTTTGAAAATGATATAGAAGAGACACTACAGTAATATTGTTAAATATCTGAAGAAGTTACGAAGTTGAAAAACTTAAGAGCCTTGCAGTATTAGGTGAAAAGTCCACATAAAACTATAATGGCTGCATAAGTATATTCTTGAAGTTCATAAAACATGCTGAAAGACGAAGAACAGTGCTCCTAGATTTGATATTTATAGTACACAGTAACATTCAGGAACTAAGATGGGTCTATTAAAATTAATTGTTAATGGTTCTGCTTTCCATTTGCTTGTTTAGTTTATTTTTGGTAGCAAAATAAAGGAAGGGTGTGTGTGTGTGTGTGTGTGTGTGTGTGTGTGTGTGTGTGTGTGTGTGTGTGTGTAATAAATGACTTAGCTAGGGCTAGCCTTCCTAAAAAAATTAACAGTTTCATCAATTCTGCAATTAACAGAATTGATGAAAGATACACTCAGTCACTACAGTCACATGATCATCAGAAGCAGATTCACATTCAAAAACCCTCCAAAGCTATCTGCAATTTCTGGAAAATTGTGGACCCTTCTAAAGTAGATTGAATTTCTTAATACTATTTTGAGCGAGTTCTTTTGGCCAATATAGGAGACACACAGAAAGACTCGAGTGGAGGCTTTTTAGCACTGTATTATGTTTGAGCATAATACAAGCCCCCTTTACCCCATTGTTCCTTGTGGGTACAGTTTATTGAAGATGGGCTGAGTTGATTTAACAGCATCCTATGTGGGAATGACAGAAGGAAGAGCTGCAGCCTACACAACTGTCATGAAAAAGGTATCTCAGCACACAGAAGTAGAGAGGACGTGGGAAGCATTTTAGAAGGGACCCTCCCTAGTTTTTCAGAAAATAAAAAAGAAAGAAGGGGAGGAGTACAGGTAGTATTTGACTTACAACCACAATTGAGCCCAAACTTTCTGTTGCTAAGTGATATATTTGTTAAGTGAGTTTTGCACCATTTTACGATATTTCTTGCCACAATTGTTAAGTGAATCATTGCCATTGTTAAGTTAGTAACACAGCTGTTAAGTGAATCTGGTTTCCCCATTGACTTTGCTTGTCAGAAGGTTGCACTAGATGATCGCATGAATCCAATACACTTAACTCTGCCTTTAATCCAATTTTCAAATGTGGTGGATGAGTCAACCTGTCTGACTACAGAAGAATCACATCATAAAAAAGTTCAAGGTGTAGCTAGTAGATTAGTCAGCTATGGACACCATTGCATATCCTAAAAGGCTGTATGCTCAAACAGCCGTCTGGAAATACTGACGGGATACAGGAGAAGCGGGGTTTGGCTAGTCAGGCTCTTCTGTATAGCTTTCCCAGCTGGATAGTTCATTTTTTTCCTGCACAACTTTGGGAAGGCCAAGGAGGCACCATTTGAGCTGGCAGCAGCCACACTGGTCTTGGTTGTTTCCATGCAGCCCTTTTAAAGTGCAGAAATGTCATTTCAACCTGCAGCCACAACCAATATTATATTATGCTAAACTGGGCTACTTTTCTACTTCTTACAATAAAATTAGGTAACTTACTGTACGGATTCAGTTTGATTCCCAATCTGATACTTTCTGTTGATGCTTAGAGATATAGTGTATTTGGTTGGTATAGACCTACAGTATAATACAGAAGTTTGCTTTTCTGTTAATGTAAAAAAATTGTTTCTCTTCCCCTGATGGTGCTGGCCAGTCAGTATGCAGCCACATCAGCAACCTTCCTTGTGAATAGAAATTGCTAAGCCTAAGCAGACAGTGAGGGAAAGGGAAAATGCATCTGTCAGTCTGCTTGCTGCCTGTAGAAAAGTATTTTCTTCACAATCAGACCTTTCACTGTTTGCTTCCAACAAAGTCAATTTACTTAAGATTGCATCACCTACGTCTGGGATTTGCAGATCTGAGATAGCTGGAGTCACTGCTTTTTTGTTTGCATAGAGCTAGAAATTGTAAGATGGAAGACCCTGTATGTGCTTGTCATCATTCCAGATCATTCTGTAGTCAGTTTTAGACTGACAGTTCATATAAATGTCTTCAGTGTTCAGGGGTGGAGGATTGTATACTTAAATGTCCAACCTAAATGCCTGGTGGATGTGAATAGTTTAGTGGAAATAGATATTTCGTATACTCATGCCTGGTTAACTTGTGGAATGTGGATACATTTGCTTCTAAAGAGTACCTTCATAAAGCCACATTATAGTAATCCTACTTGTTCTAGGGAATTGAATGGGGTAAAACAAATGGGTGGATCAGATTATATAGAATGTGGGAGTCATGTCAATGCCCATTTATTATTCTATGGCAGAGGAGGCAGTTAGGAACACTTTTCTATCTCCATTGTGTTGCACAGGACAGACTGGCATTGGTCTCCCATAATATGCAGTTTCTTTTTCAACATGCTTAATAGAGAGAGCCAGAACAATTTGATGGCATGCTGTCAACAATTTGTATCATTCTTGATGAACATAACTTATTTGGCAAATATAACTTATTTGGTCATGTAGCATTGTGCTTTAAGCCCTCATCACTCAATCTGGTCCCAATTTTTCAACCAGATTATGATTCTGAAACAAGTTCAGTTGGGTGAATTGTCAATGAAACTGGATAAGGAAAGTGGGTCTTTGCTAATCCTTCTGGATTACAATATTAACATCTGTGGTGTCCTTCTGGACCACTTGGTAGGGGTAATTTGGGCACTAGTATATGGTGGTTCTTTCATTCCTGTTAGGCTATGCCCAGAAAGTGAAGCAGGAGTTTATAAAGTATACAATTTATACTGAAACCTCTGCACTGGTGGCCAATACCTAATTGGATATGAGCACTTAGAAATAGAATAGAAATAGAATAACAGAGTTGGAAGGGACCTTGGATCTTCTAATCCAACCCCCTGCTTAGGCAGGAAACCCTATGCCACTTCAGACAAATGGTTATCCAACATCTTCGTAAAAACTTCCAGTGTTGGAGTAAGTTGCTTCTCTCCTTGATTAGTTTCCACCCATTGCTTCTTGTCCTACCCTCAGGTGCTTTGTAGAATAGCTTGACTCCCTCTTCTTTGTGGTTTAATAGCCTAAGGCCCAATTCTTTGCTTACAATTCTGTGATTTAAACGTATAAGTGGAAATCAAACTGAGAATAAATCAGGAAACCTTATACAAACCATGCAGTTCCATTTACAGAGGCAATCCCATTCTTTACAATGTGTAGATTACACTCTCATTCTTGAGTTCTCTTAGATATATGTTTTGGGTCATTATCCAGATGACTTGTGACTGAATTTTCTAAGAATGGGCATTGTATTTCGTTCCAGAATGTCCTAATTATCTCCTGATTCCTTTTACCCTAGCAGATTCAGAATATCCAGTTTCTCAGTAAACAATGAGAATAGCATCACTTTTTCTTTTGTGAATTTATAGCTGCTGTGACTTTGCAAAAAGCTGTAATTTGTTTTCATCTTTCCAGAGGGCATTTTCCTAGAAAATGTAACTTGTCAACATTCATTTTAGCAAACTCCAGACTGGCTTGTTGTGTGTCTGCCTTTTAGAAGAGGAGTCTTCCTGAGCCTTCTCTCATGGCGGTGTCTTTCAGTGAGACGATGGATGGTGCAACTTGATATTGTTGTATCTTGATCTTCAGAGGTCAGACAGAATCTCTTTTAAACTTTTCTTTCTAAACTGGTTCTTTCTACACCATTCAAACTATCCTTCTGTTCAGTCTGGGGTCAGTTTTCCACTAGTGATCGTGTCTAGGGGAGTTGGCTATGGTCCTGGGGACCGTAGTTTTTGATATTAGCAGCTGTGCTTTAGGAATATGAACCTCTTTGGAAATGGTTTTGTAGTCTTTATCCTTACAATGCTTGGTTATTACCTTTTTCCTTTCCTCCTCAGAAAACCTTTTTTTCTTTCTCTTGTCCATGTACACTTTACTGCTCATGACCCAAAATCAGTGACTTATGAGATTGAAAATATCTATGATACTAATTAAAGAAAACAGCCTGCTTGAGAGATTACTAACATCCAATAATGTATTTTATTTTCTAAGGAATAACCATTTTCATTTGTTTTATTGCTTACAAGTATATGTGATGTCATATATCAAAAGCACAGTGTCTGCTGTATAGACACTGGAATAAGAATAGTGTATGTCACTACCTTATATCAGTTTCAACTTTATTTAACAGGAAATTAGGATTTTGGAGGGGGGGAAGTGGACAGCTACTAATACTTTCAGCTGCATCTGTACACTGAGGAGACAGTTGTAATTAATAAGCCAACAAAAACCTCACTTTTTTGTTTCAATTTATCTTTAAACTAAACTTGTAAAACTATCTAATGCTCTTCAATAATATAAAACCTTTATTCCATGTTTAACGCTTTCCATAGAATCTATTCATCATCTGTTATTTGTCTGACAACTGTTCTATGATTTTTTTGTACATAAAAGGACAGCCGATTAAATGGCTTCTTCAAGTCTTGATGACAGCTGAATTACCTTTGTGGCCCATTCCTTTGCTGTTCATTGGAGCATTGTTTTTTCCTTTCATATGAATAAACAATGCTCCATCGGAAAGCTTGTCTCTAAACTGGATGGTTTTCAATAGAAGACGCTCAGTTGCCTAGAGGTGTTGCCCTGCAATTTGATTCCATTTTTGCTGATGAACAGAGAAGCATCCGGCTTGGCTTGTGCAGCTAATGAATTCAGCCTCTCTTTGTTGAATGAAGGTTCTGCTCAAAGAAAATTCCTCCACTCAGTTCATTTGATTCTCTGCCACAATGCATTCCATTTCTGAATTCCCATGTCTCAAAACATTAAAAAAAAAACCTTGAGGTTGTAAGGAATGGTAAAAGTCCTCTTACATATCACCTTCTACCAACATTTCTCTGTATTTTTAGAATGATACAGCGGATCCATTTCCTCACCACTTTAAGTCTTAATGCATCACACAAAAATTAAAATAAAGATATATTCTATCCAGTTACATAGTAATACAATCCAAGAAACAGGCAAGAGTTTATAAACTCTTGGTAGAACTTTGCTTAGCACACATCTTCTGAATCAGTCCTTCCATATTCTGAGCTATTCCATCATAGCATGTCCAAAAAGCACATTCACACTGAGAATTGCAACCTTTGATGCTGTTATATGGTCATAGAATAACCCTAAATATCTATCAGATTAAACATTTTCTCAAATGAAGTGAATTTTGGATGTCAAATATAAACATAAAAAGCATCATTGTATAAAGAAGAGCATAACAGGACAGAGAACCAATTCCAAAAAGTGGGTGTATTTGTAGACATTTTTGAAGGTGGCCTGTTAATCTTCATCTTCAGTAAGCTTTCCAGGGTTGATAGTTAAAAAGAAATCTCCCTCCTACCTTCAGAGCTGCAGAAAAACAACACTCCTAGTTGGAAATAGTTTTAACTCTTCTACCCATCAATCAATTTTATACCCAGATCCATTGTTAGAATGAGAAGAATGCAGTATTTATCTGCTGAGGCAAATAATCAGTGGTGGGTTTCAAAATTTTTTACTACCAGTTCTGTGGGCTTGGCTTGTTGGGCGTGGCTTGGTGGGCATGGCAGGGGAAGGATACTGTAAAATCTCCATTCCCTCCCCACTCCAGGGGAAGGTTACTGCAAAATCCCCATTTCCTCCCAATCGGCTTGAATTCGGGAGGCAGAGAATAGATGGGGGTGGGGCCAGTCAGAGGTGGTATTTACCAGTTCTCCGAACTACTCAAAATTTCTGCTACCGGTTCTCCAGAACTGGTCAGAACCTGCTGAAACACACCTCTGCAAATAATGTTCTGGTTCCCCAACTAAGACATTGAGTTCACACATCATGCTGAATAAAAAAAAATTAAACCATAGTTTGTTTACTAAACCATAGAAGAAATGGTTCCTCTTCTTGCTCTAAATTGTCTTAGTCAACAAGGGTGTCACCAAATGCACACAATCATATTAATCTTTTCATGATATTTCAGTGCTGAGGTATAAAGATGAATGAATTTGTTAGAGCCGAGTTTGCCTTTAATGACTATGAATGTTTGTTACCATGTTTGCTATTATTAAAATACAAATATTAATTAATATGTTCAGATATTGAATATATAATTCCTCGGGAGGTAGAAGAAAGGACATGTCCACTAAAGCTAAATGAAAATAGGAAGACAATCTCCTCCCAAAGATGCTGCTAAATTGATATGCTGCAGCTGGCCTATATTGTGAGACGTGTAAAAATAAAAGTCTTAATGGCAAATTTTGAATTTAAATGAATGTGGAACAATGGTGGGTACTAGTTTAAAGAAAACTAAGGGTGGGACATTTTTAAAAGCATAAATCTTATGCATTCTTAGTCAGCCTTACAGCATCCTAAGTTAAAGTGGTTCTATGTTACTCCTGACCTGACAGTAGTTTCTTGTAATATCTATAAATGGCAAATTAATTGAGACAAATCTGATTTTTTCAAAAATGGCTTCGGATCTTAGTAATATGTTGTCTTAGATATTAGGCAATGTTTTCTTACTTGGTTTTAATGTTTGTTTAGATTATTTTGGTATTAAGCATATTTCTGAAAGAATATTAATTGATAAATAGGAGTTTTGTATTAGTTAAATTTTCTCACCTGGCGCCAATTCCATTCATATTTGTGAGATGGATGGGCAAAAATTAAACTTTTTATCCCAATAGGAATTGGCTAGCTGGATTCATTAATTCACTATTTCAAATAAGAAACATATCAGCTTCTTTTACAATCTTGCTTCTGGGAAAAATTACTAGGTGATTTAAGGCAAGCTTCTTTGTCTTACTATTGGCTTATCGCTGTGATCTACAATTCTAGTCTTCAAGATTAGAGGCTGTTAGAATACAACTGAAGCTGTTTAACACCTTTGTATACCCCAGCTATATTACCTTTAAAAAAAGGATCTCCTAATCCAATTTAGGAAATATGAGAAATTTGAAAAATAGGAATCTGTTCTGCCACAACTGTTTTCGCTGCTGAACAGGCATGCATCACTGAATATAAAATTCACAGTGTCAAACTATTCTTCTGATACCAAGCAAAATATTTCATGTTTTATATAGAAATATATAAAACATGTATTAATACTGACCTTTGAATATATTAAATGTTATTATTTCTTTACATTTCAGCAAATGTGTAACCCTGAGATTTTAAAACCAGAAGCTAAAAGATACTTAGAGAAGTCAATAAAAATGGGGGAAAGGAATGGGCTTCACCTTCCTGCAGAAGTCCAGAATGTAAGTGTTGCATAATACAACATTTTTTTAAAAGGGAAAAATCATATTTGTCCAAAAGTATGTGTATATTAATTTTAACTTTAGTAAGTCTTACAAATAACACATTGAAATCCTATATAAAGGTCCCCTTGGTTTCCTACTTACCTTAAGATTTCAAATTCTGTAGAATAAAAGTGATAAAAGACTATTTCAAATGATATAACTTTATGGTCTAGTTCTTAACGCCTCTGTTTTGTATTCTTTTGAATTTAATATTTCTAAACTGTATGCATCTCATAAAAGACTTATCTAGAACCTTGGCAACTTTTAAGAATTCTGAGAGTTGAAGTCCACAAGTCTTAAAGTTGCCAAGGTTGGACACCCTGATCTAGAAGGTATGGTAAGAATGTTTTGCCAGGTAAGCCTGGGTATTTGCATATCTTATTGGATGGGATTATTATAATTCCATATTTGTTTCATATCTTAGTTTATTTGAACAGTACATAGCCATAATTTCCTTTGAGTATATGTCCGGTATAGCCAACAACAGACATTAACTTAAGACTCAACGGTGTAGATCTAAAGAATAGTCATACAATATTTATTACGCTAAAATTAATTAACTGTCTCCTTTAGCAAGATTTGTGACTGATTGGGGATTTGAAATATCCTAATTCTGTAGTGTTACACACAACACTAATTTTTTTTATTAGCTAATTGCTCCCTTGCATTATTGACAACTTTCTACTTATACATATTCAAGGAAACTTACCAAAATAATAACTATAAAAATTTCAATGGATATTGGATGATAATAAGGTCTGTTCATCCACTCATGGAACAGCATCCATTAATGACAAGTCTTCTTTTGCAGACCTCCTCTCAAAACTGTAATGAAACTGGGGTGGTTCGGTGGGCTTCATAGCAGATTTTATAGGCATACTGGGAATCTGTAGAAGTGTGAGATTTCTTTCCAGTACTTCTCAGCTCCACCCATATATTGAAGCTATGTAACAGCAGTAATTCTCAAAGAGGCAATGCTGATAGATAAATTGCTTTATTAGAGATAAGAAGAAAAGTAAATATATATATCCATAAGATCCTAGAGAATAGGTATCCAACTTATAGGTGTGCCCTCAGGGCATAAATCCTAGCCTTTTCCTTTTGACTCATTTTCCATCATTTGCATTTGTCCCTTGTTTGAATAGTAGTTTCTCTAGACTGAGAGTCATAATTTCCAGCCTTTCCAATTTCTGCCCCTACGAGATGGTAAAATATGTTGGATGACCAGCAGTTTGTTCCTTGCTTGAGACTGTATGTAACTTGTTATCTTAAATGTATGAAAGTATGAATAAATTAAGAATTACTTAATTTAAATGTGTTTCATTTAGTTGAAGGCACACCATATTGACTTACGTCAAAATGATGTATTAAAAGAATACTAGGAATTTCTTTAATATAATACTTTAGTAAAGACGTTTATCGTATTTCTTTCTTATCTCAGCTATGATGCCATAGTTCAGAAAAGTACTTAAAAGATAGTAGTTTGAGGGACATGGTGACTCAGGGGCTAGGACAGCTGAGCTGTCGATCGAAAGGTCGGCAGTTCGGCGGTTCGAATCCCTAGTGCTGCCACGTAACGGGGTGAGCTCCCGTTATTAGTCCCAGCTTCTGCCAACCTAGCAGTTTCGAAAGCACATAAAAATGCAAATAGAAAAAGTAGGGACCACCTTTGGTGGGAAGGTAACAGTGTTCCGTGCGCCTTTGGCGTTGAGTCATACCGACCACATGACCACCATCTTCGGACAGTGCTGGCTCTTCGGCTTTGAAACGGAGATGAGCACTGCCCCCCTAGAGTCGGGAACGACTAGCACATATGTGCGAGGGGAACCTTTATCTTTAAAGTCATAAAAGATGCATATTCTTGTTCCCTTTAAACAATATGCCAAAGATGGGAAGAGAATATAAGAATAAATAAAACTGGGCCATGTTCTTGAAAACAAAACAACAAAAGGAGGTTGTTCACAAAGCATGTTGGCAGAAGGAAAGCATCTCTCTTTGAAACATTAAGGGATTTGTGTCTCAGATAGGGGTCTCAACAGGATTAACTCCCAGAATTCCTCAATTGGCTGAGGAATTCTGGGAGTTGAAGTCCACAAGTCGTAAAGTTGCCAAGGTTGGAGACCCCTGCTGTAGGAGGCTCATGGCAGCTTCTTCATAGATATAGACTATTCCGTGTTCATGCAGACATTAGGGACAGCCCACCTTGAGAAACACTTGTTTTGAATGCTCTGCACAACTTCGGTAATGAACAGTGATACCTTTAATATAACATTTTGCTTTTTATATATTGATTGACATTAAGGAAATCAAGACAATCAAGCAGAAGCTGAGTGAATTATGTATAGATTTTAGCAAAAATCTCAATGAAGATAATACATTTCTGATATTTTTTCAAAATGAACTTCGTGAGTATTTCTATTTGCTATTTATGAGTTATATCTATATTTCAATACTACCATCATATTGGTAAACAGTAGAATTAGTATTACAATACAGAAAGTTTTCATGTTATATTAAAATTGTTTAATGTGCTGATCAACCTTAATCAGTTCAGTGTGATTTTCCCTTTATTTATGTAAATCTTCCATTTTTCCATAACTATAATTTTCTTTTATCAGTCTTGGCTGCTTGTTCCTGTGCTCTTGAAAAGGTTCTACCTTGATTTTAAATATTTTATTATTTAACTCCAGAAAAATACCTGTTTAAGTTTCTATTGTTATCACAACACATTTAAATAAATAACTACAATTTTGCTTTTCGTTAATAATAGAATAAGCATGATTACTGTAATATGGACAGTTAACTGATAAAATCATTGCTTACTCAATGAGAGATAGTGGCCATTAACATATTTCAAAGTTCCTTAAATGCATGTTGGCAGAAGGAAAGCATCTCTCTTTGAAACATTAAGGGATTTGTGTCCTGTAGGACAGGGGTCTCCAACCATGGCAACTTTACGACTTGTGGACTTCAACTCCCAGAATTCCTCAATTGGCTGAGGAATTCTGGGAGTTGAAGTCCACAAGTCATAAAGTTGCCAAGGTTGGAGACCCCTGCTGTAGGAGGCTCATGGCAGCTTCTTCATAGATATAGACTATTCCGTGTTCATGCAGACATTAGGGACAGCCCACCTTGAGAAACACTTGTTTTGAATGCTCTGCACAACTTTGGTAATGAACAGTGATACCTTTAATATAACATTTTGCTTTTTATATATTGATTGACATTAAGGAAATCAAGACAATCAAGCAGAAGCTGAGTGAATTATGTATAGATTTTAGCAAAAATCTCAATGAAGATAATACATTTCTGATATTTTCTCAAAATGAACTTCGTGAGTATTTCTATTTGCTATTTATGAGTTATATCTATATTTCAATACTACCATCATATTGGTAAACAGTAGAATTAGTATTACAATACAGAAAGTTTTCATGTTATATTAAAATTGTTTAATGTGCTGATCAACCTTAATCAGTTCAGTGTGATTTTCCCTTTATTTATGTAAATCTTCCATTTTTCCATAACTATAATTTTCTTTTATCAGTCTTGGCTGCTTGTTCCTGTGCTCTTGAAAAGGTTCTACCTTGATTTTAAATATTTTATTTTTTAACTCCAGAAAAATACCTGTTTAAGTTTCTATTGTTATCACAACACATTTAAATAAATAACTACAATTTTGCTTTTCGTTAATAATAGAATAAGCATGATTACTGTAATATGGACAGTTAACTGATAAAATCATTGCTTACTCAATGAGAGATAGAGGCCATTAACATATTTCAAAGTTCCTTAAATGCCTTTTGTCTGTAGGCTGCTAAACATTTAAAATGATTTTTGATTATTCTTAAAAGACATGTCTGAAAAAATGTATCCTTATATTAAACCTTTATTGTCAATGTACAACATGTGTACAATGAGATTGACTGAGCCTCCATAATGAGCCACAATAGTGAATTTCAGCTATTTCCATTCTATGTATAAACAGTTAGCTTTTGTTAATTTAATTATAAATATGAAAATACTAAATTGACAGAAGAATTACAGATTGAGACTTTGAGCATGATGTTATAAAGCCCCTTAACATAAAATACAAGTGTTCAAAATAGATAAATTCTATAGTCATACATATTCTTCGGCATGAAAGATACCAATATGTCTGTCATTTTTGCATACGTTCTGTTGGTAACTGAGTGATTTATTTCCAGAAGCAGCATTTCATAAACATCATTGCTAAATATTTAATTACATTTGTCATATAAGCAGTCAAGGTATTTTATGTTAGCCTTCCCAATCAGATTCATTCTGGATATTTTGGGACTACCATAAATTTCTCAGAAGATTTAATGTAACTGAATAAAATAGTGAGTGAGTAAAATAGATGGATAGGTTTGCTTGGAAAAGATAAATTGTTAAAGCAGTTATCTCACAAGAAAATCATGGTATTAGTTGTCATTTTACATTTTTAATGTGGTATGTTGATAATTCTTAAAAATCTAGGACATCATAACATTTCCCGGGACTGAGTAACATAATTAACCTAATATAAATGACAAGCCAGACTAATTATGACCCACTTCATACTGAATTTATTTGATTCATTTCCTGTTCAGAAAACTTACTGAATGCTGTATTGTTTGTTGCACTTATACCATTTCCAGAATAATGCGTGTAAGCAATGATTTGCTTTTTATTAAGTTAAGCCATTTTGTTCAATGTTATCATGCTGCAGTCTTTTTGTAAAGATGCCAGAATTGGAACTGAAACCTTTGGCATACAATCCAGATACTCTTATCACTGTTCTGAGAATCTTCCCTAAATAGTGCAAATATTCATTATAAATTCTTTATCACAAAATAAAAGGGAACTTTACACTTTTAAAAAACCTGTTATTTCATATGAGAATTAAGTTTGGTTGCATTCAAAATGTGAAGTTGCCGTTTTCAACTACATTTGTAATGTATTTTGAGTTTATGTTTTTAATATTATATTTAATGATTCAAAACAACTTTATTTTCCTAGGAAAATGCTGACATTCTTCGACAGCTTCTTCCTTTGAGGGCAAAACTAGCTGAACTTCTGGGTTATAGCACACATGCAAGTTTTGTTCTTGAAATGAACACTGCAAAAATAACAGACAATGTTATAACATTCTTAGGTCAGTTTTCATTTAACATGTAAAATATTATCAGAGTAATTTAAGTCATAGTAAAATATTTATAGTGAAAATACATAGAGCTTTTTGCCAGGGACAGGATGAATCTGAAGTATTTTTAATTTAAAAAAAATAGTAATTTTGTGTTAATTTAGAGAATAATTTTAATAATAATATTGTATTAAGGAAACAACTTGGTGTGTATGAAGACCTATTCCAGCTAAGGAACTGGCAGCTGTGATTTCACATTTTTGTGTAATTAATAATGAAACTTAAGAAGAGTGATTCAAAATTGAACTCATTATTTTTAGTTTGTTAACTAGAGCAATTTCTAGAACATGAAGTTAATATTCCGGAATTTTAAACATTATAAAACTTTCCAGTTTTATATCATTTAGAGTATGGAATTCCATTCCACCAGTTTGAAAATAGATATTTTGAACATAATAAAATCTTATCAAGATCATATAATTCCAAACTGGTTTGGTCCAATTGATCTGCTATAATATTTGGACCAGAGTGAATTATTTTATACAAAACTACTCTCACTATTGTTTTCAGTGAAATTACTTCTTCAATATCATTAATATTCGCTTTTAATTATGGAGGAATCAGTCAAATGTTAAAACATTTACTGCTCTTATCAATCAGTATCACTCGGCATAGAAGGCCCAGTGCTCATAATGCTAAACTGTAATTTAATACATTTGTTTTGGGATTATAGGATATACAGACCAAATCAGGAAACAGCAGCACAAACAATTGGAAAATATTTTTCAAAACTGTAACTTGTTTTAGCATCTAATAATTAGTTCATGAGAAAGAGAAAAGTATTTTTCTTAATCATGAATGTAATCTGAAATGGAATGTAACAAAGCACTAATTTTTTTAAATTTCTATTTTGCAGATGATCTAAGTAATAAGCTAAAACTTTTGGGTGAAGAAGAGAGAGCATTTATTTTAAATCTGAAGAAAAAGGAATGTGAAGAAATAGGTGTTGAATATGATGGAAAGATTAATGCATGGGATCTACATTATTACATGAATCAGACAGAAGAGCTCAAATATTCTGTAGACCAAGAGAAGCTGAAGGAGTATTTTCCTATTGAAGCAGTCACAGAAGGCTTGCTGAAAATTTACCAGCAGCTGTTGGGACTTGTATTTGAACGAGTGGAAGATGCTCATGTTTGGCATGAGAGCATTACTCTTTACACAGTGAAAGATAGCTCAACCGGAGAAATTCTGGGGCAGTTCTATTTAGACCTGTACCCAAGGTAACACATTTTTTTCGAAGATTGCATTTGTATTTTTCTTTTTATCCAAGGAACTCTTTCCGTAGACATGATTCAAGTCTATGATTGTATCCCCAGAGTAGCTCTGTAGAATTAGACTGAAAGAGAGGGACTGGTGCAAGATCATCCAGTGAGAATCCATGAAGATTTGAAAAAAGGTTTTTATCAGCTAATATTCCACAACTGTGTTTTTCCTCATCTCTCCAACAATAATAATAGTAGTTTTTCTGAGCATCCTAGTTATGATACATCTCTAAGAATTACATCGCACGGCTTCTGTTGATTGTGATAAGTAATGTAAGTTTTAATACAGGTAGTCCTTGACTTAGAACCAATCATTTAACAATCATTCAAAATTATCATGGCCTCAGAAAGGGTGCTTTACAGTCTGTAAAGCAATTCCGGCTGTCACACTGCCAGACAGCACACACAGACTCTGGTCACATTACTGCATTTCAGGCATTTGGCAACTGGCTCACACTTACCCTGTGCCACACGGTCCCATGGTAACATGTCTGTAGTTTCACTTACTGACCATGTGATTCAGACCTAGGACCATATAATTCACTTAATGACCACTGTAAAAACACTTTAAAAATCAGATCCAGTCACATGGGAGCGTTCACTTATGATCACAACACCTGACTAAATGTCCGATCCCAGTTGTGGTCGTAAGTCGAGAACTGCCTGTATTGTCAGGCATTTGATAACTGCCTAACTGGTGGTGACACAGACCACAGAATACCTCCTGATCTTCATCATTTTTTAAACATCTTTTTTCATCCACTTTCTCATCATCGCTAAACATTCTGCCAAGGTACACAAATTCATCTTATTTATTTGTCGTTTAATATTACTGAAATATACTGAAATATTACTGAAATGTCTATCAAGAGCTTACACTGGCCCAATGTCTGATTTTTTCAACATAGACCACCCTTTCCTTGAATGGCTGGGTAGACTGGACATTAATATTTGAACCACTATAAGTCCATGTATTTGCCATACACTAAATAAATAAACAAACTGAAATATATATTCAGACATTCACTCTATATTTTAGTCAAAATAATTACCTTGGTGTTTAATATAATAATTTTCAAATCTCTATTTCTTGCTGCATCATACAGACTTACTTTTGTTTCACCCATTCATTCAGCATTCCATTTATTCTCACTGTTTGTTTGTTTATTTGTTTGTTTGTTTGTTTGTTTGTTGCTTGTTTATAACATTCTTATTGCATTAAGCAACCAAACTTTGGTTCCATATTCATACAAAATATTCTATAATTCAAAGAGATTCACTTTATCATGTTTTCTCTAAATCAACAAACATGCAGAGAATCTTCTTTCTCTTCCATTCAACTTACAGTTGCACTTCTCCAATTTTGCTTGTCATGTCTCGGACCTCTTCAGTCAGAATTCTGCCAAACACTTTCCCAGGCTAGTTGAGATTTGTATTTTATAAACCTCTATAGTTTTTTTCATCACTTTTGTTACTTTTCCTTTTGTATAAGGGAGCACAGATTACAGACTTCAAACGCAACCATTCTATAACATTTCTCTGGTTACACTCTCATCACCTGCAGGCTTAACTTTTTTCAAAATTCTCACAGCAGTTCTTTTCTTTTTTATTGTTTTTTCTTAGATATTATTTTATCTTATAATATCTTAGATATTTTTTAATGTTATTTTAATTCTAGTCTTACAAAGATTAGGTAGAAAGAAAAGCCAATGCTTCAAGCAATAGAATAACTCTTGTGTAATTGCTATGACTTAATATACCGTACAGTTGAACCATCTTACAAAAGCATCCTTTTTTCTCTCTCTCAAGAGTTTGTACTGAATTTTTTTAAAAATGAAATTGTTAACTTTAAGATTTTTAAAAGATACAATGTATTCATCTGTTATAATGTATTCAATGTATTCAATGTTATAATGATAGAAACCCAAAAGCAAGCTCATTATGGAATTTTAGACAAATGTATTGTTCCTGAGGGGGAAGCGGTGGCTCAGTGGTTAAGACGCTGAGCTTGTCGATCAAAAGGTCGGCAGTTCAGTGGTTCGAATCCCTAGTGCCATGTAATGTGGTGAGCTCCCATTACTTGTCCCAGCTTCTGTCAACCTAGCAGTTCGAAAGCACATAAAAAATGCAAGTAGAAAAATAGGGACCACCTTTGTGGGAAGGTAACAGCATTCAGTGCGCCTTTGGCATTTAGTCATGCCTGCCACATGACCACAGAGACGTCTTCGGGCAGCACTGGCTCTTTGGCTTTGAAATGGAGATGAGCACCGCCTCCTAGAGTCAGGAACGACATATGTGCGAGGGGAACCTTTTATCTTTACCTTATTGTTCTTGACTCTTCCAGGAAAAGGATGAGTTATTCATATAGATATCAGTTAAGAAGTGCCAAATGTTTCACTTTCTTTGCAATATTTTTTCTGTTTTTGATCTACTTTATTTTATTACTCAGAGAAGGAAAGTACGGGCATGCTGCATGCTTTGGTCTTCAGCCTGGCTGTCTTCTTTCTGACGGCAGCAGAATGATATCAGTAGCAGCTCTTGTAACTAATTTCACAAAACCAACCTTAGATCGCCCATCATTGCTGCAGCATAATGAAGTGAAAACTTACTTCCATGAATTTGGGCACGTAATGCACCAGATATGTGCTCAGGTAAGTATTCTGCCTTATTCTGAAATTCTACTATGGCTATGGGGCTTCTGTGCTTAAAGGGAACAAGCAGTGAAGTATGGCAAATTTCTTCAACTGAAATATACTTAAAATAGTTCCTTTAACCCTGATTTCATAAAAGCATATGAGACTTGGCAGTAATTTTTGCAAAGATACTGATCAAATTAACACATTATAGTGAGTTACAGCTTATTTAACAGTGTTTACTAAATCCATTATTTGTTCTGTTCCTACAAGTCAAGCTCTAAACTTTGGTTCTTCAGTGATGATGGTTCCCAATGTGCTAAGCCATAAGCATACATTACAGTTTTATTTCTTAACTTAGGAACTGTTGTTTGGAGGATTAAACCTGCTTGTGCATTTACTTATTGACCCATTTGGAATAATCCCAATTTGTACTTGTAAAGTCCACTCTTGATCCTGATTCATTCTTACATTAGAATGTTAAACTGGACCAGCTTGAATGTTATCTGGAAAGTGTGGTAGAGTTGGTAAATTGGCTTACATAGTCAATTTGTGTTGAACAAAATTGTCAGTTCCCAGAAGGTAAATAGTGACTGAACAATTTTATTTCATGAATGTGAGTCACAGTATCAGGTCAAGGACACACATGTTCACGGATATACTTCATAAGTGGATTGTCATAAGTTTTAAAGGGTTAATCTTGATGTTTTAAACAAAGTAGATATTATCCATTGTATTGCATATATCCATTTAAAATCCTAACCATTCATCCAAATCACTGAAATAATTGTCCCCACTCATTCTGGGGACTGTAAATAGTATGTGAGTGGACTCCATGCTACACATTTTGCAGCTGATACGAGAATTTACTTGTCTATTTAATTCATTCATGCCATATGATTTTAGTTGAGCTAGTTAGAAAGGGCCTAGATAATACCAACCCACTATAAAACAGGTAGCAACAATAGAATGAAGATGCAAATATCCAGGCTCTTTTGGGAAATTTACTGCATTCCTATTTAGGAATTGCCTGAACCATGCCTAAAAGTTGAAACTATGATAAAAAATATTGAATGTTTACTTTTCAAGCTATGTTACAATTTAAAATTTTTATCATTTATATTAGTTCACATATTTTTTTATTTATATTATTATTATCTTTCATAGACTGATTTTGCTAGGTTTAGTGGAACTAATGTGGAAACGGATTTTGTAGAAGTACCTTCACAAATGTTTGAAAACTGGGTTTGGGAAAAAGAACCAATACAACAAATGTCCAGACATTATAAAGATGGAAGTCGGGTCCCCGATGATCTCCTTGAGAAATTAGTAGCTTCTAGACTAGCCAACACAGGTATTTTCCTTATTTTTTAGTTAATTTGATTTTGATAAGTTTCAAGAAAGAATTGAAAAATTGTTATAATCTGAGTCAAGCAGAATAATAAAGAATATATTTTGTAAGATTTATCAAAAAATCTAAAATGTAAGAAAAGTATCCCCTCACAAAAGGGAGAAAAGATTGAAGCCCACTTGAAGAAACTACCAGCAAGTTTGTATATATTTTGTTTAATATTATTTAAATGAGATTACTAATGAAAGGAATCTAAGAAATATATCTTGCATCATCCAGAGATTAAGTCTCCCTCAAACTGAAGTAAATATTCTCATGTTGCTTGGTATATTGGTAACAATATAGAAGTAGTTTACCATTTAGGAATATCTTATCTTGGATTCTCCTGGTGGTTTTCCATCCAAATGCCAATCCAGGCTAGCTTAGCTTTTTCAAGATCAACCAAGGTTAATTAATTACATGCTGTTATCTTCTGTGATTTGCATTTTTACTCAGATAGTAAGAGTTTAATGAGTACTGAATTACATTGAAACAAAGTTGTTCAACCTACTTCAGAATGATCAAAGGTAACTGGTAGCACCTCTAGATGATTACAGGGAAGATTTTCTGCTAACCTTGACTTGACATACTAGATACTGAATCCAGACAAGTTTTCATAGTTACAATTATATAAACAAAGTCTGCTGATATTTCTTTTGGTGTTCTTATTTAACTAGGTCTTCTGACTCTTCGTCAGATTGTTTTGAGCAAGGTTGATCAAGCTCTTCATACCCAGTCTTCAGCTGATCCTGCCGAAGTATATGCCAAATTCTGTGAAGAAATTTTGGGTATATCTGCAACCCCTGGTATGGAAATTCAAAATGCTTATTTACCCCTCGTCAGTATTTTATCAAGAAAAATGTGATTGTGAATAAATATATAACGACATTATTTTTTAAAAGAACACAAAAGAAAATAGTTTAGACCAGGGATGTCAAATTCGCGTCATCATGTGACATATCGTGACTTTTTTCCCCTTTGCTAAAACGGAGGTGGGTATGGCCAGTGCATGACACATCTGGTCTGTGGGCCGTGAGTTTGACACCCCTGATTTACAGTGAGAAAATCTCAGATGAAAATGTTTTAAGTTTAAGGCATGCTTGGATTCCAGTCAATGACCTTCAAGCCACAGAACATAGAGAGAGGATATATTTTTGTTTGGTCAGAACAGATCCAAATTATTGTGGCTGTCTTTCAGTAAATTTGTACTGAAAGACAGTACAACCAGTTGTAAACCTGGAAACTTTCAGATTCGGCTTAACGTCAGTGATCCTAGTAACACCCCCAACAAAAGAAAACTCTGAGGCTTGAGTTTCGTCAAAGTTACATTTTATTAGAGATGTCATTTTGGCACATTTGGGAAAAACTGAATCTGAAAGTTTCCAGGTTTTCCCCACCCAAAGAAGAGTTCAAGTCCCTGCCCAATGCCCACAGATCCATCACATGATCCAATCAAAGCACGGTCTCAAACATAATAAGCATTTCAGTACCCTGTTTCCCTGAAAATAAGACCTCCCCGGATAATAAGCCCTCCCCAAAAATACTTAAATACAGGCGCAGCTGGTTCCCGACATTTCCTCTGATTAGGGTTAGAGAGACAGAGCTGCAAATCAGGTAAGATGGCAAGAGGAGCCCTGTCTTGCTCCACACACGCCAAAATAATAAGACTTCCTTGAAAATGAGGCCAAGCGCTTATTTTGGGGTTCAAAAAATATAAGACAGGGTCTTATTTTCGGGGAAATACAGTAACATAATTAAACATCTTTAGATTGTTCTCTGTGGTGTTTTGTTTATTTTACATAAACTTTTAGAATTATTATTTGTTTCTTTTAAGGTACAAATATGCCAGCTACCTTTGGTCATTTGGCAAGTGGGTATGATGGACAATATTATGGATACTTGTGGAGTGAGGTGTTTTCTATGGATATTTTTTACAGTAGCTTTAAATGTGAAGGGATAATGAATCCCAAGGTAAGGAAACTAGTTTTATTCCTTGTTATCCTTTTTCCTCACCTGTTTCTAAGTGATAGCAGAAAGAAATTAACATGATAGCAGGAAGGAATTAACGAAACATATTTTGTCTCTTTCAAGATTGAATCTGGCTTTTTTAATATAAAAGACAAGCTTGGCATTTTTATTAAAGCCATGCATTTTGCTGCTATGTTTATTCCAGGGCCTAACTTTTCTAACAAATCATAAAGTTTATATTGAGATATTTTAATATTTGCTTAAAATTTAATATGCTTTACTTTATTTATTGTTTTAATTGTGAGAGCTACTCAGTCCAGATGAAGTATATTGTTAAATAAACATCAATCGTTCCTGTAAGTAATACTAATAAAATATCTTGATTAGCTTCTTTTGAAACCCAATATGTATAATGCCAGATAAATAATTGAAACAGAATTGTAGATTTAAATGGGTTTAAATCTAATTGACTTAAAATGAGAAAGAGGAAATGCTGAAGGAAAATAATGGAGGAATAATAGACAGATCTTGAAAGATTTCTTGAAGAACAGGAAGGACTAGATACTACTAACGTATGAGGCAGTAAGTGGATTCTAGTACCACCAGAAAAGTAGAAGATGTCATGAAGAATTAGATCTAATATTTGGTTTAGCTAAAAGAGGAGTAACAAGGTCATAGTTATGAGTATAACTATACAACTAATTTGCAAACAGTATCAATGATATATTGAAAAATCAGTAAAAGAGCTTATAATATAACTTTACCAGTTATATAGAATTTTATCTTTATCACCAGTAGATGCCCCCAGGAATATTGAGGACTGGTATGAAAATTATATGTAAAATGGGTTAGTTTTTGGCAGTGGTTTGCTCTTCAAGCTTGTTTCAATTTAGTTTTCGAACATTTCATTACCAGACTAGATAACATCATCAGCAGGATTTTCTTGTCCTATTCCCCTTTAGCTTATATATGATTTGTGTGCCAGTGGCAAACAAGACATATATAAGTTAAAAAAGAATAGGACAAAAAAATCCTGCTGATCATGTTACCTAGTCTGTTAACGAAACATTCGGAAATTAAAATGAAACAAGCTTGGAGAACAAACCATTGCCGAAATCTAAAACCAGAGCTACAATACAATATTTTCTATTATTTCAAATGGATTAGTCTTCAGAGGAAGGTAGATAACAGCAAAATACCACGTGAAAGCAATTCCCAAGGTTTGGATGACTGAAATAACACTTTCAGATACGTATATATAAAGTGGAATGATACTGGCAGTGCAATGGAGATGTACTATTAAGGAAAAAAAAATCCCAAACCTATTAGCTTCCCTGTTATGTTCCCCCCACCCTTCATGAAGGACTATATTTGGGTAGTAAAGGCTGCTGCTGAATCCAAGATTAATATAGTTGACTACAATAACAAAGCCCATATCTTAGCTATTAATGTTTTAACATAGGTAATCATGTTAATGTGTGGCTTTCTAGGATAGATTCTACCACATGCCCAACCACAAAGACAAGACCCAATACATGTAATCATAGCATGCCTCCTTCTTCCATATAATATGTTGCAGTTAAAACTTTCAGCTGGCAAAGATGGATAAATATACATTGCCAATAGACGATAACAATCTGTCTTAGTGAAGCAGGGACCTGTCTATGAAATTTTATACTGTTAAATCTGTTAGTTTTTTAGGTGCCATAGATAGTTTTGGGTTTTTTTATTGGAACAATCCATGGCTATGAAAACATGTCAAAGGAAAACAACCTTCTGAAAGGATTATAGAAACACAAAGCATATTCTCATAATTATGTAACAGAGAACCCTGGGGAAGTAGAGGCAGGGATTGACTGAGTGCCAGGTAAATTTTTGTAATAAATGATCAGGAGAGATTTCTGCACAGTATGAACTCTGCTAAGAGCAGATTACCATAAATAAAACTTGGCCACAAAATGAGACTGTGATAAAAACATTCATGTGTTCCTCTCATGTCCATTGATCTTCTTTGTAAGTATAAGATGCTTTTAAATTTATTTATTTATTTATTTTATTTATTATTCGAATTTATATACCGCCCTATCTCCCAAAGGACTCAGGGCGGTTCACAGGCATATAAAACATCAATATCAATATACAAATTAAAATAATCCTTAAAAAACTTATTCTAGCCAATTATTAAAAATAGAAATATAAATATCAAATATAAAATATTAAAATCAATTTAAAACCCCTCTAAATTTAAAAATCTAAGCCAGTCCTGCACAGATGAATAAATGTGTCTTAAGCTCGCGACGGAAGGTTCGAAGGTCAGGAAGTTGACGGAGTCCTGGGGAGTTCGCTCCAGAGGGTGGGAGCCCCACAGAGAAGGCCCTTCCTGGGCGCCGCCAAACGACACTGCCTAGCTGACGGCACCCTGAGGAGTCCCTCTGTGAGAGCGCACGGGTCGGTGAGAGGTATCTGGTCGCAGTAGGCGGTCCCAGATAACCCGCCCTATGCCATGGAGCGCTTTAAAGGTGGTCACCAAAACCTTGAAGCGCACCCGAAGGCCACAGGTAGCCAGTGCAGCCTGCGCAGGATGGTGTTATGCGGGAGCCACGAGGGCTCCTCTATCACCCGCGCAGCCGCATTCTGAACTAACTGCAGCCTCCGGATGCCCTTCAAGGAAGCCCCATGTAGAGAGCGCAGTAATCCAGGCGAGACGTCACAAGGGCGTGAGTGACCGTGCAAAGGGCCTCCCGGTCCAGAAAGGCGCAACTGGCGCACCAGGCGAACCTGGTAGAACGCTTCCTGGAGACGGCCGTCAAATGATCTTCTAGAGACAGCCGCTCATCCAGGAGGACGCTAAGTTGCGCACCCTCTCCATCGGGCCAATGACTCGCCACCGATGGTCAGCCATGGATTTAGCTGACTGTACCGGGATGCCGCATCCACAGCCACTCTGTCTTGGAGGGATTGAGCTTGAGCCTGTTTCTCCCATCCAGACCCAGACGGCCTCCAGGCACCGGGACAGCACTGATAGCTTCGCTGGGGTGGTCCGTGTGAAAAGTACAGCTGGGTGTCATCCGCACAGCTGGTACCTCACACCGAACCCACTGATGATCTCACCCAGCGGCTTCATGTAGATGTTGAACAGAAGGCGAGAGGATCGATCCCGCGGCACCCCACAAGTGAGGGGCCCGGGCCGACCTCTGCCCCTGTCAACACCGACTGCGACCGGTCGGAGAGATAGGAGGAGAACCACCGATAAACGGTGCCTCCCACTCCCAATCCTCCAACCGCGCAGCAGGATACCATGGTCGATGGTATCGAAAGCCGCTGAGAGGTCTAATAGGACCAGGGCAGAGGAACAACCTCATCCCTGGCCCTCCAGAGATCATCCACCAACGCGACCAAAGCCGTCTCCGTGCTGTAACCGGGCCGGAAACCGGACTGAACGGGTCTAGATAGACAGTTTCATCCAGGTGTAAGGGAAACTGATATGCCACCATATTCTCAACAACCTTCGCCGCGGCGGGTTGGAGACCGGACGATAATTACCTAAAACAGCCGGGTCCAGGGAAGGCTTTTGAGGAGGGCCTCACCACCGCCTCTTTCAAGGCGGCCGGAAAGACACCTCCACCAAAGAAGCGCCAGAATCGCCTGGAGCCAGCCTCGGGTCACCTCCTGCGTGGCCAGCACCAACCAGGAGGGGCACGGGTCCAGTAAACATGTGGTGGCATTCAGCCTCCCAACAACCTGTCCATGTCCTCGGAGCAACAGGGTCAAACTCATCCCATAAAATGTCACCAAGACCACCTCAGCCGCCTCACCAGATCACCGCAATCTTGGTCCAAACCATCCCGGTTGAACGATTTTATCGATAGATAACCGTTAAACTCCTCAGCACGCCCCTGCATCGGGTCATCCCGCCCCTGGTGTAGGAGGGAGCGGTCACCCAAACAGGGCGGCTGGGCGGTTATCTGCCGATGCAATGAGGGAGGAGGCGAGCTACGCCGCTTCCTCAATGCCACTAGGTAAGTCCTAGTATAGGACTTCACTAGTGTCCGATCAGCTTCTGAACGGCTAGACCTCCAGGAACTCTAGGCGCCTTCTCCGCGCTTCATCCTCTCAGCTCCTCGGAGAACCAAGGAGCCGGTTGGGACCTGCGCCGGGTCAGAGGTCGCAAAGGCACGACACGGTCTAAGGCCCCGCCGCGCCCGCTCCCAGGCCGCAACAAGTTCCTCAACCGAGCCGTGAGCCAGACCCTCAGGAAATGGCCCAAGCTCCGTCCGGAACCCATCCGGGTCCATCAGGCGCCTGGGACGGAACCAACGTATCGGCTCCGTCTCCCTGCGGTGGTGAATGGCGGTCAGAAAGTCCAGGCGAAGAAGAGAGTGATCTGACCATGACAAAGGTTCAATGACTATTTCCTTTAAGTCCAGATCTCTCAACCACTGACCAGAGACAAAAATCAGGTCCAGAGTGCCACCCCCAATGTGAGTAGGGCCATCAACTACTTGGGTCAGGTCCAAGGCCGTCATGGAAGCCATGAACTCCCGAGCTGCCGTCGATGACGAGCCGGAAGATGGCAATCGGAAATCACGGAAATCACATGAAAACTTATGAGCATTGGTAACTTCATCATGTCCGTGCCAGTCACGTTGTGAAATGACATTCTGGATTGCAGGTTTTTTAAAAAAACTTGTGGCAACACAAATGTAATCATGAGAGAGCTACAAACTGTTTCCATGTAGGCAGATTTCCTTTATCTTAACTTTTTTGTGAATTTAGAAAGTTTATATAAACATGAAACATTAATCTACTCATTTTATTTTTATTGTTTTAGGCTGGAATGAAATACAAAAATCTTATCTTGAAGCCTGGAGGCTCATTAGATGGGATGGACATGCTCCAAAACTTTTTAGGTCGTAAGCCAAACCAAAAAGCATTTTTACTGAGTAAAGGATTATGTACTTAGTAAAACTATGAATTTTTTGACAAAAAACATCACCTAGGAGACCATCTTAAAATACTATCATGAAAATTTTAAAAAGACACTTTGTTAGGGAATGTGTACTTGAGGTTTTAAATGTATTTTATTACCAGTTTTCAAAATTATAATTCTCATTTTCATCTCAAACTTCATACAGAATCATGATACAGTATTTTTTTTACTTGTTAACAATATTTGTGCACTGTGTTAAATCGAAAGAAAAATATTGTTGCAATTTTACATGGTAGGTGCCATAACATTAAGCATTTTGTACATTTTTAGATTTGAATAACAAAATAATCATTACATTTCAGCCTTGTTAGCAAATTTTATCAAAATATTTTATTCTCTTTTTGAACTCTAATGAACTCTAGCCCAATGTCCTGAAGGACTCATCAAATCCTGACATACTTGATTATTTTCCATGGACACAGGGGCTCAAATTCACAGAAACAACTTCCAAAATGTTTCTTTTTTCAATTATGATGTGATCAGAAATATAGACTCCAAGGATATTGCTTTAAAACAAACGTGCTGGGAGGAGAAATAGACGCTTTTCCAGAATTGAAACTGGCACATAACTTTGGTTTCAATTTCTAAGTCTGGGATATATTCCTCCTCACACACTACTATCGGAATTTGCGTGTTCCTCATGGGAACTGAAGCCAGCCTATTCAATGTTCTTTGTCATTGTGCCAAGAACTCATTGTAACCAGTCACCTGCCTTTCTATACTTTTATTATGGGCCTTTTTACATAGAAGATAAACTGCAGAATTGTGAAAGAAAGAAGAAAAAAAATGTTACAAGTGATTGTCAAAGGTAAAGTTTTTTTCTCAGTACTGGTCTGATTTTCAGTTATCCTAGGGCCTTTCAGAGAAAGGTATGTGTGTGTGTGTAAAACTCCTTAGAATCACTACAAGCTAACACATACTAAAGGTTTTAAAGAAGTTGTAGCACAGGGTGTCAAACTCACATCATCACATGACATATCACAACTTTTTTCCTCTTCGCTTAAACCGGGGGTGGGCATGGCCAGCACATAATGCATCCGGGCTGTGAGTTTGACACCTCTGCTGTAGCAGATAGAAGGAGGGAATGTGAAGCAGATGTGCCAGATGATTCATGGCCATGGAGAAGACCCAGGAAGGAGCCTGATGCATCCGAAGCCAGCAGAAGGAAAACATAGCCAGCAAAAAGAGCCAGCAGAAGGAAAACATAGCTTTGGATTCTAGACAGTGGCACAGCAAACTCCATGTGGTTGACGTTCTGGATTACAAGGCAATGGAGAAGAGAGCACTATAATCACCATGTAAAAAGCTGGCTTGAGAAAGAAGGAAACAGATTGGTTACTGTTAATAATATTATATTTGCCTCGAGATATGGCTTCAGAATTGAAGGATTGTTGAATTTAGCTGTGATAAAGTAATAAAATGGCTTCAGAGTTGAAGAATTGTTGAATTTAGCTGTGATAAAATAATAAAATGATATGTGTTCATAATTAGAAAGTACTAAAAGTTTTCTATTCAATCCCTTGCCTACCTTAATTAAGATCCATTTCATGTGATCCTGGACATACTTATTGTTTACATCTGGTTGATTACTATTGTGGGAAATATATATTCACCTGATGAATATTAATCTTATAGGTAATCTTTACAATGTTCCAAGATATATTAACACTTCTAACAAAAACTTGGCAATAATCATTTTTCCTCTCCTACAACATCTTTCCCAAATGTTGTTCTCAACCAGCATGGACAAAGGAGCTAGGTTTCTCTACATTTTGTATAGTGCATGATGATACTGGTTTTTCCCTTTAAATTTAAATAAGCTTCCACAGGAGGGAAACCTTTCCCTGAAGAGAATGCATTTGGGCTAGAGGAATAGCAGAGAAAAAGATGCTGATAGAAAACTAATGGGGCTAATATTTGGAGAAAATTAGTAGATTTTGCTAAATCAATACAACATGTTTGAATAAAATGTTTTCATTGAAATTGATCACAAGAATCACAACAACCCATGCTAATAGAAAAGCTGAAACACCCTCTTTTTTTTCTTAATAATTAAAAGTAACCATAATAGTTAAATATTTTTAAGAGTTAAAGTGCAAGAGGAGGGTTATTTCTCATTACAGCCAAATAAATGTGGACAAATAATAATTTGTCAATAATGAATAATAAACAAATAATAAGCAAGCATTCCTCTTTGGTAGATTTTTCCCTATCTCTTCCATTCCTCCCTTAAACATTGTTTTTAAATAATCTACCTTGAAGAAGCTTTCTAACAATTTTGCTTTTCTAATTAAATACTATGCTTTCTCCAGGCAATTATTTCACAGATTTTTTTTCTCTATTAGGCAAGAAAAAATGACTTTGGCATTGTTTCTCCATTCCATTCCGTAGTCACTTCTATATTTTTTACCTTATTAGACCTGTGGATTGTAGAATGGGTAGCATCAGTTCTAGCTCCTTCAACATATCTACAAAAGTTTTGCATAAAAAACTATTTTAACCACCACTTTTAAGGGATGCTTGCCGGATAGAAGCATATAAACATTGAACTGAAAGAAGCTGTTTAGTCCAATGTTCTCTTCAATGCAAGAATCCAGTTAAATGAGACTGTCCAGCTTCTCAGAGATTTTTTTCTTTAATATTTTTTATTTTATTCAAAAAATTAAAATACAAAATTCAAAAAAAAAACTGCAAACAAAAAAAATCCCAAGATGTTAAAATGTGCATTAGAAAGACACAAACACATATACATATATTCTCCCCCTATACATGTGTATTTGACTTCTCCTAAATATAGAAAAAGTATTTATCTGAGTTAAACTTCATTCTGAATTTTATTCCTGGTGGCACCACCTAAATAGGTTAATTGCACCTGGTTCTGTGCCTTCTGAAATATAGAATATTTTCTAGAGTTTATTGAACAATTATTAAAACCTTGATTTTAAAAGGCCCATTGACTTCCTACATGGCTGGCTGGGGAATTCTGGGATTTTATGTCCTTGCATCTTAAAGTTGCCACAGTTGGGAAACCCTGTGCTAGAGTTTTAGATGAATGCATACACATCATGCCTTGTATAATTTCCTGTGGCATTCTGTGAAGAATGCAAAATTGTGATTGAGTTTCCCTAGCATGTATGCCATTATGGATACCACAAGTTTGATTAAAGGGCAAATTAAAATAGAAATATACCCAGGTGACAGTCATGCTGTGTGTCTTGGAACTTGCTGAACTGTAGGTGAATGCATGCAAAGGTTCTAGGTTCAACATCTGCCATGTCCAGGGAGTGTGAGAAAAATTCCACCTGGAGATCTGGAATCCTGTTGCTTGACTGAAATAGATGGACTTGTGATTCAATTTACCATAGTTTATTTTTGCCCAGCGGCCTAACACTTATGATTAGCACTTCTGGAATACTGCAAGGAAACTGATGAAATACTTCACTAACACAAAAAATTCCTAGCATCAGAAGAATATAAAACAATATCACAATTGGATAGTTGATCATATTTCCAGCTGTAGTGGTATATTAAGATTATTTACAAATTTTTAGGATTACTTTCAACAGGATGCTTAGATGTCATTAAAGAAGCAACAGTCCCTTTAAATTTTCTTCTGAAAAAATAGCAGGCAAGAAGCTCCACAGGATATCTTGAGGGGCAGCTTGTAAGAAAGAAACCCAGGCAGAAAGAAAGAGAACCTTTTGCCAAGCCAAATTAGAATGGAGAACTATTTTGGGAAAAGTGCCAGTGAACAATTCTTAGCCAGGAGTGTAGTTTCATTTTCTAGCCAATTCTCTCCCACTCAAGTTGTAGCCTAGTGAAGAGTTCAGAGAGGGCACCAAAACAGAAAGAATGAGCCAGGACAACTTGTTATGGCAAATTTATAAACCACCAATAAGTCAGGTATTTGTGTAGTTACTCAGAAGGCAAGCTATGACAAAGCCAGCCATTCAAACCACAGGCTAAAAAGAATCATGGCTTAGTATTCGCATGTGTATATGACCAATCATTGCTTTGGGTCATTATATGCACAGATTACTTTTTTGGCTATTTATTAATTATTAATTATATATTAATTATATATAGTCATCACATTCCCCAAAAGAAATTCTGGGCACCATAGAATAAATAAAATAGCCAAATAAAACTGATAAAAATATAAAAAGTCACAGTAGTAAATAGCATAAAAACAAAAATAATAACCCTGGGAAAAGAGGACAAAAATGGCTCCTTCAGCAATGGGGCCATTGCTGCGTTTAATTATTTTTCCTTCCTGTTCTCATTCCTAGCAGTCTTTCTCAGTCCCATTTTAGATTTCTGATGATTAAGCAATATGACAAAACAACAGACAAACATTCTGTTTGCCTACAATTCTACATAAAGGAGACTACCTAATGAGGGAAGAAAACAGATATAAAAGATGTTGAAGTACAAATTAAAAGAAGAGAACGATTTGAGAGAAAAGGAAATACAGAAGAATACTGTTAATACAGAAGAAAAGATGCTGCCAATACTTGCCAAACTTCGTTGATGTGCCCTTGTAAAAATCAATAACATATCCTATATTGTGCATTCAGTGTTTTTGTTCAATAAAGTATTAATTTGAGGCGTGGCCAGTGCTGTGGGCGAGGTGGTCGCAAACCCCGATGTCTCCGGGGTTTGTGCCGATATCTCCCCACCCAGGGGGTCCGTCCAAACTTTGGATCGGACCATAGCTGCCTCGAAGGGGCAGCGAAGAGTGGGGGAGCCACCGGAGCGAACGGGGAGATGGCAAACTCCCCATAACTCTGGATCTTTTCCCCCGACCCAGCGGGGAGGAATGCAGCGCCATAGTCCATCATAGCAGCTGCACCAAAACCGCAGCAGCTACAAGAGTGGGCAGGAGGAAGAAATATCAAGAAACAAATTGTTGAAGTCGGGTGAGTGATGATCTCACAAAGAAAAAATAAGAACTTAAAATAGGCACAAGCCCTGGGGAGAACTTGTAGATTGGCGGCTAATTGAATAACAACTGAAAGTGAAAGTTAATTTGGAGAATACACATTCGGGAAGTGAAAGAGAGAAGATAGGGCTTGGAATGGAAGCAGAGCCCCATTTAAATAAAGAAAAGGAAAATAATTTTTTTCCAACTAAACAATGGTTTGGAGATTCTTGGAATCTTTATGGATTATATTGGAAACTAATAGAAAGAGGAGAAAAAAGTAAAATAAGCTATTGAACTGTTTTTTTAATGCGAATATCTCAAATCCTTCTGTCTTAAATTTATGGAACATTAAAGATATCAATAGGACATAAGAATCTGGAAGATAAATAAATACAATTAAGGGAAAATCTTGGAAAATTGATCTCCACGTACCAAAGCATTTGAGAACAAAGGAACCTTGTCACCAAAATGGCTACTTATTATTTGTGAGCAGTAACTGTTTCAAAAGGAGATATCTAGAGGCAGAGGAAGACAGCTAGAGGATTGGTGTTGCTGTAACTACACAACAACTTTAGAAGAGAGTTTTAGATGGCGTGCCTTTGAACTATAGAAATTGAATTCCCTATTTAAACAAGAACCCAGAGGCAAAGAAAGTATGCAAGAATGGAATAGCAGACTATTCCCCATGAGAAAGTTCTGTGGGTGTGGGCACACGACATTTTTTTTGAAAGGAAGTTATGGCTGCCTTTATAATTAGAAGCAGAAGAAAATAGCAAGAGTCGAATAGCTTTCTTGTGACTGTTCCGGGGTGAAATGCTCCCGGATCGGAGGGGATTGTGCGATCCGGTAGCAATGGCGGCTGCTGGTTTGGAGGACCGGTAGCAAAAATCCCTGGCCCCACCCCTCCTGCCTCTGCTGAGCCGCACCATCTGCAGAGGTGTTTTTTTTTTACTTTTAAAAGCCAGTTTTGCTTCAGCAGAAACAGGCCTTTAAAAGTAAAAAACAGCAGAACCTTACTTGTACTCTTACTTGTAGAAAACATGTTTTCTACAAGTAAAAGTAGAGATTCTAAGGCCCTTACCTGATTACTGATGAACGCATGGCCACAGCCCGAAAGCAGTTTCAGTTTCAGCCCAGACAGAATCAATCGCTCAGCTAATCTATTTCCTCGGTGATCAACTGGCTGGCTTTGCTGAGGAACTCTGGGATTTGAAGTCCACAATAAAATAAAATAAAATAAAATATTTGTGCAGCTTTTTGAGATTTGGTGTGTTTCTGTAGTGTTTCACTCTAACTACACAAACACACAAAATCTCAGAAAACTGTATGTGGCATTGTGTGTGTGTGTGTGTGTGTGTGTGTTAGTTGTGTGTGTGTAAAGTGTGAAAGTTGGTTTTTGGTACCTCTTATTGTTTTTTTATACTTTGTTTATTATTATTTTTATTTATTGTTATTGGCCACGCCCACCAAGCCATCTGACCACCAAGCCATGCCCACCAATTAAGCCACGCCCACAGAACCCGTAGGGAAAATTTTTAGATTTCACCCCTGACCATGAGGATTGATTTCATTGGAACCACACAACAGTTTTAGAAGAGACTTCTAGATGGTGTGTCTTTGGGTTATTGATTTAAGCAGAGAATTCCTTATTTAAGAAGAATTCAGAGGCAAAGAAAGAATGGAATAGTGGACTATTCCCACGGAGAAGGCGCTGCTGATGTAGACACATGACATTTTTTTTGAAAGGAACTAATGGCTGCTTTTAGAGTTATATTAAGAAATTTATTTTAGAAAATGTTAATATCTATATTAAAATATGAGTGACAACTATGATAATAATAATTGGGGTTTTGGGAAATGGAGGGAAAAATATTAGAATAAATTGGGATAAGAGGGAAATGAGTGTTATACTGAGGAAAAGATTCTCTTTTTTGTTTTTACAAATAAGTAAGGTAATGAAAGGGTTTGATAAAACTGCTAAGGAAACGGTTAATACTTTGGGGGAATAACTGGGGGAAATAATTAGTGACTACCCTTGCAAATGTTAAATTTTTTGTTTGAAATTAAAATGGATTAGATGGAAAACTTTAAATATATGTTATTGATTGAGAGGCAGAGGAAGACGAAGGGAAGAATGAAATTGTCTGTGATCTCTGGGCAGTTTTAAGAAAGAGATTTTAGATAGGATGACCTCTGATTAATAATGTTAATATTAATTAATATTAATTATTAATATTAATTATTAATATTAATTAATAATAAAGCTGAGAGTGGTGAAATTTTAAAATGTAAATAGAATTTATTAATGATGTTGAAGGGAATTAAGCATGGGCACTAGACTTCATTTAAATATTTTCCTGAATGGGTTGAATTTGATTTATTTCTATAATCAGATTGTGTGCAAATAAATAATTGAATTTAAAGAAGAAGAAGGAAAATACATTGTATTAGACTATAACTTAGGTGAAACTTGATATATTTAAAGATGTACGTGACCAATAATTTGTTCACAATGATTTTTTTTTAATATGTTTGTAAAAAATTTTTAAAAATTTGGCAAAAAAAAAGTGTTAATTCTTCATAATTGTCTGAATCTATCAGAGACAGGAATAATTTTGGGAGTGGATGGCAGTTAGGTTATAAAATGTATTTGTCTTCAAAATCAACTTGTGGAATGTCTGGCCAAATAAAGCCAGTTCTGCCACAGGTTGTTGTTTTGATTCATTGTATTATTCAGTATCTTAGATTGTGAGGAGGGGCAACTGGGAAGATATTATATCTGCTTGTTTATGGAACCACTGCAGGTTTGTGGTACTGGATGAAAAAACCTTGGGAATTTTGTTTACCTTTGGCACCATTTTTCTCAATCAAGAACCATTGATGTGTGGATTCAAGTCCCAGAATTCCCTAGCTAGCTGAGTCTAGAGTCTCTATCAGAGGTAGGGAAGTATTATCCTCTTAGCAGGGGTCTCCAACCTTGGTCCCTTTAAGACTTGTGGACTTCAACTCCCAGAGTCCCTTAGCTAGCAAAGCTGGCTGAGGAACTCTGGGAGTTGAAGTCCACAAGTCTTAAAGGGACCAAGATTGGAGATCCCTGCTCTTAGCATTTGTCACCCATGGCTCTTCTGGTAGATTTTATATTGTCCACATGTTCCAGCTTTCTTTGAAGAAAGTTGGAAAAATAACTAATGCTTATTTTAGGCTGACTGTAATGGGACTAACTAAAGATTATCTTCTTTTAGAAAGTTTGTTTTTTTGCTCAGACTTTTTCTCATCATTATCCTACAAATAATTTATTTGCACATTAAGCAACTCAAGTTTATATTTTTATAAGAATATGGCAATGAAGTCCTATTGTCTCTGGAACATCTCCAGTAGGCCAGACAAAATTATCTATTTTACATGTGTCTAATTTATTATGTGCCATATATTCTTATGATGTAATGTGTAGCCTTTGGACAATATTAGGATTTTAAGTTACTGGTTCTCCATATATTTTTGTTTCTTGTTTTGAGCTTGCTTATCGTAAGATTAATTGGATGGTGATAGTTTTAGCTCATCTCTGGGGAATTAGTTCTGAGTTCTGTTCCCCTATAGAAAACAAATTGCAAGTGAAGCCTTCAGTGTGCAGGTGTTAAAAATAATATGATGTCAAAAATACTTGATAGTCTACCATTGTTATAAGTCTCAATCGTAATCCTTATTTTAGAATAAGTCCCATGTTTCAGTACTACTAATCACAGTCCCTTAAAAGGGACCACAGATGCAAAAGAACTGGAACAGAAAGGGCAGTTAGATTAATTGGAAAATACTACAATTTCACAATAAATGTTATCCAGCAGGTGCACTATCTACCTTGATTTGGCCAGCTTCTCCTGCCTGTTGAGTTGATAGGCCCGCTCTCTCCCACCATGAACTAATCAGTTCTGCTGCCCTACATAAGGGTGAGAAGGATGGGAGGTACATATTGGTCTGCCAGCCTAACTCCAGGGTTGGAAGGAGAGATATAATGTAATTTGTTATGGGAACCCACTTAATAGGACTGAGGCAGTGGTGGGTTGCCCCCGGTTAGGAACGGTTCTATAGAACCTGTAGTAAAACTGGCAGATACTCCGCCCACTGATCCAAATATCATCAAAACTCAGAAAAGCACACGCGCATGCGGGCACAATGCAAACCGTAGTAAAGATAAGTAGAACCCACCCCTGGATTGAGGGTATCATATGCCCATATCTTCAGATCCATCCAACAGCCAAAACACTAACCAAGAAGTTGTATAAAAACTGAAATAGTTTAAATCTCATTTTTCTTGGAACATCTGATAAGTTTGCAAATTTAAAGTCAAATCAATTAGACCATGCATCCAGATCAACTACTTAAGAGTCCAGAAATAATGCACGTGCACATCAAAGAGTCAGTCAAAGATATGCCACCCAATATTTTCTAGTAAGAGATGTTTATTCAATGTCTGCCGATTAACGACAGCCACTTTCTTTGTTAACATGTAATCATCAATCCTCTTTCAAGTGGGTCAAAACAATTGATACATTTATTTGGTATAGTCAGTGCATTAAAAAAAAGAAAAAAAATGTTTTTGTAAGAGCAGAAAGAAACATGCTACCCCTTGGCATATTACAAAACAGTCTGTGTTGTCAATATTTTTTTTACATTCAGAAAAAAGGACATCATAACATGGTGATCCCCATAACATGGGATTTGTTAGCAGTCAGTTGTTGCAACTTTCTGTGTATCTGTGGGCTTTGGGCAGCTAAATCTCTGAATATTTCTGTGCTTTTCAGAATCATCCTCATTAGAAACCTTTCATTGGTAATTCAGGGCAATAAGCTAGTCCGTGCATAGAACAAAATGATCTTTGGGCTTTGTACTTTGGTTATTTTCAGAAAAAGGTTCTCTGATGTGTCTGTTTTCCCTGCAGAACCCATTCTTCTCATTCCACCCTAATCCAAGGAAATACAAGTTTTTCAACGTTCCACATTTTTAAAAAACCGGGAGCTATAAGTATATACCATCTTTTTAGGCCAAGGATCATGATTGCCTGTGACAGGCTAAATTCCAAAAAGTTAGTAAGATTAAGATTTTTTTTAAATTTAATCAAAACAAGTTATTACATGCAACTAAAATGAATAATCCAATATATGTACAGGTAGTCCTCGGCTTTTAACAGTGCATTTAGTTTTATTATACAATTTTTATTAGTTTATAATATAGCATACAAAGAGAATACAAAAGTAAATGGTAAGGAAGTTCGGGAAGGGAAAAGGGAAATGGATAGTAAGGGAAAGTAAGGGAGAAAAGGAAAAAAGGCATTGACTTCCAGCTTCTTTGATGCAGCAGAATAAGGCATTAACATCTAACCTCAAGTTTTTATTTTTAAAAGGTAAAGGTAAAGGTTCCCCTCGCACATATGTGCTAGTTGTTCCTGACTCTAGGGGACGGTGCTCATCTCTGTTTCAAAGCTGAAGAGCCAGCGCTGTCCGAAGAGGTCTCTGTCATGTGGCCGGCATGACTAAACGCCAAAGGTGCACGGAATGCTGTTACCCTCCCACCAAAGGTAGTCCCTATTTTTCTACATGCATTTTTTACGTGCTTTTGAACTGCTAGGTTGGCAGAAGCTGGAACAAGTAATGGGAGCACACCTCGTTATGCAGCACTAGGGATTCAAACCACTGAACTGCTGACCTTTTGATCAACAAGCTCAACATCTTAGCCACTGAGCCACCGCATCCTGTGTTATTTTTACATTCAGAAAAAAGGACATCATAACATGGTGATCCCCATAACATGGGATTTGTTAGCAGTCAGTTGTTGCAACTTTCTGTGTATCTGTGGGCTTTGGGCAGCTAAATCTCTGAATATTTCTGTGCTTTTCAGAATCATCCTCATTAGAAACCTTTCATTGGTAATTCAGGGCAATAAGCTAGTCCGTGCATAGAACACAATGATCTTTGGGCTTTGTACTTTGGTTATTTTCAGAAAAAGGTTCTCTGATGTGTCTGTTTTCCCTGCAGAACCCATTCTTCTCATTCCACCCTAATCCAAGGAAATACAAGTTTTTCAACGTTCCACATTTTTAAAAAACCGGGAGCTATAAGTATATACCATCTTTTTAGGCCAAGGATCATGATTGCCTGTGACAGGCTAAATTCCAAAAAGTTAATAAGGTCAAGATTTTTTTTTAATTTAATCAAAACAAGTTATTACATGCAACTAATACCAATATATGTACAGGAAGTCCTCGGTTTTTAACAGTGCATTTAGTTTTATTATACAATTTTTATTAGTTTATAATATAGCATACAAAGAGAATACAAAAGTAAATGGTAAGGAAGTTCGGGAAGGGAAAAGGGAAATGGATAGTAAGGGAAAGCAAGGGGAAAAAGGGAAAAAGGCATTGACTTCCAGCTTCTTCTTCTTCTTTTTTTTATAAAAAGTTTTATTTTTACAATCATATCAAATAATTCATCCAATGTACAGTTATATACAATTAGTCGGGCTTGCCCAGTCACCACCACCCTTTTTAACACTCTTCCCTCTTCTACCTTCTTTTACTTTCCAAACCTTCCTCTCCTTCTCTTATCTACATCCGCCTCCTCCACCCTACACCTTCCTTCTCCTCTACTATCCTCTTCCTTCCTCTTCTCCTCTTTCCTACCTCCTACTCTGTCTTTTCTCCCTCCCCATCGTTCTAAAATGGTAACTATGCAGACCCGACCCTACATTAATTATATTTCTTCAATAATCCCTGTATATTAACCATCACTCCATCTCTACCAAACCCCCCAATTCCCTCCCCTTACCCCCACCCCCACCCCGACTTCCCAGAACAAAATGCAGGGTATCAAAACTAACAATCATAATCCAAAATAATTCCTAAATTATAATCTCTAGTCACACCACACTTAGTCACACTCTCAATTCCTCTCCTTCAAAAATATATCTAATACAAAATATTTCCTAAATTTACTCATATGCTATTCGATATTTTTTTATCTGATACTTATTTTTAAATATAATCAATCCACATTTTCCATTCTAAAATATATTTTCTAGTGTATAGTCTTTCAAGTAAGCGGAGATTTTGTCATCTCTGCCAGATTTGATACTTTGAGTGTCCATTCTTCGATTGTAGGTAATTCTTCTTTCTTCCAATACTGAGCAATCAAAAGTCTTGCGACTGTTACTAAGGAGTCAAAAGGCCATCAACATCTTAGCCACTGAGCCACCGCATCCTGTGTTATTTTTACATAACAGTATAAACTAACCATTTATATCACAACAGTTCATTTTGTGACCAAAGTTACAACAACAGTGAAAAGTGACTTATGACCAGGGTGGGATTCACTGGTTGTAATAACGGTTCGCTGCATGTTCACACATGCATTTATCTTAATATTGTGCAATACAGTGGTGAAATCCAAATTTCTTAGCTACCGGTTCTGTGGGCGTGGCTTGGTGGGCATGGCAGGGGAAGGATACTGCAAAATCTCTATTCCCACTCCACTCCAAGGGAAGGATATTGCAAAATCTCCATTCCCTCCCCACTCCAGGGGAAGGATGCTGCAAAATCTCCATTCCCACACCACTCCAGGGGAAGGATACTGCAAAATCTCCATTCCCTCCCCACTCCAGGGAAGGATACTGCAAAATCTCCATTCCCACACCACTCCAGGGAAGGATACTGCAAAATCTCCATTCCCACACCACTCCAGGGAAGGATACTGCAAAATCTCCATTCCCACACCACTCCAGGGAAGGATACTGCAAAATCTCCATTCCCACACCACTCCAGGGAAGGATACTGCAAAATCTCCATTCCCACACCACTCCAGGGAAGGATACTGCAAAATCTCCATTCCCACACCACTCCAGGGAAGGATACTGCAAAATCTCCATTCCCACACCACTCCAGGGAAGGATACTGCAAAATCTCCATTCCCACACCACTCCAGGGAAGGATACTGCAAAATCTCCATTCCCACACCACTCCAGGGAAGGATACTGCAAAATCTCCATTCCCACACCACTCCAGGGAAGGATACTGCAAAATCTCCATTCCCACACCACTCCAGGGAAGGATACTGCAAAATCTCCATTCCCACACCACTCCAGGGGAAGGATACTGCAAAATCTCCATTCTCACCCCATTCTGGGGCCAGCCAGAAATGCTATTTGCCAGTTCTCTGAACTGCTCAAAATTTCCTCTACCGGTTCTCCAGAACCTGTCAGAACCTGCTGGATTTCACCCCTGGTGCAATAGTTTGCTTCCTGTTACCCACTTTTTCCTTATCTGCAATATTTTGTTACTAAGGAGTCAAAAAGGCCATCAACATCTTATCCAATCACCTAACCCAAAATGAAACCCTAGAAAAAAAGTTGGATATATTATGTCATGCTGAAGCTGGTGAAGGATCTTCAGCTATAGGACCTCGGTTTGGGTTGAACCTAGATATTCTGCAAATGCTTTTCCAGTGAACTATTGGCTGTTGTCCCCTTTTCTTTTCAGCATCTAGGATGAAAAATGCATTGTTTACTGGTATGTCATCTGCCTTTTTCACATTTTGGAAGAAATTAATCATTTCTGTCCTGGAAAACTCTGGCATTTATTGGTAAAGGATTAATCCTGGATCAAATATGATAAATATAGGCCAGCTGGTGGAAATATCAGAAAAAATACTTTGCATTTTTATTACCATTTGTGTCCTTTGACAATAAATGATGAAAATGAGAATGAACTTGTTAATACTGAATGGGTCCAGTGACATTGATACTGTCAATTTAAAAAGACAGATATAAACAAAGTGATGTGTGGTAAGAATTGGCATTAATCTTCAGGTGTTAAATGTCTATGTAAATATTACCCTTTGATTACTGCTGATAGTTATAAGGTCCAGTTTTAGGCAAGTGCAGTTGATTTGTAGAACTTTATGCGTATCAATCAGAAATCTTAAAACTTCATTTTAGATAAGTAGCTTAATGTAAAATGTCTTTTACATGGATTTGACTTATATTTTTGTATATGTAATCATCTTGAAGTCACCTCAAGTGGCATAGTATATATAATTACATGGGATGGTCTTGTTGTCATTTTTAAATTGTTTCAAATAATGAAATACTTTCCTTCTCTTCTGCGGTGAGTTCAGGCCATTAACATTCCAAGATAATAGTTTAATTGCCATTATCAGCCGAAGGAAACTTTTGGAACACCAGCCGCAGATCACATTTTACTTTAGGCCTTGCTCCTCCCACTGTTTCCGTTGTAGTAGTTGCCAGTTGTTGTTGTGCCTTCATCTCTTGTTCCTTGCGTTTAGCAGCAGCTCTTGTCAGCCTTTGTTCTTTTGAATCTAAACCCGTCGTAGGTATTTCCAACACTTGTAATAAATCTTCTTCCATCACAATCTGTTCTTGTACCTGCTTCACTTCTCTTTCCTTCACTTCAGCCTCCCTTCTTCTAGCTTCCAATGGGGGAAGACTTCCAACTTTTAATACCTCAACATAAAATTCTCTTGCTTTTCCAACCGTATTGAAACGATGTACTTTCCCTGCATAATATACTATTATACCAGTTGGAATATCCCATCTATATTCAATCTGATGTTTTTTAAGTTCATTCACCAGGAAGGCAAATTCCTTCCTAGCCCTTAACATTTTTGGTGGAATTTCCTTTAATATCAAAATATCTTGACCAGCAATCTGAATCTTCTCCCCCTTATATGAAGCTTGCAAAATCTGATTTCTCACTGTTCTGTTTGTAAAATAAATAACAACATCCCTTGGCAACTTTTTTTGCCTTGCTATCCAAGAATTCATGATATATTTTATCAATTTGATAAGCCACATCTGCTGGACGAGCTGCTAATATCTCAGCAAATACTTCAGAAAAATTTCCTTAAATTCTCTTCCTTATTTTCTTTCAAACCTCGAATTCTAAGAGCAAATTCCATATTTCTATATTGTATCAAAACTATTTCATCCTCTGTTTTTTCCATTTTACTTTGAAATTCATCCATTTTATTTTCTAATTTTAAATTATGTTGCTTAATTTCTTCAACCTCCAATAAAATCACATTCGTTGCCAAACTTCGTACTGCCATTACAAATCCTTCTTTAACTTCTTTATTTCCCACTTGAATTTCTGATATCTGCTCTTTCATTTCAGACATCTCATCAGTTATTACTTTAAATTTTTCTTCTATAAAGCCTTTTAAGTTCTCTTGTAACGCCTCTAAATTCAATGTTCTAGTCTCTGCTGTATGAGCTGGAGAGGCACCAGCTGATAAAGTTCCAGAGCTCTTTGTTACAGTAGACTTTAATTGTTTGGCTGCCATCTTCTATAAAATTATTTATTTATTTATTTCCAACTTAATATTCACTTTAAATCTTCTTAACCTCTAAGAAACACAGTCTTTAAAGCAGTATTTAAAATCTCCCTAGATTCTATCAGCAGGCAGCAAAGAGTTAAAGAGTAAAAGCAGCAAGTAACATACAAATTACCAACTGCAGACGGCAACGCTGAAAGTATCTACCTTGATTTGGCCAGCTTCTCCTGCCTGTTGAGTTGATAGGCCCGCTCTCTCCCACCATGAACTAATCAGTTCTGCTGCCCTACATAAGGGTGAGAAGGATGGGAGGTACATATTGGTCTGCCAGCCTAACTCCAGGGTTGGAAGGAGAGATATAATGTAATTTGTTATGGGAACCCACTTAATAGGACTGAGGCAGTGGTGAGTTGCCCCCGGTTAGGAACGGTTCTATAGAACCTGTAGTAAAACTGGCAGATGCTCCGCCCACTGATCCAAATATCATCAAAACTCAGAAAAGCACACGCGCAAGCGGGCACAATGCAAACCGTAGTAAAGGTAAGTAGAACCCACCCCTGGATTGAGGGTATCATATGCCCATATCCTCAGATCCATCCAACAGCCAAAACACTAACCAAGAAGTTGTATAAAAACTGAAATAGTTTAAATCTCATTTTTCTTGGAACATCTGATAAGTTTGCAAATTTAAAGTCAAATCAATTAGACCATGCATCCAGATCAACTACTTAAGAGTCCAGAAATAATGCACGTGCACATCAAAGAGTCAGTCAAAGATATGCCACCCAATATTTTCTAGTAAGAGATGTTTATTCAATGTCTGCCGATTAACGACAGCCACTTTCTTTGTTAACATGTAATCATCAATCCTCTTTCAAGTGGGTCAAAACAATTGATACATTTATTTGGTATAGTCAGTGCATTAAAAAAAAGAAAAAAATGTTTTTGTAAGAGCAGAAAGAAACATGCTACCCCTTGGCATATTACAAAACAGTCTGTGTTGTCAATATTTTTTTTACATTCAGAAAAAAGGACATCATAACATGGTGATCCCCATAACATGGGATTTGTTAGCAGTCAGTTGTTGCAACTTTCTGTGTATCTGTGGGCTTTGGGCAGCTAAATCTCTGAATATTTCTGTGCTTTTCAGAATCATCCTCATTAGAAACCTTTCATTGGTAATTCAGGGCAATAAGCTAGTCCGTGCATAGAACACAATGATCTTTGGGCTTTGTACTTTGGTTATCTTCAGAAAAAGGTTCTCTGATGTGTCTGTTTTCCCTGCAGAACCCATTCTTCTCATTCCACCCTAATCCAAGGAAATACAAGTTTTTCAACGTTCCACATTTTTAAAAAACCGAGAGCTATAATGTACCATCTTTTTAGGCCATCTTTTTAGGCCAAGGATCATGATTGCCTGTGACAGGCTAAATTCCAAAAAGTTAATAAGGTCAAGATTTTTTTTTAATTTAATCAAAACAAGTTATTACATGCAACTAATACCAATATATGTACAGGAAGTCCTCGGTTTTTAACAGTGCATTTAGTTTTATTATACAATTTTTATTAGTTTATAATATAGCATACAAAGAGAATACAAAAGTAAATGGTAAGGAAGTTCGGGAAGGGAAAAGGGAAATGGATAGTAAGGGAAAGTAAGGGAGAAAAGGAAAAAAGGCATTGACTTCCAGCTTCTTTGATGCAGCAGAATAAGGCATTAACATCTAACCTCAAGTTTTTATTTTTAAAAGGTAATGGTAAAGGTTCCCCTCGCACATATGTGCTAGTTGTTCCTGACTCTAGGGGACGGTGCTCATCTCTGTTTCAAAGCCGAAGAGCCAGCGCTGTCCGAAGACATCTCCATGGTCATGTGGCCGGCATGACTAAACGCCAAAGGTGCACGGAATGCTGTTACCCTCCCACCAAAGGTAGTCCCTATTTTTCTACATGCATTTTTTACGTGCTTTTGAACTGCTAGGTTGGCAGAAGCTGGAACAAGTAATGGGAGCACACCTCGTTATGCAGCACTAGGAATTCAAACCACTGAACTGCTGACCTTTTGATCAACAAGCTCAACATCTTAGCCACTGAGCCACCGCATCCTGTGTTATTTTTACATAACAGTATAAACTAACCATTTATATCACAACAGTTCATTTTGTGACCAAAGTTACAACAACAGTGAAAAAGTGACTTATGACCAGGGGTGGGATTCACTGGTTGTAACAACGGTTCGCTGCATGTTCACACATGCATTTATCTTAATATTGTGCAATACAGTGGTGAAATCCAAATTTTTTTACTACCAGTTCTGTGCGTGTGGCTTGGTACGCGTGGCTTGATGGGCATGGCAGGGGATGGATACTGCAAAATCTCCATTCCCACACCACTCCAGGGGAAGGATACTGCAAAATCTCCATTCTCACCCCATTCTGGGGCCAGCCAGAAATGCTATTTGCCAGTTCTCTGAACTGCTCAAAATTTCCTCTACCGGTTCTCCAGAACCTGTCAGAACCTGCTGGATTTCACCCCTGGTGCAATAGTTTGCTTCCTGTTACCCACTTTTTCCTTATCTGCAATATTTTGTTACTAAGGAGTCAAAAAGGCCATCAACATCTTATCCAATCACCTAACCCAAAATGAAACCCTAGAAAAAAAGTTGGATATATTATGTCATGCTGAAGCTGGTGAAGGATCTTCAGCTATAGGACCTCGGTTTGGGTTGAACCTAGATATTCTGCAAATGCTTTTCCAGTGAACTATTGGCTGTTGTCCCCTTTTCTTTTCAGCATCTAGGATGAAAAATGCATTGTTTACTGGTATGTCATCTGCCTTTTTCACATTTTGGAAGAAATTAATCATTTCTGTCCTGGAAAACTCTGGCATTTATTGGTAAAGGATTAATCCTGGATCAAATATGATAAATATAGGCCAGCTGGTGGAAATATCAGAAAAAATACTTTGCATTTTTATTACCACTTGTGTCCTTTGACAATAAATGATGAAAATGAGAATGAACTTGTTAATACTGAATGGGTCCAGTGACATTGATACTGTCAATTTAAAAAGACAGATATAAACAAAGTGATGTGTGGTAAGAATTGGCATTAATCTTCAGGTGTTAAATGTCTATGTAAATATTACCCTTTGATTACTGCTGATAGTTATAAGGTCCAGTTTTAGGCAAGTGCGGTTGATTTGTAGAACTTTATGCGTATCAATCAGAAATCTTAAAACTTCATTTTTAGATAAAGTAGCTTAATGTAAAATGTCTTTTACATGGATTTGACTTATATTTTTGTATATGTAATCATCTTGAAGTCACCTCAAGTGGCATAGTATATATAATTACATGGGATGGTCTTGTTGTCATTTTAACTATACAGTATGAGCCACCTGTAAGATTATTAGGGTGGCCCAGGAATTGTATAAAATTAGTTTAAGTATTATTGACATTGTGGGAAATTATTGAAACTTTCTATAGATATAAATTTTCCTGGTTCAGAATGGGACACTGTTGTGCCTTACATGGCATTATCACACATGTAATGAACAAGAATTTAGTCCAGTTTCTATTAAAAAGGAGGCAATGCTTGCATAAGATCCCAGAGCCTGGTATTTAAAGGAATACATTATAACTTTCTACATACAGAGAACTTGGAAGAAAGCAGCCATAAACTAAAACATATTTTAAATGTGAAATATTTAAAAATATGAAATAACAGTGATATATCAGATTTCAGAATGATACATATGAATATATTATATAATTTTCAAATTTATGTCACTGCCAATTTCTGGTGGATACCTTTAAAATCTGACCAATAAAATGGTAAGTTTATTAAAAATTAAAGATTAATAACACACAAGAATGTCCTATTTTCTTATGATGAGAATTCTCTTGCAAATTTGTAGCCATTGTCCTCATGATAAAAAAAAACACCCTGCAATGTTAAAAGTAAAAGTGAATGCCTTAATTAGGAATAGGCTTCTTGGCAGTAATGTTGCCTGTGCCAAGCCAAGTCAATTAAACAAATTATTAGTTTTTACCTTGCTGCTAAAATTGTTCCTCCTCCTCCACTTTTAATATAATTTCTCATTTCATTAAAGGAAATGGGACTGCAGCAAAAATTATTCACGTTAGGAACATCTGACAGCTTATTTACATTAAAACCTACATGATTTTTAGCTAAAGGGATTTTGAGAGATGGGATTTGCAGATGTGTGTTTATGCTTATATAATAAATAATAAACTATTAAAAAGAAAACAAATGAAAACTAGTCTAGTAATGCAACAGAATAGCTATAATTCTGAATGTAAGTATCTTTTCAAAGTGGAAGAAAACACAGTCAGCGTGAGAATTAGAAAATAAATTTCCTTAATGTTGGTGTGGGAGCAAAAAAGCATTGTGTGTATCACAGCAAAACATAACTTAGATGTTTATGAGTTGCAGAGAACCTCCCTGGGAGATTTTAAAAGGCAGACAACCTTATATAGATGTTTGGACTGCTATAGCAACAAAAATCCACATGACTCCATGATAGAGGCAAAAAGGTAGGTATCTCTCATGGAGAGGCTGTTTAGATTTACTCCTTTGGAAAGAGACTAATAAAGTATAGTTATTTTGTCTTTGGTTTTTAGTTAATTTTCCTATACATGAAGTAAATGGCTCCTCTTCCTTCCTGTAATACATTTGAGCAATTAGCAAGATATATTGTTAGAAAATATAAATCTTTTATTCAATCATTACTTCTTTCCAAATTTGCAATTTATTATTAAAGTAGTATTAAAGTAGTCTAAATGATAAAATTACAGTGGAGCCCTGTTTTCTGTCTCCCAGATATTTAAAAAAAAAACTTGACCATTTTAAAAACGGGACAGAACTCCTGAGAATGTAGTAGAAATGCTACATAAGTAACAAGGTCCTCGCCATCAGCTTCAAGAGGATTTGGAATCTCCAAGAAGTTAGAGTACAGGTAATCACTTAAGTCCATTAGGACCCCCCCCAAAAAAGTTCACCTCCACAAAAGTACTTACGACCTGGTTCCAGAGTTCCAACAGTGCCCCCTCCTTCCATGATCACACAACCCCATTTTGTGTACTTGGCAACCGGCTCACTTTTGTGGCCAGTTGCAGAATTTCATGGTCAAATTTGGTGTCTCTATACTTTCATTGCACTCCTATTTAGGCTATCAATGTACCTCATATTTAATAACTACATACAATACAGGCAGCCCTCAACTTACAACTATTCGTTGTTCAAAGTTACAGCAGCTCTGAAAAGAGTGACTTACAACCGGTCCTTGCATTTACAAGCGTCACAGAAACATGATCAAAATTCAGCTGCTTGGCAACTGGGAGGGGATTACAACAGTTGAAGGCTCACATGATTGCCATTGGAGAGTTACCTGGCTGACTTCTGACAAGCAACGTCAATTGGGGAAGCCGTATTCACTTAAGAACTATATGGTTCATTAACAACTGCCATGATTGGTTTAACAACCATGGCAAAAAAAAGTCACAAAATGAATGTGACTCACTTAAAAGTCACCTTGCGTAGCAGCGGAAACTCTGGTTCCAATTGTGATTGTAAGTTGAGGACTGCCTCTGTATGGTATGCATAATAAACCTGGTAAGTAAAGTTATTTAGTGACAATTGGAGGAAAATGTGCAGAAATCACCTTTGTCATCCTTGCTTTCATAACAGAGAAATGTTGTATCTCAACCTCTTATTTCTTTGACTTGAAACTAAATTTCATCTTCCCATATGTCTGATCTGTCATAAATGTCATCAACTCTTTCTGTTCTAAATATAGTTTATGACCAGATGATTTGGTAACTTTTATGTACTCTGGGGAAGGGCAAGAGCTGCGTAACAGAAAGCATGTTGTGAGATATCAGTGACTCATATTATGGCCTTTATAACTAAATGGATACGAGACAACAGAGCTGAGAAAATACTTCTTGGCAATACTGGATTGAATGTACTTGGCTCTGCGCTTCTTAGATCATCAGCATTGAAAAGAAATGTCTTCATTTTCTCACTATTTAACACACATGTGTGGCCCATGATACAGTTACCCTTTGGAGAACTATATGCAGTCTGAGAGCCAAATACTGTTCCTTAAACATCTCTGGATGCATAAAGGAGTGGAGTTCTGGGAAAGAAAACTTACCTCAGAGCCCATCATGTTTTTTGGTACAGCAACAGGAGGAAAAATGTGGCAGCTCTCTTTCTCCTTCTGTACAGCTTCCTTACTAAAGACAAAAAGCAGTGGTGGGATTCAAAAAAATTTACTATCAGTTCTGTGGGCGTGGCTTGGTGGGCATGGTTTTGTGGGCGTGGCAGGGGAAGGATTCTGTAAAATCTCCATTCCCCTCCCCACTCCGGGGGGAGGATACTATCAAATCCCTATTTCTTTCTAATCACCTGGGACTCGGGATGCAGAGATGGGGCCGGGGCCAGTCAGAGGTGGTATTTACCGGTTCTCTGGTAAATTTCCGCTACCGGTTCTCCAGAACTGGTCAGAACCTGTTGAATACCACCTCCGGTGGAAAAGTATGATGTCATGAAGAAGCAGAATGCACTAGGGAGACTTTTAGTTATTGGATATATTTATTTAACTCTTATTTTTTTAATAGATACATTATGCATAGGATCTGAATCATATTTGGACTGCTTGAATATCTCTGTATAACATATCTTTTATGGTTGTAAATAAGAATAAAATGAAAAAAATGAGGGCACTTTGATATACTGATTAAGACACTGGGAGATTGTGAATTCTAGTTCTGCCTTGGACATAAAGCCAGCTGGTGACCTTGCACTCTCTCTCAGCTCTACTGAGAGAAGGCAATGGCAAACTACTTCCAAAATCTTGGCAAGAAAATCGCAAGGACTAGCCAAGCAGTCATCAAGAGTTAACAATGACTCAAAGGGGAGGGGGGGGAACGCAGCAATTAAAATCTCTGCTGAGCATACACTCCTAACCTCCATACAGAAAAATCAGTGATACAAATTGGAAAATAAATGCTTTGTTCTGGTTCACTTGGACTTGCATGGAGAGGGAGTGGTGGAAAATATGTTACCATATTGGCTTATTCTGCTATCAAAATGTCAGCTGTCCAAGGAAATCAAATACATAGTAGGAATGTAGAACACTTCCTTTCACCATGTAAAGTAATTGTACAGATATATGTGTGTGTATACATATACACATACACATACACATAATACGTACTGTTTCTGTTGGTATAGTGTGTTGTATGCTAGGGATTGTTTTGTTGTGTTAAGTATTGCATGCCAGCCTTATGATCTCAGCTGAATTACGGTTACCCAGAAAGCCACTATTTCTGCTTCTCTTTAATCATAACTGATAGATCAGTTCCAGTCTGACTCAGTAGTCTTGGAACAAATAGAGAAAAAGCTCTGATGTATTATATTAGACTGGGATAAATAAGAATGAAGATCTTTCAGAGGCAAAGATATCACTAGACTTGGTACTGTATTCTCTCCCTTCCAACACGGTAAAAATACTGCAAAAATAAGGAGAAAAAAAATCTTATTTTTTCCCTTAAGAATTGCATGTATATTACCAGCATTGGCTACCCAATCTAGTGAACTTTGTCTGGCATTAAGTTGACATGCCTGCGTTACAGGTTAGTCATAATGGATTTTAAACTAAGCTTGTTTTTCCTATGCAGATCCTGACAGCCTCAAGCCACTGGTTAATGTTTTTATGGCACTTCCAACTTAGCCTGGGTTAGCTACGAATAAGTGTCACTAGTTTGCTTGTTTACACAATTTAAAGACCACTCAACTCTGAATAACTCTGGGAGAATTATACTTTAAAAATGAGAAACAATGAAGTGAGCAGATTATACATGCCCCAAAAAGAAACCATATAAACAAATGTAAAATCTTGCAAGTGCTGAACAACTGCTTTATCCCAGACCTGGAAAAATAGCCAAGTTTCCAATGTTTCCTGAACATGGAATAATATAGATACTTCACTACAAACCAACAAATGAACATTTCTCATTCTCAGCAAGTTTAAGATCTGTGGACTTCAGCTCCCAGTTGAAGCTGAAGTTTACACAACTTAAACTTGCTGAGGTTGTAAAACACTGCAATAGATTGTCTCTCCTAGCAATATCAGAAGTCAGAGCCTCTAGCCTTCTACTCTAGAACGATGTCCTCCCAGAGAGGAACTACAGCCAATTAGACAAAGAAGCATTGGCCATTGTATCAGGGGTCAAAAATTCCATGAGTATGTCTTTGGGCGGAATTTTGAAATTGTGACTGACCACAGACCGTTATTGGGACTACTGGCTGGCGACCGCCAACACCTGTGGCACTGTCGCCACGCTTGACTCGATGGACTATATTTTAGCCGCTTACTCTTACAAGCTGCAGCATCGACCAGGAAAAGAAGTGGGGCATGCAGACGCTTTGAGCCGATGCCCACTGCCGGGCGACCAAGATCCCACTCCGGGGACACCCATCCTCCTTATTGACTCGTTGGACTCTGGCCCAGTCACATCAAAGGAAGTGGCTCGGGCATCATACCGACATTGTGTTAAGGACTGTACTCGGTTGGGTACAGAGAGGGTGGCCGCTGCGCGGGCGAGCAGTTCAAGAATTTGTTAAAGCGTGATGAGCTCTCGGCTCAAGGGGTGCCTGTTATGGGGTGATCGTGTAATAATTCCTGTTAAGTTAAGGGCAAGGTATTGGACCTCCTCCACGAGGTCACCCAGGCATCGTGAGGATGAAGGGTTAGCTAGAAGCTATGTATGGTGGCCACTCATGGACGCAGAGATTGCTGAGAGGGTAGGGAAATGCCAAGCTTGCCAAGAGTCCAGACCGCTACCCCAACAGCCCCAGTCAGAGAATGGGAAAAGCCCCAAGGGCCTTGGTCAAGAATCCACATTGACTTTGCTGGCCCTTTCACGGCCAAACATTCCTAGTGGTGGTGGATGCATTTTCCAAATGGTTGAGATCATACTTATGAAGTCCACCACAGCCGAGACAGTAATCGCAACCCTCGCCACCTATTCGCAACTCACGGGTTGCCGGACACTCTGGTGTCCGACAATGAGCCCCAATTCACGGCAGCCCAGTTTGAAGAGTACCTGGCAGAGGAAGGCATCCGACATGCCCTCTCTGCACCTTTCCACCCTGCGTCGAATGGCCTTGCAGGCGTTCCGTCCGGGCGCTAAGGAGGCATTGTCCAGGCTCAAGCCAGGTGACTGGCAAACAAAATAGACTTTCCTAGCCGTCCAGCACAGAACCCCAAGCACAGCCACTGGGAAAAGCCCAGCCGAATTGCTAATGGGACGAAAACTCCGGTGCCCACTTGACCGTTTGAACCCCATTACACACCCGAGGGTTACAAGGGGAGCTAGAAAAACAAGGAAATGAGCATAGGCGACGGGTGTGGGCCGAAACTATGGGGACGGCCCTAGTTGGCTCGCAGGACAAATAATAAAGATAACAGGGCCAAAATCGTATGTGGTAGAGCTACCAGACAACCGAATGTGGGCGCCACATAGATCAGTTAAGGAAACGAATAACTGACCAAACCGAACCAACAGAGACAGGTAATGACCAATACCACTTTGAATCCACAGCTGACAATGACCGGGGGCGCAAGACTTAGCTGAGGTCCCAGAGTTCCAGCGACGCCATCAGGTCCCGAGGAAACAGCAGGAAAATTCCAAAATTAATCCAAGGCCGGATGGCCAAGAAAAGAGTCGGCCAATAATCCAGAGCCCGATGGCCCAGAGAAAGAGCTGGGAGGAGAAAACAGCCCCTCCGACCAGCTCAAACACCACCCAGAACTGAACCGCGCGAGGTCAGAAAGAACTAGGAGACGCCCACAACTTAAACTTGCTGAGGTTGTAAAACACTGCAATAGATTGTCTCTCCTAGCAATATCAGAAGTCAGAGCCTCTAGCCTTCTAGTATTCCACACTGGAGCAACCATGGGCTTGAGCCCCACCCAACTATGACTACAGACTGAAATAGCCCACTCAGATAGGAGCAGAACCATTATATAATTGTGCCAATTCCCAACCCTGTTGCTTCCCTTGAATTTAGAACCGTAATTCACTCACTGCACTTTAAATTGCATTTATCTTTTATATTTTTTTCAGCCAAATCACAGTGCTCGCAATCACATTCAACAAATATACTAAAAAGCCTTTCCACAGTACTATTCACAGGCCAGAGAGTTCCCCCATCCTATGCCAGTGTGTTTTATTTCTGTACCATAAGTGAAGAATCTTTCGGAAAGATTACACTACTAACCAGAGAATACAAAACATTTACTAGACCAATTCTCAATTACAGCTCATCTGTCTGGAACCCACACTGCATTTCGGACATTAATACAATTGAGTGTGTCCAGAAATATTTTACAAGAAGAGTCTTTCACTCCTCTGATCGCAACAAAATACTTTATGCCACCAGACTTGAAATTCTGGATTTAGAAAATCTAGAACTACGCCGCCTTTGGTATGACCTGAACATAACTCATAAAATCATCTGCTACAATGTTCTTCCTGTCAAAGACTACTTCAGATTCAACCACAACAATACACGAGCACACAATAGATTCAAACTTAAAGTGAACCGCTCCACTCTTGATTGTAGAAAATACGACTTCAGTAACAGAGTCGTTAATGTCTGGAATGCACTACCTGACTCCGTGGTCTCATCTCAAAATCCCCAAAACTTTAACCTAAGACTGTCCACTGTTGACCTCACCCCATTCCTAAGAGGTCTGTAAGGGGCATGCATAAGAGCACCAGCGTGCCTACCATTCCTGTCCTATTGTTTCCTTTCATTATATATACGCTTATATGTTGTATAGTTGTTTCATGCTTATGCTTATGTATACTGTTGTGACAAAATAAAATAAAATAAAAAAATAATGTTCCCTTTGGTTGTATTCATTTTGTGTGGTTATTTCATGCTTATACTTATATATATTGTTGTGTTTGACAAAATAAAATAAATAAATAAATAAATAAATAAAATCTTGCACTGGTCTCTGTTCAATGTTAAGTCATAAGAATTCTTAAGTCTTCTTTTATCTCTCACAATTTTGAATTCTCTTGGCTTTCTAAAATATTAGTAATGTCACTACATTTTGAGTCATTAATTGAGTCGATAAGGATTCTTTCTATCTTTTTATCCAAGCCAATTATAAAAATCTTGAGGAATTTAGGGCCTAGGATAAAACCTGTAGTTTCCTGATTAACTCCTTCCAGATTGATAAGGAATCTTCGTTTGATAAGAAACCATTGATAAGTCCTTTTGAGTACTCTGAACCATTGAACCATCATGCTAAATAAACCACACATTAACTAGCTTGTAATTATAATGTTTTTGAGTAAGCTGTCACTGAAACTGAAATATATTGCAAAGTATAGGTAGTCTTCAACTTACAACAGTTCACTTAGTGACTGTTCGAAGTTACAACGGCACTGAAAAAAGTGACATGACCATTTTTCACACTTATGACCATTGCAGCATCCCCATGGTCATGTGATTGACAACTGATTCACATTTACGACAGTTACAGTGTCCCGGGGTCATGTGATCTCCTTTTGCAACCATTTGACAAGCAAAATCAATGGGGAAACCAGATTCACTTAAAAACTAATTTAACACTTAACAAATCTGGCAAGAAAAGTCATAAAATGGAGCAAAACTCACTTAACAAATGTTTTACTTAGCAACATAAATTTTGGACTCAATTGTGATTGTAACTTGAGGACTACCTATACCAGTTGCTCAGTGACCATTCAATGTTACAACAGGTCTCCCTGAGGACACTCATAGCCTGTTCTGAAATTTTGATGGCAGGTCTGCCTCCCTGGGTCACAAAACTGAACTTTCAACACTTGGCCCACATCTGCGGCCATTTACAGCATCTCACAGTCACATAAGCATTTTATTTGCTGAAAACTGACAATTATTTTTGGTTTTCAGCAAAACTGGCCCACAGCAAACCATTGCTTTGCTTAACTACTGCAGTATTTTTTTAATGACCAGCATAAAAATGCTTGTAAAAATGGGTCCAATCCAGGAGTGAAATTCAGCAGTTTCTGACAGGTTATGGAAAACCAGTAGCGGAAATTTTGAGTAGTTCAGAGAACCAGCAAATACCACCTCTGGCTGGCCCCAGAGTGGGGTGGGAAGGGAGATTTTGCAGTATCCTTCCCCTGCCACGTCCAGCAAGCCATGCCCAGCAAGCCACACCCACGCTCAGCAAGCCACGCCCACAGAACCAGTAGTAAAAAAAATTGAATTCCACCACTGGTCCAATCATGTGAGGATCTGATTCATGACTGTCACAAATTACAACTCTAATGAGACTGTTTCCCTTATGGTTGAGGACCAGGATTTCTCAAAGATTTCTAAGACTCCAAGAAAACTTTTTTGGGAGAATGGGGGACAGGGTGAAGAATTGCTTGCTGTTTGGCTGGTTTTACCCAAATCTTTTACTTAACCCACATTTCAAAGTCTAATCTTCATGTTTTATGTTTCCAAATTCAAATTTAGAAGGCAGCTATATAAGGTTGATTTAAAATAAAATAAAATGCAGTAATTGTTCAGGGGATTCCGCTTAGGAATAAAAATTCTGAATGACTTGACAGCTGTTCAGAAGAATTCCAGAATAACTAAATCACCCATACTGAAGTAAGAAAAATATGATTAGTTTTATAGGATCACATAACACATTGGGTTTTGAGCCTGGCCTTCATTAGCCGTAATTGAGCATCTGCTTCTTATATTTGGTGACCATAGAAGCCAAATTTCCTGCAAGTGCTGTTTAATAGCATGCAGCAGTTTTTTGTAGAGTGGCAGAAAAAAAAGTGAAAATTATAACCCTTACAGGAGCATAATAGAAGAATCTGATCTTATTGGTATGAAACTGGCTTACATAATGCTAATTCTGCACAGATTGCCTCCAGTTATCTAGAAGGGACAATCAAAATCCAAAACAATGCTATGATTGGAGACTAAAATAGTTTGACCTGGTTTTTTGCATTGCTGGAACACACTTTCTTTCCGGCAAATTCAAAACCATTTTTTTCTTGTAGTGCCAAACAGTAGAGTATGTTATGCAGACTCAGCATATATGATTTTATATTTTAAAAATAATAACTGGCATACTAATATAATAGGGATCTTCATAAATAAATAGAAATATATTTAAATTTGGCAAAAATGTCGCATTGCTCGAACACCACATTGTTAAAAATTATTCATGTGATATTTAATTGTTTATTTATCTTGATGCATACATTACTCTCAATGATGCACAATATTAAAATATAAGTTTGATATTTAAAAAATTGTTTGGAAACTAAATTATCTTACTCTAAAATGAGAAGCACTGTGACTTTTCATGACTCTTGGGGATCATTACTGGAATTTCCCTCCTTGGGTATTCTTGGGTAGTCAACATCACAAGGGACCTCATAAAATAAGCTATGTAATTATTGGAAAAGGAAATTCCAGGTTTGTATTAGATGCTACTTTAAAACAGAATCAAAATACACCTTGCCAATAGGAATAAGGGTATATTTATTTTTAAAGCAATCCAAAATAGAGTGAACTGTCAACATAAATTCTAGTAAATCCACTTTGAGTCCACTTTTGTTTTATTGCAGTTGGGTAATAACTACCCTGTTATACTCAATAGCTCACTATCATTTTATTGAACTAATAACACTGCAGTGCAATTTACACTGCTATTTAAAAGTGTATGTGTCTGCTTAGGAAAATACTCCTCAAAGTACAGTAATATTCCATTGGGTAACCTGTTTGTTACCCTTTCCAATTGCCCAAATGCCCTGGTCAGTTGAATACAGAAGCTTGTTATTTTGCAGCTGCCTTGCAGAGCCATCTCAAATGCAAGGGGAAAACATTTTACAGACAGTCTTTGGCAGGGGTGTTAAACTCGATTTCATGGAGGGCCGTATCAGGGTTGTGTTTGACCTCAGGGGACTGGGGTGGTCGTGGCCAGGGTGGCCGTGGCCAGCTTGATGTCACTTGTGTCGGGGCACCTGTGATGGCCCGAGTGTTTTGCCAGTGAAAACGGGCTTCCAATTTCTGTTTTCGGCTGGGATGGTCTCCTGCAACCCTCTGCCAGCAAAAATGGAGCTTGGGAGGGCCACACGCGGATTGCAGGAGATTGTTCCAGCCAAAAATGTAGATTGGAAGCCCGTTTTCACTGGCAGAGGCACTGCAGGCCGGTCCTTTGCTGTTTCCAGGGCAGCCCCGCAGACCAGATCTAAGCATCGTGTGGGCTGGATCCGGCCTGCGGGCCTTGAGTTTGACTCCCCTGGTCTACGGATCAGAATATACTTTCGCTTTTTAATTTCTGAAAAGTTGTTTGCCATTGCCTTCTTTCATGTATATGGATTTTTAAAAACTTCTCTGTTTAAACTGCAGTTCTGAGACATCCTAACAACCTCCCATTCAAGAACACTTAAGGCTGGTTGGATGTTAGCCTCTCCTGCAACTCTTAGAATATGCTCCCTTCTTCTTTATGGATGCCGCCAATTTTTTCTGGATTTCTGGATTGTGGTTTTAGTTGCAAGAAAAAGGTTAGGGGGAGATTTGTTTGAATAGGGAAGCTATATGTCATTCTGATTTTTGTCCTCTTCAGTGGGCAAATTTTTCAGAAAAGGAATGAGCCTCCAAAAAGTTCTGTCGCTACAGTGCATTAGGAGCACGGCACTGTAGCTTAGTGATGCTCAATGGATGTTTCCCTAATAAAGGGAGTTCTATAATGCATATTAGGCTGCAGAAAGGTAGGTGAAAAGAGATTTTTATCAGGTGAGGATAGATCTTCGTATCTGTGACAGGAACAAAAAACATGAAAGGGCTCACAACAAAAGAGCCAAACCATGAAGAATTCTATAACTAAGTCCTTATTATATTTCCTTCCAATTGTCTATCATTGGCTTGTGCGGAAATACCGTTTCCAAGTTGCAGCATGGCCTTTTCATTCTTTTCCAATCTAAAGGAGCGTTAGAAAAAAATTACATAAAGGGACTCAGGACTCTAATTCTCCATCAGGAGGCTTGTTTTAAGCAACCTGAGCAGACAGGATCACAACTAGGTCAATTTGTTGTGGCCAACTCACCATGGCCGACTCGCCACAGCCAACTTGCCGTGAGACAACTTGCTGTAGGACAAGAGTTACACTAACATCAAAGAAATGGTGGAATGGAAGTATTAAAGAAAAGATGAAAAAGGAAGGACAGAATGAAATGTGAATGACAAAAATTAAAATATTTTTTATTTATTTTAAATAATTAAATTTAAATTCTTAAATTGTCCTGTGAGTTGGCCTGTTGTGAGCTGGCCGTGGTGAGTTATCCCTCAGCAAGTTGGCCATGGTGAGTTGTCTGTGGCAAGTTGTTTCATTCTAATCACAATTAGGGTGTGTGCATGCTGAGGGGGATGGGAATAAACTTGCAAAAAAAGTGAAATTTGACATGAAGCCAGATTCAGCTGGTGCTGCAAAGAAAAAAAAATACCTCCATACTTCTCTATGGCAGAGGCAGTTGGGCAGCACCTAAATGTTCACTTCTCCATTCTAAGCCATCCTTCGTCTTCTTCCTGGTCTCAAGTCCCAAAACAAAAATATTTGAAGGGTTGGAAAGAATTTCAGGAGCCAAGTTCTGCACGATTTTAACACTTGGTTTATTTTTTTCCAGAATTCAGGAAAGTAAATATGTACAGTAAATGGGGGAGGTATTTTCTCATTTGAACTCAAGGCATGTGATCCTGTTCATAACATCATCATCATCATCATCATCATCATCATCATCATCATCACAACAACAACAACAACAACAGAGTTGAAAGGGACCTTGGAGGTCTTCTAGTCCAACCTCCTGCCCAGGCAGGAAACCCTACACCATTTCAGACAAATGGTTATCCAACATTTTCTTAAAAATTTCCAATGTGGGAGCATTTACAACTTCTGCAGGCAAGTTGTTCCACTGATTAATTGTTCTAACTGTCAGGAAATTTCTCCTTAGTTCTAAGTTGCATCTCTCCTTGATTAGTTTCCACCCATTGCTTCTTGTTCTACCCTCAGGTGCTTTGGAGAATAGTTTGACTCCCTCTTCTTTGTGGCAATCCCTGAGACATTGGAACACTGCTATCATGTCTCCCCTAGTCCTACTTTTCATTAAACTAGGCATACTGAGTTCTTGCAACCGTTCTTCATATGTTTTAGTCTCCATTCCCCTAATCATCTTTGTTGCTCTTCTCTGCACTCTTTCTAGAGTCTCCACATCTTTTTTACATCGTGGCAACCAAAACTGAATGCAATATTCCAAGTGTGGCCTCACCAAGGCATTATAAAGTGGTATTAACACTTCACGTGATCTTGATTCTATCCCTCTGTTTATGCAGCCCAGAACTGTGTTGGCTTTTTTGGCAGCTGCTGCATACTGCTGGCTCATATCTAAATGGTTGTCCACTAGGACTCCAAGATCCCTCTCACAGTTACTACTATTGAGCAAGGTACCACATATCCGGTACCTGTGCATTTTGTTTCTTTGGCCAAAACAAACTCTCCTTCAGCTGAACAGAATGGGATCAGAATTTGTGCATGAGGAGAAGCTGGCAAAGGAAAGGCCTCATCTGAAAATGGGTTCACTCTGACCAGGAGTGGTAGAGAAAAACTTTTAAAAGAAAGTTCCAACAGAGCAACCCTAATAGCTCAGGATGTTCCTGGCTGTGCCATTCCTGGATATGTGATCTAAACTATACCTAGAGTCAGCGGTGGGATTCAAAAATTTTAGCATGGGGTTCTGTGCCCGGTTGCTGGGTGAGCGTGGCCTAGTCAGCCTCCTGCACCATGGCGGTGGGGGCATTTTTGCCCTCCCTGGGCTCTGGCGGCATTTCTCTGGCCTCCAGGAGGGCAAAAATGGCCTCCCCAGGCTCTGGAGGCCAGAAATGGGCCCTTTTCCAGCCTTCCCAAACTTCTGATAGGCCTATTTTTTGCCCTTCCCAAGCCTCTTTGTGCATCCTGCACTTATCTGCATCCAAAACAGGCTGCTAGGAAGGGAAGGGAGGGGTGGGCGGGGCCAGCCAGGAGTGGGATTTGAGGGTTTTCCGAACTATACAGAATCTTAGCTAGTGGTTCTCCCAAACTCCTGCAAATCCCCAGGACTCCACCCCTGCCCAAAGTATATAACATATACTATATAATCCATCTTTGTCTCCTTTCATATACACAAAGAGAAAATGTGAAGAGAGAGCAAAAGCACCCCTAGAGATATGACATTTTGTTAAAGGCAAACATTCAGATGTTTCCTGTTGTCAAATGTACATAAAACAGTTCCAGAAACCATGTTTTACATACTTTTTCTATCATATTATTGTATATTATTCAGTTGTTCGGTTGCTTTTGATTCATGATGACCCAATAGACAACACTTTGCTGGAATCATCTATTAGTAATTTTTTTTTGGCTTTGTTTTGCTCTGGTCATGGTTGTGATATCAGTATTAGTACTTATCCAACTTGTTTATGCCAGCCTCATTTTCCAGTGCTTTAAATCTTTTCAAGTATAAGGTCTTCTTCCAAAACATTTGCTTCTATATCATTTATCCAAAATGTTGAAAATGTAAATTCATTATTAGTGATTCTGGATAGCTATATGTTTTTACTTTATCTAGTATGGTTTTCCTTGTTGTCCAAGGTATTCTCAATAGTTTTCTTCAGCAGCACATTTAAAAGCATTAACTGTCCTGAAAGCTTAAGGGATGGACTGCATAGATCGTTCTGAGAAATTCTATTTTGGTTCTATTCCTGTAAACCCAAAGACTGTGCCTTATTTGAGAAAATATAATTGACATAAACTTAATGCCATGTATCAACTCAGAACACAAACTTTAAAAAAGAAGTTTGATCTCAGCCCAATTTAAAGCACTGTTCATTTCATGCAACAGCATTTATTTTTTCTTTGCAATCTAATAGATTCTGGGTGGTGTTAAATACAGGTGGTCCTTGCTTAACAGTTGTTGCTTAGCGACCGTTCAAAGTTACTTTTCAAAGTGCTGATGTTCATATCCCCTCCCCTGCAGTCATACAGTCACGTGATTGAATTTTGGGTGCTTGGCAGCCAGCCTGTATTTAGGGCTGTTTTCAGGATCCACTTAATTACCACCGTAACTTACAACTATAATTGAGCCCAGAATGATGATTGTAAGTCAAGGACTACCTGTACCCCTCTGTCTTTTCTCTTCAACAAAGAATGAAAGAATAACAGAAAAACAGAACTGGAAAGGGCCTTGGAGGTTTTCTAGTTCAACTCCCTACTCAGGAAGGAGACCCTATACCATTTCAGACAAATGACTATCCAATCTCTTCTTTAAAAACTCCAGCAATGGAGCACCCACAACTTCTAAAGGCAAGCTGTTCCACTGATTAATTGTTCTCACTATCAGGAAATTTCTTCTTATTTCTAGGTTGATTCTTTCCTTAGTAAGTTTCCATCCATTGCTCCTTGTCCTGCCTTCAGGCGCTCTGGAGAATAAGTTGACTCCGTCTTCTTTGTGGCAGCCCTTCAAATATTGGAACAGTGCTATCATGTACTCCTAGTCCTTGTCTTCATTAGACTAGACATATCCAATTCCTACAACTATTCATATGTTTTTGCCTCTAGCTCCCTAACCATCTTTGTTGCTCTTTCTAGAGTCCCAACATTTTTTTAGTATTGTGATGACCAAAACTGGATGCAGTATTCCAGGTGTGATCTTACTGAGGTATTATAAAGCAGTACTGATACTTTTCATGATTCTATTTATTTATTTTATTTTATTTATTTATTTCATCAAGCATGTATTAGATAACAGACATAAGTATAGACATAATTATGAATACATGAGATGAATACAAATAAAAGGGAACATTAGAGCAAGGATGGGAGGCATGCTGGTGTGCTTATGCACGCCCTTTAAAGACCTCTTAGGAATGGGATGAGGTCAACAGTAGACAGTCTAAGGTTAAAGTTTTGGGGGTTTGGGGAAGAAACCACAGAGTCAAGTAATGCATTCCAGGCATTGACCACTCTGTTGCTGAAGTCGTATTTTCTGCAATTGAGTTTGGAGCGGTTTACCTTGAATTTGTTTCTATTATTTGCTCCTGTATTGTTGTGGTTGAAGCTGAAGTAGTCATTGACAGGTAGGACATTGTAGCAGGTAGAACATTCTAACCTCTGTTAATGCAGCTTAGGACTGCATTGGTTTTTTGGGCAACTGCAGCATATTATAATTATATTATAATAATATAATGATCAAAGTTCTGAATTAGTTTTATGATAGGTAGAAGTCTGATGGAGTTCTTAATTAAATCATTTCTGTCCAGCAAATATAATAGTGTCTTTGTTCTGATTGTTGTAAAGTCAAAGGGTTAGAGAAACTGGCTACAACTGTGCATGCAGGGTTACCAATCCTTCCTCTGTTGTAAAGTTCGTAAGATATCCTTGGGCTATTTACTATGAATCATTCCCCCATTCCACCTTAATTTTTACTATGGATTATCATGGATACATAGGAAATGTGGGGTAAATATTTGCATTTGTTTATGTATCATTGTAAGTATTTACATAAAATGGAGTGTGCACCTTTTTTACAAAATTGAATATTAATGAACCATGAGCTCAACATTACACTTTATAACAGAAATAACAGGAAGTAAATGGGAGGCTTGAGATGACGTCAGTATGACTCAAACTAGCTGTTTACTGGAGCTCTGGAACAATCTTTCCCATAGACTGCATCAGTGATATCATCAATATTCCCAGAAAGCTAAAAAGAAAACCCTTCACTTAATTCTTGTATTGCTGAAAGAACTGAATTTAGAAGTTACATGCAATGCTAGGTCATCACCCTTTTTTGTTCAGTTTTTGTTGCCCTGGCTTCTTATTCTAGTTGCACGGTATGAAACAGATCATTTTCTGTATATATATATATTCACTCCTTCCTTTCTCCGTTCCAAAATTGGTTTTCCAAAAATGGTCTCTATTTCTCAAGTTCCAAGGCTGAGTCCTGCGTGTTTTCAAATGCATCACTCTTAAAGGAATTTGACATTGAGGAGAGCAGCTTAATGGGTTGCACCTTGCCTTTTCTTGCACCCTGGCTTATTCTGTCTCCTTAGATTAGCACTGATCTCATACATTCATGATTTTCAGTGCTGCTGGAGAGCCTGTTTTGGAAGCTCATGATATATATGACAAAACTGTAGATAATGAATGTGGATAGCTAATGTTACATCTGTACTGCTACTGGAGACAATAGGCTCTTTGGTGATGCCATCGTATCAGCCTTGCAGGATGAGGAAGGGAATGAGTTCTATGGGAATGCTGTAATGCTGGCACGAACCATTTTAACGTTATGCAGGAGTCCCTAGTTATACCTTGTTTACCAAGTTCCCTAGATTCATAGTGGTTATATAGGTTGCAAGAATCCTAAAGAAACCCTTAGCCCAGTGGTGAAATCCAATTTTTTTTACTACAGGTTCTGTCGCCATGGCTTGGTGGGCGTGGTGTGGTGTGGCTTGGTGGGCGTGGCTTGGTATGGCAGGGGAAGAATGCTGTGAAATCTCCATTCCCACCCCACTCCAGGGGAAGGATAAAACAAAATCCCCATTCCCTATCACTCTGGGGCCAGCCAGAAGTGGAATTTGCTGGTTCTCAACATTTCTGCTACCGGAAACCTCTCAGAACCTGCTAGATTTCACCCCTGCCTTAGCCCAAGAAAAGATGGCAGGCCAAAGTCCCCAGCAAACTACCTGAATGAGTGGGAATTCAAAGTCCTAGCCTCATGATGGTGAATCTATGGCATGTGTGCCGGAAGTGGCATGCAGAGCCATTTTTCCAGGCACATGAGCTGTCGCCACAATTTACTTGCAGCTGTGCATACGTGCACGCCCCGGCTGATGTTTGGGCCTCTCATGCACATATGCGCAATTCAGGGAACCCAACTGGTCTTTGGAACTCTCCTGTGCATGCGTGAGCATTTGCACATGCACATGCAAGTACTGGTGTGTAGCGCATGCATGCACAGATTGTGTTTGTATGCGTGCATTGTGCATGCAAAACCCACACACATGCGCAGATAGTGCAATTGTGCATGCAGCACACGCAGGAGCTGCACGAAACCTGCGTGTATGTGCAGATGTGATTGCATGCGCAACGCACAGTGGGGCATGCAGGTGAAAACTGTGTGCATGCGCAGATGGTGTGGTTGCGCGTGCAGCGCACAGTGGGGGTGCACACAAAAGCTGCGTGCATGCAGAAATGGTGTGGTTGCACGCACAGCACATGGAGCCGTGCATCAGTGTAGATGACATGCGTGCACGCAAAGCGCCCAAAGCACATACCTGTTCAGCACTCGGTGAATAAAAGTTTTGCCACCACTGTCCTAGCCCAATACTGTAATTACTCCATCATGTGATGCCTGTTCTGTGTTACAATATGTTATTATTCATTTAAAACATTTCTATCCTGCTCCTCAGTTGAAAAGGCTGCCAGAAGAACAATTGATAAGGGAATGCATAAGTGTGGATTTGTGCATGTTGGGGGGAAATGGGTGAAAGGGTGTAAGACAAGAACATGGATATAGACCGGATACTGCAAATTTCTTTCCATTGAACATTTAATATAATGATGGGTGTGGTGTTGTATTTCTGTAAGCACTAAAAATAAAACAGTAAATACTTAAATCTGGACATAACCCAAGTTCAAAATAAAAATATGGATCAGCTAAAAATGAGTACAGGATGTCACTGAACATGTTTAGCAGAAAACGTTTGCGATGGGTCCTATAATTAGATTCACAATACTTTCACACTAAAATCACACTTCTGGTTACCCCGTAATAGTCTTTTCAGCAGCAGATAGCCCATGTTAACTTCTGTGATACAATAAATGGAAAACAGATGTCCTTGATCCGCTATTGCAGGAAACCTACAGTATAGAGGATTCATTCCATGTGTCCTACTGCCCCCTTCCCATTCCTTGAAGCATAGTGCATATTTGACAAAAGAATTCAGAAATCTGATACAATAGCCTCAGTCCCAAATAATCCCACACTGCTTTATGGAACAGAGCTCATGCCTCTTGCCTCCTCCTCTTGTATGCCCCCTTCTAGATGAGCAACGTGATTTGATAAACCACACTCTTCTCAGCTGCCTGAATCAAGCAATTGCTGTTGAGTTCTGCGGTTCATATGAACCAGGCTATTTTACCAGGTCCAAAAGATGCATCGTCCCCTCAAGAACCAATAGTTTCCACTTAGATATTACTTGGCATATGTCTTTTTATGTACATTTTAATTGCTTTTAAAATAATAACAGAAACACAGAGATACATTATTTAAAAAAACACATAAGACGTGTTTAAAAAATAGAAAAATAGAACAGAAGAAATATAGAGTACAATAGGTCACTACAACCATAAACAGTTGGAATTCTATCTAATGCAAATATTTTGCATATATGTAGCAATCATGCTTCTTAAAAGTACTGTATTTTATATAAATGAATCCCATATTTCATTATGTTTAGCCATACAAAGTCTACATCTATAGGTCAATCTATTGCTCATAGGTAGCAAGCATAACCAAATCTTCAATTCACTGAATCAATGGGACCATACATTTATTTTTCCAATGTTGCAATATCAATTTTTAGCTACAACAAGGGCATAGAAAATCCACTTACACTGTCTAGTTGTCAAATTCCATGTACTAGATATGTAATTCAAGACAATATTATCCTCTTTGAGCTTTTGTCGCACAGGCACATTTATATTGTCCATTTATATTGTTTACCAGTAGTAAAAAAAAATTACTACTGGTTCTGAGGGCGTGGCTTGGTGGGCGTGGCAGGGGAAGGATACTGTAAAATCTCCATTCCCTCCCCACTCCAGGGGAAGGTTAATACAAAATCCCCATTTCCTCCTGATCAGCTGGGACTCGGGAGGCAGAGAATAGATGGGGGTGGGCCAGCCAGAGCTGATATTTACTGGTTCTCCGAACTACTCAAAATTTCCACTACCGGTTCTCCAGAACTGGTCAGAACCTGCTGAAACCCACCTCTAAGGATATTGTAAAAACATGTATTTTAAGGAACCATTTTCCTTATTATATCTCCAACAAAATGCTTTTCTTGACAATCCTTTTCTATATAGACACAATACAATTCAATAAATCCTAAATATTATTTTTGTTATTTAAGTTGTAGTTTAAGATCCTACTTGGTATACATGAAAATTAAAGTTCTCTGCTTCAAAAATGTGGCTGTTCTGTTTCTCTTTTGACCATTGTTTCCCTTTCTCCTCCTCCTCTTTTTTTCCTCTCTGCCCTGTGGCTGCTGAGTAAGAGGGAGAGCTTTTTCATGCCAGATGTTGGAACAGATTGCTTCAAAATGGCTTTCGAAAATAATCCAACGCTCCTAGATCACCCATTTCTGTCCCTGAACTTCTTGCTGCATCAGCAACTAGCCAAGGTGTAATGTAATATAACCAAATGGACTTCTAAATTGTGGCTTGATTATGAGCCATTATTTTTGCTCATAGAAAAATTCTACACAATCACAAGATTCAGACAGAAACACTCAAATATACCAAAAGTAGCACAGTGAGAAATATATTTATATTTATCATATCATATGATGAAACAAGTACATTGTCATATAGGGAACTCTTTCTAGGGACAGTAAAGATAAAGTCCAACATTTTGATGCATTGTAAAGGATTCTTTGATGCGTTCACGGTACATAAGTGAGTTGATTATGGGCTGCTGGCCAAGCATGTTGCATGTCATTTCTCCTCTTCTGCACTCCATTGCTCTGTGCCACTGAGTGGCACTTCCAGTACTGGTCAAACTTCCCTCCTCGACATATCTGCTGACAGCGTATGTGCCAGCTAAGATTAAGAACATGTGGGGTTTTCATAAACACTAGGCTTAATGGGCACTATATCTTTGAAACAGATGTCTAAACAGTAAGAGAACAGAAAGTTAGACTGGTACTTTTCTACCAGGACTAATGCGCCTAACAACAATATGCCTACAAGTATTGAATTAAGCACAGATTTTGCTCTTAATTTGAAAACAATATGCCTTACATTTGGTTTTCCTTTCAAGTTTCTTCTGTTATAATTGGAGACCTCTTTGTAATCTCTTCTCTGAGTTAATATGGAACCAGTAGATAATATATAGAGTCTCCTTGGAAACTGTAGTAATGGAAAAGAATTTTTTACATACTATTTAAAACGAGTGGCACAGTGGTTAGAAATGCAGTATTGCAGGCTAACTCTGCCCACAGCTGGGAGTTCAATCCTGATGGAATAGAGGTTGACTCAGTCTTCTGTCTTTCCGAGGTTGGTAAATTGAGGAGACGATATGTTGGAGGCAATATCAGGGGTGAAATGCTCCCTGTTCAGACCGGCTCATGCGATCCGGAAGCGATGGCGACTGCTGGTTCGGAGGACCGGTAGCAAAAATCCCTGGCCCCACCCTCCCTGCCTCTGCTGAGCTGCACCATCAGCAGAGGGGTTTTTTTTACTTTTAAAAGAAGGTTTTGCTTCAGCCGAATCATGCCTTTAAAAGTAAAAAAAAGCCTTTGAGGATCCCGCCCCTCAGCTGAAATCGGCAGAGCCTTTAAACTTTTTAAAAAAATTTTTAAAGGGTACTCTGGGGATCTCACCTGAGTTCCTCAGCAGCAGAACCTTAAAAAACATGTTTTCTGTAGAAAACATATAGAAAACCTCCTTTTAAGAGATTCTAAGGCACTTATCTGATTACTGATCGACCTCATGGCTTTTTTCCCAGCCCGAAAGCCCCAGTTTCACTTTCAGCACCAGACAGAACTAATCTAAATTTAGCTAATCTATTTCATCACTGAGTAACTAATGCTGGCTGGCTTTGCTGGCTGAGGAACTCTGGGAATTGAAGTCCATAAACCTTAATAATATAATAAAATATTTGTACAGCTTTATTTATTATTTATTTATTTATTTAATTAATTAGATTTTTATACCGCCCTATCTCCCGAAGGACTCAGGGCGGTTTACAGCCAGATAAAAATAAACAAGAATAAATACAAGATAAAAACAATATTTAAAAAACTTATTAAATTGGCCCAAATTAAAATATAATTAAAACAGTAAAAACCCCATTTAAAACTGAAATCTTACGCCAGTCCTGCGCAAATAAATAGATATGTCTTCAGCTCGCGGCTGAATGTTTCATTCTAATGTTTCATTCTACACAAACACACAAAATCTCAGAAAGCTGTATGTGGTATTGTGTGTGTGTGTGTGTGTGTGTGTGTGAGTTGTGTTGTGTTGTGTTTGTGTGTGAAAGTTGGTTTTTGAGCTTTTTGTGGCTGTGTGAAGTGTGAAGTACAGCTGCTTTTACATTGTGTGTGAGTCAGTTGTGTTGTGTTATGTTGTGCTGTGTGTGTGTAAAGTGTGAAAGTTGGTTTTTGGTACCTCTTATTGTTTTTTATACTTTATTATTTTTATTATTTATTGTTTTTGGCCACGCCCATCCATCCATCTGACCACCAAGCCACGCCCACCAATTAAGCCACACCCACAGAACCGGTAGGGAAAATTTTTAGATTTCACCCCTGGGCAATATGCTGATTCTGTAAACTGCTTAGAGCAGGGGTGTCAAATTTCGTTTTCATTGTGGGCTGCATCAGGGTGTGTTTGATTTCAGAGAGGCAGGGGGCATGGCCAGCTCATTATCATTCATGTTGGGGGTTCCTGTGGTGGTCTGAGTGCTCTGCCAGCAAAATGGAGCTCGGGAGGGTTGCACGTTGCCCTCCCGAGCTCCGTTTTTGCTGGCGGAGAGTTGCAGGAGGCTGTCACAGCTGAAAACAGAGCTTGGGAGGGTTGCACATGGCCCTTCTGAACTCTGTTTTCACTGGCAGAGGCACCACAGGCTGGTCCTTTGCTGTTTTTAGGGTTGCCCTACAGGCCAGATCTAAGTACCCCGGATCCAGGCCCCAGGCCTCGAGTTTGATACCCCTGGTGTATCAAACTCTCTTTACAAAGAGTGCTGTAAAGTGCTGTGAAGCAGTATATATGTTGTGTCTTGCCCGCCCTCAGAGCAGCCGGGGCCTTCTTATCTGCTCCCGAACACGGAGGAATGTATGCCTCCCGGCCCCAGTCCTGGCTCCATGCCCAGACAAACTGCAGAAGAAGGAGCACCTCCCTGCCCCAGCCCTGACTCCATGCCCAGGCAAACGGAGCAGCTAGACCCCTCCCCCTCCTCCACAGCATGTGAGCCTGAGGAGGGTTTATTACCAACAGCTGATTGGAGTGATCCTCGCATCAGAAGATTGGATAGGTGGAGGCAACAGAAGGAAGGGAGGGGCAGGCCTTAATGAGTGCTGAGTCATGGAGCCACACCCCATGGCCTATATAAAGGATCTGCTTTCTGGCAGTCTCTGAGTCAGGCAAAAGTCGAACTTATCTTGCTGAAGTCACTTACTGGTCTCCTGCCTGCTCTGAGGACTTTGCTAGGACTTTGGGCAGAGCTGCAGAGGCAAGCCTGATTCGGATTTCCCTGACCCGGCCGTCAGCGGAGGAGTGGGACACGACAATATACCATATTTTTTGGAGCATAAGTTGCACTTTTTTCCATCCTAAAAGAGGCTGAAAATTTGGGTGCATCTTATACTCCAAATGTAACCACGCAGTGCCCAAAATGGCTACCCGGAACAACTGCTGCTTTCTCTTACCCCTTCCACACTTTGCTTGCTTTAGTCACAGGAGCTCCCTCTGAAGATCAGCTGTGCGATCTTCCAAGCTTTGCCTGCTTTCTAATTACTGCTCCCTCCGACAATCAGCTGTGCTTTAGAAGCACAGCCCCAACCTGAAAATCAGTGAGCTGCGACTAGCCAGATGAATACCTGGTAGGCAGATTTCCCCACCCCCCATTTTCCTGCCCAAAAACTAAGGTGCGCCTTATGCTCTGGTGCGTCTTATACGCTGAAAAATACAGTAAGTCTAAGGGCTATTGCTAGTGCTATTTCTACCTTTATTTGGGAAGTAGAATGTAGACATTTCCAGATTGTTTATCTAGTATGCTTTAGCCACAGAGCAGTTCAAAAAAACTAATTACTTCTCATAATGACTTTAAACAGAAAAAGGCTTGATATTTTTCTGCCACACATAGTAGTAGAACCATACCTTTGTTAAGTTTGGATTAAAAACAACAAAAATGTGAGTAAATTAAAATGTTAGCAAAATATTAAAACTCTTCAGGCTGAATGAGGAAAGAAGAAAAGATTATTTTGCAAAAAAATGTTGAAAATCAAATATCAGCTTATTTATTATGACTATTAATAAAGTGATTCCTAGACTATTATAATTCCTTAACTATGGATTAGTTTAGTTACTTTTTTTAAAAATTTATTTACATTTATACCCCGCCCTTCTCCGAAGACTCAGGGCGGCTTACACTATGTTAAGCAATAGTCTTCATCCTATTTGTATATTATATACAAAGTCAACTTATTGCCCCCAGTTTGCAAGTTTGTTTAGTGCATGATAACATTATCATGCACTCAATAACATTGAGTTATGACCAAAATGGACCTTGCCCATTGGGCCTGTAAATCATTTTGGTAATAAAACAGATTGATCATATGACCAATTAATTTTATGAGTATTTCTGTAGAAGTTATTAAACTACTACTTATTTACTATGGCACAGTTTTGTCAAAAACCAGTAGTGCTGGTTTTCAGCAAAACAATAGTAAAATGCAGTTATGTGACTGCAGGACATTGCAAACATTGATAAATGCAGCTGCATTTGCTGTGTTGCCTAGTGCACGAAGTGAAGTCACATGACTGCAGGAGGGCAATCATTGAAATTTTGGATCTAGCTGGTAATTGCTCTTTTTCAGGTACTTTATAATTTTGAACTGTTGTTAAACAACCGGTCATAAGACAAGGAATACCTATACAGTGTCTTATAGGAGAATATTTCAGTGCCTTTTGAATAATAGAATTTTCAAGTTTAAAAAATAGGAACTCTCACTAAATAGGCTAAGCTGGGTCATATGTTTGTTCAGTAGGTTTAATACACCAAACTGACTTAAAGTAGATCCTTTAAAACCCTTCTGGGGAAAGTTTGGGAAACATGAAATCTATCTTAAGGAAGTTGAGATAGCCTGTTCCATAAATGCATTCCCTAGCCTAACATTCCAGAAATAAAATGTCCATATGATCTCTTGGCTGAAATCCATCAGACAGTTGTGCCAAAAATACCTGAAATATAAGCTGATTTAATTCTACTGAGTAGATTGAGTTTAATCCAAACATCCAAACCCGAATGACTATAGATCATGCTGATTGAAAGGAAAATATTTTTACTCCAAAAAGTACCGTACTTCTCTGATTGGTGAAGGTTATCCCATAGCTAGCAATTACAAAAGAATGTTGGCAAGCAACACTGGAAATAATATAACTGCAGGGCTGTGAAGCGAAGATCTTTCTCTATGTCTTCTGCTGTAAATGAGAAATTATTTGGCACTGGGTAGAAAAGAGAGATGCCTGTTAAATTTAATTTTTTTTATTGCCATTATAAGGTTGCAGACCAAGAATGGCAAGGCTTTTAATCACAGCTCCCTTGTTTAGATTTTGAAAAAAATAAATAAAAATCCTGACCTAACTAACCTCTGTTTTGTTATTTTATCTGAATTGTGAATGGGACAGGAAAAAAAAATCCTAAATGGCTTATAGGATTATAATTTATAAGGCTTTTAACTGAAAATCAGAATTGTTTTCATAATTTTTATTATGATTTTAATCAGAGCAGTAAAAATGAATACAAACTAAAGGACTGACAATCAGAAAAAGAAATAAAAAGAATGTAATGTGCAAAGAAATAAAAAAAGAGAGTAAGTTAAAAAAATATAAAAAATCACTTCCAATCTTTGTAGCAACAGCAAAAACATATTTGATAACTCTACCCTCATAAGGTTTCAGATAATTGATTTGCTACTTAAAACAAACAATTGATGTGTAAATAATTATATTTGAGGACCTGAACTTGCAATTAATTGAAATAGATGACTTCATTTTATTGATTGGTATCATTAATCATAAACAGATGCAAGACCTAATCCTATAAATGCAACCAGAAACTGACATAGCTTTTTAGCATGAACTAAAGCTGATCTTATCTAGTGATGTGAGATAAAGAACAGCGTAGTTAAGAATGTGTTTCCTGATGATTAGTTTCAGCTTGTATATAATAAAATAGGAAGATGAATATAAGCAGTGATTTACAGAATTGGATCTCTGGGCTGGCTAGTCCAGAAGTCTGTTTTCACAGTGGTCAACTCACTGCACAAGGAAGCCGACTAGTGTAGTGGTGGGTTTCAAATTTTTTTACTACCAGTTCTGTGGGTATGGCTTGGTGGGCGTGGCATGGCTTGGTGGGTGTGGCATGGCTTGGTGGGCGTGGCAGGGGAAGGATACTGTAAAATCTCCATTCCCGCCCTACTTCAGGATAAGGTTACTGCAAAAATCCACATTTCCTCCTTATCAGCTGGGACTTGGGAGGCAGAGAATAGATGGGGGTGGGGCCAGTCAGAATTTTTACTACCGGTTCTCTGAACTACTCAAAATTTCTGCTACCATTTCTCCAGAACTGGTCAGAACCTGCTGAAACCCACCTCTGGACTAGTGTCCAGCAGGTAGCTTTCAGAGGTAAATCACCGTCATCAAGGCTAATTGCCACTGAACTCCAAAATGCAGAAAGACAAATTAAAGCCAATATATAACCTAAATGTGCTAATTTAAAAATTATATGTTAAGTTATATAGGAATGTGCATTTCCCATTCTACACCAACTTTGTCTCATTTTTTCCTTTCTTCCTTAATTTTCAAATACCAGGCTGCTCTTCTCTGTTGATTGACAGAGAGAAAAGAGCCATCATCTGTTCATAACCATTATTCAAGCATTCCATGACTGTTCAGCATATGGTTTTTTTTTCTGGTTATGGGAAAAACAGTGGCTCTGCCCACATCCACATTAGCATTAGCTGCATCCTTTTAGGCTAGATCACTATTAACTTCTTGGAAAAGAAAATAGTATGACAAGGCTTGCATAAATTATTGCGGCCGAGAAGGCATGAAGGAAAAGGTTCACTTCATCAGAATTCTAAGGGGTTCAGGAGAATTCCAGCCCAAGTTGAATCACATCACTATGAAGGAAAAAATGAGACCAAGATAATGTTTGAATGTTTTTAAGAAGAGATTGGACAACCATTTGCCTGAAATGGGGCTTCCTGCCTGACCAGGGGGTTGAAGACAGTGGTGGGATTCAACCAGTGTGACAACCATTTTGCTGAATGCACATGCGCCAAACACACGCTCCCCACGTGTGCAGTGCATTTGAAAACAGCTCTAAAACTGCAGCCCTGATGAATAAAACAACTGAGGTGCAGTAATCCGCTCTGCCACGCCTATCAGCTGGGCTTCAAACAAAGGAAATATAGGTCGGTATAGCACAGGGGTGGGCAGGCGGGCGCAGCTGATTGTCAGAGTGAACCTATTCACTCTCAGCTGATCATCGGTCCGAAGCAGCTGAATCCCACCCCTGGTTGAAGATGTTCCAGTTCCCTTCCAACTCTGTTGTTCTGTTATTTCTCTGGCTTTTATTTTCTTGGCTAGTTTTGAGCCTAGAAGTAGATTTGCACATCAGTATGGCTAGTTTGGTTTCATCTCACCATGCTTTACATCTTAGTGCATTGTGGAGACCCAGATAATAAAGGTTTATTCGAGAAGAGATGGTTAAATAGTGGTATAACATGATATGTAAAACTCACCAGAGTGTGCCTGTCCAGTTAAACAACAAGTTGTAATTTGAGAAGTAGTTTTGTTCAGGGCCAATATAAGATGCTTTCTCTCAAGAACTCTCATCACAAAATTCTTGAGCCAAAGGCAGGTTAAAGCAGATTCAGCATAATCATTAGATTTTGGGAATATAGTTGTATTCATCCATTTGCTAATTAAAATGCAGCATTGAACACTGCTAAAGGTCATTTAGAAATTATGAGTAAGATTTTCTTCCCTGCAATATATTTGCTAAATTGAAGGGACATGCATATACGACATTCCTCTTATGAGATATGAAACATTAAAAAGATAAACATATCTCTCAAGAACTCGTGTGAGAAAACAAACTAATTACTCTTTTTCTCAGGTAGAAAGAACAGATATCTTTAGAGCATAGTAATAAGGAACATCATAGCTTTGTGTGTGCATGTGTGTGCATGTGTACAGATTCTATAAAAGGGAGGTGGAAGAAAAGAGTGACTTGTTTCTTATCCTCTTTGAGCAGTTCTACCAATTTAATTCTAAACTACAATATGCCAAAGTACAGAGCACTAGGTGATGCCTACATGTCGTTTCTGTTTTCTGAAGTCACTGTATTTGCCCTTCAAAAGTGGAGTAATTTGGTTAGGATGGTATGCATAGCTCAGGCTCTCTGACCTGACTCTCACTCTAAAGAGTTGACAGAAGAAAAATAAGAGGGCCTGTTAGCTTAAGGCAATTGCACAGGCAGAGAGCGCCAAAAGCAATGCACAGCCTGCTGGCACACTTTAACAGAAGCTAATTTAAGGTAAGAAAGCATTAGAAAATGAAAGTCAGATTTCACAGATTACGTAAAAGCAAGCCAGTTAAAATATGGTTTAAAATGTGTTGGAATTTTTTTTTGCTACTTATTTTCCATAAATACTTTGATTTTATAACACTGAATAATTTGTTTTATTTACGGGGAATGATTACAAAATTCATTTTATTTATTGCAACGTTTGAAAACCCTGCCACAATACATTCCCCACAGTTAGTGACATACTAAATGCTAGTTTCTGAACTGTGTGGTCTGGAGAGCTACCCTTTTTACAAGAAGGATTCCTGTGTCTTATGAAGACCCTTAAGCAATATTCCTTGCATCATTCTTTTCATCCTTCTTCCTCTAGGTCTGGAGGTAGAATATGTCCCATCTTATCATATGTAGTCCTTGTCTTAATATCACAATTGAATGCAAAATTTGTGTCGCTAAACAAGACAGTTGTTAAATGAGTTATGTCCCATTTTACAATCTTTTTGCTACTCCTTTTAAGGGAATCACTGCAGTTAAATAAATCATGTGTTTCTTAAGCAAATCCCATTGCTTGTTGGAAGCCGGCTGGGAAGGTTACAAATAGTGGTCATATGACTCCAGGACAGCGCAACTGTTATGAATACATGCCAGTTGCTATGAGCCTGAATTTTGATCACATGACCATGGGGATGGTCTAATGGTGAAAAGCGATCATGTCACTTTTTTCAGTGCCATTGTAACTTTGAAGGACCACTAAACCATTGGTTGTAAGTCGAGGACTAACTGTGGGTGGTGATAGCTAGGTGCTCTTCGCTAATCTCAAAAAGATAGAAGTTGGAGTCACCTAGTTCTTGGATGCTCTATGGCAGGGGTGTCAAATCAAGGCTGGGGTCCGGATCCAGCCCATGGGATGCTTAGATCTGCCCTTAGGGGCCACCCTGGAAACAGCAAAGGACCAGCCCATAGTATCTCTGCCAGTGAAAACGGAGCTCGGGAGGGCTGTGTGCGGTCCTCCTGAACTCCATTTTTGCTGGCAGAGTTCTTAGGTACCCCCAACATGAGTGATGCTGAGCTGGTCACACACACCCTGGCCACACACAACTGGCCCCCCAAGGTCAAACACAACCCTGATGTGGCCCTGAATGAAATCGAGTTTGATACCCCTAGTGGAAACACTAGGAAATTGAAGCCCTTGAGCCTGAGATGTCCCAAGGACATTCCTGATGAATGCAGAAGCAAACCTTTTCCATTTAGTTGCAAAGACAACTGAGCAGAGGGGACACCAAAGCCTCAGGAACCAAGCTCAACTTGCAGGAAGCTTTACCTTTTATCATCTAAAATATGTCTAAGAACCATATATAATTTTTTAATCATTTATTTACTTCAGGATTTGTTTTGCTTGTGAAATCTCCAAGCCATTTTCACTGATAAATTTGTGTTAACACAGTTTGCACTAAACACTACCCAAAAAGTCTCCACCTTTTTAAAATCACAAAACAGTTTCCTTTGCTGTCTCCCTCTACACATTTATTTTACACGGTGACAAAGTCCTAATTCTGTAGAAATGATCTCTCTAACTCGTAAATCTTCAATCCTCTATCCTTTTACCTCTTTTAATACTTTAAAGTGAACAAATGTGAAATTTGTTCACTTTAAAGTATTAAAGTGAAATTCAACAGTGAAAAAAGTAAGGTTCTACATTTAGGCCAAAAAAACAAAATGCACCAGTACCGTATATGTGGTACCTTGCTCAATAGTAGTACCTGTGAGAGGGATCTTGGAGTCCTAGTGGATAACCATCTAGATATGAGCCAGCAGTGTGCAGCAGCTGTTAAAAAAGCCAACACAGTTCTGGGCTGCATAAACAGAGGGATAGAATCAAGATCACGTGAAGTGCTAGTACCACTTTATAATGCCTTGGTAAGGCCACACTTGGAATATTGCATCCAGTTTTGGTCGCCACGATGTAAAAAAGATGTTGAGACTCTAGAAAGAGTGCAGAGAAGAGCAACAAAGATGATTAGGGGACTGGAGGCTAAAACATATGAAGAACGGTTGCAGGAACTGGGTATGTCTAGTTTAACAAAAAGAAGGACTAGGGGAGACATGATAGCAGTGTTCCAATATCTCAGGGGCTGCCACAGAGAAGTGGGAGTTGGGCTGTTCTCCAAAGCACCTGAGGGTAGAACAAGAAGCAATGGGTGGAAACTGATCAAAGAAAGAAGCAACTTAGAACTAAGGAGAAATTTCCTGACAGTTAGAACAATTAATAAGTGGAACGACTTGCCTTCAGAAGTTGTGAATGCTCCAACACTGGAAATTTTTAAGAAAATGTTGGATAACCATCTGACTGAGATGGTGTAGGGTTTCCTGCCTGGGCAGGGGGTTGGACTAGAAGGCCTCCAAGGTCCCTTCCAACTCTGATGTGTTATGTTATGTTATGTTATGTTAAATGGTAACATAAAGCTGTAAGGAAAAAGAACTTCAACAAATATTGAATTCATCCTTCAATAAATAAACATGCACAATTCTATTATTTAAATCAGCTGACTGGCTGAGAAATTCTGGGAGTTGAAGTCCATACATCCTAAAGTTGCCAAGGTTAAAAAACACTGACCTAAAATTAACAATTAGCACAATAGACCATGCATAGTATCATATTAAAATTAAAGTGTACAATACAGAAAATATGTGTCATTAAGAATTTGTATCATAAAAAAACAACTTCAGAAAAGTTGACCAAACATGACTTTTCTTGGAAAGCAACTACTGTACTTCACTGTCCTGATTTATTTTTTTGTAGCAATAGCACTTAAGGCTTATATACTGCTTCACAGTGCTTTGCAGCCCTCTCTAAGTGGTTTACAGAGTCAGCATATTGCCCCCAACAATCTGGGTTCTCATTTTACCCACTTTGGAAGGATGAAAGGCTAAGTCAATCTTAAACCAGGTGAGAGTTGAACTGCCGAATTGCAGGTAGCAGCAGTCAGCAGAAGTAGCCTGCAGTACTGCACTCTTAACCGCAGCACCACCATACAGTTCAAGACCCCATATTTTTATATTTCTTTCTGAAATGGGATGATCAGCACATATTTTAAACCTGATCATTTCATATATTTACTCTCAAATGATTATGATTTGCCAATTTAGTTTTAAACGCTTGATCTATCAACAACTGTACCTTCTTTTATATTGTTCTATCATATTATATTGACTACCATTAAGTGTTGTACCTTATGATTCTTGATGAACGCATCTTTTCTTTTATGTACACTGAAAGTGTATGCACCAAGAGAAATTCCTTGTGTGTCCAATCACACTTGGTCAATAAAAAATCCTGTTCTATTCTATTCTATTCTATTCTATTCTATTCTATTCTATTCTATTCTATTCTATTCTATTCTATTCTATTCTAATCTATTCTATTCTAATCTATTTCCTATTCTATTCTATTCTATTCTATTCTATTCTATTCTATTCTATTCTATTCTATGTCTTGAATTGTTTGCTATAACTTCCATGGTGGAGAAATCTTTTGCACTATAGTGTCTTGCACACTAACTGTGCCTAATCAATTAAGTTATTAGATTTGCCTTAGAGTTAGAAGAAGTGAAAGGAAATCCTTACAAGTTATGTTAATTTGCGTATTATGAGTTCTAAACTCAAGTGTGCACCATATTACAAAATATGGTTTTGCACCAGCTGTCAGTGCAAGACCAGACCATTCTGTCTGATCCGCTAGAGAACAGCTGCTGACTTAAACTGCTTAGGAAGCTTTTTATTATTAGCTTCAAAAAGCTATTTGAAATTGAAATTATAGGGAGTTCCTCATTCCTGTAACCCCCAAAACACATGGCACAGACTACAAATGCATGTTTACAATATAGTGAGCAAGAAAGGGAAACATGGACAGGTTGAATTTATTTTTAAAGTAAATAACCCTGTTTTAAACTCATTAAAAAGATTAGTAATTAAATTTAGGATCAGATGTTATGATGGATTACATCTCTTTATAACTCAGATGTTACAATCCACTTAAAAAAAATAACTGGCTTTGATTATAGGATTGGATCAGACATAGCAGCATGCTGTGGTATTCTCTTGTTCTGTCTTAGTATCACAGAACCTAGGTATGAACCCAGATCATATGTGAGTTGAAGGGGTGGGAGGTAGGTATATGAATAGTTAAAAGTTTCCTATCATATGCAGTCCCAGTATGTACCCCTTCCAGAATAATTTACCTTCTGAAGAAGCAGTTAAATCAAACCTCCTTCTTAACCATTATGAGAAGTGTATTTTTAAAGTAAAAGAAATCATCTCTAGACTTCTTTTTCTCTTAATATCTGTCTCATCTTGGTAACCAACTACAACCAAAAATAACATTTTCCAAAAGTTTTCTTTGACCCATCTTATTGAATAGGAATTGAATGAAGTTTTAGAAATGCCAACAACTTGATTGTTTTTACTTTAGAATCCAATTTATTATATAAGTTTAAGGAAAAACTTGTTCAATTGGCTACAAACATATTCTCACTTTCCCTGATTATGACAGACCCTTTCAAACGGAACACAAATATAATTTCAGAATGACTAACATGTAGGAATATTGAGAAATTAACTTTGAATGACGAGAATGCATTTAAGACCCTTGGGTCCAATAACAATAGTACATTTTACTAAAGGCTGCAGAGGAAGCAAAGCTTGGATCTGAGATTTTAGCGCTCAAAGCATATGGGATGGCTGATATTTCTGACATTATAGGGCTAAAAATGTTTTGCTACTGATTTTCATTTGTACTTAGCGTCCAATGCATTTTGCTGCAGTGTCCAACAACAGTTAGCCAGAACTGATGGATTCCAATTGGCCTGATAGCACTTTTCATTGCGGCAATGTCCTGCTGAAATCTTTCACCATGTTTGTCACTGACTGCACCTAGAATTTTGGGGAAAAAGTCCAAGTGTGAATGCAGAAAACAAATCTTCAGTGACATGTTGCACTTCATAGTCCTGTATGCTGTAAGAGGTCTGTCAACCAGCTGAATGTAATTTGGTGCTCTGCAGTTGTCAAGAAAATTCTTAAGGACATCCTTGAATGCTTTCCAGGTGATTTTTCCTCTTGTCCCAATAACAGATCTTTGAAAATCTTGTCATTGATGACACAGCTAGTCTGTGAAGCAACAAAAACGCCTTTCTTAATCTTGACATCAGTTATTCTTGGAAACAACTGTCTCAAATAACAAAACCCTTAGCTGTCTTTGTTTATTGTTTTTACAAAAAATGTTCATCAGTCTGAGTTTTATGTGAAGCGGTGGCAAAAACATCTTCCTTGGGTCAACAAATGGTTCGTATGTCAGGTTTTTGTCCTGCTGGAACCAAATTCTTTTGGAGTGTCGATTTCTGTTTAATGTAATATGATTCTCTTGCATGGCTGCCCCATTTGCATACGTAACAACAGGATTTGGTATATCTGAGCAGCATTCTAAGCAGCAACCAAACTACTTTTAGATTTCCACAAATATTCCAATTGTACTTGTGTACTGGATGTGTTTCAATAGCAGTTCCATGTTTTTATATGTTTCTTTCATGTGTGCAGCATAACCAACAGGTACTGAAGGGTGTTTATCACAAAACCAGAAGATTTCTAGACAATAGTTTACAATAAGTTAAATTACAGATTATTTTCATCATTAGCAGTAACTTTCAAACTATCAAAAGAAATCTTGTTGGGGTTTTTTTATAAGTCAGAAGCAAATATGTACCAGTAATTAAATTTGCATGAATAATTAGACTCAAAATTATGCATCCATCGCAATTCTTTTGCAACATTTAATGCAAAAAAGTCCAAAAAAGCTATGGCTAAATATATAGCAAGCTTCTAACTTTATATAGAAGAGATTGTATAATAACATTCCAATTGCATCCATGATTTTTTTTAGTTATCTGCATTCCATAGATAAAGTGAAATATATTTCTAATATAAAACCACAGTTCAGAAATTTAAATTTATCTAGCATTATACAAACAATTCTGCTACCAAAGCCATTGATTTGTAACTCTGAAAATGATAATAATTATGCCTATTATTAGCTTATATTATTCACATTAGAAATAACTATTCATTTAAAAGTTCAAAGCAAGAATTAACAAGTTCAATTAATTAATTACTCAGATTTCACAATCAAGTAACTAATGAAATGAAAAACCACAGGCCCCACGTTTAATTGGCCATATGTCATAGCCCAATAAATGTAACAACAAAAATGAATTATTAACATGGAACAGAAGGTTGGGACATAAAATCCTAGACTCCTGATTCTTCCCAGATTTCCCTGGTTGATTGTATTTATTTTGTGTATCGTTCAAAATGAATTGAAATTCTAAAGAGCATCTCAGAACTTCATCTCCATATTAAGAAAATAAGGCAGTAAAAATGCCCAGAGAGACTTTTTCTAGAATTCCTTTGTGTCCCTTTATTTTTCAGTCAAAGTATGAAGGCAGTTAAATAATTCCCTGCAGCTAAATACAGTAATTCTCTATAATTGTTGGTACAACTACAATAAACAACAATGACTTATCCTGCAGCATTTACAATATATTATGTTTACCTACTGTATTATTCAGTAAACTGATCATTAGGTTGCAATATTAGCAAAAGGATCCTATGAAATTATTTCAGTATTAATATTTGTTTCACCCAGAACTCACAGAAAAGCAGTTAAGTATACCTATACTGTCTGTTGATATTATTTTATCTAATAGGATTGGGTTTATGCACAAACCTATGCAAAACACAGGCTCCCCGTACCCCCATTTCAGGAATAGTGGTAGGATTGGTGAATTTGGGAACAGCCAGAGTTTTTTGTACCTTACCTGGGCACTACAAATATTTTCAAGATCCACATACTGTAAGTACCAAATATTGGCTAAATCTAAAACAGGTCTGATGGTTTTAAAACAAATTCTCCCCTCTTATTTTTCATTTGCAAGAGAAAGAGAGTAAAAGATTTCGCTTATTCTATAGAATAAATCATACTTTCAGGGAACTGCAGCCAGTTCTAACTGGTTATTTAAAATATTATGAAATGAAATAATGGTTTTGCTATGGCCCATTTCCAGTGATCAGAACGAAAGCTTGGATGATCCCTTCAACACTTAAGTGGTTCCCAGAATGGCAGCATCTGGGTTATACTAGAGCTGTTCTGTCTCTTTTGCTCCATTAATTGAAAAGTCTTCGTTCTTTCTCTACTCTACATAATCAAAGGCTTTCAAAGGAGATCCTATCACTACATTTTTCTCCTTTAATCTGCTTATATAATTATTCTTTAGCTCTTGCTTGTTCTTTCTTGCAATTTTTTGAGCATGTTGCATTTTTAGAATGCTTTGTATATTTATTCCATTCTACTATTCTAAACAGAGTAGCATTCAACAGAATTTGTTGAATCAATTTCTTTGGCAAAGACATTCTGCAAGACTTTTCATTGTGCCAATAATTGGGGAAAATGGACTTAACATTCCTCATTTTCAGGGTGGAGCATTGCTTTGGTCACTGGTTAGCATAAGGAAGTTTAGAACTGGGATCTTCCTTAATGTTAACTGGAAAATTACTATTTTATTCCACTGAAATCCTGACTAAACTAGAAATCTGTGTTCAGAATACAATTTCAACATCTGTATATGTCAGAGAAAAACAACCTGCTTTCACAGAGGTCTCCAACCTTGGCAGTTTTAAGACTTGTGGACTTCAACTCCCAGAGTTGAATTCTGGGAGTTGAAGTCCACAAGTCTTAAAGTTGCCAAGGTTGGAGACCCCTGTGCTATCAAATATGTCCATTATTAAAACAAGGGACAAACAGAATCAATCGTTTGGCAGACGTCAACACAAGGAAAAGTTCTCCCACTGTTTCTTTTAGCAACATTTATTGAACGAGAAGAGTAGTTAGAGAAATCCTGCTACTATTTTATAATCCAATTTATCTCTCAGCTAGTTAGGGCTGAGATTTGTTCAATCTTTCACTAGTGGCCTCAGTTTGAGCCGACAAGGAGGCTGCTGCTTTACCTGCCATGCTTCCAAACCCGTGAAATGACCGTCCACTGCATTTCAAAGCTTGATTGTGAAAAAGAGGCATAAGTGGCGTCGACTTGGCCATGCCCACCCAACCAGTCACATGACCAAGCCACACCCACAGAGCCGATATGGAAAATTTTTGAATTTCACCCCAGTTCAAGATTTTGAACTGATGGGTTCACTACCAATCAGCTTCACATTTGGGACCACCCAGTTCATTTTCTGCCCCTCTTGGTAGGTTAGAAAAAAACAGCATGCATGATTCAAAAACTTTATTAGTCCTATTAATCTAAAAGCACAGACATATATACAGTGTATATATTTCATTTGTATACTAAATTCACATTAGATATTGTCTAGATTTGTTAGTAATGTCTGTAAACCACCTAGTGTCACCTCTGATGAGATAGGTGGCACATAAATTTAATAAAAAATAAATATTTGCTGATTTATTACTTTTTTCCCTCTTTAAAAGTTACAAAATCTGATTCAAGATGCTTGGTTTTTTTGTTACATTTTATTCGGGTTCAAGATGCTACATTTGTTTGCTACATTTTATTACTCTATTATATTTCTGAATACCTTCTATTATATTGCTTCTCTTTCAAATGTTAACTTCCCAAAACTCTTCAATAATCCATGGAATGCGTACGTCACCAAAGCTTTCTTTATCAAACTCTCACTTTCAACTGGACCAGGAAACATATTAAAAACCAATGCACTGCCTGCTCTTATCCAGCAGTATGTGGGCTGTTGTATTTTGCACCAAATGCAGTAGTTTTCAAGTAGACCCATGTGAAGGGCATTACAGTTGTCTAATCTGATGGCAATGAAAGTAACTGGCCTATTTGCTGTGACTGGGTTAAGGTTGGCTTTGTTGTGACTCAGGCCCAAGTAGGTAGTAGGAAACTCAGTCAGTGTAAAAACAAACAAACTTTATTAGAACAGCTGAGAATTAACTCATTCTCAGCATAGTCCAAACTAAATTAAAGCAAATTCCTCCCAATACAATTCTTCAGTCTTATCACCAACCTTAGTCTAATTAGGTAAACTGCCAAAGGCCTTTCTTGGCAAAAGTTCAGAAGACGCCAATACGAAACAAATGCAACAAGACAAAACTATCAACGTTGTTTTCCGGCAAAGAGCCCAAACGCCGTTGCTGGTTTTTTAAGCCTTATGAGGGGGGGGCAATCATCTCTTGGCCCTACTCCTGAGTCGTCCTCTTTGCTTTAGCTGCTCTTGCCTTCTGGCAGCTCTTCTCATGCGTGCATTAGGAACAGGTTCCTCCTGTTCCTCTGCCTCACTACTGTCAGCCTCTGGAAGCTCTGGAGTCCACACATCACTCCCCGATGGCCCTGGCCCCACCTCTGCCTCCGACACAGAGCCCTCATCCGGGCCTTCCCCAGCCTCCAGGATTGGCCCATGTTCTTCCTCAGTCTCATCGCTGTCTGACTCTTTTTGCAGCTCTGCAGGCTGCTAGTGGACCACAACAGGCTTGGCCATGGTCTCCATTTGCAAATCAGCAGTAGCTGCACATCTAGGACAGTTGTGGATTGCTCCTTCAGGGAGAGGTATGATTGGAGCATACCAGGGTGCAAAGTGATTTCTGTCAATTCAAGTCAGCTTCAACCTGTGTTGTCCCCCGGTAACCTTCACAAAGCCACTACAGACCTCCAGACCACCTTCAATACATCCTAGGATAGATGGATAGAAACACACACACAAATTTATATATAAAATTGGTATCACCCTATTTATACACTGCACCCACAAACCAACCAACCTTCTCCTAACAATTTCATGTAGATGTTGACAAGTAGGGGTGAGAAGACTCCATGAGGGACTACTGAGCCGACATCTAGCTTTCCTTCCTCCCATTGACTAAAGGAGGAGAACCAGTTCAGAACAGTGCTTCTTACTTCTACACTTTGCTTTATGGTCAAGAGAGATCAGGAAGGTGCACTTTCCAATATCCAAGTCTTAAGAAAAGACAACTAATGCCATTTCTGTCCTATTCCCAAACTCGAATTTAATACAGTGGGTAAACTGCTTCCTCTAGTGTTCTCTGCCACTGAAGTCCCATCATCAAAAGGTGATCTAGATTAAAAAGGAATGAGGGAGAGAGTAGTTGAATATAACTTGATCCAACTTAAGCCTCTTCAGAAGACACTATACCACTGCCTTCTATAAGGCTTCTGACTCAACCCTCTCTTCCAAACAAGCTTTAATCATCATCCCAGTTCATTACTCTGCTCACACCACTCCAACTAATGAAGGAGCAAGGAAAGGCATAGATTCAAGTCAGAAGTGATAGATCTCATGTTTATTTGTTTATTAAATTCATATCGTGTTCATCTTGTGGTTTGAGGCAACTCTGGGTGGCTTACAATGTTATAAGTAGTTCTCAACATATGACCAAAAGTGAGTCCAGAATTATGGTCATAAACTGTGCCAGTCATTAAGCAGGTCACCACATGACTGTGCTCGATTTTATGATCTTATGGCAGTGGTCATTAAGTGAATTACCGTGGTTGCTATGCAACTGTGGTGATCTTTAAACAAATCCAATTTCCATAATGAATGTTTTTTACCAGAACCTGGAAGTAAATGCTAGTTTTCAGAAAAAATGTAACATGACCATGGGATGCTGCAAACAGCTTTAAATGGGAGCTGGTTGCCAAGTGCCCCAAATGCAGTCCTAGGAGCAGGATAGCGGCCATCACAACTTCAAATCCAAGTCATAAGTATTTCTGGGGCTATTTATCATAACTTTGAAAGGTCATTAAGCAACCGGTGGTAAGTCAAGGACTACCTGTACTTAACTACTTCATCAGTCTGCACAGGCTGGCATGATTTCCAGATCACATGACATCACTTGAAATATGTTATATTGTGCCCATGTAGGCAGCTTTATAGACAAAATGTATGCAAACATGTCACGGTGGCCTGATGACAGCTCTTTCTGCCCATCCTCCTTCAACACAGAACAGACCACCTTAAATAGTGCTGCTGGGTGACAACTCACCATTGGAAGGGCAGAGATATATTGATGCTTTGCCAACCTTTCCACCATGGTATAGATTCTTAGCTGTGCCAGTCAAATTCACCGTTTTTCTTCCTCCAACCGTGATCAAAGTCTCTCTTTTGATATTTGATCTCCTAGATTCCCTCAATAAACCAAGTGGCAGATAGAGAAAGGCCACTTGAGGGCAATCATGTCAAGTAGCTTTGCCTCCAACCCCAGAGCATAAAATACCCATTATTGTCTAAAGCCGGCCTTCACTATATTCAGCCCACAGACCACATGAAGCTCACCAAGAAACCTTATGCAGCCTGCCAGCGGTTTTTCTTTTTTAATAATGAGTTTAGCACAGCTGTCATTGAAGGATGCATTGCCAAGTATCTCCAAGCCTTACCGTTACCATCCATTGCAGCATTGTTGATGCTCTTCTAGTTGTCAGATTATTGAAAGTACCAGGTACTGCATTGTCCTGCAATTTTATTAATGTGGCCTTTGCCTTCTACATGTTCTGCAGGCCAGGTCTAAAGAAATGTTTTTTTTAAAAAAAATAATAATACACTAAACATAATTTTACAAGCAGACCAAATTATACAAAATAGATTTCATGCAATAATAAAGCAATTGTGCTTAATAAATGCTAAAATTGTATTCCCTATATTTTCTTCAGAATTGAATTTAAATGTTTTTTCCCCCCTGCCATTACAAAATTTCTGGATGAAATTTCTTTTATGAAATAAAAACAGGTTTGTGTGGGAATTTTACTTTTATGAACCAAAGTTATCTCTTACTTTTCATATTTCTGCCAATTTTGCATGGGACCACGGGACACTGCAAATGGTTGTAAGAGCGCTGTGTTGCTGAGTACCTGAAATTCAATCATGCAAGCAGAGGGATCTCAACTGTCATTAACTGTCGTTGGATCCGATTTATAAGTTACTCTTTTTGGGTCTTCGTAATTTTGAATGTGAGTTGAGAACCACCTGTAACACTTCGATACCGAGCTACCTAATTTCTTGTAGAATTATTTCCTCTTCAATCTGAGCACTGACCAGGAAAAGCCAGGCCTTCCAAACTTTATGGAAGGCTAGGTGGGTGGAGACCTGCTGAACTTTAGGCAGAAGAGCATTCCATTGGACAGGAGCTGCCACAGAAAAGGTATACTTCCTAGCTTCCATCATATAGCAACATTTAGGGAAACAGACTAGGAGTGTACCCACCTGATTTGATCTGGTAGGATGGATAGATATCCTTTAAAAAGGCAATCCTGCAGATAAGGCTGAATTGCAACTGGAAAGAAACTGGAATTCAATGCAACTGAGGTGTTATATGGGCAAACCTATATACTGTGCATATTGCTACATTCTGGATCAGTTGAACTTTCTAGGTGGTCTTCAAGGGCAGCCTTATGTATAGCACATCATAGTAATCCAAATGGGAGGTGACCAAAGCATGGATAACCATGAGCAAGGTTCTGGTCAAGGGAAGGGCACAAATGGCATACTAGACAAATCTATGCAAAGCACCCCCATTCCCCCAGCCACAACTTCTTGTTGTCTGAAGATCTTCAGCTTCCCTCAGTATTGTATATGCACTTTAATCCACTTACATATCAAGTTTATTTCACATTTCTCCTACCACCTCAAATCATCTATGAATGACTTCTAATCTGGTTTCCTTCAATATCGTTTCCAGTCTGGAGTTTGCTTGCCCCTAAAGATTAATAAATGACTGTGTATGTTCGTTTGCATACCACCTTTACTACATTTACAAATAACTCAACGCGGTGATCCACCATCCTCCTCCTATTTCCCCACAACAATAACCCTGTTAGGTGGGTTGGGCTGAGAGAATGGCTGGCCCAAGATCACATAGTTGATTTTCATGGCAAAGGTGGGACTTGAACTCATGATCTCCTGGTTTCTAGTCTGGTGCTATTGTTGACGTTGACTTATCAATTCATTTCAATGCTGATTGATAATTTAGGCAAAAGCCTTTCTCTCTAGCTCTGAGAGAATTGGCTAGTTAAAACAAGGGTCCCAAATCTCAGTCCGTGGACCAGCACTGGTCTGTGGCATGCCAGAAACGGGGCCATGCAAACAAGCAAAGCCCCATCCGCAGGATACAGGCAGCACACAAAACCACAACCCCTCCCGAATTTGCCTTTTCTTCCACTCTTTGCACATTGTTGACTGTGGAGGGAGTGGGTGGGACGGCTATACTGATAGATATGTATGCATGCAGAAATCCTCCTGACTGGCCCAGAAACCCCTTTACATGCCATCTTATTATGGTCTACTGGCATTTTGGCTGGGATCAGATAGATCAGACTTCTCCAACACCTCTGGAGAGCATTTCTGGTTAGAAAAGGCTGCTTCAAACATTATTTTACATAACTACCCCAATATTGCATAAAGCCAAGTCGGTGTCACATTAACAATAGGCGATCTTGCCAAAACGGTTCCCGATCCGGTGTTTTCCACCTCTGGGATACCTTTTCCTCATAGCTCCTCAATAGTAACTCAAGGGTTTAGTAGCCCTCCTTCCTCTTCCTTAACGACATTTGTAAATTAACTCAACCCGCTCCTTCCTTTCCCATGCCATTTCCCCCCCATCCCCGTAATAGCTTTTCAAGGCCCACAACTCTTCCACCCCCCACCCCCCACCTCCCCACATATCTAATCTCGCCTTCAACCTTTCCTCATATTCCCCTGGCAGAAAACACTCCACGACAAACCCGAGATCCTCCTCGGTGGTTGGAACTCTCTACCTCACCACCTCTTCCTCTCCCCCGCTCCCCCCCCCCGCCGCTTTTTTTCTTCTTTTCTTTCCTACACATCCTAACATGATCTTCTTCCCTTCGCGGCCGCCCTTCCGAGCAGGGTCATTGGCTGTTGCTAGCGGCTCCTCTCTCCGGATTGGCTAAGTCGCGCTTGCCCCTCGCTTCGCCTTGGTTCTAGACTTGTTGTCTGGCTCCGAGGCTGAAAGTCTGAGGTGGGGGGGGGGAGAAGAGGAGGAGGAGAGACTGGCGCTGCTCCGGCGGGGGAGTAGGAGGAGAGTATCATTCAGTCACGCTTGGCTGTCTGGGCGGCGCTGCGGTCTCTCTCCCCCCCCCCTCCTACTCCCCTCCCCGGCTCAGCGGCGGTGCTAATCGTAGTAGTAGCAGCACCGCTCCCGCCGCCCTCGTGGGTCGCGAGCGCCCTCCCTCGCTCTTGCCTGCTTGCACTCCCGCCGCCGCCGCCCTTCTCTCTGGGGAACGCGGCGGAGACGCTGGAGCGAGTCGCCGGCGGGCGCCCACGGAGGGAGCTGCCGAGCGAGAGAGGGGCGGGAAAGGCGAGAGGAAGGAAGGGGGAAGTGTGGAGAGGAGGAGCCGGGCGTGCGAAGGAGAGATAGACCGAGGAGTGAGCGAGCGGAGGCGAGGGGGAAGAAAGAAAGGAAAGCGGGGAAAGCTCACGGGAGCGCTGCTTTTTTTCTCCCCCACCGCGTGCGGCGGCTCGGGCAGGAACAGCGACGGCGGCGCTAACGGGGGGCTGCGGCAGGCGCTGCTGCTGCTACGGCATCCGGGGCCCGGCCTACGAAGCGGACGCAGAAGAAGCCGGAGGTGGAGGGGGGGGGGGAGTGTGAGAGAGATCGGCCTCCCGCTTCCGAAGAACCAAGCCAGGCTGCTGCGCAGGCACTGCGGCCCCGTTGTTGCTCTTAGCCGCCGCTGCCGCCGCCGCCCCCTTGAGAGGGCAGGAAGTGACTCTAAAGCCGGGACTGGGCGGTGTGTGTGAAGCACCTGAAACCGCGTATTTGTCAGAGCGGAAAGAGGGCGAAGACGCCCAGGACCCACCGAGACCTCCTTCCCCTCTTCGGAAAAGTGAAACGGCTGGGAAGGAAAGGGGAAAAAAAAAAAAAGACCTCCCCCCCTTCCCCTCCAGCCTCGCTTCTCTGTGGCCTCCTTTCGGTCGTGTCCCGCTGCCCTCGCCGAGGTTGGCCTTCTCCTCCTCGGCTTCTCTCCTCTCCTTTTTTTGTTTGTTTTTAAACTCGAGAAAAACTTGATTTGGATTTAAAGCATCGCGGAGTGGCGAAAGGGACCCGCTTGTAGATGGAGGAAACCTGGACGGCCGAAGTGTAAGGTGGGCGAAAATCGTCGTCAAAAGTCCGAATTTGTACGTGGAGTTGGGGTGGTTGAATGTTGCTAGGAAAATTGCTTTGCGCGGGAGGGGAAAGTACTCCCCCCGCCCGAGATCCTGATCTGCTTCCTCGCATAATTGACTTTATAATACAAGTATTGGAGTTCACTCCCTTAATCCTGTGAAAAGTTGCAATAGACGGATCTGCCTCGCTACTTGGTTCGTGGCTGAAGTAAAGTGAAAGAGAGCGGATTTGGTGTTTGGGGGGTGGGGGCGGAACGGGGCTAAAGCTTCTCAACAGGAATTTCTTTGTTCCACAGTGGAAGGTAGTGTATTGCAATGGGACTGCTTGATTATGCATTCGTGAGTCAGTTGAAACTTATTTCTGAAATGGCATCTTTTCCCCTTCATCTGTTGATATTATAGTTGAAATTCTTTTTCTCTTATAGATTAGAAAAGTTAAGACAGGGAAGATCGATTTCCTCCTCGGGTAGTTAAAGGAGTAAGTTCATACAGCTGGAAAGGCCTGATGAACTGCTTATGAGAGTTGTAGTTTCTCTTCCAAGATCTGCAGTTTGAAGATATTCGATAGCTATTTCCAATTCCGATTAAACAACTTGTTTTTTGGGTAAATTAGTCGAAAACTTTCCAAGAGTCTTATGAAAGTTGTAGTTAGTATACCAAATCTATAATAACAATCTAAAAAAGGAAACAAATGCTCTTTGGACTAGATATTTTAATTTGAGAATAATTAGGTAATCAGGAAACACATATGAAGGTAGTTTTAAAAGATTTTTAAAAGTTTTCGTGAAACAAAAATCTTTGATTTTTTTGTATGGAATTAAAATATACCACTTGTAGAATTACTTAATCTTGATTAGGCAAGAATTGAATGTTTTATTTAAAGTGAATTGAGCAAAATTGTAAATTATATAACTGATAACTGTAAGTAAAGTATGTTTTGTCTTGAAAACACATATTTTTCCCCCACTCCAGTTAGCTTTGTCAGAGTAAAATATATACTGGTAAGCCCTTTTTACAGTTGATAGCATGATCTGAGCAAAGATTTACTTTGTCATCCAACAATATTCAATAAAATAGATGGCAATGAAATTTAACTTCCTTATATGGCTTAGTCATGAACTTGAAATAGAGTACAGTACCTGTAGTCCTTTTACACAAAAGGGTCATTTCAAAAACAATATTAATTCCTAGCCTTGACTTTAAATGCTGAAGGGGACAAAAATGTATAACTATGAAAGTTACAGCTGTAAAACTTCACATTCGTATTTTGAACTGTTGGAATCTTTTCCACTCAAAAACCTAGAAAACTTTAGCCACTGTTTTGAAAATTTGTGTCTCTTGATGCAGTTTTGGCTAATTCTGATGTCATTAAAGTCCATTAGTTTAGTGTAAAATGATTTATTGGGATTCTTACTCCCGAAAATTGAGAGTTTATGACAGTAAATTATCTGATCTATTTTCTTTAGTTGTGTATTACATTTTTAATTGATCTTTCAGAACACTGCATTGGTCCTGTATTCCCTTTATTTCTGTACAAAACCTTTAGTTTTGATCAGAAAAATAATATATACAATGTATTTTAGAAATCGTAATCAACATTTTACAATTGTAGCCTGTTTGAATAAATACTTTTCTTTGACACTTTTTCTATGACTCAGTTTAAAGAGGTGGTATTAAGAGCCTATCTGCAGTGACCCTGGAAATAAGTAAAATAACCTAAACATGTGGATCCAGGCCTTTCATTGGATAATGCCCAGAGGGCCTATGAAGTCTTATGTGTTCCTGCGTAAAGTTGTAATGTTTTCCTGGTAATTCATTCCTGTCAAGGCAAGCCTTTCTGTACCTTTCCAGCTGCATCCTTTGAAAGAAAAGCAAATAAATAAATAAATAAATAAATAAATACTGTATTAACTAGTAGTGGGATTACGATGAAAAATATATGAATCTGATAATAATTCAGCCTTTCTTTAAAGAGAGATCTGTAGGTCTGTATGTACTGTCAATGTTGGAAGTCCTGTTGTTTCAGTTTCCCATAAGACAATGATTAGAAAGCACATTCAGTAAATTGGGATTTGAATCTGTTTCTACAGCTGCCACCAAAAGTATTTTGGTTCAGGCTTGTCCTATGTTATTTGTGTATTTTTTCAGATACATCCTTTGTGACAGTAACAATGTTATGCTTACAGCAAACTGTAGCTGCCATATAAATTTTCTCTGAGTGTTAGACTGTTAGACTGTTTAATTGAGTCAATAACCATGGACTTGCAATTTTGATGAAGTGTTTTTGGAGTTATCATACATTAATTGGCTATGATCTTGGGTAATATACTCCACTTCTGGTTCTGGTTCTATTTTTTCCCCCTGAGTGTATTCATGTTAAGTCTTAGAATTTTCTCAGTGTGAAATACAGATGGTCATAAATTTGCATAAAGATAGAAGACGTTATTTTATTTGTATGTTTTGGTGTGTCACTTTGAATGCCAAATACATATTGACTTGCAGATTGCTCAAACAATGGATTGGAAACAAATTTGTTTTTAGGCAAATAGAAATTGTTGTTTCATTCATGTGAGAGATTTATGTAGCATAGACTTCCATTAGAACAGAAGGGAGGCAGTTTATACTGGTTTCCCTAGTACATCAATAGTCCAGTCCTACCATCTCCCTTCTAAAATAGAGGGTTTTTTGACAGAGCTGCAAGGGGAAGGGAAGGTGCATTTTGTAAGTCATCTGAGTCCTCGAATTACAATCACAATTGAGGCCAAAATTACGTTGCTAAGTGAAACATTCGTTAAGTAAGTTTGCTCCATTTTATGACTTTTCTTGCCACAGTTGTTAAGGGAATCACTGCATTTGTTAAATTAGTAACACGGTTGTTAAGTGAATCTGGATTCCCCATTGACTTTGCTTTTCAGAAGGTCACAAAAGCTGATCACATGACCCTGGGACACTGCAACCATCATAAATATGCCAAGCATGATCATGTGACCATGGGGATGCTGCAAAGATAAGTGTGAAAAATGGTTATAAGTTACTTTTTTCAGTGCTGTTGTAACTCTCAGGTCACTAAATAAACTGTTGTAGACTGAGAACTATCTGTATAAAACCAATCTGTTAAAATAATCAGGACTAAGTCTTTTAAGTTACAGTGCCATTGAGTTTTGCTATATTTATATTTTGCTGCTGAAATAATGAGGAAGGGAACGGGCAGGTTATGGCCAGAAGTAACCTGTGTGGTTTTCAGTGACATCTTCCTTTAATTTTATTAATAATGTTTAGCAATAGCTATTAGGCAATAGCACTTAGACTTATATACCACTTCCCAGTGCTTTACAGCCCTCTCTAAGCAGTTTACAGAGTCAGCATATTGTCCCCAACAGTCCAGGTCCTCATTTTACCAACCTTGGAAGAAGGGAAGGGTGGGTCAATCTTGAGCTGGTTAGATTGGTTATCATTTCAAGTGTCCAAAAAGGACTTAACAGATACTGTTTTTAGAAGCTGAGATTTTAAAATCTATTTAATAACCATAAAGAAGAATATTTGGTATCGGGGATACCAAACTGAGATGGTAAAATGAAATTAGTCCATGCCCACATGCCATAGCAATATGTTCTGCTTAAATTTTCAGAAAAGGAAAAACACACCCAATAAATGTTTTAATGATAGATAACATGAGACAAAAGGAGTCCAGATAGAGATGAAATAACTGGACCTAATGAAATCTGGAAAGTCTGTATGAAATTTTCAACATACATAAATTGGAGGAATGGAGCAAGTAGAAGGAAAGAGGAAGGAGCTACATGGTCTATCTCAGATTATAAACTATTCAAGTAATAAAAGAGGAAGTATTAAACATACAGTATTGCTCTGTTAAACAAAATATTCAAGAAGAATCACTTAAATTCATAAATTTAGCTGATACTTATGAAATCATTCCTTTGACATACTTAGTGTAATTAAAATTATATAACTAACAATCACAAAATCATGTTTTATGCAATAAAAACATGTTTTTGTTTGAATGTTTTGACATATTTTAAAAAGCAAAAGTGAAACTCAATAAAATGCAAATACCATAGAACTTCTTCTTTCAATATATTTTGTAGACTTGGAATGATTTTTCAGAATGATTTGAGAATGTGGGAGAGAAGAGAATCTGCCCACCTATGGTTTTGTTTTTAAAAAAAATCATATTTGGGGATTTTATTCTGAATAAGTTTATCAGTTTCTTTATTGCTGCAAAATCAGTCTGAAAGAAAAGGCCATTATACGCACTGCTATTCCTCTGGATGAATCTCTTTGTCCTGAACTTTATTCAAGTTAGTGTGAATGGGTCAGCAATGTTAGTGTGCTAATGCCTTTTCTGACTAGCACATTTTATAAAAGGTGTAAACTCAACCTGCAATCCATTTTATCAGGTGCACAGAGTGGTTATTTTATTACTAAACTATAACCAAAGCTAAAACTACTAATATTAGATTTTCTGGACCAATCATTGCTATTGGCTCAGGCTTCCTCTGCGAAGCAATGTGATGGGCCAGCAGCTTCCAATGTGAGCTGCAGAATGTGCACCAGAAGCACTGCTGGAGAACAGGTCTGGGTTTCAGTGTGTTGGAAGCTGCTGGCTCCTTTTGAACTCTGCAGGAGAAAGGCTGGGGACAAAAGCAAGCAGGGGAAAAAAAACAACAACCCTGGATAAATTACCCCAAATTGTCTATGGAGATTCTCAGTCATCCAGGTCATAGTTGTCCCAAAAGTTTTTTTTTTCCAAGAGGCAAATGGACTTTCTGGTTTGTCTTTGAAGACATTTTGCTTTTTATCCAAGAAAGCTCTTCAGCTCTGACTGGATGGTGGGGAATGGAAGGATTTATACTCCTTGCAGACAGCTGCTCATTTGCATTCTGGTCATTTGCATCCACCCCAAGAATAAAAGACCCAGACACAAACTGAGTAAAGTGGTATATGCAGTACAATGCAGTGAGCCATATGCAGAGCTGTATATTGGTGAAACAAAACAACTACTTCATAAACACATGGCACAACATGGGAGAACAAACCCATCAGGACTAGATTCAGCAATCCATCTACACTTAAAAGAGAAAGGCCACTCTTTTGAAGACAGCAAAGTCCACATTTTGGACAGAGAGGACCACTGGTTTGAAAGAGGGGTCAAAGAGGCCATCTATGTCAAAATTGATCAGCCCTCTCTCAACAGAGGGGGAGGGATATGACATTATCTAACTCCAGTCTACAACACAGTCCTTTCAACAGTTCCAAGAAGGCGCCACACCCATTTGCACCAGTTAGGTGACCCTGATGACACAGAAAAACCTCCAGGTGGCCTTAATTTGGCATGGGTGTCAAATTTGTGATGTCATGTCATCACATAATGTTTTGTGATGTTTTTCTCCTTTGCGGGGCTGTGGTGGGTATGGCATGCATGTGATGTATCTGGCCCATGGGTCACCAGTTTTACACCCCTGCCTTAATGCTCACTAAAAAGAATGCAAATGACCAGCTGTCTGCAAGGAGTATAAATCCTTCCATTCCCCACCATTCAGTCAGAGCTGAAGAAGCCAGTTGGATAAGAAGTGAAAGTCTTCAAAGAAAAACCAGATAGTTTGGTTGCTTCTTGAAAAAGCTCCTTTGCTATCCCAAATTGGATAACAGTGTTTTTTCATTGGTAACAATTAACCCAGGGGACTGCAACCTGCAGCTCTGGAGCCTCATGTGGCTCTTTCATCCCTCTGCTGCGGCTTTCACTCAAAATATGTGTCACAACCGCCAATGTGTGACACCCGCCAGCACTTGATTTATTGAGCTTTTCGACCCATTTTTTTTTTTGGAGTTCAAAATGTTTTTGTTGCATGCAGAAATAAAAATGTGTTTTCTTTGTAGCAGGACATTGATTTTATAAATACAAAACTACAGATAGCATAAAGGTAAAAAACGATATGTGCAGTGTTATCTTCATTTTAGATGACAAAAGGTTTTTGTGGCTCCCGATATTTTCTTTCCTGTGGGAAATAGGTCCAAATGGCTCTTTGAGTGTTTAAGGTTGCCAACCCCTGAATTAACCCATTAACAATCCTCAAGAAGCCTTCCCTGGACCCGGCTGTTTTAGGTAACTATCGTCCGGTCTTCAACCTTCGCTTCGCGGCGAAGGTTGTAGAGAGTATGGTGGCATATCAGTTTCCCCTGCACCTGGAGGAAACTGTCTATCTAGACCCGTTCCAGTCTGGCTTCCGGCCCGGTTACAGCACTGAGACGGCTTTGGTCGCGTTGGTGGATGATCTCTGGAGGGCCAGGGATAGGGGTTGTTCCTCTGCCCTGGTCCTATTAGACCTCTCAGCGGCTTTTGATACCATCGACCATGGTATCCTGCTGCGCCGGTTGGAGGGATTGGGAGTGAGAGGCACCGTTTATCGGTGGTTCTCCTCCTATCTCTCCGACCGGTCGCAGACGGTGTTGACGGGGGGGCAGAGGTCGGCCCCCCGGCGCCTCACTTGTGGGGTGCCGCAGGGGTTGATTCTCTCGCCCCTTCTGTTCAACATCTATATGAAGCCGCTGGGTGAGATCATCAGTGGCTTCGGTGTGAGGTACCAGCTGTACGCTGATGACACCCAGCTGTACTTTTCCACACCGGGCCACCCCAATGAAGCTATCGAAGTGCTGTCCCGGTGTTTGGAAGCCGTACGGGTCTGGATGGGGAGAAACAGGCTCAAGCTCAATCCCTCCAAGACGGAGTGGCTGTGGATGCCGGCATCCCGGTACAGTCAGCTGAGTCCACGGCTGACTGTTGGGAGCGAGTCACTGGCCCCGATGGAGAGGGTGCGCAACTTGGGCGTTCTCCTGGATGAACGGCTGTCTTTTGAAGACCACCTGACGGCCGTCTCCAGGAGAGCTTTCCACCAGGTTCGCCTGGTGCGCCAGTTGCGCCCCTTTCTAGACCGGGATGCCTTGTGCACAGTCACTCACGCCCTCGTGACGTCTCGTTTGGATTACTGCAATGCTCTCTACATGGGGCTCCCCTTGAGGGGCATCTGGAGGCTTCAGTTAGTCCAGAATGCAGCTGCGCGGGTGATAGAGGGAGCCCCTCGTGGCTCCCGTGTGACACCTATCCTGCGCAGACTGCACTGGCTACCTGTGGCCTTCCGGGTGCGCTTCAAGGTTTTGGTGACAATCTTTAAAGCGCTCCATGGCATAGGGCCGGGTTACTTACGGGACCGCCTGCTGTTACCGAGTACCTCTCACCGACCCGTCCGCTCTCACAGAGAGGGACTCCTCAGGGTGCCGTCGGCTAGGCAGTGCCGTCTGGCGACACCCAGGGGAAGGGCCTTCTCTGTGGGGGCTCCCACCCTCTGGAACGAACTCCCTCCAGGACTTCGTCAACTTCCGGACCTCCGAACCTTTCGTCGCGAGCTCAAAACACACCTATTTATTTGCGCGGGGCTGGGTTAGTTTTTAAATTTATTGGTTTTATGGGGTTTTTTAGTATTTATATTGTTTTTATCAATCTGGCTATTGAATAAGTTTTTTATGTCTGATTTTAAATTGTATTTATATGTCTGTTTTTTAATTGCCTGTGAACCGCCCTGAGTCCCTAGGGAGATAGGGCGGTATATAAATTTGAACAAACAAACAAATAAATAAATAAATATGGATATTTAAATTAATAAAGTGTTTTACTTTAAAATGGACTTTCTGGTAAGTGGTTTTGGGTAATGAAGGGAAAAGTTTGGGGAATATTGGCCTAAGAAGTCAGTCATGCTGGGCTTGTCTTCCATCTGTCACTGAAGCCTGCTATCCTAGAACTATTGGAACTGCTCTGGCTAAGCAGTGTGGACTCCTGATATTCCACCTAATGAACTGCATTGCTTAACAATTGAAATTCCAGTCCCAATTAGGATAGCTAAGTGAGGACTGCCTATAGACTTGAGGCTGAAATGCTAATAATGGCTTATTGGACTGATTTGGGAATAAGGTCTTTGCATCTTTTTGTTGACATCGTAATCCAGTCTGTTTTAATGGTGAGAGTGATAATTTAACTATATAGTTATGCTCAGTGGTGGGATTCAAATAATTTAACAACCGGTTCTCTGCCCTAATGATTTCTTCCAATAACCAGTTTGCCAAACTACTCAGAAAGTTAACAACCAGTTCTCCCGAAGTGGTGCGAACTGGCTGAATCCCACCACTGGTTATGCTCTCTTTGCTTTTCAATGTCACTTTGACAATTACAGCTAAAAAGTATTTTATCAGTTTCAGTTGACATACTTACTGTTACATTTTAGGCCATGTATTTCAGGCTTTATTTCTGGTTGAAGTACAATAGCAAGCAGACTTCATACGTAAGTGTAAGTGCACCTCAACAAAATCTCAATCATATATGAGATTGTATGCAAACAAGTTCCAAGTAGCAACAGGGCTGCCAGGTCATGATCCAAAGATTGTCAGCCAACCTAGGTTCAGAACAACTGAAATGTTGAGAGGCAGGAGATTCAGGGCTTTAGGAACATGGAAATCTGGTAGAATGATGGTACCCAATTAAGACTCAACTAATGCTGACTCTTAAGTAGAGTCTCTGTCAGGTGAGAGTCAATCAAAGCTAGGAATGCCATTACCAGGTAGAGAAGTACATAGAGTACTTTTGCTTTTGCTTGGCTCACATATAGAGTCTGGTAATCTTGAGGGTTGGGCAGTCAACCAAATCCTGGTTGTGAGTGGAGTTTCTCTTGATTATTGCTGCTGAGGCCAGTCTCAATAGTTTATTGTCTTCTGAAGTTGAAATCATTATATTCAAAGCAGACTTCCTGATTGCAGAGTCTTCCAGTTTGGGTTGGCCATGACAGTCATTATACCTAATTCTTTAGAACAGGGGTCTCCAACCTTGGTCACTTTAAGACTTGTGGACTTCAATTCCCAGAATTCCTTAGCCAGCTTTGCTTTGAGTTGAAGTCCACAAGTCTTAAAGTGACCAAGGTTGGAGAGCCCTGCTTTAGAACATTAATAATGCTTCTATTAGGAATACTACAGTACAACATTTGGTTGTTCTGTTACAACCATGATTATAGTCAGGTGGTTGCTAGTGTACTGCTCAAAATAATTGAAGAGTTTCAGAGGTGGCACTGAACAACTTCAAGAATGTGGTGATGAGAGACTGCAACATCTGCATTGCTGTTGGTGTATAACCATAAATCATGGTTTTCATGACAACTATTGGAGCGTTCAAATTTATCAAACCATGTACAGGAGAACATAACTTCCATTTAGATTTTGCCTTTGATTATGATAGTATAGTATTGACGTAGAGTTCATGAAAATATGTGGAGTTTGGTTGTCTTCATCCTAATCAAATCAATTCATGGTTAAATTTAAGCTTGTGACATCAGTTTTTCTATTTTATTTATTTATTTATTTATTAAATTTTTATACCGCCCTTCTCCCGAAGGACTCAGGGCAGCCAAAAATAAAAACACAGAAATGTACAATTAAAACGATAATTTAAAACCGAGCATATTTAGAAAAAATGGCCATATTTAAAAAGTTTTATTTTTAAAAGTGTGGAGGACTAGTTAGATGGCCTTTTCCGAAAGATTTAAAGAGCTTAATTGATTTTGCAATGTTGTGAATGATACGTTTTAGAGTTAGAAGTGCTGATGCTGTTGAAAACCTGATTGGGCAGAAAAGTGGTCTTGTTCCTAAGGCTCTTTCCAACTACATACACTTTGCATGGTACTCCAGAAGCAATGGGAATTTTGGCAGCTAAGTAGACCAACCCATTGCCAGGTGGTGCTAGATTATATTTGACAGAGAATTTGTCAGCTAAGTGGATTGATTATACTAAGGTAAGAGTCCCAAACTTAAATTGTCATGAATGCAGCATATTCATATGCCTGAGAATCACAAGATTGAAAACCATTTTTAAATTATATAGAAGTTGTAAGAAGTGACGATAATGAAAAGTAGCATAATATATCATTAAACATAAATCTATTAAGTAAAAAGACATTGATCATGGGGCAGCCAGGTCCTCCTCAACTGCTTTCTTCTTTTCTTCCTTCCTTGGGCAGCCCCAGCTTCCTAACCTATCTTTTTTTTTGGCCAGTCCTTTCTTCACTGCTGCCAAAGAACCTGATGCAGCCTTAGAAACAGTGACTGCCACAGACCACGACAACAGGTTCCTATTTCTCAGCAATGTGGAGCTGAGCATGCAACAACTGGGAGCACAGCTGAGAAGACCCTGTTGTTTCTGGAAAACTTACTGGCCAGGGCAAGATAATAGGTCTTGGTTTTTCACTGTATGAGGTGTTTCCTCTGGCCTGCTTGCTCATAATTGTGAATTGAGGTCTGGAGCATTGCTGGGCAGTTTTGAGCTGTGAGTTTGAGATTCTGTACTAAGGCATCCTTATAATGAGACAATATGGTAACAAAAAGGTCTTTTCTTTCATATATCATCAAATATTGTTCTAGCATCGCTAGAGGATTTATTAATTTCTCCCCAGTGACAGAGGTGCTCAAATCTAATATAACCCAATGGCAGCATTTTAAGTACTTAATGGTAAGTGCTTTGGTGTTGCCTTAGGTGCCGGATTTCATATCTGGCCTAATTCTGTTGGTTGGCTTTCTGTTGTTAGGGCCTGAGGGCAGGGAGAAGCTGTTTTATTATAAGGCCAATGTTTTGTTGTCTGACCCTGTTCTTCATGACTGATTTATGTTAGCCAGGAAAGATTGACTGAATCAGGTGCAGTGATGAATGCATTGTTGCATAAATCGATACTGAAGACCCCCCCCCCCAAAGGAGGGAGCTCTGCCAGAAAAAACTTACTCTGGATGCTACTGAGCAGTCTATAACATCTTGAATAAAAGGTAATGGTCAGTTTCAGGTAATTGTGATTTTGTAGCGCTATTTTAGTATGAGTTCAAATGTGATTTAGGAACTGAAACTGCCTCAGTTACTGTTGTGGTCTTTATTGGAAAATGAGCAGAAAATACAATCCTGTTCTTATTCTCTGTCTCTGAGCAGCTTCTAGTTATTATTAAATATATACCCTGTTCCCCCCAAAATAAGACATCCCCTGATAATAAGCCCAATTGGGCTTTTGAGCTCATGGCAATAAGACCAAGCGCTTAATTCAGAGTTTTAAAAAAATATAAAACAGGGTCTTATTTGGTAATATTAAAGCTGCTCCAAGCTGAGTGAAAATATGTATCAGATTTATTTTTCAAATAGGAAGTTATTTTTTTTGACAACGATGAATATTTCTATAATTTTGTTTGCCATTATTCTAAAACTGATTTTTTTTTTTTTTTTTTTTTTTTTTTTTTTTAAAAAATATAAAACAGGGTCTTATTTGGTAATATTAAATCTGCTCCAAGCTGAGTGAAAATATGTATCAGATTTATTTTTCAAATAGGAAGTTATTTTTTTTGACAACGATGAATATTTCTATAATTTTGTTTGCCATTATTCTAAAACTGATTTCCACAAAGTGTCCTGGTAGTTTCAGAAATATAAACATTACAATTTTTAAAAATATATTTTGATTAGAATTTTTTAAAATAGTAAAAATGAACAAACAAAAGATAAAAAGTAAAGAATACGGAAAAGAATTAAAAGGAAAAAAAATACAAAATTATATCTTCTCTGTATTGAGTAATTGTCATCTTCACCTTTTCTCCATTCATTTCATGGCTTTTTATTCGCCAAATCCCAAAATAATCAATTTGATCTTTTCTTCTTTCAACAAAAATCCACATAAAGTTTCCAATTTTTCAAAAATATTCTTTGTAGTTTATTCTCTGGTTAATTTCACCATTTCTTTAAGTTCAGTTCATTTTAAAATCCAATCTTCCACTATAGTTATTCCAAATTTTTATATATAATAATCTCATTGCAATTACCATTTATAATATTTCTTCTCTAGTTCCTTATCCATAAAACCCAATAGGAATATTTATGGTTTTATTATGCACAGTATCTCTGACATAATTTTATGGATTTGTACCCAAACATTTTTTACTTTTTCACTGTGCATTACCAAAATTTTCTTTCAACATATAAGGCAGTTTTAGCTGCTGTCTCATTGTTCATTATTTTTGTAAAGGTTCTCTCTTAGTGTAAATTTAATACCAGTTCCCGCATTTTCTCCATATATCCATATTTATATTGTTGGGCTGTCATAAATATTACAGTTGTCCAGAGTGAATTTCAGTCTATTTCCATTTCCTTCCCGTCCCCCTTAAATTCTCTTGTTCTTTGCTGTATGTAATAAAGATTAAAATTTTGAGTGCAGCATTAGAACTTACTTTGAAAAGATGACCTGAGCTTTAGCAGAAGCCTTCTTGCTGGGCCAGAAGAATGTAGAATGACCATGCCATTTATCTACTTGCTGGTAAACAAGTGGCAAGTGTAGCATATCTGGTGATTACCTCTCTAGAGTATGCAAGACAGGTTTAGCAGAGTTGTAGGAGGAAGGTCTGGAAACCCTCATGCGTTATCAGTGGGTCCAAACACATATTTTGCTTTACTTTGTATTGCATTGTTTTTTTCAGTCCTTTTCTATAATATATGTGCATTTGGTTTTGGGAAAGCTAAAGAAATAGTCCATTTGCTGTCTACTTTGGTACTAGTATGTGTTTTCTGCTGAATAGTTATGTCCTTTCTGAAGGGTACATGGAAGAATTAATCTTCAATGCTGACATACATAACATACTGTAGCCACGTGAAGCTAGACAACAACACAACAATGAACAAACAACCCCCTCCCCCCCAAAAGAGTTTCTTTAAAATGAAGCAAAGCTCTACCATACAGTTACGTGTTATGCAATAACCCAAATACGTTCTTCTTGCAGAGTTCACAGATACCTTAAATTTGTTAAGGTATGTTAATGTTAATGTTGATGTTAATGTTAATATTGAAAAAATAAACTATGTAAAGCACCCCACTGGGGAGGATTCATGTTTTTATATAGTACAGTAGATGAGACACGGTATATGAAATTATTTTCAACTTGAAAAATGTTGGAATTGGAGGAAAAACATTTCTCTGAGCATCCATTTCCATCATAATTGTATTTGTTTGCATATAAATGCATTTGTATTTTTTTTAAAAAATCATTGAAAACTTTGGTGTGTTTATGTATAACTGTATGGAAATTCAATTAAAGACTGCTTTAAAACTATTAATAATATTTATGGTACATTTACTGTGAGAAATAGTCTATCTAACAGACTCTTGAAATATTCATTGACGGTACTCTTTTCTACAGCTTTATATTGTCATATAAAATAGTTTAGCTTTTAATAATACTTTTTTTATTACAGCTTTGTTTTCAAATGACAAATGTAAAAAAGATAAAAGCATAAATTGAATTAGTAAATGGTCTGCGGCCCTACAAAGAATCAATAAGGAAATGGGAATGGAAAAAAATAATAGTTGTTGTCTTCAAGTGGAAGGTATCCCGTATTTGAGTTATATAGTAGAGAAGTTTTATATTAGATACAAAATCACATTTCCCCCCCCCCCCAATATCAACAGTGGTCCTGTAGTTACGATGGGTCAAAAATGTCTGTCTTTGTAAAATGTTGCCCTCCCCTGTCATGTTATTGTGATCTGAGTGCTTGACAGTCTGTTTTCTCTTACGGCCAGAGTGCCAAATGCCCACAATTTGCAATCTTTTTTGCCAGCTTTCCCAGAAAGTTAGTGGGGAAACTGGCTGGGAAACTTGAAAGCTGTTGCTGAGGGATTTCCCTCCCGCCCATACATGGGGGAGGGGGAAGCATGAAAATCCTTTGGCGGGCTGCAGAAATGAAACTCTGATCTTATCAATCCTTGCTTTGTTTCTATGGCCCAGTGTAGAATTCCCTTCCCTACACAGAAGGGAAAGGAACCTCCTCTAAAAGACTGCAGAAATAGAAGTTAGATCTCAATATTCTGAGACCTGTTTCTGCAGGCCCTGGAGTTCCCCTTCATGCATGGAAGTGAAAGGAGTGTGGCAGACTGCAGAAATGAAGCTTGGATCCCCAAAATCTGAGCTTCTTTTCTGTAGCCTGTCACAGGAGCTCTAATCCGCACACAGAAGGAAGCTTCCTACTCTCCTTTGGCAGACAACTTTTTTACTCCATTGGCTTAATGACTGTGGGGTTACATAATGACCACAGTTGGGACAGCCAGGATTGCAGTTGTTGAGCGAACCACTGCAGTCACATGGATGTCTCACTTAACAGCTCTGCTTGGCTTATATTATTTATTTATTATTCCAATTTATATACTGCCCTGACATTTTTTCTTTTGCGGAGCTGGGGTGAGTGTGGCCTGCGCATGATGCATCCAGCCTGTGGACCACCAGTTTGGCAGGCATGGTGTAAGAGCTCATAGAAGTCATACAACTAAAAGTTGGTGACAATACAATTTTCTTTCAATTTTGAGCAGGAAACAAACATGAAACAAAACGTCTGTTGTGATTTTGTTAGGCTTACCTAACAAAAATTAGAAATTGTACAATTGTACAATGATCCCTTCAGCTAACATTTTTCACTTAAGGAAAAAAATTACTTACTTTCCTTTAGTAATGGAATTATAGTTCTGTTTTTCCTCTTGACTATTAAATTTTGAAATTGTATTGCCCTTGGCCACTGACAGCCTACACATCCTATTTTAAAGTGTTAATTGTTGTGAACGTTTTAAGAGCTGTGATAGTTAGCGTTTACAAATTAAACAAAATTAGATGTTTCAGTGGTTCTTTAATGACTGATTATGCATTAACACATTAAATTCAGGTTGATATAGATTATAAAATTTAATCCACTGACAATTGTCATAATTTAAATAATTCTATTGAAGTTAGAGAAATTTTATTCTAAATAACTGCACCTAGATTTGAGCTACATTCAGATTTCTAAAACATTGAACTGAAATTAATTCATTCAGATTTTTATAGCAATACATGAAAATTGCAACATAAATTTTGAAAATTTCTACAAATTTTAATTTCTAGTTCCATGGATTTAGCGATGTGCAGTTTAAATGCTTTGAAAATTAATGGGTGCATTTGCTGAAATAAATTTCTAGCTGAATTCTAAAACATAATGTGAAAGTGGGTTCCACGGTTTTATTATTCAAGGGAAACAGGTCTTCTGATCCCATCAACCACCTGCAGTGTCCCTGTCCCCCAGCCCCAAGCCAACTGGCAAAGGCCAGTTTTAATAGCGTTCCAGAAGATCAAAAGGTTAGGGAGCAGTTTTCACTTCTGGTGATCGTGTGTTCCCTAGGGATGGGGCCACAGCAGAAAAGGCTCTTCTCCTTGACCCTGCCAGCCAAAATTCCTTAGCAGATGGAATATATAGCAGGCCTTTTCGATTGGGACAAGTGGGGCAGATACTTTTGATCCATGCCATATAGGGCTTTAAAAGTAACAGCCAACACCTTGAATTGGATCCAGAAGCTAACTGGTAATCAATGCAGCTTGTTCAATAAAGGTGTTATATGTGCAATCCTAGGGGCTCCCAGAACTGTGTGCATCAACTCAGGAAGCTCAGACTGCCCAAGGAGCTGCTGATACAGTTATACAGAGTAATTATTGAGTCTATCATGTGCACTTCTATAACTGTATGGTTTGGTTCTGCAACCCAACAAGACAGACACAGACTTCAGAGGATAATTAGAACTGCAGAAAAAACAATTGCTACCAACCTGCCTTCCATTGAGGACCTGTATACTGCATGAGTCAAAAAGAGGGCTGTGAAAATATTTACAGACTCCTCGCATCCTGGACATAAACTGTTTCAACTCCTACCCTCAAAACGACGCTATAGAGCAAGGCACACCAGAACAACTAGAGACAAGAACAGTTTTTTCCCGAATGCCATCACTCTGCTAAACAAATAATCCCCTCAAACTATTTACTAAGTCTGCACTACTATTAATCTCATCATTCCCATCACCCATCTCCTTATGACTAACTGTTGCTTGTATCCTTACAGTTTATATTGATATTGATTGTTTCCTGATTGCTTATTTGTACCCTATGACTATCATTAAGTGTTGTATCTTATGATTCTTGATGAATGTATCTTTTATTTTATGTACATTGAGAGCATATGCACCAAGACACATTCCTTGTGTGTCCAATCTCACTTGGCCAATAAAAAATTCTATTCTATTCCAGTCCAGTCCAGTCCAGTCCAGTCCAGTCCATTCCATTCTATAACCAGCTGTATATTCTATGTAGAATGTATTGCAGTAATCTAGCTAAGAAAAGACTAGGGTATGAGTGACCATGTGCAGGATCTCATGATAAAAGGTAAGAGTGCAAAGGCCCTCCTAGCCATGACTACCACTTGCTCTTTGAGCAGGAGTTGAAAGTACAGGAGGATCCCCATGGTGCACAACAGGTCTGTCCAGACCCATCCAGAACAATGATAACCAGATTCTGAGGTCACTTGCATCCACCGTCTTTCCTGGGTTCAAATGAAACCTGTTGATGCCCATCCAGACCCCTGTAGCCTCCAGGCGTTGAGAAAGGGCAGCCACATCATTGCTTGAATCACCAGGAATGGAGATGTAAAGCTAAATATCATCAGCATATTGATAATATCTTAATCCATACTATTGGATGATCTTACACAGAATTTTTAACTTTATGCACATCATTAATTGAAAAGTTGTTTTTAATTTTATAAAATCAGTATGTCATTTCTCCCTGATGAGGAAACTCATTTTTTCTTATTTTCTCAACCATCTGAGTAGTTCAGTGGACTAGGTCAAGAATCTACAAACGGAAGAACATAAGGAACTCCAAAACCACATGGTTGAAAGAACTTTGGGAGGCAAGATATTAGAGCAGGAGCTTTTAACAATAATCATGCTTCTATTTTAAATATATTTGCAGCACCTTAGTCAGGTTTAAATTTTTACTTGGCTGCCAAAGCTTATAGGATGGCTTTGGGCAAATGGCAGTCTTTCATTGAAATTAATCTGAATGGTATAAATCACCTGGGGAATGATAGCTATAAATATAAAACAAATTTAAGGTCATGTGTCTGCTGCTTGAAACTGGGAGTTCAATAGAATTGTTTTTGGTAATATAAAGTAAGCAAAATAAAAAGAAAAATGAAACAAAATATATTTTTTCTCAGTAATAGTCTTTTCAGTCAAGGGAACCACATCCTGTTTTGTGAGCTTGAACATTTTAAAAAGCAATGCATAGAGTTAACAGTTCTTGGTATTATATATTTTTTAATGAAGTGGGTAAGCAGGTTTTTTTTTTTTAAAATTTTTTGGGGGTGGTGGTTGCATGATGGGTTGGTATTCTTCAGGCTGGTAACAGAGGGAAAACTGATTTCATCTAGGAATTATTTCTGTCATTATAGCTGACAGATTTTATTTAAGATAAGCTTAAAGTTTTCTTCATTGCTAGTAAATTTTAAATAACTTGGATGGAATATATATAGCACTCACAGACCATCTGTTTAATTATAATACATTGAAAATAGAGATTTTCTAATCTAAAAATTCTTTTTAAATTGGAAATCAATTTACATGATTTTTCAATGCATGGCCAGAAGAATGAAATTGATATAGGCAAGATTGGAAAAGTAACTTGATGCTTGCATAAATAGTAACTAGCAGAACTGTCTACAATGTATATAGAAATGCTTCCTCTTCTAGCTGAAGATTCCCACATTTTAATATTCCTTCAACATTGTTAGGTTGGAAGAAAGACTTTTCATATGGTTCAGGATTTTGTGTTCCATCATTATACTGTCTTTTTTTGACTAAAATTTCTAATGTCTGAGATTTCATAAAGTTGCAGTTGCACCTTCAGTGATTTTTATGAACTTTTTTGGCATCTTTTCCAGTTCTGTAGTATTGTAAGAGGGAAGGTAATAGAAATTAAACTTGTGGTTAGTGTGTTATATGTTTTATTTTCTGAACCTGTAGAATATTTTATTAAAAATGGAATGTTCAATTTAGAATGAAAAAAATTGATTCATCGTTTAAGCTAGCAACACAATCTCGTTGAGGAATACTTTAATAAGTTACTTTTTCATATTAAAATTTATGACATTTGAATATACAGGCCTGATCATTCATAAATGTAAGAAAGTGTATAACAGTACAATATTTGTTCATTCTCTTTTCTTTTAACTGCAAAATTGTGCTGTATGTGTTTTCTGATGGGATTTTACTTCATGGCTGATTTCTCCAAAATTTTTCAGCAGTGCAATAGAAAAGCTCCTTCCTCAGAATGATGGCTGCCACGCACACATACACACACATACACACACACACTCAGGGTCAAGTGATTGTGTTTCAGGTATTTGGAAAGTGGCACGCTTTTGCAACCAATTGCATTGTACATGGTCACATGATGATATTTTTTGTCCGTTTCCAACGTTTTCTGCCAGTTTCTGGCAAAAAATGCCCATTCAGAGAAATGGATTCACTTAACAATTAGTTTCTCTCTTTACGACAGTCATAAAATAAATCCAATCACATGTTGTCTCGACTTATAAATGCAACGACTTACAGCTAGAATTCCAGGCTCCATTGTGGTCATAAGTTGAGGGCTACTTATACGAAATAAAATGATTTCATTTCTCTCACACTTTTAATGTGCAGTAGCACGTCTCTTCTGGCAGGCTTAGTCTGAAAACAAAAGCCACATAAATTTTTGGAAAGATTTTTTATTGCCAGTAAGCAGAACCTTGGAAGCTTGTTAAATTCTCCCACTCAACTTCTATCTAATGTAATGGAGGCAGAGTCGCTATGAATCCCTTTTCTCATGCTTCTCCCTCCCCTGGGCTGTGTTGTGGCCCACCGGCAGCCAGCAAAGCTGGCAGCAGAATTGGACAGTGGGGAGGTTGGGGAGGAACTTGGGACAGTCCTGGGGGCTGGGGAAAGCTCGGACGAGGGCTCTGCATCGGAGGCAGAGAGGGGGCCAAGGCAGTTATGTGCAGTTATGTGCAGCCTCTGGAGTCTGACATCAGCAAGGCAGAACAGCAGAAGCCTGTTCCCAGTGTGTGCATGTGCAGAGCTGCCAGACAATAAGAACAATTAAAAAAACAGGGTCGACTTGGGCGTAAGATTTGGAGATGATTGGCCTCTCCCATAAGACATAATAGAAGAGTGAATGGGACATGAGCTTTTGCAGGAAGCAATTAGTTCATCTGGCCGATTCAAGATTTGAAAATTCTGTTTGTGACTCTGCCAAGTTTGGCCTTGCCCTGCATCTGGAAATTAGCTTTCTGGCAGCGTTCCATGTGAGATAGTTGAGTATCGCTAACCTTCCTCTGAAAGACTGTTTATCAAGCCTTGCAGACTGTAAATAAAAGTAATTTACAGTCGTATATAAAAGATTTTGCAGGACTAAGATTGTGCTTTATACTTTCTAAGGAAGCCTAGGTCAGAACAGGTTGAAGTACAGGTAATTCTTGCTTTGCAGCCATTCATTTAGTGACCATTCAGCGTTACAACATTGCTGAACAAAGAGATGACCATTCCTTGAAGTTGAAGCTGTTATAGCATTCCCCTTGGTCACATGATACCAATTTGGTCACCCAGTTTGGCTATTTATGACATTCACTGCCAGATTCCAATCAGTAAAACCATTGGGAAAGCTGGCAGAAGTCGCAGGTCACTGTCATGTGACATCACACTTAATAGTCCCATATGATTTGATTAACAACAGAATTGCTGTCACAAATCTCATCATTTTTCATTTTATAGCCATATCATTTAGCAATAGTTACCAACTGCAGTCCTTAACTAAGGACTACCTTTATCTCTTTTGCAATAGTCCCTCTATTTTCCCAGGGTCTGTTACACATTCCGTCATAACACTGATATTCTTCCCAGCACAATCCAGGTTAAAAAAACTGAACAGCTCACCCATTTCACCATAACTAAAAGGTTGTTCAACAACCAGTCATAAGTTGAGGACTAACTATATTGGCCTCATGGCTGTAATAAACTGATTTGATTTGATGGAATAATTCAGGGATGTCAAATCAAGGCCCACGGACCGGATCTGGCCCACAGGGTGATTAGAGCTGGCCATGGGGCCGCCCTGGAAACAGCGAAGGACCGACTCGCGGTGCCTCTGCCAGCAAAAACTCAGTGGGAAGTTGCAGCTCAGAGGGCTGCAGGATGTTGAGCTGGCCGCGCCCACCCCAGCCATGGTCACCCCAGCTGAGCCCACTCGGCCCCCTGAGATCAAACGCAACCCTGATGCGGCCCTCAATGAAATTGAGTTTGACACCCTTGGAATAATTGAACTCAACAACACTGAAGATGGCATTTAATTTTGTTGTGCTAGGTGTAATGACAATAAAGTAAAGTATTCTGTTTAGTAGATAGCAGTGTATTAAATGCAATAGTAAATTAAATTTGGAACTGAAGTGCTTAGAAAGAGTATATTGACATGAAAGGAAAATGCTATTCATTTCATAGGCAAAACGTCTGACAAGAGCTAGGCACTTTCCACTGTAAAAGTGCTATAGAATCCATCTATGCAATAAAATAAATATAAGTGGGATGCCCTCTGCCCAAAGGCTTCTAAGCAATCCAGTGAAGCAGAATAAATTCTTTTAAGTTCCACGTTCAGGAAGCAGATACAATTATCAGCTAGTGGCCTTTGCCAGGAACATGAAGTTAAAGGCCTGGCTTGTGAGAAAAACTGCCAGATACCACAATGCACTTCTGTCTGTCTGGGCCAAATAGTTATTCCCCCCCCCCCTTTTAATTACAGGCAGAACCACTATTCTAATTACAGATCTCAAGACACAATAGATAATAACACCAAAACAAGGGTTTTATATCCTATGGGAATCATTCTAAGTGGAAGGAGGTTCCATTGGTGAATTTATATTCAAGTGTAAAGTTTTGTTAAAATGATGCTAATTATAAAACAAATGGAGTCAACCTTTAAAAAAAAGCAGAAGGGAAGTAGTTATGGGATACTCAGGAAATTAAACTTTGAATGCAACAAGTAAGCAGCGACTTTGGAAGCATTTTAAAAATAATAGTGCAGAAGGATATGAAGGGCCTCAGGATGTATTTTGAAGGAAGATCCCTAAATAACTGTTCCGTAGTTAGTTGCAATGGAAAAACAAAAACCCTCATCTGTTGCCTACAAGCTTTGAATTTAGGAATTTGATGTGCAACCTTACATGTGTCTTATTACAGTACAAGTAGGTCTGATAGTGGTCAATAACGTTTACTTTCCGGGCACTGTAAAACAAGCTGCAGTGTTCTCAGAACTACATTTTTATATGTTACTAAATCCATAACATTTTATTTTGAAATTTTAAAAATGATGTCACCAGCAACTTTTGGAAATGTTCTGGATTTTGGTGGTGAGGAAGTTGTTTTTAGTAGACTATAAGAATGTATTCCATATAAAACCAGTTACATACATTGCTGCTTAAAAGTTTGTCAACTCCTTTGAATTTTAATATTTCTGGATAAAATTACCCTAAAACCAGTCCCAATTTAACAAATGGGTCAAAAACATCATAATTGTTCATTTATTGAGGAAAATGATCCTATCCTAAATATTTTTGTGTGGCAAATGAATTTAAACCTCTAGGATTATCAGTTTATTTGAAGAGGAAATTAAAGTCATGTGTTCAATCACTGGTATGATAATCAGATGTAAATGTAGAAGGTCCTGCCTTATAAAAAATAATAGAATTTTGGCTATTCATCTTCAAAGTCTCATCTTATAAAAATACGGTATGTGGAAGTGTACCATAGCTCAAAGGATATTACTGAGGTCCTCCAACAAAAATTATTGATGTCTCACAAGTTGGGAAATATTATACAAAAGTATTTCCAAAAAGTTTGGACTCCACAAATAACTTTCAGGCTGATTGTATAGATCCCACCAATGAAAGGAACTAAAAGCTTCTCTTGCATTTTTATTTATGTATGAAATGTATATGGCCACCCATCTCACAAGAATTGACTAAGTGATGTATGGCATTTAAATAAAACAAAGACATAAACTGCTATTAATAAAATGAAAGAGCTATTATTAAAATACAAACCACTACACACAGGATTAAGCATAATGATGGCGCTATCTTTGAATATCACCCCTCTTCTGGGATTCCAAGCCAAATGACATAACCAGATTTTAACGGACTTACAGAATATTAACAGGGGTGAGACTTAACCTTACTTTGTGAAGGAAAGTGTTCCAGAAGGTGGGTACCAGCAGAGAAAGCCCACCTGGGACCTGCCAACTATAAGTTCCTAACAGATGGGACTCAAAGCATGCCCTCTCTGCCAGATCTAATGGGGCTGGCAGATGTAATTGGATAAAGATGGCCCCTTAGATAATCTGATCTGATGCCATGATGGGTTGAAAAGATTAAACCCACAAATTGAATTGGACATGGAAGAAAATGGCAACCAATGCAGTAAAGATATGACGCATGTTGTTTTAGAAGCAGATGTAACCACCTACATTATGTTGGTTACCACCTTTAAAGCGCTCCATGGCTTAGGACCGGGTTATTTATGGGACTGCCTTCTGCCACCATTTGCCTCCCACCGACCCGTGCGCTCCCATAGGGAGGGCCTCCTCAGGGTGCCGTCAGCCAAACAATGTTGGCTGGCGACCCCCAGGGGGAGGGCCTTCTCTGTGGGGGCCCCTACCCTCTGGAACGAACTTCCCCCAGGACTTCGTCAACTTCCTGATCTCCGGACCTTCCGCCCTGAGCTGAAGATGTATTTATTCTTCCGCGCAGGACTGGCATAGAATTAGTTTTAATATTTGTAATTTTAAATGGGTTTTATGGTTTATGTATTTTAATTCAGGGGCCCAATTTAATAAGTTTTTTAGTACTGTTTTTATTTATATTGTATTTATTGATTGTTGATTTTATCTGGCTGTGCACCGCCCTGAGTCCTTCGGGAGAAGGGCGGTATAAAAATTATATTATTATTATTATTATTATTATTATTATTATTATTATTATTATTATTATTATTATTATTATTATTATTATTATTATTACCTTCTGTATCAATTAAACTTCCCGAAGTTCTTCAAATTAGCCCCATATAGTTCATATTACAGTAGTCCAACTGAAGGTGACTAGGGGATGAACGATTGTAAACAGAGCCCCCTGATCTAGGAATGGGTGCAACTGATGCACAACATAAGCTGTGCAAAGGCATTGGTGAATGTGTTCATGATGCCACCATTGGGAGAACATAAAACAGCAGTAGTTGGGTTGCAAGGAAAAAGTTAACTATCTCTACAAAGAACATTATTGCCAATCTACAGTTTCCAAAAGCCCAAATGGATAAGCCAGAAGGCTATTGAAATTATGTTTTGTGGCTAGATTTTATCAATATAAAACTTCTTTCCTTGAATGAAAAGTAATTTGTTTGGCAAAAGGTCAACTCTGCATTCTAGCATAAGAACCTTATCTGAGAAATGTACTTGCAATATCATGGTTTGGGCCTGCCATGCTGCCTCAGGATAATTTGTTATAATTGATGGAACTAATGATTCTAAATTGTACCAGTAAATTGTAGCTATTTAATGAAATACTCGTCTAGAACTGCTGTTTGAAGTTGCAAAGCAGCCCAACCAACTTGCCCTGATTGGGAGGAGGGGGGAAGTCTTCACTCTATTCTTAAAATTTAATATATTACTAAGAAAAAAAACAATTTTAATAATAATAATAATAACAACAACAACAACAACAACAACAACGTTTTAATTTGTATACTGCCCTTCTCCCGAAGGACTCAGGACGGTGAACAGGCAAATAAAATACAAACAGAAACATACACATGAATTAAAACAACCCTTAAAAAACTTGATTCAAATTTGCCAGAAAATTTAAAATAACATTACACCCCATAAAATTACCTAGGATTAGATCTTGGATGAAATAACTGCAGAATGCCTTTAATATTTTTAGGTATATGAAAAAGAATCCAATCTTTGAGAGATACAATAATTAATTGTGTGCAGTATGGCATTCCCTACTGTTCATTTCTTATATTCGATCCCAGATGATATAACTGTTCAAGGTTAAATTCTGTCATGTGGTTAGTATTCTCATTTTGCATTTTTACATAGATACACGTTGTCTTAGGTACAAAATACAAATTTTTGTCAAGCAGAATTTTATCTATTTGTCAAGCAGAATAGCTGGCACTATTACTGTAGCATTTTATGTTTGGGTTAAGCATTACAGGTAGCCCTTGATGTAGGACCACAATTGGGACTGGAATTTTGATTGTAAATTGAGACACAATGCGGCCAGGCACAATTTTTTAATGGCAGTTTTATTGCTGTCACAGTTTGGTTACATCTTTTACTGTTTCTTCTGTTGCTTGCCATATTTTTTGTAGACAATTCGATCAATTCCAGTAGCCTTTAGACTTGATAATAACCAGAGTGCTGCATCAGGTGATTATCATGATGCAAATCCTGAAAGCATGGCTGTCTCTTGGAATTCAGTTTTCTTTGCATTTGTTACTGCATATACATTCCTTTACTTCCTGAAATTATTCAGGGGCCTTGGAGATACTCAATGTCAAACTGATAGCAATGGAGAAATTGAGAGGAATCTCTCTCATTAGCATGTAGATGACAATTACGGTAGCTTAAATCTGGGAATAATCCTTCCCTGTGATTGTATATTAAACGGCGTAGGAGATAATCATAATACCTTCTATTTCGGGCTGCCGTGAGTTGGCCCCAATAGGGGAGCAGGGCTGCTAATTGGAAAGGGATGTTTTTGAACAGAACGTAGTTCCACTAGTTTCTAGTCAGTTTTTGGAATTGGTGCAAAGCCTTTGTAGTGAGCTGTAACATTCTAAATTGTTAGACTTACTGACAAGCTTTTGGCAAAGTTTCTTTAGCATTTGTCTTAGTAGAGGTTGATTAAGATGTAGGTTCTCTCCTTAACATAAAGTGGTTAGCTACTGCATACTAGGAAGAAGCCCTGAAACAGGTAATGGCAACCAGACATACAACATGCATTTGTATAGTAACCATAGTTCAATTCTGTCTCTTCTGTCTCTTAGCCTTCCCATGATTGATCTTTGCTTTTTAGCCTTGAAGCTGGGCACTGTTGTTTATTGGCATAACTTGACATATCTGTCCTGTTTATCTGTTTCACATAAAAGGTTTGATTGAGTTGCCTTATGTAGTACAAACCTACCCGAATATGAAGCCATTGTTGGAATACAGATGCAATATTCTTGAACACGGGACCTAAACTTTGGTTTGATAGCTCCCTTTCTGTGAAATACCCTCACTAGGTAGCAAATGACTGTATTTTAGGTCTTTTTATAGATTTTCTTCTATAGTACATATCCTAATATCTTTTAAAATTGTTACTGCACTTTGGTGTTTGATCTATAGCTTATTTTGGTTAATGTTTTAAAAAGGGGAAGTATTAGCAAAAATAAATGAAAGGTTGTAGAATATTGTATAGAGTTATAGTTTTGACCAAAGTTATTATTTCTCTTTTCACAGAATGTTGGTTTTGAAAGCTCAGGGAAGAAGCAACAGGGAGAAAATCATAATCCAGTGGTAAGCATGACTGCATGGACACCGCATTTAATTATTTAACAAGTAATATTTAAGTTGGGTTTTTTATTGAAATAAATATAGCAGTTAGGAATATTAATAAAATATTAGAGAATAATCAGGAAGTGCCTTATACATTGTAAGCCGCCCTGAGTCTTCGGAGAAGGGCGGGGTATAAATGTAAACAAACACAAAAAAAAAAGTGAAAGAACATTTTACTTGATTTAGTTATTCAATTTTAAGTGCATAGTTGAAATTTTAAACACTTTCTGTTCTTAAAATGATAAAGCCTTAGTTATACCATCTCTGTTTCTCTAGTCATTATATCCTTAGCGTCATAAATAAACATACAAAGCAAAGAATGGGTAAAGGGAGAAGTGAGAGAAGGCAAGGAATCAAATCCATGAATGCTAGAACTTAATTTTCAGATAATGCTATACATTTCTTTGTCTGCCATTTCTAGAAGATGTTTTGTCCAAATGAAAATGTTTATTCTACATTGCTTTCCTACACTCTTAACAGGTTATCAGAGGTCCACAGATATTGACATAATTTTTTGTTGTTATGGTATATATACAAGAATTGTTAAAGTGGAGTCTCTGAAAGTTATAATAAATTGCCACTAAATTCTATTTTATGGTTGGTTTATGGTTTATGGTTTATTAGATTTTTATACCGCCCTTCTCCCGAAGGACTCAGGGCGGTGTACAGCCGGAATAAGAACAAAATATATACAATTTAAAACAACAGTTAAAAAGAGCAAATTTTAAAAGGCTGAATTATTAAAATTTAGATTTAAAATTTAAAAATATAAGAATACCCAATTAAAATTCATCAATAATTATGCCAGTCCCGCTTTAATGAATAAATATGTTTTGAGCTCACGACGGAAGGTCCGAAGATCAGGCACTTGACGCAGGCCAGGGGGAAGTTCGTTCCAGAGCGTCACTGCCCCCACAGAGAAGGCCCTACTCCTGGGGGCCGCCAGCCGACATTGTTTGGCGGACGGCACCCTGAGGAGACCCTCTCTGTGAGAGCGTACGGGTCGGTGGGAGGCAAAGGGTAACAGCAGGCGGTCTCGTAAGTACCTGGGTCCTAAGCCATGGAGCGCTTTAAAGATAGTTACCAGAATCTTGAAGCGCACCGAAGACCACAGGAAGCCAGTGCAAGCTACGGAGCAGCGATGTCACATGGGAGCCACGGCTCCCGTTACTACTCAGCGCAGCCGCATTCTGGACTAACTGCAGCCTCCGGGTGCACCTCAAGGGCAGCCCCATGTAGAGAGCATTGCAATAATCCAGCCTAGACGTAACCAGAGCGTGAGTGACCGTGCATAAGGCATCCCGGTCAAGGAAGGGACGCAACTGGCGAACCAAGCGAACTTGGTAAAAGGCCCTCCTGGCGACGGCCGCCAGATGTTCATCAAAGGACAGCCGTCCATCCAGGAGGACGCCCAAGTTGCGAACCACCTCCTTTGGGGCCACTAACTCGCCCCCAACAGTCAGCTGCGGATGCAGCTGACTGTACCGGGATGCCGGCATCCACAGCCACTCCGTCTTGGAGGGATTGAGCTTGAGTCTGTTTCTCCCCATCCAGACCCGTACAGCTTCCAGGCACCGGGACAGCACTTCAACCGCTTCGTTGGGGTGGTCCGGGGTGGAAAAGTACAGCTGAGTATCATCAGCGTACAGATGGTAACTCACCCCGAAACCACTGATGACCTCACCCAGCGGCTTCATATAGATGTTGAACAGGGTAGGCGAGAGAATCGACCCCTGAGGCACCCCACAAGTGAGGCGCCTCGAGGACGACCTCTGCCCCCCTGTCAACACCGTCTGTGACCGGTCAGAGAGATAGGAGGAGAACCACTGATAAACGGTGCCCCCCACTCCCAATCCCTCCAACCGCGCAGCAGGATACCATGGTCGATGGTATCAAGGCCGCTGAGAGATCTAATAGGACCAAGGCAGAGGAACAACCCCTGTCCCTGGCCCTCCAGAGGTCATCCACCAACGCGACCAAAGCCGTCTCCGTGCTATAACCGGGTCGGAAGCCAGACTGGAACGGGTCTAGATAGACAGTTTCCTCCAGGTGCCGGGGGAGCTGCCATGCAACCACACTCTCTACAACCTTCGCCACAAAGCGAAGGTTGGAGACTGGACGGTAATTACCCAAAATAGCTGGGTCCAGGGAAGGCTTCTTGAGGAGAGGTCTCACCACCGCCTCCTTCAAGGCGGCGGGGAAAACCCCTTCCATCAAAGAAGCATTTATAATCCCCTGGAGCCAGCCTCGTGTCACTTCCTGAGCAGCCAGCACTAACCAGGAAGGGCACGGGTCCAGTAAACATGTAGTTGCATGTAACCTCCCCAGCAACCTGTCCATGTCCTCGGGAGCCACAGAATCAAACTCATCCCACATAACCTCAACAAGACGCGACTCTGTCATCCCGGCTGGATCATCGCAATCTTGGTCCAAACTATCCCGAAGCTGAACGATTTTATCGTATAGATAACCGTTAAACTCCTCAGCTCGTCCCTGTAAGGGGTCATCCCGTCCCTCTTGATAGAGGAGGGAACGGGTCACCCGAAACAGGGCGGCCGGGCGGTTATCTGCCGATGCAATGAGGGTGGAAACGTAGGAACGCTTCGCCTCCCTCATTGCCACTAGGTAGGTCCTAGTAAAGGACCTCACTAGTGTCCGATCAGCCTCGGAACAGCTAGACCTCCAAGTACTCTCTAGGCGTCTTCTCCGGCGTTTCATCTCTCTCAGCTCCTCGGAAAACCAGGGAGCCAATTGAGATCTACGCCGGGTCAGAGGCCGCAAAGGCACGACACGGTCCAAAGCCCCAGCCGCGGCCCGTTCCCAGGCCGCAACCAGTTCTTCAGTCGTGCCGTGGGTAAGATCCTCAGGAAACGGCCCAAGCTCCGTCAGGAACCTCTCCGGGTCCATCAGGCGCCTGGGACGGAACCAACGCATTGGCTCCGTCTCCCTGCGGTGGTGAGCGGCGGTCCGAAAGTCTAGGCGAAGAAGAAAATGATCTGACCATGACACCGGTTCTTTCACTATATCTCCTAAATCCAGATCATTTACCCACTGACCAGAGATGAAAATCAAGTCTAGCGCGCCTCCCCCAATGTGTGTAGGGCCATCAGTTACTTGAATCAGATCCAAGGCCGTCATGGAGGCCTGGAACTCCTGAACCACCGTTGATGACAAGCCGGCAGATGGCAGGTTGAAATCACCCAAGACCAAAAGTCTGGGGATCTCAACCGCCACGCCAGCAAGCACCTCTAGTAGTTCAGGTAGGGCTGTAGTCACGCAGCAAGGAGCCAGGTACGTGATCAACAGCCCCATCTGATTACGGTGGCCCCACTTCACAAGGAGGGATTCACAGCCAGCTATCTGAGGAACAGTGGACTCCCTCGGCTCCAGACTTTCTTTAATCACAACCGCCACCCCCCCACCCCTACCTTGGGCCCTCGGCTGATGGAATGCACGGAAGCCCGGAGGGCACAGTTCAACCAGGGGTACACCCCCTTCTGTGCCCAGCCAAGTCTCCGTAATGCCCATAAGGTCCGCGGACTCCCTCTGAATCAGATCACAAATCAGGGGAGCCTTATTGACCACGGACCGGGCATTGCAAAGCATCAGCCGAAGACCCAAGCTCTGAGGGTCTTGACCATCCGGGGAACGAGTGAGGACTGAGGGGCCGGAGCACGTGATCGCTTTTAGACATCGAACACGTGCTCCCAAAGAGCGATACGGCCCCCTGCCTCCGCCATATCTGCCCCTCCCACTTACCGTACAGATGGAATAACATTCTCTGCTCGGAACAGACCCCTCCCCTCCTGTCTTCGGACCAGCTAAAATAGTGTCGTGAGCGCGCGCTGGGACTGGACATACCCTCCCCGACGGGTCACTCCCCCTACCCGTCGATCCCCTCCCCCCCTTTAAAAACCCCTTATTAAAAAACCTATTTAAAAACCCCCGAAGATTCTTCTTGGACGCATGCCACCTCTCTGGGTCCCAAGACCCTTCGTTAAGGCAGGCCCTCGATAGTGTGGAGGGCCATTCTTGCGAGGCGGGGGCACCTCGCAAGCGAAGAAGTTCAAAAGGTGAGTATCTCATGAGAAGAGGCGGCTAAAAGATGGTATGGCCCCCAGAGCGGTATAGATGATACACAGGGTCTATTAAGTCTCAATGAAAAGTTGAGTCTCAGTAAATCCATTTGGAACCTGGTGCAAGATGGTAAAAGATAGAAGTGTAGACACCGTCTTCGAAGGCAAAAGCCCTGATGAGCCGCTAATGATGGAACTCAAATGGCTCCAGATGACAAATGACAGTCACAGCACTTCAAGCACATAGGGGCAAGATGACACAGGGGCAAGATGGCAAGATGACACCAACCAGTTTAGGGGTAGACGCAAACATCAAGGATATCCCTCTCCTCCTTCTCATTCCCCCATCGCCTCCATCACCCCTTCCCCCCCACCATATGGCCCAGCCCAGTCATAGGCCCTCCGGTATGGTCCAGCCAAGCACACCATCAGGATCATATCGGCCTCCTTAACCTCCAGCCGACGTCCGCTGGCAAAATGAAGGCCGTCCGGAGAGCCCAGAATAGACAGATGGATAAAGGACGCCAAGGTGGCAAAACGCCACAGATGTAAACCGCCGTCAGCGAAATCATAGCGCGCCATAGGGAACTCCCAGCTGGTGATGGAAAACCTAATCAGCTGGGGAGCCCCAACCCCATCGCCGATAGGCAAATACCTAGCTGGGAGGATGGTATGGGTGGGAGCCAATGGCCAGCCGTTCCAAGCCGTTCAAGCCGATTCCAGGAAACCACAATCCTTTCCTCCTCCGATCTTCAATCTTGGCTGAATCAGCTGGGAAGCGCCGAAAAAGCCGCCCCTAAACGCCCCAAAATGGCCGCCGCCATGCGCCGCTCGCCTCCCCGTCTCCGTCTCCGTCTCCGTCCTCGGCGTCCGAAGATCTTACACGAGGCCTGAAGGTCTCAATCGGAAGCCAGAGAACCCACGGATCGAGTCAGGGGGCATAGTCGGCCAGGCGGCGTCTCCAAACACCGCATTGTTCCGGGGCCGTCCAGCCTACCATTCCAGAGAACTCAGAGCACCACCATTTTCGAGCATGCGCAGAAGAATAACAAAATGACAAGATAATGAAGCCATAACTAAAACCATCCAATTTAAGGTGTATGTATTTGGAATCATAGAATAGAAGCATGGAATCATAAGGCTGGAAGGATCTTGGAGGTCTTCAAGTTCAACCTGTTCTCCCCCCCCCCCCCAAAAAAAATTGCAATCCAGGAGACCTTATTGTATCCTGAATAAATGACTGGCCAATATTTTTTGAAGACCTCCCAACAATGAAGCATCCAGAAACATCCGCAACAAAACAACCAAGTCAGAGAGACCAAGGACTCCTTAGTTCAACCATAGTTCTCAGTTTTGTGTTCAAGTTGAAAAAGATAATTACACATCTGGCTTTCACATTTTTTGGGGAGGATTCATTAGTATAAAGAGGTTAATACTTCTATTTAGAGATAATTCTATTCAAGAAGATGCATGAACATAACATTAAAAACTTTTTTTATGTGCTTTGAAATAAGTACTTAGTGTCTTTCATTTAAAAACAACTCATATCTGTAAATATGTGGCAATATTTTATTCAACTTCCTAGGCTTGTTACTATTTTTAGAGTACTTCTTTGTTTTCTCACAATAGTGCCTGAAAATGACAACAAAACGGAACTTGTTTGTGCGATTGGTCCCATGCCGTTGCTTGCGTGGAGAAGAAGAAACTGTGACTGCACTTGATTACTCGCACTGCAGCCTGGAGCAGGTTCCTAAGGAAATTTTTACTTTTGAAAAGACATTGGAAGAACTCTATTTAGATGCTAATCAAATTGAAGAGCTTCCAAAGGTATGTTGCATTCTCATATTGCATTTCTTTATGTAAGTGAATAACAGTGAATCCTCGCATAAATGCTTTGTGTACAAAAGTAGGTAGAGTAAATTTTCTAGTAGTTTATAATGTTCATACAGCAGGAAAGAATATTGATATGTCAACCTTAATTTGTCATATTGATAATGAAAAATCAAGGTTGACATATCAATATTTATATAAGGCTCTGTACATATGCATGTCATCTTCGTTGAAATGAACCATAGTTGCTTGCTTATTAATTATTGTTCTAGCATTGTGAGTGGCCGGCAGAATATATTTTATGGAGCAGAAAATAGTATTTTAGGCTATAGATTGTTTCCATTTTCAGAAGAATCAGTTTAAAAAATATTACTAAATGACCCCCTTGAACATGGATTGTTGGTAAGGTTTAGAATCCAAGCAATATGTTTTACACATTCCTAGGTGAAGTATATTAGCACTGTTGCTCTCCAGAACTTCAGATAACTCCTTCCCAGTGGCTTCCTGTAGACCCTAAATAATAAAGGTCAAAATAAAGTGGTTTTATTGAATAGCATTCTATTTTTCAAACACAGCACAGTAGAATAGAAGCATAACCTTTGTAATATATTGATCTCAACCCCGCCTTAGGAAGGAACACTTCAGAAAAATTGTTAATGTGAAGAAAGTACCATCATTAAAACATTAAAGCAGATTATATGCTGACAGGCATGCATAGCGTCTCTGAAGACTGTTGTTAATTTTCTACATAATATTTCCACTGCAATGATCAGTAAAGTGAAGTATACCCTTCACTTTACTGTGAAGTGTTTGCATACATGCGCAAACATACCCAGGAATAGCCTTTTGAGGCAGCCAAGCAGGCCTTTCCAACATTTTCATGTTTTCACAAAATGTGCTTCACTCAAACTGGCAGCTTTTTGTAAAGCATTTCTTTTAGGTGCTTGTGTGTTATTTTGGTTGATAACATTAAAAAGTAAAAGAATAGATAGTTTACCAAGATGACCATGGTAACCTTGGTCCGATATTCAAGACAAAAATCTGAATAAAACAGATCCAGTATCATCTGGATTGCAATATCATCATACGCAAAGAAACATTTTTCACTGGCTGAATCAGCAAAAAGTGTAATGTTGAAAAACAGCTTCTGTCACTCAGACATTCTGTCTGCATCCTCAAGATCCAAAAGCTAAACAAATTTAAAACTATTAGATAAGCACCTGAAACCAGTGGTGGGTTGCCCCCCCAGTTCAGACCGGTTCGCAAGAATCGGTAATAAAACTGGTGGGAGGCTCCGCCTACAGACCCGGACGTCATCAGGAAGTTTCTGCGCATGTGCAGGTCTCATTGCAAACCAGTAGTAAAGGTAAGTAGAACCTACCCCTGCCTGAAATAGATGTTTCACAATGAGCAGCTGACTGCTACACTTATTGCCTCTGCACCCAGCAAATAAAGCCTCATATACTACATAACAATAATAGATATTAAGTTATTTCAGTGCCCTAAATATAATGAGGTAGATTTTCGATACTCCTGTCCTTTGGTTCTTCATCCCAAATTGGTTTTTTGTTAGTACCCTAGATGTCAATCTTCCATGTTTCTGGAGATCTAAAATCACAGAATAACTGTATTTAAAAACGTACTTTAGAGTAGAATAGAATAGAATAGAATTTTTTTTATTGGCCAAGTGTGATTGGACACACAAGGAATTTGTCTTGGTGCATATGCTCTCTTCTTAGGAAGATCAAAATGTTTTTGTCTGCAACAAACCTTCCAAAGATGGCAAAATGTGCATAAATTACATTTTGAAATGTGCATTATAATCAGGAATATATATGATTGAATATTTTATATAAATTGGCTTTATGATCCTAGCCTTATTTTTACTTCTTAAGTGATTATCACTTCCCAATTTAAGATATAGCACTTTTCCAGATAAAATTTAAGGCTAGGATTTTTCTATTTTTCTCTGGAAAAGGGGAAAAGCTTACCAACTTTGATTAAGCTGTCCAACTGTATGCTTTTTAAATGTTTTTACATGTACACAGTTTTGTAGCAGGTTTATACTTTCTCCTTCCAAGTTTCCCTTTTTCAAAGATAACAGCTTCTGTTCCAATATCTTTTCCTGATAAGGCACTTGTTGACCTACAGCAGGCTCTTTTAAGACTTGTGGACTTCAAGTCCCAGAGTTCCTCAGCCAGCTGGCTGAGGAACTCTGGGAGTTGAAGTCCACAAGTCTTAAAAGAGCCAAGTTTGCAGACCCCTGGTCTACAGAATGCAAAAACAGGTTACCATATTCTGTTTTATGGGATTCACAGTATTTCAGTTTATGAAGCCAAGGCCATGGACAAGAAACTTGTATCTGACTGACTGAGAACACACTCTATGATCTCTGGTGATGTGGCCTCATTTTAGCTGGCTGAGGGACTGAGTGGGTGGATGCAGGGAGTGGTAAATGAATCTTCGCATGAGAGAGTAGGCCATTTGTCTTTCTGTTCCTCAGGAAACATTGCCTGAATTGTCTCAAAGTACCTGACCTGCAATAGTTTTGCATTTCTTAAGAGGCTACTGGTTATTACTTTTAAATTAAAGATTACCGAAGACATTTTTATGAAAATAAAACAGTGTGGGTATTAGAAAAGATACAGAAAATAAGAAAGAAATTAAGAAGTAGAAGTAGAAAAGAAAGAAAGAAGCAACTTCCAATCTTCTTCACAGTGGTCATAAATGCATTTATATTTTACCTTCTCTAAGGTTGCATCATAATTTCTTTCTTTCCATAAGCTACCCTTTCTAATACCCAAACAAGTTCATTTTTCTCTTTTTTTCAGCAAAAAGTCCACAAAAGTGTACTTGTTTCTCTAATCAAAGAAGTTAATTTTGCTATTATCTTTATAAACCTTTTCTCTATTTTGGATATTTCAGAGTCTTTCCATTTTTGCTCATATATTTTAATTCCTTCGATCTTGGTTCAGCCCTGGTTTTGGGAGAGAGTCAGCTATGGATAGATTTATTTACTTACTTATTTAACTCAGTTTAGGTGCTGCCTGACTTCAGACTGACTCTGGGCAGCTCACAATATAATAAACCATAAAAATGCAATACGAAACAAAATGGGATCCGGTTACTTTACACAAAAACATACACAGAAATACAGCCAGTAAAGAGCTCCATTCATTTTAACCCAAGGCCTGGGAAAACAATCATGTTTTTAAGGTCTTATGGATTGCCATGGCAAAGAAGGCACATTTCTGGAACCCCCATAGATAGTACTGTTTAAAGGAACCTGGAGCATGCCAAATCTGCCAGCACATACTGACTAGGCAGAAACATTGGGGGTCTGTCAAATAAGCTGGTTTTTAGGTGCATCTAGATGAGATGGGATGGGTTCTTATGGGAACTGAGGTAAAGAGAATGTGAGTTTATTTATTCTGTTGGATTTCTCAGCAGCTCTTGGTATTGTTGACAAAATGCTCTCCTGGGCTGCCTCTGTGAGTTGGGAACTGGAGGCACTGTGTTTCAGTGATTCTCCCTCTATTTGCATGTACAGTTTTGGAGAGTAATACTGGTTGAGTGTTCCTTTACACCCTATGAGGCTATGGGGTACTCCCCCCCTGTTATTTAAGATATCTGTGAAGCCATTAAGACTCATCAAAATTCGGTGGGGGGGGAGGGGGGCTAAATATCACCCTTGACTTGACTTCTCTATATCATTCAAATGAGGAGAGGTGGTGCCGATTCTGAGCCAGTGCCATGTGCAGTAATGATTGGGAGAAACAAAGACTCAATCCTAAAAAGATTGAGACTGGTGGGTGGATGGCTCCTGCTTTGGGAATTGTGGAATTGATTTTGTTCCATATTGGGTTGTGTTTACTTAGAAATAACAGATACATGATATTTGGATGTGCTCTGCACTGCATTGCATTGTCTGCCATTAACTACCAAGCTAGCTTTATGATTTTTATGTTATTTGAGACTAGTCCTCAAACATAGTGACCTCAGTTGCAACTGGCAACTTGGTTGTTAAACAAAGTAGATACTGAATGAAACTGTGGCTTTGCTTACCATCTTTCAACTTCCTTTGCTTTATAGACTTGTGAAGGTGATAAACACAAGGATTGGGTGGAAAGTTACTTTTTCATCCCTGTTGTAATTGCAAATAGTTATTCTATGAGACAGTTGCTAAACAAACTAAACCTGTAGGAGATCTGCCAGATTATTAACCTCAGGAAGGATTTGCAACCTTTACTGAGAAATGCTGAATGTCATCTGATAACTATTGTCAGTCTGATCTTCTCAGTGAAATTTCTACACCCTGAAATGCTTTTCCCCTGAAATTTGAGGACGCATCTACTTACTATACTATTATTTAGGCACCTGTTGAAAACTTGCCTTTTCAAGCCATAGATTCAATACTGTTTTATTAGTTCATCGTTCCCCAACATGACTGTCATCCAGCTGTATTAACTTCATCTCCCAGATTTCTCGATAATAGGTCATGCTGGCAGGGAAGTTATGTAACAACAATTTTCAGTTGTTACATAAATCTGGATTGTATGAAGGTTAGGAAACTTGTATTTATATTAATTGAAGGTTTGTTGCAAATTTTTGATTTTTCAAACTTTTGCCAGACCAGATAGGTTGCAAAAGGGTGAGGGGCGGGGAAGTGCTGGTGTTTGACCTTGACTATACCAGCATAAATTCTTACAGATTATTAGGGACAGTCTCCAATTCTGTGATTATTTATAGAATTTATATTGGACTACACCAAGGAATCTCCAAAAGCTTGCTGGTTGAGGGGGAAATAACATGTTTGTCATGCTTCCATTTTTATAAATACAAATTGTAGTCTAATCTTACCAGCATAAATAGAACCATGTGTGCCTCTGTGTTCACTTGATAAAAATAAATATGCCAATCATTAAAAGTTATATAGTGTTACCTATTGAAATGATACAATATTAAATTATGGATTATTATTTTCACAAAGTTGTTCAACATAATGTTTTTATAAATAATGTTGAAGATTCATAAGTATTGTGCCTCATTAACAGTTTTGCTTATTTATTTTTTGTCTCAATAGCAACTTTTTAACTGTCAGTCTCTATACAAGTTGAGTTTGCCGGACAATGATTTAACAACATTGCCTGCATCCATTGCAAATCTCATTAACCTCAGGGAACTGGATGTCAGCAAAAATGGTGAGTTTTTCTTAATATCATGAACACTAAAGAACAAGGTCATAAAAATAGACATTTAGATATCTGAATCTATGGAAATAACTTTGGGTTAAAGGTCCAAAAGTGTGATAGTACATGACGTATTTTTTATTGAATCAGTTTATTTCACCAAAACATTTTTCATCTTCCTTTTAGAAAGGAATGTGCTTTGGCATGACACAACTGAAGTTAAAAGAAAATAACCTTTTCTATGCAAGCGGACTAAATTGGAGATTGCACTTATGGAATATGTATATATTTTAAATCACAATAACTGGAGAACTCTTATCTGCTTGCACAAGAAACATATTTGTGTTTGTTGCTGCAGAATATACTGTATATATTATACTGTAACAAACAGATTTTCGTGTGTTTGTTACAGTATGTTAGTCGTTATACCAGCCTGACAAACGACCATTTTATGGACAAATCCATTTAGTTTTCTTGATATGCCATTGTTGTCTTCAGTGATAACTTTATGACACCTTTATGGTTTCCTGGTGACCTTCCATCCAAATACCAACCAGGTCTGTCTATGTTTAGCTTTGCAAGTTCAGTAGAAATTGTTTAGATGCTTCCACCTAACTGAACAAAACAATATTAAATCCAGATCGGCTCCTGCTGTCTTTATTCAGACATGCAAGAAGAAGGGGAACATGTAGGTGCAGAATGGATTCTGTTTTGTAAATAGTACCCACCTAAGTTGCAAACCCAAATTGACATCAATTATTGCTCAAATAAGTTACATTTGTTTAAAAGAAATATACTGCTAGAATTGTGACTTGCAACAAATTGCCTCAATTTGTGATACTTTTTGTTTAGAATTTAGACGTCACAGTTCCATTTTTCCTTCTTTCCCACTGGCAGTTGGTTAGCATTCCATGTTTATTCTTAAATGGGCAGGTGTTGTGTGTTCTCTTTTGTCTCTAAATACTATTTATTTGATAATTTTCTATGTGTTAACAAATTATAGGGCTTCCCCAGATCTGCTTAGTAGGGCCTTCCTGAGAACTGAAATTGCTGTAAATATTGTGATCTACTCAAATCGCTGATTCTGTTGTAATGTTATATGGTGGTCTTTCTTTTTGTTGCCTAGATTTTCAGTTTCATTTGAAAATGTCATAACTAGGTACGCTATTTTGACAGCTAGAAAAAATTTAATACTTTCTTGGTGGGATAAACAAATAAAATATTTTAGCGTATACAATTTCACAAGTCTGAACTCTGAGGGGCATTGAAAAACATTGATAGCTTGTAAAACATTGATTTAGATTGCTCCTTTACCTAGACCAGGGGTGTTAAACTCAAGGCCCGCTGGCCGCATCTGGTCCACAGGGTACTTAAATGTGGTCCACGGGGCTACCCTGGAAACAGTGAAGGATGGGCCGTGGTGGTCTCTGTTAGTGAAAATGGAACTCAGGGGCCCTGTGCAAAGCCCCCCCCCGGCACCATTTTCATTGACAGAGGGCTGCAGGAGGCTGTTGGTTGAAAATGAGGCCCAGGGGACCACCCCTGGGCTCTTTTTTCGCTGACACAACCCCCCTGGGCTCTTTTTTCGCTGACACAGGGCTGTAGGAAGCCGTTGTGGCCAAAAACGGAGCTTAGGACGGCCGTGTGCAGCCCCCCACCCCCCGGCTGGTCTTTGCCAGCAAAGGGCTGTAGGAGGCCATTGCGGCCAAAAACGGGGCCCAGGGACTCAATTAAAACATGGGATTTAGGTTTTGTTTCCACATAGGAAAAATCTGAGAGAATGTATGATCATTGTTTTTACTAGGGCAATGATGGCTAACCTTTTTGCCATTGCATGCCAGGATGGGGGGGGGGTAAGGTTAGCGCACATGCGTCCCCACACCCATAATTCTATGCACCCTGCCCTGCACATGCGCGCACAACTGCCCTCCCCCCCGCTCCTGGCACGCGATGGCCCGGTAGGCCTGTTTTTCTTTCTCACCTGGCTCCAGGTCGTTTCTATGCATCTGGGGAGGGCAAAAACAGTTTTCCCCACCCCCTTGGAGGCCCTCCATAGGCCCGAAATGTTCCGTTTCCCAACTTCCGGTTGGACAGGAAGTGACGTTTTTTGCTGTCCCCAGCCTCCAGTCTCTGCCTTTGCAGGCCCTCCAGAGACAGGAAACAGCCTGTTCCCTACTTCTGGTGGGCCCAGAAGGCCCGAATATTAGCTGTCTGACATGCATATGCCCGCTGGAGCTGAGCTGGCGTGCCCACTGATATGGCTACTCATGCCACCTGTGGCACATGTGCCATAGGTTCCCCATCACTTCAATTAATTTCAGATATATTGTTTCAAATGCCTTATTGCTATATTTAGTTTCGAATTTATTGTGTACCATCTTAAATATAGAATGAAACAGATGAGTTGCCTTTTTTAAAAAAGATGTCTGCATTGTAACTAAGTGATAAATTCCATATTCAAAGTGTAATGTTTCATATTTCATTGTTCCTTGATTATCCCGTACTGAGCAAAAGCTTAAGACAGATAAGACAGAAAATCTATTTTTTATTCTTTCAAAATTGATACTAACTGAAAGGATGCTCACAAGGAATTCAGTTCGTCGTGAAGAGCTTATGTTATTTCCAGAGGCCGATATAATGAAATAAATGCTGTTCCACAAAAACTGCTTCTGAGATCTTTGTGCCACTATTTCAAATGTGGTTAGGAATTAATTAATAATTTACATTGAACTATTCAGTTCAATTTTTCACTATTAGCTAATCAAATACAAACTTTGTAGTTTATATTTAACAAATGTTTCTGCAGTTACATTTTTATCCAAGAATGCTGTGCCTATTGTAGTTTCAATAAAAATTTGAAATAAAAATTAAGTTCAAAAATTGCTGCTACAGTGTAAATGCACCTTCATAGTAGCAGTCATTATTACTACTCAACTTTCTCTAATTTACAGAAAAGTCATAATTGCACAATTGAAGAGTAGTAGTTGTGCAACACTATAAACACACACAAAATAAAGAATTATGAAGAAAAGAAACTAAACATGCAGGTTATACATTTATAGGCAAGTATATATCAATAAATAGGAGCCATGATTTATTACAGTCATGCATAGCTAAGCTATACGAGTAAATTCTACAGACCCCTGCATAATTTGAGCCATAATATATTTGTCTTTCTAATTATGAAATTTAAGCCTTTTGGCTATAAATAAGGTACAGAAAATCCATTTTATTTGTTTAGATGTAATATCTTTATAACATAAACCCATGCAGTATCTTTATAACATAAACCCACATTACTAATTTTCTGATACTTTTTAATGTTCTGATTCTACAGGTATACAGGAGTTTCCAGAAAATATCAAGAACTGTAAAGTTTTAGCAATTGTTGAGGCCAGTGTAAATCCTATTTCAAAGTAAGTTCTGTTGTAATAATTTTTTAAAAAACATGTTGCACAATGAGTGCATTGTCTTCTGGTTAAAAGTATGATCCTGTATTTGTTAAATTTATCTCTGTTTAAATTTATCTAGGCTTCCAGACGGATTTTCACAGTTGTTAAACCTAACACAATTATATCTGAATGATGCTTTTCTGGAATTCTTACCAGCCAATTTTGGCAGGTAAGTTGTAAATAAGTTTAAAAAGGCAAGTCATTAGTGGCTATGAAAAAGGGTTGAATGTTGAATCTTCCAAATACTTCCAAACAATGGACCATGTACTAAAATACCTTAATTCAGAACTACAGTAGATCTCAAGTCTCTAAGTAGGTAACTTTTGTTAACTTTAAGTCAGCATTGGACTCTATTGCAAAACTTCTATAGGGAGAGGGGGATTGGACATAGACTTGAGGCTCTTGCTTGTAATCTAGAAATCCTATTAAAACTCTAGAATGAGAATAAGTTGTGATCCACAAGGTCTAATTTTAGACTTTACCGTGCGTACATAGGGAAGTCAGGCAGTGATGCATTTTAGCACCATGTCTGTTCAATTTGGAAATGAACTCATTAGGAAAAAGAACTCTAAAATCCAAATTTTCATCTTCCTAGAATGGCAGATAAGTATTTCCACTTGTGCTTTATGCAGATAATGCAGCCATTATCTCAAGGATCCCAGCTGGGCTTAGCATGCATTCAAAAACCTAGGATGCTACTTCAGTTAAAATCACCTTGTACTAAATTTTCAGAAGATCAAAATAATGGTCTCTGTTAAAACATTCACAGAGTTTTGTTGGATAATAAAAGGGCAGGACGTTCACTAGGTCAGGGTTTTCAATAATTTAGATATTGCATTTTGGTGTCAGTTAATAGAATAGAATTTTTTATTGGCCAAGTGTGATTGGACACACAAGGAATTTGTTATGATGCATATGCTCTCAGTGTACATAAAAGAAAAGATACGTGCAATGGTCATGCAGGTTTAAAAAACCTCTTCTGCCATCCTAATGTTCTTCTCTGTAAAAGGTGGAGAATGTATCCCCTTAACTTTCAAATTATTCACTGCAAAATCCCTGGCTCAGCTGCTTTGTGGTTCCTAGCTAAGCCCCTACCTAAATTATTCACAGATGCAAGCTTCACAAATCACTATTATAAAATCAATGTTCCAGACCCCACTGCATATCCAGTGTAATTTTGAGATAGAAACTGTTGTGGTCCACCAGCAGCCCGTGGACCTGGCAAAGGAGTCAGGCAGTGAGGAGGCTGGGGAGGACAATGGCCATTCCTGGAGTCAGGGGAAGACCCAGACGAGGGCTCTGCATCGGAGGCAGAGATGGGGCCATCTGGGAGCGATGCACAGAGTCCGGAGCCTCCAGAGGCAGACAGCAGAGAGGCAGAGGAACAGGAGGAGCGTGTTCCTAGTGCACACATGCAAAGAGCTGCCAGAAGGCAAGAACAGCTGAAGAAAAAAGGACAACTTGGGAGTAAGGCCAGAAGATGATTGGCCACTCCCATAAGGCTTAAAAGAGCAGCAATGAGCCGTTGGGTTCTTTGTAGAAAAGCAACATTGATTTCCGTGCTTCTTGTCAGCATCTCTTAAACTTTGTGGAGCTTTTGCCAAAAAAAGCCTTTAGCAGATTGCCAAAGACATCAAAGGTTGGTGATAAGGACTGGTACGGACTGGTTATTAAGAATTTTGTTTTGGACTAAGCTCAGAATGAATTAATTCTCAGCTGTTTTAATAAAATAAATTTGTTGAGGACTAAATTGTGTGTAGTTATCACTACTTGGTCACAACAGAAACTGATCAAAAGAGGATTGAGTTTAGAGCCGTGATGGCGAACCTATGGCACGCATGCGAGAGGTGGCATGCAGCGCCCTCTCTGTGGGCATGTGAGCCGTTGCCCTAGTTCAGCTATGCCGCACATGCGTGTGTGCCTCCCACTGGCTGGTCTTCGGGTCTCTGCTGTGCATGCATGTTGCGTCTTGCCCGCTCTCACAGCAGCCGGGGCCTTCTTATCTGCTCCCAAACACGGAGGAATGTATGCCTCCCGGCCCCAGTCCTGGCTCCATGCCCAGACAAGCTGAAGAGGAGGGGGCACCTCCCGGTCCCAGCCCTGGCTCCATGCCCAAGCAGGCTGCAGAGGAGGGAGCACCCCCCGGCCCCAGCCCTGGCTCCATGCCCAGGCAAACGGAGCAGCTAGAACCTCCCTCCTCCACAGCATGTGAGCCTGAGGAAAGTTTATTTCCAACAGCTGCTGATTGGAGTGACCCTCGCATCAGAAGACTGGATAGGCGGAGGCAACAGAAGGAAGGGAGGGGCAGGCCTTAATGAGTGCTGAGTCATGGAGCCACACCCCATGGCCTATATAAAGGATCTGCTTTCTGGCAGTCTCTGAATCAGGCAAAGTCGAACTTATCTTGCTGAAGTCACTTTCTGGTCTCCTGCCTGCTCTGAGGACTTTGCTAGGACTTTGGGCAGAGCTGCAGAGGCAAGCCTGATTCGGATTTCCCTGACCCGGCCGTCAGCGGAGGAGTGGGACACGACAATGTATGAGGGGTGGGCCGCATGCGAGGGGCCGCATTTTGGGGGTTTGAGCGCACACACGCATTTGCACGTGTACATGCGCTTTGGGCACTCGGTACAGGAAGGGTTAGCCATCACTGATTTAGAGCATGGTTAATCATATTTAATTACTGACTCTGTCAGCCAAGGAATGTCAATTGGTGGGGACCAAGAGGAATTACTTTTCTGCTTTAATGACCACCTCTTCTGATGGTCCTGACCCTGCTAGCCTTGGAAGGTTTTGCATACCTACATGGCCAGACCTGGGGTTCAGTGTATATGAAGGGCTCCATTTCCTGATTATGCTGACACTAACTAATTATACTATCTCATGGCTACTATTTGTATTTAATTTTTTGTTTATATTGTGTTTTAATTGTTTTTCTGATCGGTCACCCTCAACCCGAGTTACTGGTTTGAGAATACAAAGTAGATGAATGAATGAATGAATGATTGCAGTTCTGTTTTAGACAAACATCCAAGAGGATATTAAATAAAAGGAATTCAGAGATTAAGATCAATTTTAAATATTCATAAGAAAAAAAAATTCCTGCATACTTATTTTGATCAGTAGGAAGAATAGACTAACATTATAATTGGACAATCCTATTGCTCAGAAATAGAGAAGATTCCATTCAGGAAGATAAAATTAGTAAAGTAATTTTAGGAAAAAAACTGTTTATTTTTAAAAATAATTTTAAGTTCTACTTATGTTAGCGCTTAGAAACTTATTCTTGTAAATTAAAAAAAATATAAATATTAGAGAAAACAGGCAGCATGATTTGAAGGGCTGTATTTTAAATCACAAATTTCACAAATTTATGTTTTAATAGTTTAAACTTGCAAATTAAATTAAATCTCTGTTATAGTAATAGGTTTATTTCATACTTCTCAAAAAGTAATTCATTGTATTTCTTTTATAGGTTAACTAAACTCCAGATTTTAGAACTTCGAGAAAACCAGTTGAAAATGTTGCCAAAGTAAGTATACAGTGATATTTGAATGTATTTTGTTATGAATCATTTGAAATACAATGAAAATCAGAATTTTTAAATCAACTGTTGAGTAGTTTTGATATTCTAGGACCATTGTCCTGTTTGAGGTTTGTTTCTGTCGGAATTGCTATGAATTAATTCTTTTTCATCTATCTATGCAATTATTCATTTTGACAATAATTCTCCCTTATAGCTGTATTCACATTGTCCTTTTTTAAATTTTTACAAGCATGTTTAGGACTGTAATATTTATCATTTAGTTAAAAAAAAAACATAACCATATTTGGTTAACTGCAATGCAATGCAACAGCAGTCCTCAGTTTACAACAGCAGCTGGGACCAGAATTCCTGTGGCTAGGCATGCAGTTGCTAAGTGTGACGTCACATGATCAAGTTGCTTAGCAATAGCAATTCCAGCAGTACTGGTTACCACTGTGGGTTGTCGTGGTCATGATTTCCTGCCAGCTTTTCCATTGATTCTGCTTGTGGGAAGTCAGCAGGGAATATAAGAAATGGTGATCATATGATCGCAGTTTACTGGGATATGATAATCATGATCTTGTAACTTCAGATTGTTGCTGAATGAATGGTCATAACTTGAAGAGTATCTATAGACAAGATTTCTGTTTGTGTTCTCTTGAGTTCGTTAGATGTAAATAGCTCCTTTATTTCTCTGTGCCTATTGATGGCTGATTCGTCTGAAGGCCAGGCTTCCAAGAATTCTCTAGTGTATTTGGACTTTGCTTGGTCCGGGATGCTCACAGTTTCCCAGTTGAAACTATGATTGTCTATCCATGTGCTGTGAAATTAAAGAGTTTTCATCGTGTCTTCTGACTGCTAGTTGTTGTTCCTGGATGTGCTCTGCTAGTCTTGTTTGTCCTACATGGTGGCAGTTATAGTCTTTACATTATATGTTGCAGTTGACTCCTGTTTTTTCTTCTGGGTATGCTGGATCTTTTAGCTTGCTTAGGATTTTTGGAGGGCATTTGTTGGTTTATAGTAGTAGTAACAATAACGGTAATGGTTGTAATAGTGTTTATGGGTTTTGATGACAATGTTATCCTTTTTCACAGCTTGTGTTGGTTGTGCTATATTGGGCTGAGGTTGAGACACCTTTGATAAAGTTGATGGGGTATCCATTTTGTTGGGAAAAGTTGTACAGATGATTTGATTCCTTTTCTGGTGTTCAGGGTTGCTGCAGTTGTTTGTCCTCGTATAAATACTGTTCTTACAGTTTCTATTGTGGGAGGTTGGTTTGTTACTTGGTAATCATAGAATACCAATTATTGGTTGGTGTTAGAGGATTTGGGATAGACTTGTGTTTCTAATTTGCTAATCTAATTCTGTTGATGAGGGTGTCCAGGAAGCTTGTTACTTTTTCTTTTTCCCTTGTGAATTTTATTCCTTTGAAAATGCTGTTGATGGTTTTGTGTGTCTTCTCTAATTGGTCCTTTTTATTATGACAAAAGTGTCATAATTTTGATTTTTAACTCCTTTTCCATTATATAGCAGACTGCCCATTTGTCTTCAATTTAATTTTTTTAATTTATCTGTATCCTGCCTTATTATTTTAATAAATAACTTTCAATAATTTAGCTTTGAGCATCCGTATGCATAAATTGATTGTGCCCATTTATTTTATTTACAGAGTTGCTGCGAATTGGAGGGCATATAAATTTTCTCAGTAATTATTACAATTAGATTAAAACACAGGAAACATATATATTAAAGTGCTAGTATTTAGAGCAAAATCATTTAATCTTAGTAATAAGATAATATGACTGCTTACAAGTTATGAGCTCTGATCCTATTTGGTAGTTTTCTATAACTGTTAAATGTGTTATGCTTATTTAAAATGCATAAGAAGGAGTAGATGAAAATAAGATATAATTGGCATTTCCCTTAAATCTAAGTACTTTTAATCCTTTTCATTTTTGCAGAACCATGAACAGACTGACTCAGTTGGAGAGGTTAGATCTGGGAAGTAATGAATTCACAGAAGTGGTGAGTTGCACTTAAGTAACAATTTCGCTTAAAAGGTCATATCCTTAAATTTTTTAGATAATGCCAGATAAGAAAAGATATAACTTTTATATTCTAAGCTAACTGTATTGATTTATGTCATTTTAAAGCTGACTGCTTTTTTCCAAATTTTATTTGCTATAGGTATGGCATTTTGACACATTAAAAGTATCATTGTATTTTCAGTTAAATATTCTATTATAAAAATAATTATAATGTCTTTTTTTATTTCTATCAGCCTGAAGTACTTGAACAATTAAGTGGGTTAAAAGAATTTTGGATGGATGATAACAAACTAACACTTGTTCCAGGGGTAATGTATATTTATTATTGTTATATTTTATATTTATATTACAACTACTATGACAATTCAGTAGTATGTTTAATGCCTAAGTGACTAATTGTGTTCAAAAATGCTGGTCATCTTTCTTGAAAGAGATTCATGAAAAAAGTTCTCTTTACATTCAGCAAACACTGAAGAAATACACCTTCGGGATAAAATTCTGAAAATGACAAGGACTAATTTTTCTGTGTCACATAGCATATCACTTTTCTTGAATTCATAGAGAGGGGAATTGGTTAAAATTTTTAGTAGAATCCCACAATGAAATATCTTTTTCTAGATTTGGATTGTGTAAAACTTTGATTAAAGCATACATCCTAATTAATAACAGAGCATAAGTATGATCTGAAGAATAATGTCATAGCAAATAAAAAATGCATTAGAATTAATTTGCATTACCTGTAGAGTTAACATACTCATGTTAACATACTCATGTTTTAATTCACAAGCTTTGTATTTTACCAGTGCCTCTGTATTTTCAGTTTATGGGCAGTTTGAAGCACTTGACCTACTTGGATATTTCCAAAAACAATATTGAAACTCTTGAAGAAGGTGTTTCAGGATGTGAAAGTTTACAAGACCTGCTATTATCTAGTAATTCACTTCAGCAGCTGCCAGAGTCCATTGGTTTGTATTGTTAGCTATAAATATATCATAAAACCATGACAACATTTTGGCATTCTTTATTTAAATCTAAATGTACTTTTGTAGCACACATAAACAAAAAAACATACCTTGTCTTTTTTTTCTTTTAAAGAATAATTTTATATTGAAGTTAACTTAAAAGTAATTCATCAGTAGAAACAATGACAGTGGTACTAATAAAGGAGAATATCTGTAGCTCGGAGTTGACATGAGGGGTCCTTGGTGGTCTCTGAGCTTATTTGTTTCCTTGCAGACATTTCATTACCCAAACTAGCTAACATCAGTACTACATGTTCTCTAGACCAGCATCTGAAGATGTTACCTAGTTTGAAAAATGAAACGTCTGCAAGAAAACAAGCAAGCTCAGAGAGCACCAAGGATCCACCCCCCCATGATAATGGTTTAACAAATCCAATATAATGCAGTAGGTGAATTAATATTTCCAAATTGATTTGCGTTAGTTAGCCTGCTGTAAAATACAGTGCCTGCCAGATTTATTAGTCTAGAGTTCTCATCATCCCAGTTCAACTTCATGTGTGATCAGAGAGCTGGCAAAGAGAATACAGAATATAGTATAGGTCTGTCAATTATTAAATATTTATGGTTTTAGATATTGCTCTGTAGTAACCATAAGGACACTTGCAAATAAATTGTTTCTCTTTTCCTCAATTGACAGTATCTATCAATGTCCTTTAATAATAAATAATAATAAATTAAAATAAGTACTTTTTGTTTTGTAATAAAATTTGGTTTGATTTTGGTTCCAATTGATCTAGGACTAGAATAACCTTGCTAGTTAGGTTTGCATAGGATACAATGAAATAATTCATAAAAATGGAAGATACCTTGAAAGATTGTTATTGCTTGTTTCCTCTACAGTGATGTAGATTATATCATATGAATACTGTATGACTACAATTTTAATATTTCTTTTATAACAGGTTGTCTAAAGAAATTAACAGTTCTTAAAATTGATGAAAATCAGTTAATGTACTTGCCAGATTCCATAGGAGGGTAGGTATTTCTGCATCTCCTTTAACAAAGAACATGTTATATTTCATTTTAATGGTTCTTTAATGAACAAGTTAAATAGAATAATTTACCTAATGCCTTTCAAATCTATTAATATACTCGTATTTGTATTTGTAACCATCTTGAAGTTTATAATCCTGCATATCCAGTAGATTCAGATTATTTTGGAGGTCTATAGGGATTGGGATATTGAACTTTGTCCAAATCAGTAACAATTCAAGTTTCAATTGATATTGTTTATATTTTCCATATTTGAATTTATATTCTATTAACAAATAAAATGAGCCAACTCTGATTTTATTTATTGAAATTGGTTTAGGTTAACATCAATTGAAGAACTGGATTGCAGCTTCAATGAAATTGAAACTTTGCCTTCTTCTATTGGGCAGCTCTCTAACATAAGGACTTTTGCTGCAGATCATAATTTTTTAACACAATTGCCACCAGAGGTATGCTTTTATTCATGGATCCAGTTGTTTGCCTTTATAGGCTTAGATTTGTTTAGATATTTTTTAAAAAATAGTAGAATGTGGCTTTAGGTTTTTTTTGATGTAAATTAGAAACCAATTTTGGAACTCTTGACTCTGGGAAAATTGGTATACAAATGTTCAAGTACAAGGGGTTCTCATCTGCCAAATGATTCATTGTGGCACAAATCAGCTCAAAAAGCAGGATATAAATCTAACAAATGAATAAAAACAAGAAATTATTATTGGGAGAGTGTAACTACTTTGTCATGAGAAATGGGGGAGCTGGGGGAGGAAATACTTGTTAAAAACTTTTTACCACCTGGAGCATTGTCCTGCATGTGACAAATTTGCAAAATTTGATGTTTGGAAATTAAGGGCCCAGTTTTCAGGACCATAAAGTGTTCTCGTTAAATGGTCTACACCTTTTTTTGATGATGCATTAAGGTTTTTTTGTTATTAGAATACACAGTGAATTCAAACCTACTGTTCCACTAATGGAAAGACTTAGAGATAGAGTATATTTTCTGATCTCTCTTTCCAGAAACCATGCAGGTTTTTAGAGATAACAATAGGCATCTTGAATTGTACACAGAAGAAAACAAGAGATGCACATACATATTGCTGCATTCTGTACCAGTTAAATCTTCCCAATGATCTTCAGGGACAGCCCCATGCAGAATGCATTGCATTGAGTTGTTAGGTGATTATAGCATAGATTATATTCGTCTAAATTGTCTATAACTGTTCAACATCTATATGAAGCCGCTGGGTGAAATTATCCGTGGTTTTGGGGTAGAATACCATCTGTACGCTGATGACACTCAGCTGTACATTTCCACCCCTAACCACCCCAATGAAGCCGTCGAAGTGATGTCCCGGTGTCTGGAGGCCGTACGGGTCTGGATGGGGAAGAACAAGCTTCAACTCAACCCGTCCAAGACAGAGTGGCTGTGGATGCCGGCATCCCGGTACAGCCAGCTTACTCCATCGCTGACTGTTGGGGGCGAATCATTGGCCCCCAGGGGGAGGGTTCGCAACTTAGGCATCCTCCTGGACGATCGGCTGTCTTTAGAAGAACATATGACGGCCGTCGCCAGGGGAGCTTTTTATCAGGTGTGCCTGATTCGCCAGTTGCGTCCCTTCCTTGACCAGGATTCCCTACACACGGTCACTCATGCCCTTGTCACTTCCCGCCTGGACTACTGCAATGCTCTCTACATGGGGCTCCCCTTGAAGAGCACCAGGAGGCTCCAGCTAGTCCAGAATGCGGCTGCGCGGGTAATAAAGGGGGCACCACGATGCTTCCATATAACACCTCTCCTGCGCAGCCTGCACTGGCTGCCGGTGGTCTTCCGGGTGCAGTTCAAGGTGTTGGTTATCACTTTTAAAGCGCTCCATGGCACAGGACTGGGTTACTTACGGGACCGCCTACTGCCACCTATAGCCTCCCATCAGCCTGTGCGCTCCCATAGGGAGGGCCTCCTCAGGGTGCCATCAGTCAAACAATGCCGGCTGGCGGCCCCCAGGGGGAGGGCCTTCTCTATGGGGGCTCCTGCCCTTTGGAATGAGTTGCCTCCAGGGTTGCATCAACTCCCCGACCTCCGGTCTTTTAAACGCGAGCTCAAGACCTTTTTATTCCACCGTGCGGGGCTAGCCTAAATGAAATTTTAAATGGGGGTTTTATGATGGTTTTATCTTAGTTTTAATCCTACTTGGCCAAATTTAGAATCTGTTTTTTAAATATGTTTTTAATTTTTGTTTATATTATGTTGTTTTACTTTGGCTGTAAACCGCCCTGAGTCCTTCGGGAGAAGGGCGGTATAAAAATTAAACAAACAAACAAACAAATAAATAAATAAAGGGCTCCTGATTTAGAAAACATCATCTGATTTCATACCAGAAGCAGTTGTGCAAAGGCTTTCTTTTCCTTCCAGTACTAGATGCTCTGGTATTTGAACTTGGAGAATTGATCATAAAGGATACAACTGCTAAAGTATCTTAGTCTGATTGTATAGGTTTATCTTAATTTGATAGTATCAACTGGATTTCCAGGCTCTTCAGAGGAGTTGTTCAGGATTGATACAGAGGCTGCAGCTTGCCTTCCTATACATTAGATAGAAAAAATACATGTAATCTCAATGTGAAATTTATTCTCTGCAATGTAGAAAGTCTAAATAAATTAAAACGTATGATTTTTTAGCTGTGTTTTCTTGTCAGTTTTGGTAACTCAAAATTGTCATATTGAAATATACTTTTATATTCAACAAAAAATAGCAATATGTACATTTATTATTGATAAAATAATCTGCATAATTATGTTTATTTATTTCAGATTGGAAACTGGAAATATGTAACTGTTTTGTTTCTTCATTCTAATAAATTGGAGGTTCTTCCGGAGGAAATGGGTGATATGCAGAAATTAAAAGTTATAAATTTAAGTGATAATAGGTTTGTAACTTAAATTATTTTGCATGAATATTCTATTATTCACAATGAAGCTCTGGATGAATTTAATCCACTATTTCTCACATTGGATTGTTATAGGCATAAAATGATGGGGTATTCAAATGGGGAATTAACTGTTTAACTGTTTGGATGAAGATAGAATGAATGTGTAATATATTTTATTATTATAAAGCATACTTTATATAAAATATTATTTTATAGTTTCTGTTGGTGGGAAAAGGTATGTCTAGGAAGTGTTAGAAAATGTGACTTAAGAACTTAGACAGGAATGGGCATTGAGGAAAGAGCATAGTTGTTTGCAAGAGAAATGTGCTTTGATTCCAGACAAGTTTGAAGGTTGCAGGGGCTGCAGTTGTGTTGGCAAGATAAGGGGAAGTATTTTACACCAGGAAGACTTAAGTGACAAGTTGAAGACATTATGATGGATTCTCTTCTTCTTTTTGCCTCCATTTGCAATTAATTTATATTATTTAATGTTCCAGAGCAGTGTGTAAATGCCTGCCCCTAAGACCCCTGTGTTACTTGAGCGCTGCTTCAGAACTTAGTCACAGTCTAGCTGTGTAAAACTTGTCTGGAACCACTTAAAGGGCTGAACTTACCACAAGAATAATTTGTAAGCCTAATAATTATTAAAAAGAGAAAAATACACAAGTAAAATGGATAGGAATGTGGAAAAAATGACCATTTATTGCTGTATTTTACTAATAATTATTACTGTGTTTGATTTGCTGATTAGCTAAACAATCATCTTGACTTTTATTCACAGATTGAAGTATTTGCCTTATAGCATTTTGCAACTGCAACATTTGACTGCTTTGTGGTTATCAGATAATCAGGTAAATGGAATTTGTTTTTCATAATTTAGTATTTATATTTTCCTTTGAAACAGAGTATGCTTTAAAAATAGGACTTGAACTGAAAATACATTGTGAAATTACTTCATAATATTGGCTTGTACATTTGATATTTTTATCATGAAGTGTTGTATTGAATATGTTGCTATGATTCGGATGAGAAAAATATTTTATTGCCCAGAAATGAAGAGAAAGAACTGTCATTGAGGGGTTTTTAGATACTCAAAAAACTCTTAGAGAAGATATAACTCAGTTTCTTAAGAAATATCTTCTCTTCCTTGTGCAGTTGAAAATACTTAGATAATGTTTATTATATTTCTAATTTGCTTGTTAAGAAAAGTTTAAGCCTTCCTCCCTCCCTCCCTCCCTCCCTCCCTCTGTTCAGAAGGTGGGAAGGAGGTTATTATGGAAAATAAAAAATTTTGCCCGGGGGAAAAAAAATACGAAAAAAAAATAAAAAGAGTAAAAAAATAAGAAGGCGGGAAGGAGGGGGGAAGGAAGGAAGGAAGGAAGGAAGGAAGGAAGGAAGGAAGGAAGGAAGGAAGGAAGGAAGGAAGGAAGGAAGGAAGGAAGATGGGTCAGTAAAATATAAAAGGCAGTTTTACTTACACAGTAAAACATATGCTTGTCTAATTGCTGGAAATTGAGTTCTTTGGTATTTGAAGAATGAATACCTGAAGAATGAAGAAGGAATACCGAACAATACCTGTTTCCTCATAGATTGAGCAAATAACATATTTAATATTCTGCTTCATGATTTTTACTAATTTTTTTTACAGGCATATGTGATTTTTGTAAACAAGCTCTCTCTAATGACTCACCTTCTATACAATGTGTGACCTACCTCACATTATATACCCATTGTGGTCTATAATTAAACATGAATATTTATTTACTTATCAAATTATACATAGTTGCCCAACTCACACATAGATTTCTCTGGGCTGCTTACAAATATGCAGGATTATAGGGGCTCTCTCTCTCTCTGTGTGTAATTTCAACACATGTTTATCTTATAGTTATATATCTTAGATATTTTTTTGCTATTAACATATGATTTGCTTTGTGTCCAAACAATTACCAATGACTAATTCCAAATCATGACTTATCTCTTAGTATGAAGTGACAGAGCAAATACAGTAAATTAAATTCTGGAGCTGTATACAGTTCTGACTTTTATCACTATACGTTCAGAACTGAGATAAGATTCTGTGGAGTCAGGCATGTTGAATTATTCAAGTAGATCTTGTTGCTTTTTCCCATGCTAGCAGATTTCTGCCCCTTCGAGATCAGTAAAGGAAAGTTGTCTAATAAATAATAAAGAACCATATTTAATGTTTTATAGCAAGGTATATAAATAATTAGATGAAAAAGAAAATGAATTGTAGTAGTTTACCCTGTATAATCTATATATGCATTCATAAACGTTCCTTTCTTTCCTTCACAGTCTAAGCCTCTCATTCCACTTCAAAAAGAAGTTGATCCAGAAACACAGGAAACTGTTGTTACTAATTATATGTTCCCACAACAACCAAGATCTGAAGATGGTAAGAATTATATTTATTGATTATTATACAGAATGCTACTTGGAATAAAAAATGCTTTGATTGGATTTATTTGATTGACCCTAGACATTCAAAACACCTGCAAAAGCCTTAAACATGTTTCATTGGAGAAACAGGTATTAACAATATTTAAATTCTGTAGCTCTCACCAATATGCCAGTGTTAATATCGATACAATGACCATTAGGATTCTGAAAGATTTTTAGTTTTTGGCAAATTACAGACTTGTGAGGCAGCATCTAAACAACTGCTGTTTTAGGCAAATTACACTGTAACTTTACAGCACATATAAATGAATGTGTTTTGTGTGTATGTTCTGGATATACTCTGAGCATTGAGTAAAGAATAAATTGGAAGTTAATGGCTCAGATTAAAATTAGTAGTTGACATCTACTGTCTCATATAAAAGGAAAAAAACAAGGTACAGGTTAAACTGCACATAGAAGAAGTCCTCGTGAAATGATTGGGAGCTGCCTTCTGGAATACATTAGGAATGGAACCACATTATCTATTTTATAAATTACTTCATGCTTTATCAAGTTTTTATAATTGGGATGAGGAGATGAATAGATTCATTGTGCATAATTTCTTTAATTGCTGTTTATAAACATAGATAATTGTAGCTCCTAGGACAGTCTGAGTGCAATATCTGGTCCAAAATATAAATTAACAAATTTGAAAAAAAAACCAAGTGGTTGTTTCCTCAGCAGTCTTTCAGTTGTAGAGAATACTGAAATTGTGATACTTAGAGCAATTAGTAAAGGTAGTCCTCAATTTACAATGATAATGGAGCCGGCCAATTATGTCATAGGTCATGGCAGTCATAAAGCGGGCCCTCACATGACTGACCCGATTATATGACATTCATTCATTCATTCATTCATTCATTCATTCATTCATTCATTTATTTATTGTCAAGTACAAGGAAACAAGTAACAGTATAAACATAGACATAGACACATGAAAAAAAATTTGCACAAAAAAGAATATAGACAAAAAATAGCCATAAACACATAGAATGATTATATATAATTGGGATTATATATTTATTTATTTATTTATTTATTATTTAAATTTCTATACCGCCCTTCTCCCGAAGGACTCAGGGCGGTTCACAGCCAAATAAAATACACAATAATGTTACAATATAAACACAATTAAAATACAATTAAAAAACTTATTCAATTGGGCCGAAATTAAAAATTTAGAATAAATAGTAAAAACCCAATTAAAACCCATAAATTAAAAAAACTAACCCAGTCCTGCGCAGATGAATAAATGCGTTTTAAGCTCACGACGAAAGGATTCGGAGGTCCGGAAGTTGACGGAGTCCCGGGGGGAGTTCGTTCCAGAGGGCGGGAGCCCCCACAGAGAAGGCCCTTTCCCTGGGCGTCGCCAGACGACACTGACGCGCCGACGGCACCCTGAGGAGTCCCTCTCTGTGAGAGCGCACGGGTCGGTGGGAGGTATTCGGTAGCAGTAGGCGGTCCCGTAAATAGCCTGGCCCTATGCCATATATAATTGGGACAGGGACGGTAGGCACGCTGGTGCGCTTATGCACACCCCCTTAGGGACCTTTTAAGAAACATGAAAGGTCCACCGTAGACCTAAGGTAAAAGATATGGGAATTAGCGAGACTAACAACAGGATCAGGTAGAATGTTCCAGACATTTACTACTCTACTGCAGAAGTCATTTTTCCTACAATTAAGATTAGAGTGAATTACATTGAGTTTAAATCTATTAATAGCCCTTGTGTTGTTATGGTTGAAATTAAAGCCAGGATTGTTAATGAACTTATTGTTTGCTGTCGGGCATCTTTGCTGAAAATCAGAAGTAAATGCCGTTTTTCAGCAAAAACATCATGAATTGGGGTCATATGACCGCAGGATGCTGCAAACAGCCATAAATGTGGGCGAGTGGCCAAGCACCCAAAATGCAGTCACATGACTGGGGGTGGTGGAAGCAGAACTGGGTTGTAAGTACGTTTTGGGAGTAGAGGGTTCTGGTGTAACTTTGAATGATCACCAGGTAACCAGTCATTAGTTGAGGACTGCCTATATAAAGATATTATTTTATTTTTAAAAAAAGATTAAGTGATCACCCTGAGTTTTCAGATCTAAATTTTTTTCATTTGATTTCTGTAAAGTTCATCACATCTTGACTCTGTTGCCAGGTAGTAGTGGAAATGAAAACTTCATTCATTTCAAATTGGAACTTCAGTTTAGCTGTTTATAGTGTATTCAGACTGTTTTATTAAGGAGGTTTTTTTAAGAAATGCTACCTGCTGTTGTGTGAATTACTTTATTTGCTCTAACTTACCTTTATACTTTTATTCAGTTATGTTCATATCTGATAATGAGAGTTTCAATCCTTCACTGTGGGAGGAGCAAAGGAAGCAGCGTGCTCAGGTGGCTTTTGAATGTGATGAAGATAAAGATGAAAGAGAGGCACCGCCTAGAGTATGTATTTGCTTTATTCTGTTTTCTGCCTTTAGCTTCATCCTTTACAGATGAACCACAAACTGCTTTGGATGTAATATTTTGCTGAGGTGGATAATCTATCATGCATAACCTATTTGAGCTGATGGGATGGGCAGATAATCTCAGGGAGAGGTGGTCCTACAGATAATCTGCTCTGGTGTCCTGTAGAGCTTTAAAGGTGATAACAAGCACCTTATATTGTACCTGGAAGAAAACTTGGAGCCAATGCAGCTTGCATATCAGTCATGTAACATGAGCAAACGGGGGTAATTTGTATACTGCATGAATCAAGAAGAGGGCCGTGAAAATATTTACAGATCCCTTACATCCAGGACATAAACTGTTTCAACTCCTACCCTCAAAACGACGCTATAGAGCACTGCACACCAGAACAACTAGACACAAGAACAGTTTTTTCCCGAAGGCCATCACTCTGCTAAACAAATAATTCCCTCAACACTGTCAAACAATTTACTAAATCTGCACTACTATTAATCTTCTCATCGTTCCCATCACCAATCTCTTTCCAATTATGACTGTATGACTGTAACTTTGTTGCTGGAAATCCTTGTGATTTATATTGATATATTGACCATCAATTGTGTTGTAAATGTTGTACCTTGATGAACGTATCTTTTCTTTTATGTACACTGAGAGCATATGCACCAAGACAAATTCCTTGTGTGTCCAATCACACTTGGCCAATAAAAATTCTATACTGGTCTATACTATACTATACTGGGTGGTGGCCAACACTTCCAGATGGTCTTCAAAAGCAGCCCCAAGTATAGCACATTACAGTAGTCCAGATGGAAAATTACCAAGTTATAGGTGCTGTTACAGGTTGCCCTTATTTAATGATCATTCAAAGTCATGTCAGCCTCAGAAAGCGTGTTTTACAGCCTTTACAGCCTATTAAGTACTTCTGACTCATAAAATGCCCCCCCTGCATTTTGGGTGCTTGGCAACTGGTTCACTTATATGACTGGTTGCAGCGTCACATGTCTGCAATTTCTGGCAGAAAACAGCAAAAAAGTTCCATTGGATATACTGGATTCCCTTAACGACTGTCAGGGTTCCAAGTAATAGATCCATATCAAGCAAAACTCTAAGGCAGGTAGATTTCTTAAAGAATAGCTTTATATCATACTGGCACAGGTCTGGTGGAAACGGACTCTAAAGACTCCTGCGGTTTTCATCTAATTAAAAATAAAATGTCACTTTCTTAAAACAATCAGTCACATGGTCCAATCATGGTGCAGTCTGGTTGCGGGTGATATCACTCCATCTTTCTCTGACAGGGTGTGGGAATGTCCTTGGTTCACAAGAGAAAGCATTTTGTTTTGGTTACAGAATCCCAACTATCTCAACGCCTCCCTCCCTATCCCTCAGCTCCAATGTGGCAACCTTGAAGCTGTCAAAAATGGCTTCGGTTGACAACAACCACTTGATTTGCTTAATTGTTGGTGACTTTAGTTTACATCTGCTGTAAAAATGGTCATAAAATAAAGTCAGGTCGCAGGGTGACCCACTTAACAACTGATTTACAGCCAAAATTCTGTATCCCTTGTGATAGTAAATTGAGGAGTATCTGCACTTACTGTATTGATCAGAATGTGGAACACTCTTTGCAGCAATTTATAACTGGTTAATTTTAAATTGATTTATTTTCTATAGGAGGGTAATTTGAAGAGATATCCAACACCTTACCCTGATGAACTGAAGAATATGGTCAAAACTGTTCAAACAATAGTACACAGATTAAAAGATGAAGAAAACACAGAAGAAACTAATAAAGAAGCAAAGCAAGAAACCCAACAAGTTTCAGTAAAGGATATAGGAGTAAAGGTTAGATTCAGTGTTATGCTTGAAATTGTCTAACTTTTCACTACACATTCATTAATAATTTTTGAGAGCAGTGAAGATTTGAACTGTTTAATTTTTGTTTTAACTATAGTTATTGTGAAGTTAATTAAAAAAAAAACTTACAAATGATATTCTGTACATTTTACAACATGTTCATCTAAAATAGATATATTAGAAATAAATTATGTGTTTCACAATTTTGGTTAGCAGACTGGTAAGTTAACATTACAGCTAATAGATAACAACCAAGATAAAGAATAAAGTAACCCTATAAAGAATCAAATCATTTAAAAATCTAAAAAAACCTTCAGAAATGGCCTCAAAGTGAAAAAAACTCAGCACAATTAAGAACATATAAAGAATACATGACAATAGCATTAAAATCTGGTAGCAAAATGGGATTCCAAAGTCTTGGTGCTATCACCAAAAAAGCCCTATGCCTTGTCGGTTACAAGCAGATAAGTGACCAGGTCAGCTCTTGTCAGGAAGAGATAAAGCTGGTAGATTTTCTACAGATGGATATCACACTGACTTGAGCAGGGTCTTGGAGTACTTCCAACGACTAGTCTGGAATGACAGTAATTGATACATAGGGTTTAGCTACTGTTAAAAGAAAGAAGGTAATTTATACTTTCATTAATGTTGATCCTTGAAATATAATCCAAAGCATTCTTGGATTTAATTGAATTTTTGTCCCATTCCACCACTTAGTTAATGCCCTGTTATAAAATAAATTACTCTCATTTGCAGAAATATGTTGGATCAAGGCCATATATCTGAAATTCAAGAAACAAATTCAAACAACTGTATCGTACTAATATGGTTTGATTGGGCAAATAAACATGTTTGCTATAAGCATTTTTGGGAGAAGTGCAGAAAGCAATATAAATGATGATGTAAAAAAGAAAAAATAATAATACTGCCGAGAACTATATTGTAATATATTTTGTTGCTAAAAGAGCTTTTTTCTTCTTTATTTTAACTATATATTAATAAATAGCACCTTTTTTTTTTACACGTATAGTTGAGTTTATAATGGGCTGGTAGGAAAGCGTCAGGACCAGTGTAGTTAGACTTTAGATTTGATGAATTTATACTACTTTTCTCTATACCAGTGGTAGTCAACCTGGTCCCTACTGCCCACTAGTGGACGTTCCAGCTTTCATGGTAGGGGTTTTGTCAAATTGTCAAATTATAAATTTTATAAAGTTAAGTTACTTCCCTACTTTGTAAATCACCATTACTGTGGAACCGGTGGGTGGTTAGAAAATTTTACTACTAACAGAGATACAAAAGTGGGCGTTTGGTATAAAAAGGTTGACTACCCCTGCTCTATACTATAATGCATTTTCATTTCATTTGTTATTTGTGACCAATTCTGCTAATTTTGTTGAGTGAGGTTCCACACTCCTGTGAGTGAAATCCAACTGTTTATTATTTTGCAATCCTCATATTTATTATTGAAATGCAGCAAGATATGTTGCAGTTGGAGTCAGTAAGACTTTACAACTGCTAAATTTATCTGATATCAAAATCGGAATCTGAGGAAGTGGGGGATATTGATTATTGTCACTTTATAATATCTGCACATTATCTTTAGTATACTTAAAAGGCCTCATCCAATAGGAATCTCTTTCTTACTACATTAAATATTTAGACTTCAGAAATTACTCCAGTGAAAAACAAAATGGAAAATGAGCAGAATGTTATGGGAAACTGTGTGCAGAAACCTAATGAATCAGATGATGATAACAGTACCAGAAACTCGCAGATGAACAATCAAGTTAAAATCACAGAAAATGTGAAGCCAATTGTTAACCATGAAGATACTCTGGAGGTATTTTATATATTTCTATGTCTTTATCATTGTGGCATTACATTTGGATAAAACATAAGGAGTATATAATTTTCAATATGTTTTTATAAATCTAAAATAATAACTAAATTCCCATACTTATTTCATATAGTAATCGTATACATGCATCCTAAAAATAGAATAATCCTATACATGTCTCCCAAAACTATGATGCATTTAAGTAGTTATGCATAGGGTTGCTCTGTTAGTTACCAACATCAAACTTTTTACTGAATAAGGTAAAAGTTCACCTTGCACATATGTGCTAGTTGTTCCCGATTCTGGGGGGCAGTGCTCATCTCCGTTTCAAAGCCAATGAGCCAGCGCTGTCCGACAATGTCTCCATGGTCATATGGCCAGCATGATTAAATGCCAAAGGCACACAGAACGTGGTTACCTTCCTACCAAAGGTGGTCCCTATTTTTCTACTTGCATTTTTACATGCTTTCAAACTGCTAGGTTGGCTGAAGCTGGGACAAGTAATGGGAGCTTACCCCATTATGCGGCACTAGGGATTCGAACCGCTGAACTGCTGACCTTTCGATCGACAAGCTCAATGTCTTAGCCACTGAGCCACCGTGTCCCTCTTTTACTGAATAATAAATTTAAATAAATGCAAATAACAATTACCCAATTTGTTACTTGGTAACAAATTTATGTAATTATTATTCATATTTATTTAAATTTGTTACCTGGTAAAAAATTTCAAAAATCGAATAAATAAAATAAATAAATAAAATAAATAAAATAAAAATATATTTTTATTATATTTGTGCAACTAAAATATGATTATTGCTGCTATTGCTTTTATTTTATACTGTCCTAGCTTTATAATTTTGTGAGAATTAGTATTAGAAAAAATTCAATCGGCATGATTAAAAGAAGTCAGGTATAATAAATATTTCATTTATATAGCCTCAAGTTAGATGAAACTTTTGTAACGTACAAATATCCTACATACTATTGTTATTGATATTCTGTATGGAAAATATATTTTTCACTGCATTCCATCTTTTGGTAGCCTAAATTAAAACACCCAGTGAGGTAACATTTTTACAGTCTTTGGTGGCAAGCTCTCTTCTGAAGATCAGCTTTCCAAATACAGCTATATACCTCTTAAGGAGCAGCTTTTGTGGAAAATCTGTTAAGGCAGGGGTCCCCAACTCCCAGGTCACAGACTGGTACCGGTCCCTGATCTGTTAAGAACTGCACTGCACAGCTGGGGTGAGCAAGCAAAACTGAAACCATTCCTGAAAATTGTCTTCCACAAAACCTGTCTCTGGTGCCAGAAAAGTTGGGAGAGTGCTGCTTTAAGATCTTTGTGTTGATCTCAAAGATTGTAGTTATGTTGACAAACCTGATGTTCATCTTCTTTTACAGGAATCAGAAGAACTATCTTCTGATGAGGAAATGAAAATAGCAGAAATGAGACCTCCTCTCATAGAAACTTCCATTAACCAACCAAAAGTAGTAGCACTCGGCAATAGCAAAAAAGGTAGGCATTTATTCGTGATAAATGCTTTAAAAAGAAATCTATTTCTCTGAGATGACTAAAGTTACAAATAAGAGTTTTGCTTGAAAAGTAGCATAAAAATACATTTATACTCACATATTTTTTACTTACGCTCCTTCTTTCGTTGTTTGTACCTGGATTGCAACTATTGGGAAACAAGAAAGATCCCAATGCTGTGTAAAGGCAGATCTGTGTGCTTAAAATTTGGTTTCATTGCTGATGCCTGTATTTTGCCTATCTTCTTCAATTTCAGTGTTTATTGTTTGGTTTGTTATAGCTTGTTGTCTTCCACATCCTCAATCTTGGATTAAACTGAATAAATCAAATCTGCAATTATTTATTACACCTTGCAGCCTAGCTTGTTTGTTATGCTGATTACTATATATGTTTTATTTGTTTGCTGCTTTTCTGCTTTGTTGTCTATTATTAAAATAATCTATGGCATTATCTTAATCTTTTTTTGAGTGTTAATATAAATAATTAGTACAAATATAGTTAAATTAGGATGATAAAGTTTTACTATTTTGTGTTTGTAGTCCCTATAATTTTGTTGTTAATTCTGTTAAAGTGTTCTTCAATGCTTTTGCTAGTGTGTAGAATTTGAATACAGAATTTGTCAGATATTTTTATTGTTAAGAAATGGTCAGATGTTTTTATTTAACAAATTGCTGCCTCATGATTTCACAAATTTTTAATGTATTTCTATATATTCAAAGCCCCAAGCTGAATATAGGTAGTTCTCGAGTTACAACTACAATTGAGCCCAAAATTTATGTTGCTAAATGAGACATATGCTAAGTGAGTTTTGCCCCATTTTATGACCTTTCTTGCACAGTTGTTAAGTGAATCATTGCAATTAAGTTAGTCACATGGTGGCTAAGTGAATCTGGCTTCCCCACTGACTTTGCTTGTCAGAAATCACAAAGGCTGATCACATGTCACTGCAACCGTCATAAATAGGAACCAATTGCCAAGCATCTGAATTTTGGTCATGTGACCACAGGGATGCTGCAATGGTCGTAAGTGTGAAAAGAAGATCATAAGTCACTTTAATAATAACATAATAACAGAGTTGGAAGGAACCTTGGAGGTCTTCTAGTCCAACCCGCTGCCTAGGCAGGAATCTCTACACCATTTCAGACAAATGGCTATCCAACATTTTCTTAAAAATTTCCAGTGTTGTATAAAGCCGATTGTTCCAGGTAAAATCATGCAAGTTACAAAACAAACATGCTGATTATTATGAAATGAGAATTTTATGGAACTGTTAAGTATGACTTACTATGAAATCAGAATATTATGGAACCATTTGGCAGAAAGGAATACCTTTATCCTAATACCAGTATAGAAATGCTGATTCTTCAGCCTATTCAAACTTAAAACCAACTATTTAGGTAGCTAAGCATATTTAGAAAGGTTGTATGAGTCATTCAGAAATGTTCTTCCAAAAAATAGAAGTGCTTTTCATAAGCTATTCCCCAAATTACCAGGGTCTTGTGACTTTTTCTGCCAGTTTACTGGACTTTGGTGGACATTCCTTTGAAAGGACATGGTGCTTCAAGCTGCAGGTTTGGAGAAGCCTCACTGAGTTCCAGGAAGGTATTCCTCCAGATGATTTCTGATATTTACTGGATGCATACCATAGATGTACCTTTGCGTGAGTTAGTAATATGAATATGAATATGCTAAATCAAATTAAATTATTTTCAGATGACAGTAAAGCAGTAGATTCTTCATCTGATGATCCTACCCATAACAGCAATCAAAATAATAGCAATTGTTCCTCTCCTTCCCGAATGTCGGATTCAGAATCTCTAAACACTGACAGTAGCCAAGAAGCATCATTGTGTTCTCCAGACAGAGAAATTACCATGACTGTCAATACCAAAATCAGGTTTGAGAAATATTATAGTATGTTATAAGAGCATTTGAAATAATGAAAAAAAATGGGTTTTTTAAAAACATTTTTCTATCCCCTGCAATTTTATATCATCTGCAAATTTAATAAGCATCCTCTCTATTTCATAATTGTCATCCCATCTAGTATGCTTAACTTGCTTGCTAATCAGAATAACGTGAGGTATTTGTATGGCTTGCTAAAGTGAACGTATATTATGGCTACCTCATTCCTTCAAGTCATTGAAAAAATAACCCAATCAAAGAAATGCAATAAGATTAATCTGGCAATTTTATTCTTGACAAATCTGTACGTTGCATTGTTTTCAAAATGCTATTAGACTTAACTCTATAAATTTCTGAAACATCTTTCTAAATCCTAATATCAGTCGGATTGCGTTTTTGAAGAAAGGGCAACATTTCTTATCCTCCAGCTATCTGGCATTTCACCAGTTCTCCAGGATTGCTCACAGAAGGGTTCAACTAGGCATTAACTGTTCCGCTATCTTGTTTTGAAGATTTAAATTCATTCAGAATAAAGAGATAATACTTAACAATGTTTCTGTTTGTGTAAAGCTTTAGACTGCCCCTTCATCATGCAATTCACAATTTCCTAGTCTATCACATTGTTTGTTTGTTAGAAAAGATGAAAAGATGTTTAATCCCATTAACAATTTAGATAAGTTCTACTGCCCCCCCTTGTCTTGGTTGACCGATAACTCTTTCATTGCTATTATTATTTCTTGCTTAAAAACTTATTCTGGTTGCTTTGCTGCATCTGGGAAGCTAATATGGTCAAATAAATACTTTTTTTCTGTGTTATCTTCTTGTTTCAGTATTTTTTTAAAAAAATTTTTTAAAATAAAAATATTAAATGAACTATCAGATAATTTAAAATAAACCCTTGAAAAATATTTTAAATTGATACTATAAGGAGTTTTTTGATTATACAATATTTACAATAGTTTACTATATCTTGGTCTGATCACTATATGAAATTAAATGCAAACTTAGGTAAAATCCATTTGAAATCAATGGATCCCGAGTCCAGTTCATTGGTCATCATTATAAATGATTAAATCTGGCTTAATTGTGCTTTCTTAAAATGAATTTATCAAATATGGCCATTTTATAAATTGCTCTTGTTATAGTTACGATTGCTTTATTTTACAGGGAAGAAGATGAAAATTCTAACAGTCTTTTACAAAATGGAGAAATAAATGTTCTTATAGAAGAAAAAATGAACTCTCCAGATAAAATCACAAATCTATCTGAATTCAGTTTAAATATTGAGGAGAGATTAACTTTAATAGAGAAAGGTGTTGAACTAAACAATGCTACTGATGAGCCTCACAACATGCATCAGATGAACAGGAATATCTGCAAATTAGCTGAAGAGGGACTACAATCTAATGTAGTGAATCAAATAAAATCAACAGAGATGTCAATTAAGGACTTGATAAATGACCATATGAAAGAAAAAATTGAACAATTGGAAAAAAAATATCCAAATGTATGCCCAGTAAATAGTATCAATGGACATTCTGAAGACATGCCACACTCTGCAAGAAAGTCAGAGCTAAAGAGAAGTGCCACCATTGAAACAGATTCTTCTTCAGAAATGTGTCTTTCAAAAAGCACTGAAGACTTGTCTCCACAAAGGAGCGGGCCAGTGGTGAAATCCCATAGCATAACTAACATGGAGACCGGTGCTCTAAAAGTCTGTGATATTATAAATGACAGTGGATCCCAGCACCCCAATCCAGCAATAAAATCAGCAGGTATGGCTGCAGATGGAAAAAATATAGTCCGAAGCAAGTCAGCTACTCTCTTATACGATCAGCCATTACAAGTATTTCCTGGATGTTCATCATCCTCTGATTTAATGTCTACAAAAGCAGCAATTAAATTTGATTTGAATCATAATCCTGAAGATACCAATACAGTTAGAGGGCAAGGACCGAATTCTTCACAACCATTCACTACCCCTCAATATAATATACAATACAGCAGCAGTATTGTACCCAAAGAGTCTTTGTGGCTCCAGAAACAAAATTCTGTAGCCGAACAAAGTTGTTTGTCTTCTCAGCGCTTACCAAGGCTGGATAGTACCGAAACCTGCACTTCTGCAAAACATTCGGCCAACATGAATTTCTCTAACCATAATAACGTTAGAGCTAGTGCTGCCTATAATATGCATCAAAGGATGGGTGGTAGGCATATGGAAATGTGGGCCGTTTCACCAAATGACAGACATCCTTCTAGTGCAACCCGAAATACTCTCCAACGACAGAGTAGTGTGTCTTCTACTGCTTCAGTTAATGTTGATTCTGGATCTTCACGCCGTCCTCTGGTTTCTGAGGGGGATTATTTAACATATAGGGATTTGCATTCAGCGGGAAGAGTCCCGCCAAAATTGGCAGGGCAACAGAGACCTCTTTCTGCAAGAACACATAGCATTGATGGACCAAATGTATCCCGACCTCAGAGTGCCCGTCCTTCAGCAAATGATATACCAGAGAGAACTATGTCAGTCAGTGACTTCAATTACTCAAGGACTAGTCCGTCTAAAAGAACAAATCCAAGAGTTAATTCTGAATACTCTCTGATGGATCCTACAGGAAAAAATAAAGTTCCTCCTGACTGGAGGGAACAAGTACTACGGCACATAGAGGCCAAAAAGTTAGAAAAGGTAAGCAGTTTTACTTCCTCTTCTTGAATTCAGCAGCTGGTTTTTTTATTAAGCTGGTAAAAGCCTGCCATTTTAAGGGATGTGTGGTTGTGATATTATCATTCAAAATTTCAGTAATAGGTTTGGTAATAAACTCATGTTCATACAATAGGCAAGTTAGCTTTAGGATTAGCCAGCTAGGTGTTTTATTATAATACATAGAAGAACTCTAAAATCATCAATCATTGCCATAAAGTTAATGTTTATCACATCTAAGCAGATAAAAATCTAACCATCTTCAGCAGCATGTTTGAAACACCAAGATAATATAATGTACAACTAAGGTGACATGGTTTTTACTTTGCTGATTATACATTCTCGTGAAAATGAAAAATATCAAATATATACTTACTTCCCTGAGGGCTGGTAGCAATTTTTCAAATGATTTAATTTTTCAGGGGTATTAGGAAAGTGGCAATATATAGGTAATCCACAATTTATGACCAGCCATTTACTGGATGTTTGAAATCACAGTGGATTTCCTCAGGGCAAGTTAATGAAACTAAATTCAAAATTCCTGACAGCAGTTGGGGGAAAAAAATCATGAAATCAGTCACATGGTTACTCAGTTAACAACTGGTACAACTTATGACCATAATTATGGTTGAATGTCAATGTCTAACTATATCTAGTAACACAGAAACTTGAAACTTAGAGCAAATTCAATCTAATACATAATATATCTTTGAAAAAGTTCACATAGAAATTTCATCAGGCTGTGGGTTCTTTTGTTCCCAGTCTTGAAGTACTCTTACACAGATATTAGTTCTGTATTAATCTCTATTGTCCCACTTGTTGCCTTTCCATAGTTTTCCAGTTCTCCCCCCGCCCCCAAATATGGGGTTGGTGAAAGTGTGGATCACAAAAACTTGTATTTTCTAGCTTTCTGATACAACAGTAGAGGATTAGAGGAAAACTGCTGATCTGGTAAACTGTTAAATTTAAGACTCATTTGGCCTCATGTATGATATTGAAGACTATTAGTGAGCATGCTTACATAAATTTAATCATCTTTTACTGTCAGATGTCAAGGATTGGGATTATTTGTTTGATGTAAAATTTTTAATTATGAAATAGTTTTTCCTTGGAAGTATTTGGTTCAGGACTACTTCCCTCAAAATATAGCCTGTCACTATAGCTATCCATTTCTTCCAGCTTTGACATAGAAACTGTGCAAATAAACAGGAAGTTTTAAATAAGTCAGAACAGAAGGTTTCCTGTCCAATAAACTATACTCTTGAATATTTTAATTGAATTTGTTGAACAGAAATTACAAGAGGTTATTGTAAAAACTTTTATCTAAATAAAAATGTAAACATTTTCACTATATATTTAAATGTTTTAAAAAGTAGCAAAGTTAACAAGCTTTTTGAGGATTAATGCTATGATTTCTAATAAAGTTAACTTTCTGATTATATAACTACTAAATTTATATGCCACATGATGCACAGCAATTCTTGGTGGTTTAACTTGTTTAAAAAATTTAACACACACACACACATTCAGACACATACCAAGACAGAACAGCAATGACAAAGAAAACAAAACCCTAAAGGAAGAAAGGGGCATCAGTCATCTTTGCCAAAGACTCAGGCAAGTCGGTGTGTGTATATATGTATTTATTCATGGAAATACATTTTGGAATGTAAACGATTATATTAGGTGGCTCATATCTATTGTTGTTGGTCTATTCTGGTAAGGATCAACATCTGCTTACTGTGTCTGCAGCATTTGTATCTCGGAGTGGAGGATTGTTTTTCTTTAATATTTATTTTTAATGTTGGATATTTCAGGTACTATTTTCCTTTAAATGCAGATTTGCAGATTGATCTTGTTAAGTCCTCGGGGCTACGACGCCACCTACAGACTTGCCAGCATCCATGCGATCCTGATTGGCTAAGACGCGAGCTATTGCAAAGCAGGAAAACTGAAGCCCCGTCATTGGTGCAGCCATCTGACAGCTCCGTATTTAAGCAGCTGTCAGATGGCACTTGTTGCTGTTGCCCTCACGGAAGTTTAGCCTGTTAGCTGTTATTCTGTCAGCGTTATTCTGTTAGCAATAAAGGTTGTTGTTGAACTGCAACCTGTCTAGCCTCAGTTCTTGCCCGCTGAGTCTCCCTATAGAGAACTGGCGACGAAGGTGGGATTAAACTGAGGTAAGACCGGCTAAGTCACTAACAGACTTGAGGCTCAGTCACTAGAGGCTATCTTCCGTTCCGTTTTTCTAAGGATGGCAACACAGCCCTCATTCACTCTGTTTGAATCAGCCACCAAAACATGGGACACATACCTCGAACGTTTTGAGTGCTTTTTACAGGCAAACGAGTTCACTGAGTTGTCTAGTGCTCAGAAACAAGGCTATTTCCTCAGTTTGTGTGGCTGTGAGATGTTCGGGACTGCGCAAGCCCTAGAAGCCCCTCAGCCTGTATTTGAGGTGCCATGGGAGACCCTGCTGGGAAAGCTGAAGAACCACTACGCCCCTGCGTCCTTGCACATAGCCAGAAGGAATGCATTTTGCCAATGGATCCAGAGAGAAGGGGAGTCGATTAATTAACACATGGCCTCCTTGCGGTCAGCCACCTTGTATTGCAACTTCCACAACCTTGACGACATCTTGTTAGACCAGCATGTCTGTGGGTTCAAAGACATGAGGCTGCTGCAGCAGTTGTTAGCCCACATGGAGCTGAATCTACAGACGGCAATGGACGAAGCCAGATTATCTGAAATGTCTGACAGGTCAGTCTGTGGAGATCCAGAAGTTCCAGGAATCTACCCTCCCTGCCGGGAAAGGCCATGTTGTCCACCATGAGGATTCAGATCAAGATGACACCTTGGACAAGGACGAAGGAGTGAGTCGCCTCAAAACCGCACCAAAAATGAAATGGACCCCTGTGGTCAAGTTCCCTCAGACCAGTTGTTTGGGCTATGGTGGGAACCATAACTCAGCCGATTGCAGGTTCAAAACCGCCATCTGCCGGCACTGGGGCAAAAGGGGCCATCTGTCAACGGTCTGTCGGGCCGCATTGCCTGTGAATCACAGGCCGCCTGAGCCCAACTACAAGAAAACATTCAAAAAACCTCCAAGATGTCGCAGTGACTGTTTTGTGGTCAGTCATGCCACGGCGACTTTACCTAACAATAAAATTTACCTCACGGTAAAGCTGGAAGGGGTTCCCTGTAAGATGGAGGTGGACACAGGATCCTCTAAGTCCCTGATACCCTGGGCCACCATCCAGCAAATCTTGCCCAGCATCTCCAAGCAACACCTCAAGCCATGCCAGGTCAGACTGAAAGACTACCAAGGAAAGGCTATTCCAATAATGGGATGTGATGATTTCCACATCAACCACAGAAATTTCTCCGGCTGCCTTCCCTTGATCATCGTGAAAGGGAACCTGCCTAGCCTTCTGGGGTTAAATTGGTTTACGGTGTTTGGCCTCAACATACTGGGCATCCATGCCATGGTTCCTGACATCTACAACAGCCTCTCTAGCGAATATGCAGACGTTTTTGACAACCAGCTGGGTAAATATACGGTGAGCCCCATATCATTCAATTTGGACTCCAGGTAGTGCCAATCCGCTTGAAACCTAGAAGGGTGCCATTCACACTTCACCCCAAGGTAGACCAGGAGCTGGACAAACTCATTTCCCAGGGAGTTCTCGAGCCTGTGGATCACTCCAATTGGGAAACCCCCATAGTGATCCCCCTCAAACAGGATGGCTCTATCAGGATATGCGCTAATTATAAAGGGCACCATTAATAGGGCATTACAAGTCCTGTTCCAGTGGTGCAACACCTGCTCTACTCCCTAGGGCAGGGCACCATCTTTGCCAAGCTGGACCTGTAACAGGCTTACCAGCAATTACCCGTTGACGAGGCCACAGCATCGTCACACACCAGGGAGCTTTTAAATGTAAACGCCTCAATTTGGAGTCAGCGTAGCCCCCGGATTATTTCAAAGCTTAATGGAGGTGGCTGCTCCATGGGCTAACAGGTGTCGTCCCCTACTTTGACGATGTGTTGATCTCTGCATCTAATCAGGCAGACCTTGTCAATAAGTTGAGAGCTGTGCTATCCTGTTTCAGAAGTGCAGGTCTCAAGTTAAAGAAAGAAAAGTGCAAATTGGGGGTTCCTCAGGTTGAATTCCTGGGATTTCTTATTGACTCCCAGGGAATCCACCCTACTCCATCTAAGTTTGAGGTGATAAAAGAATGCCCCTGCCCCTGTGAACAAGGCTGAATTGCAAGCATTCCTGGGGTTGCTTAACTTCTGTGCCATATATTTGCCCCACAAGGCTTTGCTAGCGGAGCTCCTGCATAGGTTAGTGGATCCCAAAACGCCTTGGCATTGGGATAAGAAAGCAGCTGCTGCTTTTAAAGCTGTGAAGGACGTGCTTATGTCCAACACAGTCCTAGTCCAATATGACAACAGTCAGATTCCATGACTATGTGTATTGCTGTTTTTTCATCTTGTAACAGACCATAAGCCACTTCTGGGTTTGTTGGCAGAAGATTGCCAAACGCCACAGATTTTGTCACCGCGCATGTCATGGTGGACCGAGTTCCTGGCTGCCTATAATTACCAGCTGCATCATAGGCCAGGCAAGACTCTAGGGCATGCAGATGCCCTCAGTCGCTGTCCCCTCCCTGCCAAGATGACCTCTTGGTCATCAACCCAGACCCAGCTGTGACCGTCCTATTGATCAATAAATTACAAACCCTGATATCCGCAGTGGACATCACCCAGCATTCCGCAGCAGATCAGATCATCTCTCGGGTACTGGACTGGGTGCGCAGGGGCTGGCCGCAGCAACCAGTGCTAGCCGAGTTCCAATCCTACCAGCTCAGACAGCACAAGCTATCGGTGCTGAGAGGGTGCCTCCTGTGGGGAAACAGGGTAGTGGCCTTGCCAGATCTAAGGACACCAATTTTAAACACCCTGCATGATGCCCACCTGGCATTGTATGCATGAAATCCCTGGGACGCAGTTATGTGTGGTGGCCCAAAATGGATCAGGACATTGAGGAATAGGTAGCCAAATGCTGTCAGAAATCCAGGCCAGCTCCCCCCACGGTACCAGTCAGGGAGTGGGAAGCACCCTGGTCACCCTGGTCATGAGTCCATTTGGACTTTGCCAGACCATTCTTGGGCCAGTCTTTTTTGGTGATAGTTGATGCCTACTCCAAGTGGGTGGAACTGGCTCTTATGCCATCCACCACGGCAGAGGCCACCCTTAAAGTATTGGAATGGCTATTTGCGACCCACAGGTTGCCTGACAATGTGGTGTTGGACTATGGTCCACAATTCATGTCGGCACCTTTCCAGATGTTTCTAGCTAGGCATGGCATTCGCCATGCCCCGACGGCACTGTTCCACTTGGTCACCAATGGCCTGGCCGAACGAGCTGTCAGATTGACTAAGGAGGTTTTAGGCCGCCTGGGCCCTGCAAATTGGCACCACAAAATTTGCCAGTACTTACTGGCTCAACATTCGACCCCATGTCCAGTCACTAAGCAAAGTCCAGCTGAAATGCTAATGGGACGTTGGCTCCGCACACCCTGGACCGACTGCATCCCAGCTATGCCACCAAATAACTCTCCGACAATCATAACAAAACTAGAACCTTTACCAATGGATAGCCTGTCTTTGCTCAGAACTGTGGTTCAAATCCGAGATGGCTGCCAGGCCACATAACACAACTAACTGGGCCGAGATCGAAGATGGGAGAGAATGGCGCAGACGTATAAACCAGCTAAGGAGAAGGTTCCCGAGCACAGCCAATCAATGTCCAGAGCAGGCCTATCCATGCCCTGGGGAAAAACATTGCCCAGCAGATCAGCATGCCAAGCTGGAGGAACCGAAGTGTTCTCGACACCTGACTTACTTGAAGAACTGGGTTACCCAGTAAAGACTAGGCCTCCTTCTGAAGTGGTGACGCAGTCTCCAGGAGTTCCGGAGGATTCCTCAACAGCTCCTCCTTTGGCCACCACCCCTGAACTGAGACGATCAGGGCAGAGCCGATGTTGGCCAGCGTACCTATCTAATTATGCATGCGCTATCTGGGAGGAGAGGGGTGTTAAGTCCTCGGGGCTACGACGCCACCTACAGACTTGTCAGCATCTGTGCGATCCTGATTGGCTAAGACGCGAGCTATTGCAAAGCAGGAAAACTGAAGCCCTGTCATTGGTGCAGCCATCTGACAGCTCTGTATTTAAGCAGTTGTCAGACTGCACTTGTTGCTGTTGCCCTCACAGATGTTTAGCCTGTTAACTGTTATTCTGTTAGCGTTATTCTGTTAGCAATAAAGGTGGTTGTTGAATTGCAACCTCTCTAGCCTCAGTTCTTGCCCGCCGAATCTCCCTATAGAGTAGATCTAAACTTTATATATTAGTGCTGGGCATACTGTCAGCCAGATGTTTAGTCCGAATTTTTATCCACCTATCAAGTCCTTCTCAAGGACTTGGGATAGGCAGGTGTGTTGTTTGATGATATTAAAGGTATTGTTGCAAGATCTAAGCTGTTCAAAGTAAAGCTGCCTTTTGCAATTGACAGATGGGTATTTTGTCAATGGTGATGATGTTCAAGTGGTGCTCCATGGATTTTGGCATTATATCCAAGGTAGCTATTACTACTGGCACTATCATAGCTTTCTTTTGTCATTCTACTGTTTGCAGGTCTTTTTATATTGTGATCTTTCTCTAGTTCTTTTTTGTATATCTTGTCTCCGACTATTGCAATGTCTACTATTCAGACTTTCTTTGTCTGTTATTGATAATTTTTAACTCTGGGATGTTATGTGGCAGATATTTATGCATTTGAATTTAGCTTTAGCTTCTTCATTTTCTATGACTTTTCCTGTTTTGTCATCTCACCAATTCTTGCTTGCAGACAAATGATATTTCTTGCAGATCTTCCAATATACCATTGTTGTTATTTTGTCATGTCATGGTTTGTAAATGGTCTGTGGAGATTCCCAGTCTTTGGTTTGTAGTCAATCTGTGCAGTCTTCTTATAGCAGCTAACCAAGTGGTCCATTGTTTCTTCAGCTTCTTTGCAAGAGGCAGCACTTGCTGTTTATTGCTGTCTTCTCAATTCTGGCTTTATGCATTTGTTTTTAATGTTTTGTGCAGCCATAATTAGCTCCTCTGTCTCTTTCTTCAACTTCATGCTCTTAGCTATTGCTTTGCCTGCTATTTATTATGTACTACCCCTATAATGCCTTGCCATGTCTCTTTTCTAGTCTTCATTTGGTCTTTCTTTCGGCCAGTTTGGTCTCTCCAGTATTCAGTAAGCCTTCCTCGTATACTAGCTTCAGCACATCTTCACTGCTCTTCAGATATTCTCCCAGGGCCCTTTTTTCTTCTTCAGCTGCCTGATGTACTTGCAACATTCCATACCAACCTATTTTCCATGGTAAGTGGGGTCCATCAACATCACTGCATGGATGAAGGTCACGATTCATTATCATCATTTTTTCTGGACTTCCCACCCACAGTTTTTAGTTCTATATGAGTCCAGTCCAGTATTCCAGCTGTGTATAATTATTGGAACCACAAGTGTTAATCGCCTTGATGGTATTTCCTCTACTGAGTTTGTACTTTTTAAGTTTTTCTTCAGTCTTATTCTATATTCACTTCTAACCTTCTTGTTGAAGGTTAGAAGTGCTTCTAACCTTTGATGTGCTTGATATTGTCAGCTTGAAAAATGCTCAGATCCTTGAAGGATACTATTTGTAGTGATCATCTTCATCCAGACTTTTGATGTTATTTCCAATTTTGATTCCTTCAGTTTTCAATACTTTCCTGGTATTGATTCTCACTTAATGATGACAATAAGGAAGTGCTGGGATTGCAATGTGTCTCATGATGTCATGCTTTACAACTGCATTGCTTTGCGACAAAAAGTCTGGTCCCAGTTGCTAACATTAACCAAGGACTACTTGTAATGTAACTCAAGGTGGCAAACATACTAATATTCTTGCCTTTTGTTTTCCCACAACAATCTTGTGAAGATTGAGTAACTTGCCCAAAGTCATCCAGTATAAGTAAAATACACAAACATGGAAATACAGTATGTAAACTGGAATTTTTAAAAAACTTGCTTTAATTCCAAGCAGTTTCAACCAGTTAATAGTATGTTTGAGGAACATGAGACTGCCTTAGACTGCCATAAAAACTTAGTGAATTTTTGATAGAAAGTCCGTTTGCTTTAGATTTAAATGGCAATAGAAAATTTCTTTTCCTCTATCCCTTCACAGACTTTTGAGAAATGATGGATATTTTATCCCTCTCTCATGCACAATATCGTGTTTACTTTATAGCTATCTCCACTTGATTTGCAAAAGTAATTTTTCACTTTGTAGTTTATTTTAATTTTCTCCCTCAGCAGTATCTTTATTAGAAGAGGGAAAGCGAGTAAAAAAATGCTTGGAATAAAAAAACACAATATGGGCCACATTAAGAATGTTCCGAGGGTATGGAGAAAAATTTGGAATGTCATGAATGTTATATTGGCTTAAACAATCCCCTGTTATTTTTTATATTGTTTTTTACCTTAAAGCCACAAAAAGTAGGATATTACTTCTGACTGAGTGCTGTTGCCTACCCTACAAAAACACTGACAATAGGATTTTTAAAAAATATTTTTTAAAATTGTCTTAAGAAATAATGGAACTGAATTAAAACAATTAATTGTAATACAATCTAGAGAGACTATTTTGAGCCCAGCAGGAAGCAAGCAAAACAATTTATATTACTTCAATAAAACTCATAAACAACAACCAATAAAAACAAACACACAAAGCCAAGACATTCCTTATGGCTATAGTTTTGGGAGAAGTTTCTTTCTAATATACCTGAATATATTTAACTGTTTTTCTTTGGGAACTAGGCCGTAATCAATAAGAAGCAGCAGCAATAAACATGCAAAATGACTTAGTAGCTCATGATAAACTATGATGATGAAATCAATATAATATTTCTTTATGGGCAAGGTCTTTGTAGTCAAAGTAATCTCTTGTAATCAAAGTATTCCAATATGGTGTCCAAGCCAGTACATTTAGAAACATTGACATCCTTGAAGCTATTTGATTTAAGTTTCCTAGCTCTATCTTTACAATCTCAAGATGCATTAAAGCATTGTACTTTGTTCAGGCTTGGTTTTCTTTCATGCTACAGCTTAATACCAATTCTTTTCTAGATTGGCTCTTGTTCCATTTGTTCTTGGAGACTACTCTAAGTAAACCTGGTTTTAAAGGGTGATTAGCAGGCTTCCTTTTGTAGGACTTTTTCAGGAGCTGCTTTGTTCATTAAGTTTTCATAATACTGGAAATATTGTTAAATAGCACTTCGGGATATTGATCTTCAATTTAAACCTGGTTCTCGGTCTTATAGTTTGTGTGGCCTTTTCACAATGGGTTGATGCCAACCTCTCATCTATTAAGTGCTGAAATTCCATTGAGCTTTCACTATGTAGTGAATGTGGAAAAGGCGCACTTCCAAGGTATTGCTAAATGGCAAGATTTCAGGAAGAGGACCTAGAGCATGCTCTCCCCCCCCAAAAAAATCTGGTCTTGTGGGATGGGCAGATAGGGAGAGTTGGTCCTCACAAATGAATGGGCGTATACTGTGCTTTGTGTGGTGATTATGTCAGACAGCATGTTCAGTTACATTGTGAAAAATCACATGGCATGTGACGGAGATTTTGTATTCACAGCGGGACGGTTCTTTGTTTGCATGGTTATAACATGATATGCAATCTGTGTGTCTGCACTGACTTTGTGTATAACATGGCTTGTGATTTATGCATGCTGCACTAATCTCTGTTATCTGTCCCCTCTTTATTCAGAGCATGCTGTCACGGTCCTTTAATTCCAATTATGCTCCAGTTAGCAACTTTTACTATGGCAGCTCTAGGGATCTGCATGGCAGCCAGGGCAATGTTGCTTTGAGTGTTGCAGATGGAAGAAGTTCTGGTGTTCCAGTTCTTCGTGTGAGTACACTCCTAATAAAATGCTTGTTGAAAGGAAATTGGAAATGACTTGCAATTGAATTTTTGCAATTTGTGAAATCTTTACTATGTTTGATTTTATATGTTACTGTAATGATTTAAAAAGGTAATGATTTAAGAATAATGCATGACTCCACCTGTCCCTTAATATTACTGCATTTCCTGCTCTGAACCAAACAGCAGATCATCTTCTGATTTTAAAAATACTCCTTGGCATGTTTTAGTCTGTGGGACAACTTATGTATGGAACAAGTTTATTTGTTGCATTGGCAGATGACTTAAAAAGATTTTGATGAAATATAAACATACAGGTTATGGCAGTAATTGAGCCTGGAATTTCCCTCATGAAGTGATGCAGTCATAAGGCATGATGTCACATGATCATATTGTTTAGTGATGATAATGCCAGTTGCCATTGTTAACCAGATCCCACCCAGTCATTACGATACACTCTGACTCAAGCCATTCACAGCTTTGTCCTAGTCCCAGATTTCAGTAAGATTAGGGGCTGTTTCCAACTACCCGCACCTGTATATCTCTACCCATCTCTCTGCCCTTTTGGCTACCCTGCGTACCAATGGTCTTGCCACCCTTCAGCTGATCTTCTCTTGTTTTCCTCCTCCCACTATTGGCAAGGTGCACCCACCTAGCCCTTTGTAAGGCAGCTGCCTTCTTCCTAAGGCTAGTGTGTCTTTGTCAAAACTGCAAGTTTGTCAGCCTTCTTGTGAGCCTTTCAAATTGGACAAGAGTATGCACAGCCTCAGGAAGAAGGCCTGCCCTGGTGAACAACTGCCTTACAAAGGTCCAGGCACACCTTGTGAAGTTAGCCAGAGACAGCAGAGACATTGGAGCACAGGGTGGCAGGGCTGGCAGAAGCAGTGAAGAGTATGGCAGTTAAAGAGCAGAGATGGGAGAGGATATTGATGGGGGAGTTGAAGTTACCTATTGTCATAAGTACACCCAAATTTTGATAACGTGACAACAAGGGCATCACAATAGCTGTAACTTACAGGACCAGGCATAACTACCGTTTGTTCAGCACCACTATGATTTTAAACATAAATAGATAGCCTCTTGCTTTGAATTTCTTAAATGATTCAACTTTATTCCAAGTTGATCAAGCATTCTGAATTGTGAGAGGGTTTTTTTTTGTTTGGAAAATTTCAAAATATATATTTTTTTAATGCAAATAAATATATTTATTTACATATTCATTTTAGAAGTAGTAACAGAGCTTAATTTATAAATTTATTTATTATAGATTAAAGTATATATAATAAAGATTTTGGTATCTTTCATTTTTCTTGATAAATGGATATTCTTACAGCACATCTCTACATTTAAAGATTCCTTTAAATTTGCTCTTGGTGGTTGGGAACACTTGGACCAGATCTGCAGCTCATATAACGAAGTTCTATTACATGAATAGAAATTCTCTTGTAATATTGGATGTACTGTAGTATGAATAAGGTTGAACCTACTTTCCTGTCATGCGTTCATCTGATTGATCTAATCAGATTCGTTCATCATCTTGATCGGATATGAATATATTATGCTTTCTTCCTTCCTTCCATAAGTAGTCTATTTTCAAGTCTGGATTGCTTCTCCATGCACGGCACTTACCGTCTTTTGAGTAAAAAAATAACAATCCAGTTCTCACTCTAGTCCTCCGTCACTTTGACTAGGCAGACTTCTGATTTCTATTGGTATATTTTCTCTTTCTTCCACTTTTGGCACTAGTATAATTTTTAGACATGCTATGGTGCTATGTAAATGTCCATATTCATTTGCATCATGTCCACTTCTATAGTTTCTTTCATTTTGTCATCATTTTTTTTTTTTTGCTGTTTAATTCATGGGCGAAACTAACTGAATGTCTGTAATTTAATAAAGCCATATTCTTCCTGTGTAGCTCTGGTCTTTAATTTGATTTCCTATATTGCTTCCCTGGATAAAATACATGTGCTAGATTCAAGAGTTCAAGGACTTTCCTTTTATTTTAAACTGAAGCACCAATTGCATCAGTCATTGAACAGCATGTCTACTTGTCCAAAGTCATGCTATATTTCAGTTCCTAGAAGAAAATAAATAGCAAAGCTGCTATTAAGAGGTATGTTTACAAACTAAATGCTGTAATTTGTAAGGCAATATACAGAAACAAACTTGTGAACAGCATGAAAAAGGGTTAACTCACTTTGGTATATAGCAGAAATGTTTTCATGCTTTTATTTGTAATTTTCAGCATCCCCAAGCAGCTAATCCAGTAGAGGAGGATGTATTCATTTCTGGACAGCAGAATTATTCAACTGCCACACTTGGTCTGAAAGAGACTGTTCCAGATGCCATTAAAAAAGTTCCTGTGCAGGTAATAAACTGTACGATTCATTAATCATATGTGACTGTAATATAGTGATAGTAATTAGTATTGTTTAAATGTTAATTTTACATATATGACCTTTAGGCTCATGTGCTTTACCTTCGTCTCTTCCTCTGCTGTTTCTGCCAGTAGCAGATTGAAAGATTGTTCCTCTTTTTTCAGTTAAGCATTCTTCTTTTCAATAACATATAAAATTATTACCTTTGTAGGAATGAAATAGATACTCAGTGCCTATGAGGACTAACAAATTATAATAGTCATAATAGCTGCCTATCACGGGACCTTGGGAAAGACTTGATCGGTGGATAAAAATGTCAAATCCAGTCTAAACGTCTGGCTAACGGTGCGATGAACCATAATAATAACCATCAAACAAAAACATCTGCCTATCTCAGGTTCTTGCGAAGGACTTGTTGGTGGATAAGAATGCCAAGTGTAGTCAAAATATCTGGCTGACTCAGAACCATAATAATAATAATATGTCCCTGGGCATTAGCATCTAGTCTCTTATCAGTACTGGTATGTCCATGGTATGCATTATCTCCCTGCCTCCCCTTACTTACCTAATCATTAAAGTAATTCAAATTTTAAACAATCTTGTGAACTGGTGAAGGATTTCATTATGACTCCAGTGATGCCATAAGAAGTTGTAAAGACAGACTGGCAGTCAAAAGTAGGACTAGAAGCAATGAAACCTTGGACTGCTTTTGTGCTAGCTGGGGAAAGTGACCCATCCATGAAAAGGACAGAGCCAGTGTAGGTTAATGCCAAGAGATTTTTTCAGGAGCTGATCTGAGGAAGAAAGTAAAGGCTGGACACTGTTTAAAAAAGGAAAGTATATGACCATAGCACTCTTGCCATTCTTCATCTACAGTGGAGGCTTAGTGCTATTCAGATACTTATCAATTGATAAGGGAAAGGGAGGAAGAAATAGGCAGATTTGATATATTCTTTTGGTTTGTGGGCAGCCAGAGCTAATTGAAATCAGAGCAATCAGAGCAAAGTATCTCATTGCAAAGAAAATTAATCATAGCTTATTTTTTATGATAAGTTGCACATGGATGAAAGCCCTGCTGCCAGTATTGCACCAGCTATAGGTAATAACACTTTTACGGACACTAGCATTAAGCTAAATATCAGAGCTAGATGATGAGCCCAAGCAGAATTGTTTGAGATATAAACTGATATGGAGGAAATGAAAGAGGTGAGAGCCAGCTAGAGTTCCTGGAAATGCTGGCTAAAAAGAATTAAGTCAAGAGTTGGAAAAGTAAAAGGTCAAGAAAAAAGTAATAGCATAGGAAATTTACATAACAAAAATAGATGATGAAAAATATTGTTCACCAACATTAAACTGAGTAATATAATCAGTGAGGGAACTTTTTATTTAGTTATTTATTTTTTATTATTAGATTTTTATTGCATCTTTATTATTTAACTCAGGCATGAGGTGGGTTGAGCTGACAGAGACTGATTGGCCTAAAGGAGGGGTGCCAAACTCAAATTCATTGAGAGCCGCACCAGGGTTGTGTTTGACGTGAGTGGGCCTGCCTGGTATAGGCATGGCCAGCTCAACGTCACTCATGTTGGGGTGCCTATGGCAGTCTGAGCACTCTGCCAGCGAAAACGGGATCCTGAACTCTGCTTTTGGCTGCGATGGCCTCCTGCAACCTTTCTGCCAGAAAAAACAGAGCTAGGAGGGCTGTGTGTGACCCTCCCGAGCTGCGTTTTAGCTGGCAGAGGCACCATGGATTGGTCCTTCACTGTTTCCAGGGTGGCCACCGGGCCAAATCTAAGCACCCTGTGAGTCAGATTAGGCCCACGGGCCTTGAGTTTGACACCCCTGGCCTAAAGTCATCCAGCTGGCTTTCATACCTAAGGTGGGACTAGAACTCACACTAACGTTACAAGATACTGTATGTATAGACTTTTATCCAAATGCAAAGGCTTCATTATGAATCAAGTTTATTCCTCAATGGATTTAGAGAGATATTTGAGGTAATCAGACCAATAATATCAGGTCCAACAAAATCCAATCAAGACTAATCGTTTATTTGCTTTTATCCAATGGACAAAATCTTGCCAAACTGTAACTCTCTACCCTAATAGTTATATCTGGAGAGTTTCTAGGGTATGGTTACCCTGAATCTCTTTCTCCCTTCACTTTCCAGCTCTCTCCTCCAACTTCTGTCATGTAAAAATTCAGTACTTTTGTAATAACCCATTGAATTAAGGCCAGTAAGAATTCAATTTATTTTAATCAATATTTTTAGAAGTAAGTTTATTTATTTATTTATTTTATTTGATTTTTATACCGCCCTTCTCCCGAAGGACTCAGGGCGGTGTACAGGCATAATAAAACCAACAATACAATATACAAATTTAAAATACGATTTAAAAAACTTATTTTAAATTAGCCCAATGATTAAAATTTACCATACTAAAAAACCCCGTTTAAAATTAATAAATTTAAACAATAAAATCCCATTTTAAGCCAGCCCCGCGCGGATAAAAAGATGAGTCTTGAGTTCGCGACGAAATGTCCGAAGGTCGGGTATTTGGCGTAAACCCGGGGGAAGCTCGTTCCAGAGTGTGGGAGCCCCCACAGAGAAGGCCCTTCCCCTGGGGACCGCCAGCCGACATTGTTTGGCGGACGGCACCCTGAGAAGTCCCTCTCTATGGGAGCGTACGGGTCGGTGGGAGGCATGTGGTAACAGCAGGCAACAACAGAAGGAGCCCCATGTATCTAAATAATGTTGTACTGAAATTTCTAGCATTTATCCATTAACTATGATAGCCGAGGCTGCTTAGAATGCTCAACTTCCACATATATTCTGTCTTATTGAAAGGCCTGAAAACATTTACAAATTTTTGAGTTTGTTGACTTTGTACCAAGATTGTGGCTATATCCCTGGTTTAAAGGAATTTGGTTTTATTCTTGTCAAGTCCCTTCACAATTTTTAAACTCTTCTGCTTTCTTTGTACCGTTTGTATTAATTTAATGTAGTTTTTGTCAACACTGCTTATTCAACCAGACCTTCTATTAAAAAAGTGCCCCAGGAGTTCATAATTAGGTGAATGTCACTTCATTTTCTCTGGAAATGAAACACATCTGAGAGATATGAGACTATGAAATACATTAGCAGATTCTCAAATGTTTTATAAGTCATTTTCGAGTTTGATTGTCAGCAAGAACAATTCCAAACGAGTGAATAGATTAGCTATTTAGAAATCATAAAGAAATTATTGCGTTTTTAAAAATACAGTGTTTGTTTTTCTACATGTGTGTATAAATAAAATAGCTGAATAAATCAAAATATATTCTTGCTGGTGTAAACATTAACTTAGAGATGTTTCATTTATTCAGATACCTTTGATGAATGGCCAGATGGGTCATCCCTCAAGACCTCAGCCAAACTATAGTCAAATCCATCATGCTGGACCCCAAACATCGGTGGCAAGACATCCTTCCAGAGAGCAATTGATTGATTATCTGATGCTTAAAGTTGCCCATCCCTATACTCAGCCTCCAGGTCCAACCAGACAATGCCATGAGGTATCAAAACAAGAGGCAACGGAGACATTTCTATTTTATGGATCAGTTACTAGATTATGGATTTCATTCCTATAACTAAGCACTGAAAATTATATTTAACTGCAATTCTGTTTTGCTGTTTTCTTTCACTGTGACCTCTTTCAGGCTTACTAAAACGATAATGGCTTTATTATCACAGTACTATTTTACTTCCATAGACATTACTTAGGAATGCTGTCAAAATTTTAGATACATTTTATTTATTTTAAAGAGCTAACTTTTGACTTAAAAGTTCCCTTCCATGTAGTTTACAAAAGCAATATAAACAATACCTCTAAAATAAGCAAACAAAACAATCAACTGTAAAAATAATACTGTCCCTAACATATTCAAGATAATTGGGTTGATTATCTTCATTTTCACAGTCTTGAATATTTAAGTAACCTGCTTTTAAATATTATGTTTTATATTTTAGATTCGAGTAAGAATTGAAAAAGATCCAGAACTTGGATTTAGTATATCAGGAGGAGTTGGGGGTAGAGGAAACCCCTTTAGACCAGATGATGATGTGAGTATTAATTAAAAATACGTTCTTTAAATGAACTTTTATACTTTATCCATTGAGGCACTGTTAACCATTTGAAAAAAATTGAAAAAAACAAATATCACAAACATAGTGATAATTTGTACATCAGTGTTGAATATTTTGTTTGTCAATGCTTTTTTCATGCATTCTTTATATAACGTTTATAAATCTTTCATATAAATCCTAAATTGTATATAATTAAACATCATTTTGTACATATTCCAAATCAGGAGTACTTTCTATAAATCTGTTTCTTTTGTGCTCTCATTTCCTAACTGGTGACTTGTAACTCTTCACATACACACCGCATCTTGAGTCTGTAGGCATGTATGGGTTGATTGGCTTGTTTCTTTAGCTTACTTGCCATTCAGTTTCTGAAGATTTGTGAGATTACAGGTAATATGGTTAAACTATTGCAATGATCTCTCCATTTAATTTTCTTAAAGAATTGTCTAAAAGCTTCAGTTAATATAGGGTGTGATAGTTAAGCTGCTAAGCAATGCATACCAGAAATAACACTGCCTTGACATTAAAAAATCTGCACTGTTATTTGCAGATTTGATTAGAGTATTTGTGCATTGCCATATTGCCTTTAATACAAATAGAATATTTAATCCTTCTCGTCTGTTTTTCGTTAAATAAAGTTCTACAGAAACAAGGATTCTTAGTGTCCATTTAGCTGTTTTGGGTTTAAAGTGGAAATTACTTTTTTTCTCAAGATGCCATACAAAATCTTTACATCTGTATAATCAATATAAAAGGAAAAAAATAATTAATATGTTTAAAATGTGAATTTTAATTTCCTAAATCTATTGCAATATCACTTATTTGTGTGCTTATTTTTCATTAACCTTTCATAATACAAACTTTTCAAAATGTCTTCAAATTGTTTATTCTTTATTTTCATTACTACCTAGTTAACGTGTATTTTGTACCAGAGGCAAATATAAAATTATTCAGAGATTGGGCTGCAGAATCCCACATATCCATTAACTGCCCTTCTTATACTCATACCTTCCCTACACGTTAGTGGCTTTAATAACATGCATGAATTTTAGATTTGAAACATTTTTTGTTTAAAATAATATAGCCAGCCAATAGCTGCTGCTATTAATACCTATTCAGTATAAATACATGTTTATTATACTACTTCTGTTTTTGTTATCTTGAAGGGTATTTTTGTAACTAGAGTACAGCCTGAAGGACCTGCATCCAAATTATTACAGCCAGGAGATAAAATTATTCAGGTAATGTAATTTAAAGTATTCATCAATTATTTTCAACAACGTATGCCTTTGTCTGCAAGATTTTCTGAGTTTTACCCATTTCCCCCTTCTGTAGATAATTAGATAATTAGGAAAAAGTCTATTAAGATACTGTCTCTTTTCTTTGCCACATATTGCAAACCACCCTGGAAAAAAATTACTGAAAAAAATTACAAATTATTAAAAATGAATAATTGTATGTAAATCTTTGTTTTTAAATAAAAAGGCAGAAATAACGATTTAACATTTCAGGATTTGATAGTTATAGTCTTAGCTGTAAAGATGTAATGATTTTGTTGATTCAGTTCCTAGAGATAGGAGATAGTGGCTGTGACAGTATGTTGAACATATGAACCCGTTTGCTCTTTTGTATTCCTTCTCCATTGACATGTTATTGGAACAACAACAAAGTTTTCTGAAAATTATAAATTAGAATTTCATTTGAATGGTGTTAAAAAAAATAAGGTTCAAAAACAAACTTTAAAAACTTATTGCTTTTAATTAATTAATGTTTTTGTTTCTTTTCAGGCTAATGGATATAGCTTCATCAGTATTGATCATGGGCAAGCAGTATCTTTGCTAAAGACTTTTCAGAACACAGTGGAACTTACTATTGTTCGAGAGCTTTCTTAAACACTGTGGAGAAAGAGGAAATTCTGTGTAATTTTTGAAGGACTTGTGGAAAACTTAATATTTTGACTATTTTTGTATGCAAAACTTTTAAAACTATGTACAGTAATAAAATAATGAATTTGTGGTTATGGGGAAAAACCACTGTAAAGAATATAAATGAAGCAGTTATGGAAATGCATATGGTAATTAGAGCTAAATTGTTTTAAGACAGTGTAGCAATCAAGGATCACTCCTCCAAGAACCTGTGGTTATTTAGTACAGATGGTAAGTTTATTTTGTGGATAATTCATATACATTACAGAACTTTGTGTACAAGGAGCCTCCATTGTAGCCAGTGGACAGATGGCAGGGCTTTCTGTCCTATAGCAGTTTTGTTGCCTTTAATTTTTCATTTATTTTTAGAATCTTTGCTGAAACCACTTCGGTAGATATTGGTAAGAAATTTTAAAAGTTGGCTTTGCAATGTGCGTATTGTATAGATGAATTGGTAGACTGAAAGTGGACTGATTGGATTAAATTAAAAGGCCAGGTAAAAGTTTGAAATTAAAAGAAAGGGAGAGGAACTTAATGCAAGAATCTATATGTACCAACTGAAAAAATGCAATAAAACATGAAGGTTTTTTTTTAAAGGCAGAGTGAATAAATATACTTCTGGAAGTTCTACAGGATTGGTTCATATCAAATCCATTGCCTGTCATATTCTTATGTGTAATTTAGTTTTGAGTGTTTTTAATCACACATTTTTTAAAAAAATAATTATGCTATGGAGTTGTACTGAAAAGGTACTCTCATTACAAAAATTCCTGTTTTTATATGAAAGGATGATTTTCTTCTGCCTTGTATAAAATGCTCCATATTCAAATTATTTATACATTTTTGAAAAGAACCTGAAATGGCCAGTTTTTGCTGTGTTGCCTGTAATGTATGATGATGATGCATAGACACATTGAATTTTAACACGTGCATGTTCTGAATAGAAAAGCTGTGGTCTTTTCAAGGAGGCTTATGATAATGAGCCATATGAAGATTGGGCTGTCCCAGAATAAATGATTCAGAAAGAACTCTTGATTTTCATTGGCCTTCAATTGCCTTGTGAGACTAAAAGAAACAATACTATGGAGCTATAACCAAAGTCAGGTTATGGGACGCTGTTGCACAGCAATAGAAGGTTGTTCCCTATTGTAAAGGGACAGGTATTTTGGGCCCACCAACTTGTGTGATCTTCTTCAAAGGGCTGTTCCTACAGGTGACATTAAATGTGAATTCGACAGTTGAGAGTCATTAAAGGATTTCTAACTATATTAATGTAAGAGTGATTTATTACAAGCTGCCTTTTGTTTATTATTACTTGCATAAAACATTGGATTATAATTTTGTTTATGACAAATGTTTATGTTCTTCATGTTCATGATGTAATAATATTGCCTAAGTAATACATAGGTATTATGGACCACAGAAAAGTGCCATAGAAGACAACAACTGTTTTTAAAAGTGAATGATTAACTCATCATTGGAAAAATATTCATTTAATTGAAATTTTAATAGAAATCAATAGTTTTAAAAAGAAATTTAGCAAAGTACCAATCTGTTAAAGATTTTGCAAAAGCATACTTGAATGGAAAATCCACATTGTTAGCTCTCAGTAGTTTTTGAATACCTAAACTTAAATGATATTGCACTTCGCTTACCAACTGAATATTGTAATGCATATAATTCTTAATTTTAATTGAAATCCTTTAACAACTCTTTGTACATTAACTTTAGTTGATTTTATTAAAATTTACATAGGCATTGTTTTTTATATTAGCAGAAATGTGCTGTATTTTGGTAAAATTCACATTTTCTGTGTGCTCTTAATCTTTAAAAAAAGCTATATGGTGACAAGCTTCAGTGTTGCTATTTTATTTACAATTTATTCAGTGACTCACATTCATATTCATTGCTTTTAACTATTAAATTCAGTCTTTTAATAAAGAGAATATAAATCAAATCATAATTATGTGAAATATAAGTTTCAAAGCTGAATATAGATTCAATTTATCTTTGCATACAAGACATAAGAATGAAATATGTCCCAAAATAATGTATTTTGTATGAAATGAGAAATATTCCTTAAACTAAATTAGAAATTCATTTGAATAATTTTTGTTAAAACCATTGCTAAAATTTTCATTGTTTACACTTTAAAGTAACAGTGCAAGAAAAAATGGTGCTTTATTGTCTGTTTGCAAGGAAATAAACTTCTGTTTAAAGTTTTTTTATGGGAAAAAACATGGTCAGAATATATGTTTGAGGAGAGATTGTTGAAAAAAGATCATCGAAACAGAAAAACGTTTCTTGAAGCCATGGATTTCTAATGTTTCTCATTTTATCAAAATATATCTGGAAATTTGATGGAATAGATACAGAATGGATCATGTTATCAATTCAGGTTTTTTTGTAGCAGTTCTTTAAAGAATCAGTTTAAGTGAATTTTTTGGAAAAAGTCCCACATATTTATTGTGTAAATATTTTTTTTACTATTTTTGACTGGAGTTTAAAAATGTGTACATACTTGAACACATCTGTGAACACAATCATAGCAATAAGGGACACACAGAACCAAGCCTTTATCATTAATTTGCTGTATACTACTTTTTAAAATAATTATTCCCTTGTCAGCCGCTCTGTAATGTTTTTATTGATCAGCATTTATTCAGCATTCCAGTTTTTTTGTATATAATTAAATTGTTTCTGGAGTAACACATGAGAAGAATAGATAATAAACTAATGCTCTTTAAAGTTATGTGTACTTTATTGGTTTCAATTTAAATTAATCTTACTTTTTATAAACTCTTGAAATATACCCCCTTGGAATTTTTAAAGAATTTTTCAAAAAGTATTTGAATTAAATAGAATGTATGAACAAATCATTTCATACTGATAAGCATTTGATACTGCTATTCCTGAAGGTAGGTAGGTTAGGTAGGTAGATAGGTAGACAAATTGACTCTTAAATGAAATTCACAGCCATTTATCAATGGCAACAATTTAGATAGGATGCTTTTCCAGGTCTCTCAGTTATGCTTTGTGAGTTATGCTAATGAGAAGTGTTGCAAGCTAAACAAGCAGTTCATTTTGAATATTATCAGTGTATTTAAAACACAAATTTGTCAAAACTTGTCCAGGGCTTTTTGCTTCCTTGAGACCATTGCCCATTTCACACCCAGAAACCAAAGTGTTTCAAAATCTGAATCTTTTTTTGGACTCCTTTTTCATCCCTGAACTGTTAGACGGACCCAGAGGGAAATGTTAAAAATGTGAGGGGAGTCTCTCTCCAATATTTGCCAGATATCTTAGGGACTTGAAAGTGAATGTCCGAAGTGAGTTGAATCTACCCAGGGGAAAATGTGTGAGGACACTCAATTAGCATGAAAACTCTGGAAACATACCAAGACGTCTTTCCGCCCAACCCTCATTTAGTCCCCGCTCGTATCTGTCATCACATTGAGCAGTTGTAGCTGTGGATCCTCAAACCTTTAATACTTCCAGCCATGGCTCTGAAGCTGGCGCCGGAGCCTCAGCCTTAGGATGCGCTTTTTAAACCTGGTCTAACCTGTGTACAACAACGTAATAATATTACGCAAACAATATCCTTTAATGCCGTGAAGGATTGTTTGGTGCCATACATGAAAAATCCACCTATAGAAGACGCTTGCACTACTTAAGGATGTTTTTCCTTTGTATCATAATTCTATAAAACATGTTTTATATAAATATGAGACAAGAAAATATGCTTAAATAGCTCTTAAGTGTAAGGCTCTAAAATTTGAGTACTGTACATGGTCACTGTCATTTGGTTTACAAAATACCGCGTGTCGTCATACCCTGCAACGCCTATACCCCCACCCCACGTTCCCACGTGCATCAACCAGTGAATTTGCTTTATGCGGGATTTTCGGAAAACTTCATCCTAGCTTGAGGAAAGGTCGGACTTCGTATTGTGCCTTGGTTTTTGTATTTGGGATACTTTGACCATAGAGTTGTCCTCTCCAACTTGTCCCTTTTCAGACGCGCTGAACTTCAATTCCAATAGTGGCGAGATAATTTATCCCCCGGTTAACAATGACAGTCCAAATTAGAGACTCCCCCACCCTCCTCTACAAAACAACCTTTCTAGGAAAGCCGTACCCGCAGGGCTGTTAAACGCTTCTCACCTCATAGAATACCACGTGAACGGAAATATCGTAACTTATATACACTCTAGGACAAGACGCCTTTTCTATGGTAACTTCCGTCTCCTCGCTTACGTGCGTTAGCTTGGGTCAGATAGAGAAATTGCCGCCATCATGATGAACAGCGGTGGAATCGGGGTCCCCCTCGGCTTTCCTTTAACTCCAACTTCGGTTATTCAGGTCACTAATTTGTCTTCCGCGGTTACTAGTGAGCAGATGCGGACGCTCTTCGGTTTCTTAGGTGACATTGAGGAGTTACGCCTTTACCCTCCGGAGTAAGTGAGGCCCGGGAAGCCATAGAGAATGGCGGGAATGACTGTCTTTTGAGGAAAGGGGTATATATATATATTTTAAAAAAACTGACCGGATGCTGCGCCCTCCATTTTGCTTGTGGGTGGCTGGTAGTAGCTCCGTTTTGAGACTTTTGCTTTCTGCGAGGATTGTTGCCCGGAGTGAAGATGGCACCTATGCACGGATTTTTTTTTTCTCCCTCTTTCGTCTCAGTCCTATCCTTCTTTTCCCTTTCGGTATTGTGAGAAATGCCTCCGACTTTGAGGTTGGCGCTTTTTTGTTAGAAGCCCTGATCCGAACCCTCTGCAGATAGGTTCTTTCCGTTTATTTGGCTTTGGAAAAGATGCGGCAAGGGCAGCATCTTCTAGCTCTTTCCCAGAGATTCTCCCCCTCAGCCCATCCAACCGCTCGAATTGATTCTGCTGTGCAGTTTAATCAGCCTTAGTCTTTCAACCAACCTTAGGTCCCTGTAGAACTTCGGTCCTTTGCTTACTTAATTGGAACAGGGTTTAATGAAATTTCATGGGCTGAACCGCCAATTTCAATACGGGTAGGATAGGAATGGCAACCTGTTTAAGGCATCTTTAGTTTAATACTGTAGATAAATGGAGGTTCTTCCTTGTAACATGGTACGGCCAATCGCAGATGCTGTATCACGTAATCCAAAATCTAAAATCCCGACATGCATGTTTTACAGTCTATCAATAATGTTCAGGGAATGTTGAATCGTTATGGTTTCCCAGAAACATTTCCAACCGTGTTCAAGTACTTGTTATAATCAAGTAGCTAGAATTCTGCAGTTGAATGTGCTGTGTGATAAAAGGTACCAAACATGTCACTGATAGCAGACATGATTCTTTTTATTAAGAAGATAAACCTTAAGGTTAAAATATACCCAAAAGCAAATACTTATGTACTTACTATACATGCTTTTCTGTTGCTTCACTGATCTGCAGTTGAAAAAGACATGTTCTTGAAAGCTTCCAGAATATTAGAAGTGAATGTAGACTTAATTCTGATGAAGGACATTCCACAGAAAAGGAAACATAAAAAGATAGAAAACTGATGTCAGAAAAAGATCGTCTAGTAGTCCATCCAGCCTGTCTTTTGAGGGTTTTTTTATTTTTTATTTTTAAAATGTATGTCAGACAATGGACATGGGTTTATGTTTAAACTCAGTTGCTAATAATTGACCCACAGTTTCTGCTGGGAGCTGTCCCAAGCTTTCAAACATTGCTTTTGAATTTCCCTCCTATCAGTTTGAGACTGCCCTTATGTTTTGATTTTTTCTTAATACTGAAAATACTGCCTTCTAGTATTTCATCCACACCCTTAATATATTTAAAGGTTTCAGACTTTCAGTCATGTTCCCTCTCTTCCACTCCCTCTTGTCCTATAGGTTGTACATATTTAGT